>NC_046312.1:125167675-125850175 GCF_009819535.1 Lacerta agilis
ATAAGCTTTTTGTTGGATTCGAGTCTGCGAAAGCTTTGCCACACTACATCTGTTATTCTTTAAGACACCACGAGGTGCTGTTTTTCCTGCAACAAAACTAACACAGCCACCTCTCGAAGGAGTTAAAATAGTACCTGTAAAAGTGAAACATTGCTTCGGTTGGAAATAATAAAAAACCCTTGATAGTATTACTGTGCACTGAGCTATATCGATCTTGGGGAGGAGAGTGATTAGAGGAAATTGGTAACCTTTCTAGAAGAGTTGCAGAATTTGATGCCCTCCGTATGTTGTTGGCCTCCAACTTCTAGCAGCTTCAACAGCAAGGCATGATGAGAGCTGCAGTATAACATCATCTAGAGCCATGGTTCCTAACATGGGGCACACGACCCACAGGGGGGCAGTTTGGTTTTTAGGGGGGGGGCAATTTGAGAATGAGTTAACAGCTGAGAGACCAACTAAGTTGGTTCTGAGGTACCCAGGTGGCGCTGTGGGTTAAACCACAGAGTCTAGGGCTTGCTGATCAGAAGGTTCGCGGTTCGAATCCCTGCCACGGGGTGAGCTCCCGTTGCTCGGTCCCAGCTCCTGTCCACCTAGAAGTTCGAAAGCACGTCAAAGTGCAAGTAGATAAATAGGTACCGTTCTGGTGGGAAGGTAAACGGTGTTTCCATGCGCTGCTCTTGTTCGGCAGAAGTGGCTTTGTCATGCTGGCCACATGACCCGGAAGCTGTCTGCAGATAAACGTCGGCTCTCTCAGCCTATAGAGCGAGATGAGCGCCGCAACCCCAGAGTCGGTCACGAGTGGACCTGATGGTCAGGGGTCCCTTTACCTTTACCTTAAGTTGGTTCTGGGTATAAGCTTTTGTGTGCATGCACACTTCTTCAGATACACTGAAACAGAAGTTACCAGACCCTTATATATAGTGGGAGGGTGGGGTGTTTCTCAGAAGGGGTAGTAGGAGATGGGTGATTGACTCAATGGGTATGGTAAACATGTTAACAACTGTTAACGACTCCTACTACCCTTCTGAGATATACCCCACCCCACCCTCCCACTTTATATAAGGTCTGGAGACTTTTGTTTCAGTGTATCTGAAGAAGTGTGCATGCACACGAAAGCTCATACCAAGAACAAACTTAGTTGGTATCTAAGGTGCTACTGGACAATTAAAAAAACAACAACAACTGTGTCAGACCAACACGGCTACCTACCTGAATCTAGAGTTATTAAAATAGAAAATTCTTTCCAGTAGCACCTTAGAGAGGTGCATGCACACGAAAGCTCATACCAAGAACAAACTCAGTTGGTCTCTAAGGTGCTACTGGAAAGAATTTTCTATTTTGTTTCGACTATGGCAGACCAGCACGGCTACCCACCTGTAACTAGAGTTATTAAGTTAATGATCTTTTAGGCTTCCTCCACGTGAATAGTTCACTTTTTGAATGATAAGAATTATATGTCACGGGGGGAGGGGCATCAGGATTTTAGAGATGCTTAGGTGGGGCATGGCCAAAAAAAGGTTGGGAACCACTGATCTAGAGGGTCATAGGTTCACCAGCCCTGCTCTATAGCCTTGAGGAAAGTAAGTTTTTTTTTTGGGGGGGGGGTTGTGTGCAGGTTTTTTAAAGTGCATTCTTCAAATAAACGTTGGTGGGGATTTGCTTATTGTTTAATTCTACAGGGAGGTTCGTATATGCGGTTCTGGATGATTCTAACAGAAGTCGACAAAGCTAGCTTGTTTTCCAAATTGAAGTCTTTACCAAAGTCCTTTGGGAAGGACCATGGTTCCGTGATAGAGCATCACATCTTCCGTACAGAAGGTTCCAGGAGGTTCAGCCCCTGGGGTTCCCAGGGAAGACAGGGGAAAGCTCCCGCCCCAAACGCTGAAGCAATGCTGACAGTCAGAGCAAACAGTACTAGGCTAAATGGGCCAGAGGTCTGACTTGGTATAAGGCAGTTTCTCTGTTTCTATAAACACCTGTGACACACACACACACACACACACACATACACACCAGAGTAATGAAGCAATTTCTTAGTAATTTACAAGGGAAACTATTCCTCACCCCCTCCATTCCAGCCCACCCACCCAAGAAGTGGACGTAGTAGAGTTTCTTGTTGCAAAAGACTCCTATAGATGCATATATAATCATTAACATACTGGAGTTGATTTTTCAGCTGTCTGGTAGGATTATAGGTTTTCTGCAGGTCACTATAAAGCTCCACAGACTGCCACTGGAACATCTTCCAGCTCTAATTTCCAGTTTCTCCCAATATCACCATATATATTTTTCTGTTGTCATGGGACCAATGACCCTAAGGGGTTTTAAAACGATTATTTTTTAGAAAAAGCAAGCACAGGTTCTTAAAATGCTGGAATCTGTGCCAAATACTAGATTCTTTGCTTACACAGCATCGTTACAAAAATGTGGGCTTGAAACAGCCATCACCCCTTGGTTCTCAGGATGGGAAGCTGCTAAATATAATTCTTTAGTAGGAAGCGTACAAATATCAACACATGCTTCCTCTTGAATTTTATCTGCTGCCTTGTAACCGTTCTGATCATTTTCAGAAAAAAGTGTTTGCTGCTGGCACTGAGTGTTCTTAACATCGCTGAAAACTTCTTGGTTTGCTTAACTTAGCCTGGATCCAGGATTGGTAGCTTTGCCTCTGTAGAAATCTGATGAGAGATGAACCTCATTAGCAAAGAGAAGTCAGCCCTTCTTTTGCCTTGTTCCTCAAAATCTGCTTGCTGTGTCATATTAGTGTGTGTGTGGAAGGGATGGTCATATGCAGTGCCGGATTTACATATAAGCTAAACAAGCTATAGCTTAGGGCCCCACTCTCCTGGGGACCCCCAAAAAATTTAAAGGAAAAAAACCAACTGGATGTACATTTCCAAAATATAAGATAAAAAACAAATAAAATAAAACCTACATACAGCAGCAGTGTTTTGTGTTGTGTAGGCTCCTATGATGTAAATAACGGGCCCCGCCTGCTAGCCTGCTCTCTAAAATATCGCTGGTTTGCTCGTTTCTATATATAGGGTAAGGGACGCGGGTGGCGCTGTGGTCTAAACCACAGACCCTAGGGCAGGGGTCAGCAACCTTCGGCTCTCCAGATGTTTCGGACTACAATTCCCATCATCCCTGACCACTGGTCCTGTTAGCTAGGGATCATGGGAGTTGTAGGCCAAAACATCTGGAGAGCCGAAGGTTGCCTATGCCTGCCCTAGGGCTTGCCATTCGGAAGGTCAGCAGTTTGAATCCCCGCGACGGGGTGATCTTCCGTTGCTCAGTCCCAGCTCCTGTTCACCTTGCAGTTTGAAAGCACGTCAAGTGCAAGTAGATAAATAGGTACCGCTCCGGTGGGAAAGGAAAAAGGCGTTTCCGTGCGCTGCTCTGGTTCTCCAGAAGCGGCTTAGTCATGCTAGCCACATGACCCGGAAGCTGTATGCCTGCTCCCTCGACCAGTAAAGCGAGATGAACGCCGCAACCCCAGAGCCGTCCGCAACTGGACCTAATGGTCAGCGGTACCTTTAACTTTACCTTTATATATAGGGTGCCTACATTTTGCATGGACTGACTAATGGACTCTGCATGGACTCTGCGAATGGCTTTAGATACCTATTAAGTCCGTAAATTACCATATAGCATATATTCAACACAAAAAACAGCGACAATTTGTTGTTGACAAAGGGCAGCTGGGCATATAAAAGGACCCATTACCTTCAGTAGCTTAGGGCCTCATCAAAACCTAAATCCGGCCCTTGTCATACGTAGTAACCCTTATTCTCAGTTTTAGATGGGTGAAAATAGTGTAGCGGTTGATGTGATTTCAGGTTATGAGACTGAACTAAGGGAAGTGTTTTGATGGCTCCCAGCCCCCGTTCTTTATGAATCAGGCATGGGTGTATTGAGTTATTTTAATGAACTCTATTGAGTCTAGGGTGTGTTTGTAACATGTACAAATGGATCTCTTTACAATGTTAAAGGCTTGGCTCTGACATCTAGTTTAATTGTCCCTTGGCTGGCAAATATTAGTGTCTCACCTGGTGTCAGACTGTGGGGATTCGAGCTATGCAAACTATCCGAATGATAAAGAGCAAGGAAAATAAACACAGGTACTTTATGTTCTCTTAATTCAGGTCCAAGTGGATTTCGATGAAGTGTTTATTTAGTTTTCCGGCTTCCTCAGATGCGCTGCCATATTGATTTCTTTTATTACTGGGAGATATATAACCTGACCTCTCCCGGATCCAGTATTTTGAAAGCCGTAAATTTCAACTTTACTTGTGAGCAAGGGCTGAAACGCCGTGAAAGGCTTTTTATTAGTGGAGTCTTGCCTAGTTCTGTGTTCTTGTGTCGCCCACAGCAACAATATTTAGAGCTTCTTAAATTAAGAGTAAATGTTGGGCAGCTGCAGGAAGAGGTCTAATAAAGTGAGCTCATAAACATCTCAAGTGTGCGGTTGAACCGCACACATCTAAATCGGATGGAGAGTCGGCAGGTGTACAAAAGATTTCCCCCTAATTCGATTTGGCTAGTTCTGCTTTATACTTCTAGCCTTAACAATTCTGACTGAGTGGCAGAATTCTGTTGGGTGTTTTGTTTTGTTTTAAGTGCGGCTTCAAACATGAAAACTGAATCCTCACGTAGCCTCATCTCTTCCCCCCTTTACATTAATTTTCCACATTGTGATAATATTTTTAATAATTCCTCCAAATAGAGCCCCAGGCAGTCTTTCTCCCACAGCCATTCATGTGTGGTTTGAAATAAATGTTTAAGTTCAATTTTCTGTGAAAATTGGCAGAGCACATTTGAACTTAATCAGTTGTATGTTAAATAATGGATTTAGGGAGAGCAGATTTCCATACCCCAGCAAATAGCTCAATAAAACAAAACAAAACAAAAAAACAGAAATACTGAAATTGGAAATAATGTTTAAATGGTTGCTCCAGTACTGTACCTAAAAAGTTAATCCTTGCTTAAATTGGTACGGTCACAAGTTGAGTGCAAGTCTATGTATAAGCCCCCAAGTCAGTCAAAAATATTATTCATAAGTATCTAAAGTCTGTAAGATTTAATCTGAGTTTTGAGCATCATTGGCATAGTTCAGTAGTAGAGAAAGGTGTGACTTTCATTGTTGTTGTTGTTGTTGTTGATGATGATGATGTTGTTTAGTCGTTTAGTCGTGTCCGACTCTTTGTGACCCCATGGACCAGAGCACGCCAGGAACTCCTGTCTTCCATTGCCTCCCACAGTTTGGTCAGACTCATGTTGGTAGCTTCAAGAACACTGTCCAACCATCTCGTCCTCTGTCGTCCCCTTCTCCTTTCCCAACATCAGAGTCTTTTCCAATGAGTCTTCTCCTCTCATGAGGTGGCCAAAGTATTGGAGCCTCAGCTTCAGGATCTGTCCTTCTAGTGAGCATTCAGGGCTGATTTCTTTGAGAATGGATAGGTTTGATCTTCTTGCAGTCCATGGGACTCTCAAGAGTCTCCTCCAGCACCAGAATTCAAAAGCATCAATTCTTCGGCGATCAGCCTTCTTTATGGTCCAGCTCTCACTTCTATACAGCACTACTGGGAAAACATTGCATTTCGTAACAGGTATTCCCTTGGCCAGCCTAAAATGTAGGAAGTTGGCCGTGTTGTATATTACTGTCAAGCAGTCATCATGTGGCTCTAGCCCTGTTTCCTAGTTTCTAAATACAGTCAACAACCATGTCACCCGGGGGGGGGGGGACGACTGTGGGGATAGCCAGCATCTGGGACGACCAGTAATTCCCGGAGTTCCTGCTCCCACTGGCCGTGAAAGGGTCCGCTGGCTATGAACCTGAAGGTAGTTGTCGTGAGTTCTGAAGGTTTCTGAAGGTTTCCGGATAGGAAAGATAGGCAAGGCTAAATAGTGGCCAAAACTTAGAAGGCCAAATAAACGTTTTTGAAATAAAAGAAATAAAGACTAATAGACTGCAGTCAATGGTGAAGAAGCGTTCCACTGCTCTGTGCGGCTTGGTTTCTCTTTCGGTTTCTCTCTGGCTTGTCTCGCACTGATGTTCTCTCTGGCTTGTCTCGCGCGCACTCCACACCGCTACAGAGAGCAGGGGCTATTTATTAGGAAGTTAAACATCATCACAACATTATCAACAACCAATCACAACGTTGTCTCTAGGCTAGTTTCTGGGCGGGAAACTCTCAACTGATCATTAATGAAGCTTGTCTTGGCGCGCTTTGCCCCAAGCGTGGAGGGATCCAGGCAGCAACCTCTGCTGGATCCTTTTACCTTACTTGCTATGCGCGGAAGATTACCTTAAGGAAAACAGGTGCAGGAGCACCTTAAAACGTATTCCCACAGACGACAACGTTCCCAGCCCATGCATGCGTTGGCAGAGCACATATAAACACGCTCCCCATTCTGCTCCACCCCAGTTCTGCCCTTTGGGGTGCCATGTTTAGTGATGTTTTCGGTGGCTTCCGGGTTTGGCACAGTGTCTTTTGCATGTGCATTAAACAGCCGTTGCCTGCACCATTGTGATTATCCATTAGATGTGGGTTAGGAAGTTGTTGTTGCTTTTAATGCTGCCTTTAAAAATGGCATAATTCAGAAGCCAATTGCTGAAACTGTTCAGTCCCCTGTTTGAGATTTCAGAGTTACAGTGCTTTGACGAAAAGGCTTCATAGGGAGGCTTGGGCAAGAATTGCTGCTATTGGAAATATCATTAAGGGCCTTTCAGCACTTACCATTTATAGTGGAATAGTTGCTGGGTTTGGGGGCTTGGGTTGAATATTTTGGCATGTTGCCATACAATGTCATAATTCAGCAAGTATTGTGTGTTCAGACCCAGAGACTTCCCCCCTAAATACACATTTGACTCAAATTATAGTTTGGATTTTGGCAGAATTTAGGGCACAACTTTATTGATTACAGAAAAGTGAGTGGTTGCATAGGCTCTGGTTTGACTAGCTCCCTGCACCGTTGCAGGTAGCGCTGACCCAGAGCTCTATCATAGATCAGCCAAGGCTGAACACCTGAGGCAGGTGAAAAGCCTGGGAACAGACTCCCCATATGCTCCCCTGGACTCAGGCATGGGCACAACCCTCTCTCGGAGGTTGACCAAACCTAGTTGAGTCCCTGGATTCCTTTAATGGAATACCCTTCACATAGGGATGGCGAGACCGTTCTCCCATCCCTATCACATGAACCAGAGCCTATCCGCAACATTACAAGTTGTGACGATTTGCTACACGGCAGGCGAAACCCAAATGCCTACAGCCAATCAGCCAAGTGGGGAAAATTCCTGCTGTGCCCCTGTCCCAACGACAGATGACACACGGCGGCATAGCAAGGTCAGTTGCAAAATGCCCTAAATATAGGGAGAGGTGGGCGGGTGTTCCGATGCACGAGCCAAAAGAGGAAGCTCTGGGACACGTGCATGGGTTTATATAGGTCCCTCGATCCATTTAGACTGCATCCCATTGGCCAGATTAAACCCAGCAACGAGGGACCTACTAATCGGGTGTTGTGGCTATCCAACAGACCCACCCACAACCAGGAGGTCAGTCTCCAGGTCTCACCGCAACACGTGCCCTCTTTTAGGGAGGACACGATTTCCAGAATAACATACTCAACTGCCCAGAATGGATCCTCAATATTTTCAGTTTTGTGACATGTATACAAGCATCGAGAAATGGTGTGAGAACGCTCTTCAAGCTTTCACAATTACATAAGCTAACGAGAAATATCTAAAAAGCATTTTTTTAAAAAATGATTTGTGGTGGAGGCTAACTTGTGTGCATATTTAGCAGAAAGCTGAAGAATGCAAGCACATTTTACCCTGGCTTTAGTTTGAATGTGGTTATTTTCTTGCGCTTTTAACACAGTTGCAGTTTGGGTGTCATTAGTTATAATTGTTGATGTAAGGACGTTCAGTGGCTGCTCATGAGAAATCAGCCGAACACAGAACTTCTAAAAACTAAGTTCTTTATTGTCCAGATATTTACAGTGGAGCAAAAGTTCAAACGTCCATCTCATCCCTCCGCAGAGTCTGGGAATGAACCCTTCCGGTTCTTGGTCCAGCAAAAGAGTCGCGGGATTCTGAACCCCCGCCTCCCCCTTCCACGTCTTTCATGTCTGCGAACTCGGGGTGCGGGAACCTGTGCCTGTTCCCCGCTTCCCCCTTGGTGCTCAGGCTCTGCGATCCCTTCACAGCCCCTGCGCCGACTTCCTCCTCCAACTCCCCCTCCCCACTGGAGGAATAGTCGCTTCCTCCAGAGGAGGGGGATGACGAACTGGTGAACAAAGGGGGTGGTTCCCTGTACTGCAAACGATCCCGGGATGCTACCTGCCGTGGGCGGGGGTGTTTCCTGACAGTTGAGATATTTCAAGTGCTATAAAAAGAATCACAATCTACCAATAATTGGTGGGAGAACATGGCTGCCATCAGTACATTTCTCCTCTGGGTTATCAGCTGAGTAGAGAGGAGTTTTTCTGGCCTTTCACGGTCACAAGTAATCGCTATTCATGAATGAAATTAGAAACTGAAATGTAGCCATTATATGTAGGCAGGTGGTAGGGACAATTTAAATATTAGTAAATCTCAGATCTGTAATGAGAGGTTTTAATCAAAGAACTTATCAAGTTCCCCATTTTGTGAATTTTGATTCTTGTGATTTATTTTTTTAGCGCAGGCATAAGATTACTCAGACACCTTTTATTTCTGTTTCCAATTTAGGACCCTTTGCTTACGGCGAAAGACTAACTAAAAGATAATCGTTATCGCTAATTTCTGAGTATAAGAGGTTTAGCACATTTCTTTGCTTTTATCCAGCCCCTCATAATTCTCTCCATGTTTTCTAAATGAGCCAGTGTTGAAAAGGCCACAGCATCAGGAGTGCTTCTGATAGCTATTCAGCTGAAGAGCGCAAATTAAACAGTATGATGAATATTGAAATCCCCTCCGTTGAAGATAACTTTTAGTATCTCTGTAGAGATCGTGCCTGAAAATGTGTATGAGTAATTGACGGGGTGGAACAGAAGAGGAGGCGGCACAGTCTTGAAAAGATTTTTATAAAACATTATGTTCATTTCTAATATATAGCTAATATTGCTTCAAAGTGTGAGTGTTTTACTGGTTTCTTCCTGTGAGCATAACAACTTGGGCAAAGGAATTGAGGGGATACTCATCAAATTTGCAGATGGCACCCAACTGGCAGGAGTAGCTAATGCCATAAAAGACAGAATTGGGATTCAGGATGACCTTAACAGATTGGAGAACTGGGCCAGAAATCACAAAAATGGATTTCAAGTTTAGTTTAGTTCCCTTCATTTTCATGCTGTTTTGAGAAGTAAAAAAAGAAAATAGACTACAAAGCTGCTTTATATATGAAGGACGCAGACATGTGCCTAACTAAATATGTAGGTGCTCTGATCATGTTTTTTTAAAGAAGAAACCAATGTATTAATCCAAATTTCTCCTCTCTTCTGAAATGGCTGTAATCTCATTATATCCCTTTAACATTTAGATAGCTGAATAACCTGTCTTACACAAATTTTGTTCCTCTGAACGGACTCCCAGAAGCACCTTTTCCTAACTGGAGTACACAAAGAAATTACCATGTAAGATAAATTAAAATGTCAGCATTTGAAGCACTTGTTAATTTTCTGGCTCTGTTTAGTTTCTCAGTCATTAACCCCACCACTTTAGCTGCCCAATGGCCTTATGTTTCAGGTAGCGTTATCTCCCCTTCTGATATTCTGGTCTGCCTACTGCAGGGTGGGCAGTTGGAAGACGGAGCTCTGCCTGATTTCTGCTGGAAGCCAATGCTGTGGCTATGGGAGCAGCAAGACCCTTTTGGGGTGATAATGCTGCGAAGCTCTCCATCGTAGACTCAGGTAGTAAGGTAAAGGGACCCCTGACCATTAGGTCCAGTCATATCCGACTCTGGGGTTGCAATGCTCATCTCGCGTTACTGGCCGAGGGAGCTGGCGTACAGCTTCCGGGTCATGTGGCCAGCATGACAAAGCCGCTTCTGGCGAACCACAGCAGCGCACGGAAACGCCGTTTACCTTCCCGCCGGAGTGGTACCTATTTATCTACTTGCACTTTGACGTGCTTTCGAACTGCTAGGTGGGCAGGAGCTGGGACCGAGCAACAGGAGCTCACCCCGTCGCGGGGATTCGAACCGCCGACCTTCTGATCAGCAAGCCCTAGGCTCTGTGGTTTAACCCACAGCGCCACCCGCGTCCAGACTCAGGTAGTAATGATGTGTAAATAAACAAGGAAGTGGGTTGGGGGAGCAGTTAGCAGCCAGCAGCAGTTCAGCTGATTGCAGCTTTTGGGAGCTTGTAACCAGGAGCTCGTGGCAAGAACTTGTAAACAGAGGCATTTCCGAGGACATTTTGAGAGGGAGGCCCTGGAGTTCTGCTTCTCGGTGTACGTAGGACCAAGAGACATTGAAGGTGAGGGAGCCGCTGCAGTAACCTGTGACACCTATGCTATATTCGTCTTCCAGGAAGGGAGAGGAGTGGCATCATATGTAAAGGATGTGTGTACTTGCGAAGAGATCCGTGACCTGGGAAAAGGAAGGCAGATGGACAGCTTATGGGCAAAAATGGTAGGAGAGGGAAGCAGCCATGGCTTTGCCAACAGCCAGGAGTGTCTGTTGTAGACTTCCAAGCCAGGCTAAGGAAAGGTACTAGAAATCATGTCCTCTTCACGGAGAGCACACATTGTGATGAGATCACTAAGACTGACCTCACTGTCTGTGTGGGTGGGATCGTTTGGATAGCCACCACAACCCGATTGGGTCCCTCGGTTGCTGGGGTAATTCTGGCCAATGGGGTTGAGAGAATTTGCAGCCGGGGGACCTGTTTATATCGCTGCACGTTGTGTCGAGCTTCCTCTTAGCGCCTTGTGTATCTGATCACCCGCCCACCTTCCCTATATTTAGGGTCTTGCTCCCGTTGCTCAGTCCCTGCTCCTGCCAACCTAGCAGTTCAAAAGCACGTCAAAGTGCAAGTAGATAAATAGGTAGCACTCCAGCAGGAAGGTAAACTGTGTTTCCGTGCGCTGCTTTGGTTCGCCAGAAGCGGCTTAGTCATGCTGGCCACATGACCTGGAAGCTGTCTGTGGACAAACGCTGGCTCCCTCGGCCAGTAAAGCAAGATGAGCGCCGCAACCCTAGAATTGTCAGCGACTGGACCTAACGGTCAGGGGTCCCTTTACCTTTTATGACCTTGCTATGCTGTCGTGGGTCATCTGCTTTTGGGGCAGGGGCCCGGTAGGAATTTTCCCATTTGGCTGATGGGCTGGTACCACTTGGGTTTTGCCTGCCGCGTAGCAAATCGTCACAACTTTGTAAGGTTTGGCGGTTAGGCATTGGTTCAAGGTGTGGTGAGGGGAGGTTGTCACACCTGCCCCTCCGAATGTACATTAGGAATCCAGGTGCTCGCCATGCTTTTGTCCGATTCCCTTCCAGGGGTCAGGGCCACGCCAGAGCACCTGGGAGCAAGTTGCATCTGTGGTAGGACCAAGGCTCCCCCAGTCTGTTTACCCATACTGACTTTTGCCGATGTCCAGTTGTCAGTGCTGTCCTGCCAGAGGTGTAGGTGCAGCTAAGCAAACCAATGGCTAAGCAAACCACTCACATTCTGTAATCAATAAAGTTGTGGCCAAAATTACGTCAACAAACTTAAACTAATATTGGTGTCAACTGTGTCTTCCTTTGGGAGGTCTTGGGGCGGGGGGTTCTTCACACACAACAGATAATTCAACAGTCGGTCTGTGAGCACTTAGAAAAGATGCTGTGATTACTAAACCCCAGAACGAGTTTTTCCAAAACAAGTCATGACAGACGAAACTCGTTTCTTTTTTGGGTAGATCTGGTGGATCAGGGGAATGCCGTGGAAATGGCATATCTTAATTTCAGTAAGACTTTTGACAAAGTCCCCCATCATATTATTTCAGAGAACCTGGTAAAATGTGGATGAGATTACTGGATTTGTAGCTGGTTAGCAGACTGAACCCAAAGAGTACTCCTTAATAGCTCCTTGTCATTCTGGGGAAAAGTGGCAAGTGAGGTGTTGCAGGGTTCTGTCCTGGGCCCGCTGTTGTTCAACATCTTCATAAATGACTTGGCCAAAGGAATTGAGGGCTCATCAAATTTGCAGATGACACCAAACTGGGAGGGGTAGCTAACGATGCAGAAGACAGAATTGGAATTCAAGGGTGACCATAACAGATTGGAGAACTGGGCCCAAACTTTTTAAAAAATGGATTTCAATAGGAACAAATGTAAGGTTCTACACTTAAGAAGGAAGAACCAGCCTCACAAATATTCCACGAGGAATACCTAGATTGCCAGGAGTATATATGTGAAAAGGATCTAGCAGTCATAATAGACCACTAGCTTAACATTAGCATCAGTGAGATGCAGCAGCAAAACAAGCTTATGGTATTCTAGGCTGAATCAACAGAAGTATAGTGTCCTGATCGAGGAAAGTAATAGTATTGCTCTATTCCGCCTTGGTCAGACTTTACCTGGAGTGCTGTGTCCAGTTCTGGGCACCACAATTTAAGAAGGATGTTGACAAGCTGGAACGTGTGCAGAGGAGGAAATGAGGAAGGAGAAGAATCTGCTAATGATAACTATTAGATAGAGGAATACTCGACCTTCCAACACAAATCTAAAATAAGTAATAATTCTAGGTTACCGTAATGTTTCTCTCTTTCTTCACTTCACTGTACAGGTGAAACTTGAAAAATTAGAATATCATTGAAAGGTTTATTTCTTTCAGTAATTCAACTTAAAAGGTGAAACTAATATATGAGATAGACTCATGACATGCAAAGCGAGATATGTCAAGCCTTTATTTGTTATAATTGTGATGATTATGGCGTACAGCTGATGAGAACCCCAAATTAACATTTTCAACTTTGGGGTTTTCATCAGCTGCACGCCATCATCATCATCACAATTATAACAAGCAAAGGCTTGACATATATCGCTTTGCATGTCATGAGTCTATCTCATATATTAAACTCCAGTAGCTAATGAAAACAATTGCTTACATAAATGGACTTTTCCATGGTATTCTAATTTTTGGAGTTTCACCTGTATGTAATTATGCAAGTGTACAAATGGCATCCATGTGTGGAACCGCTCTCAGCATCCTATTTAAAAGAATCAGTAAAACAACTATAGACCAGAAAAGGAGGGACTATGGAAGAAGAGTCTGGGAGGTCACAACTGCATCTATCTGTGGTTTTTAAATGGCTAGTGTAATGTGTGATTTTGAACCCAGGTGACATCACCACAAAGTCACATTTTGCTCCGCCATCTTGATTCAAGATGGCACCTGGCATCCAAATGTTGACAAAGTCCACCACACACACACACACACCACTAGCACTCAATGCCGAGTTTGGTGATGACAACTTCAGAGGCCTCTGAACCTATGCCAAAAAAATGGGCAAAGCCACAGGTAAGTTATATTCCGGTCTACCAGCTTGATTAAAAATGGCTCCTGGTGTCTAAATGGCAACATCTTCTGCCACCTCTGCCTCAGGAACCCTCATGCCAAGTTTGGCAACAGCATCTCAAGAGGCATTCAGAGGTATAGAAAACAAACAGACAAACCATTTTCCAAAATATATAGCCGCTATATATGTGCACAATAATATTGTTGTTGTTCAGTTGTTCAGTCATGTCCGACTCTTCGTGACCCCATGGACCAGAGCACGCCAGGCACGCCTATCCTTCACTGCCTCCCACAGTTTGGCCAAACTCATGCCAGTCACTTCGAGAACACTGTCCAACCATCTCATCCTCTGTCGTCCCCTGATGATGATGAACAATTTCCTGACCTATCTCTGACCAAGGAGTCAGTTATACTTGTTGTTGTTCAGTCGTGTCCGACTCTTCGTGACCCCATGGACCAGAGCACGCCAGGCACGCCTATCCTTCACTGCCTCTCGCAGTTTGGCCAGACTCATGTTAGTAGCTTCGAGAACACTGTCCAACCATCTCATCCTCTGTCGTCCCCTTCTCCTTGTGCCCTCCATCTTCCCCAACATCAGGGTCATCTCCAGGGAGTCTTCTCTTCTCATGAGGTGGCCAAAGTACTGGAGCCTCAGCATCAGGATCTGCCCTTCCAGTGAGCACTCAGGGCTGATTTCTTTAAGGATGGATAAGTTTGATCTTCTTGCAGTCCATGGGACTCTCAAGAGTCTCCTCCAGCACCATAATGCATAATATAGTATGGTTGTTTCAGGGTATTACTCATATTTTCTTTTACTTTGAATTTTTCCTTTTGATTTGCTTACACAAGTAATAGCCGGTCAACACATTTAAGTGATGTTCAGGGCCTCAGTATTTTAATTTCTGTTCCAAAATAGCTTCACATTTGAAGGTTTAACTTAGGAAATTTCCAGTGTTGCTAACAACAACAAAAAGTCAGTTTAAATGATTATATAGCCTGAGGAAAAGGGCAACTAAATGTTCAACTATTAATCCACCAAAGAGAATCCTCAGTGAGATTTAAAAATAAAATAAAATAAATGAGGATAGTTATTTTTAAATGGCAGAACTGAAGGAAGTGACAGGGGGAATTTCAGTTTCATTTCAAGTGCTTAGAACGTATAGTTAATCTTTGCCACTTCACTCCGTATTTTGACAGGATACCTATAAAATGCTGTTAGGCCATAAACTGAACTTAAGACTTCAACTTGTTCTCTAATTTTAGGTGCATTAACAGGAGCTTGAATGATCTAATGAAGTGCTTGACTGAGTTTACCTGTAACTGTGATGCTTTCCTCTCTTCTCCTCTGAAACGTTAAAATCAGGAAGAAGATCCTAATTGCTAAAATGAATTCCTCTCTTTTAGGCAAAACTGAACACTTGTAAACTAATGAAAATATGCTGCAAACGTGTGGTTTTCTGGCACCAAACCAAAATTACTTTAAGCTTCAAATAACAATAGTAATAACAAGCACAAAGGTCCGTATAGTTAAAGCTATGGTTTTCCCAGTAGTAATGCATGGAAGTGAGAGCTGGACCATAAAGAAGGCTGATCGCCGTAGAATTGATGCTTTTGAATTATGGTGCTGGAGGAGACTCTTGAGAGTCCCATGGACTGCAAGAAGATCAAACCTATCCATTCTGAAGGAAATCAGCCCTGAGTGCTCACTAGAAGGACAGATCCTGAAGTTGAGGCTCCAGTACTTTGGCCACCTCATGAGAAGAGAAGACTCCCTGGAAAAGACCCTGATGTTGGGAAAGATGGAGGGCAGAAGAAGAAGGGGACGACAGAGGATGAGATGGTTGGACAGTGTTCTCGAAGCAACTGGCATGAGTTTGGCCAAACTGCGGGAGGCAGTGGAGGATAGGCGTGCCTGGCGTGCTCTGGTCCATGGGGTCACGAAGAGTCGGACACGACTGAACGACTCAACAACAACAACAACAAGCACGTTCATGGGGTTATATTCAGCTAAGTGCTACTCAGAGTAGACCCAGAGAAATTAATGAATCTCGGTTAATCATGTCTATTGACTTCCAAGGGCCTACTCTTACTAGGACCCGCATTTAACACCACCCCCAGGTTTTTTTCAAGTTCAGAAATATTTGCCAGTGTTCGTTAGAATGGGGCGTATTCAGCTTATGGGTTTTGTATCTCTAGATTCAACATATAGGATGTGGTGGCTGGACAACATGTGGAGTGTTTTGTGGCTGTGTCAATCGAGCGGGTCCTTCTGCATTTTTGCGGCAATTACATTGAGTTGTCCCATCCTATTTGCAACCTGTCTGAGCTAGCTGCGAAATCCAAGGATGTGTCAGACAGAATTGATAATAGAACCAGGGATACCTGATCACAGCCATCTGCCCATATCAGTGCATCGAGAACGATAAATTCAGTAAATAAATAATTATCCTTGAGTTACGTTTTCAAAGGCAAAAAATACATTTATTTTGTAGGAATATAAAATGTCTCCCAAGTGTCGCTGAGAACACATGGCATCCATCTATATGCCATATTTTAATGCCACATGTCTTTGTTCCGCCTTCGCAAGTTCAAACTTGACTTGATGGATGGAAGATATTTCACATTTGCTCTCCATTAGTCTTAATTTAACCCATTCCTTTTTTTTTATAAAGAATTTATTAGCATTTTCATAACACAACACAAACTCACACCCACACCTACAAATACAAAACAAATACAAACATAGCCATGATTCTTCTTCTTGTTTACATACAAAAAAAAATTTCTAGTTCCGAATCTTGACGGTTGACTTCCCCTGCCTTTTCACCTTCGGTTTTAAATCCAGAATATACTTTAATAACATCCTCTCTCTAAAAATTAAATTCATTTTAAGAAAATTCAGACCTGAACAATCATCTTAATCCATAATAATTAATAACAAATCTTTAAATCTTAACAACTTATTCTTATATCAAATCTATACGAACTTCTTCTATCCCTTATACTGCTGCTAATAACATAAAATTCAAAATATCCCTTTTCTTATTAAAAGTAAAATAAAACTTAGAGTCTTAACCCTCCAATTTCAGAATACCATAACAAACCATATAAATTTTACACTTAATACTTCACCCTACTCCCCCTCTGTCCATTGTCCTTTTCCATCTATCACCGGAACCAATCTTCCAATTTTCCTCTTTTCCCATATGTCCACAGATCCAGGCACAGTTCACAACAAACCTTGCATCGAGCATCAGGGTACACCACTCATCTTCTTTCTGCTCCTCCGCTTCCTTGTAACGTTCTTCCTCTATCTGTAGATATCTTAATTCTTTGACCCTTACTCCCGAGCTCACACCTCGGGGGCTGGATATAACAATTCTTGCCGTCCCGGGGCTGCCACCCCCAAAGAACGGATCTTTTTCCCGGAGTCGCCCTGTCATTTCTCTCCATCCTTCAAGCATCCCTTTCAGCTCTTTGCCAAGGTTTTCTCCCATGGTGTCAAAAGCTTGGAAAGCCTCCTCTGTGGGAAGTAGATTTTTTTTCATGTCCCCACTCAAGACCTTCACTTTCCGATAAAGCAGTTCCAGCTTCAAGACAATAAGCCTTTGTTCATCCGTTAGTCCAGAGTTCAAAACAAGTTCAAACATAAAGCCCAACATGTTGAGAGAGGGGGTGGGTATCAAATTTCAGTTTCTATTTCTATGTTCTTCCTTTTGTAACAGTTGTTTTCCACATCAGCTCAAACTTTTCGTAGCCATTTTCCCTGAAGTCAGAGCGCGCAGACCAAAACTTTAAACAGAGATATTTTCCACCAACTTACTCCCCAAAGAGAGATTTTGAAAGTCTCACTTATCAAAGTTCGAGTACTTTGTAACCATTTCTGTAACAGCAGTCACTTAAGCTGGTTATTTTCTTTCCCCCGAAGGGAGGGAGGCAGGCTTCCTTTCCACATCCCCCCAGATCGTCCAAAAAGCACAAAATCTAGTCCAATCAAATACTCACGACCACCGGGTTTCTTTCGTTCCAAGAATGACAGGTAGAACTTTGACGCTCGTCGCGGGGGTGACCGCCGCATTTACATCCCGGTTGGGGCATTTCCCCTATAGCCCGGCTCCGTTGTCCCTTCACCCCCACTCCCCCTTTACAGGGGGAGCGAGGGAAGGGTTCGGAGCCACAGTGGGCACAGCCGGGGAGCCCAGGGTGCGGGACGCTCTTCCCGCACCCCACCGGAGCCCCGCTTTGCGGTAGCGGGGCTCCAACCCCCGGGACGGACTGGGTCGCCTCGCAGCCGAGGCAACCCACGACCGCTCCGCTATGGCGTCGCCGCCGGAAGTCAATTTAACCCATTCCATAGTGCCGAAGCATTTGCAATAAATACCGCCAACCAGAATGATCAGGGAAAGATCCGATCATGTGCAAAGACAAACTGAGTAGGCTGCCCCTGCTTCGTGTATAGTGATGGTTGCATAATTTGTTTATTTTCTTAAATTTATATCCCACTCTTCTTCAGCCTTGGAACTCAAGGCAGCATACATGTGAGTCCCAGCTGATCACCCACCCAGACTCAGACAAGCCTCAGGCCTGCTTAGCTCCACCAAGTGTGGGGATAACCAGCTTCTGGGATAACCAGTAATTCTGGAGTTCTGAAGGTCGTTACGAAGGTTTCTGAAGGTTCCGGAGAGGAAAGGATAGGCAGAGCAGGGGCCATTTATTGATAAACTGAACAACGTCATAGCATTAACATAAACCAATCACAACATTGCATTTGTCTGTGTTTCCGGGTGGGAAACAGCTTTCGGCCGTTACTGAGGCTTTTCTGGCGCGCTTTCTAACAAGCGCGGAGGGATCCAGGCAGCAGTTGCTAGCCGGATCTCCTTTTCTTCCGTGCATAGCGTGGAAGGTTTTTGTGAGGCGGCAAAGTACGGAAAGTCACCAAAAACGTATTCCCACAACCAAGGTGGGAGCTATATGTGCCTTCAGAGGACACCATACATCACCCCCAACCCCAAAACTGATACTCTACATGGAGTTGGGAACAGCATGAAGCTAGTGCTTTTAAAACATTTGCAGTCATACCTTCCAGTTGCGAACGTGATCCGTGCGGGAGGCACGTTCGCAACCCGCAGTGTTCGCAGCCTGATGCGATTCGGCACTTCTGCGCATGCGCGTGACATCATTTTGCGCATCTGCGAGTGCTGAAACCCGGAAGTAAACCGTTCAGGTACTTCCGGGTTCGGCGCGGTCCGATACCCGAAAACGTGCAACCCGCAGCGTTCGTAACCCGGGGTATGAATGTATCAGCATCTTTAAGCTGGTAGTGAAAACATGGTCTCGGCTGGGTCCTCCTAGACGTACACAACCAAATGGCATGTCTTTGCTTAAATACCCGACTCTGAACACATCTCAGGTTGCTTCCGACGAGGTAGCTTGGGGTGGATCCAAGAAGGTTTCTGGAGATGGAGCAGACCATCTTAATTCTTGCCACCTGCCCCTATGCACTCTGGGGCATGGATTTTCAAAGCAGAGCAGATCAGGTGATAATCTGGGGTGCATTGCTTCAGGCTGCACGTGGGAGCTGACATCACTGAATGCCCCTCCGTACAAAGAGTAAGGTGAAATAAAAAATTTCCATGCAGAAAAGCAGCTTGTCTAGCCTAGCAGTGATGTGGTCCAGGCAGGACCCTGGTGAAGAAGTTGAGAGCTCCTTGTCAACACAATGGACAAGAGGACCCCCAAACACAGCAGGGCTGGCTTTCCATAGTTTGAAGTATGTGAAACAATACACACTGGGGTCTACAGACAAGACAAACTAACCCTAAAATTATAAAACTAGTCTTCTCCCTGATGCCAATGTTCTATGTCAGAGTTTCCCAAACGGGTCTTCATCTGTTTCTGGAATACAACTCCCATCATCCCTAGCTAGCAGGACCTGTATGGAGAATAATTCCTGTCTCCTTCCTCTATTTCTCATGAAGAAGAAGAAGAAGAAGAGTTTGGATTTGATATCCCGCTTTTTCACTACCCGAAGGAGTCTAACATTCTCCTTTCCCTTCCTCCCCCACAACAAACACTCTGTGAGGTGAGTGGGGCTGAGAAACTTCAGAGAAGTGTGACTAGCCCAAGGTCACCCAGCAGCTGCATGTGGAGGAGCGGAGACGCGAACCCGGTTCCCCAGATTACAAATCTACCACTCTTAACCACTACACCACACTGGCTCTCCCAGTGTCATCTTAAGCACACATGGCCAGAGACGTTGTGTACATGAGTAGTGTTTTCAGTGGTATTTCATTATCGTCTTATCAATCACGCTTGTTTACCTTTGTCCAAATAATAATGTTGCATTCTGGAAAAAAAGACATTGCACATGCTCAGAGACACTCTCCTTATTATCCTTATATATCTCAAAAAGAAATCTCTCTCAAGGATGAGCATGAACACTGAAAGCAGATCTCGAGGCTCAGTCCCAGCTCAGATTAAGCCGTGCAAGAGAATCTTATATTTTGAGCTGCGCAGTGATTTTCCTGTCGAAAGCTAGCAATCAAAGCTGTTTTCTCGCCGGAAAGCAGCCTGGCTTTTCCCTCTGCTGATCAGAAAAGCTTTTACTTTATCTGTTTCTTCTTCAGTGATTATGCCCCTCTTTTTCTGCTGTTCCCTCCAAGCCTCAAATGTGCCCTGCTCTACTTCCCACTTGATGCTTATGCCTGGGATAATTTTAAGCACCTTTATGTTTCAAGCAAGGCAGTGCTCAAAACCCATTTCAGCAGTTGCTAATTTGGCAATAATGGTAGTCTCCACAATGGCAATTAATGAACAAAGGAAGCTTGCACTTTGTGACCTAGCAACCAGGTTTCCCTTTAAACTGGTTCCTCTCTCTCTCTCTCTCTCCCTCTCTCTCTCTCTCTCTCTCTCTCTCTCTCACACACACACACACACACACACACACCAATGTACACTAGATGTCATATTCCTCAGGGAACAGCAAAGCTAAATTGCTTTGTGTGTTGCTGATCTTTCATCATTTGGCTTACCCACCCACCCCCACCCCCACTTTCCTGGTTCACTTAATCACTTTTATTTTAGATAATCTACACACACACACACACACACACCAGTATTGCTTGATAGAGGTTTGATTCACACAAGCAGCCATTTGAAGCTAAACTCTGTACCTGTTCCAGTTACAGGTAGGTAGCCGTGTTGGTCTGCCATAGTCAAAACAAAACAAAATAGAATAAAAATTTCCAGTAGCACCTTAGAGACTATCTGAAGAAGTGTGCATGCACACGAAAGCTCATACCAAGAACAAACTTAGTTGATCTCTAAGGTGCTACTGGAAATTTTGTTTTTGTTTTGTTTTATCTGTACCTGTTGTGGTTCCTGCCATTTTATTAATCACCATTTGCATCATTATCATTTGTTTCATATATAACACAAATTATTTGTATGTTTTAAATGACAGAGTGGGGTAGAGGACTCCCCCCCCCCGCCAGCCATTATTTCTCCTTCTTCTTCTTCTTCTTCTTCTTCTTCTTCTTCTTCTTCTTCTTCCCATTTCACCACTTTCATTTCATTTGCTAACAGGAGATATATAATGTGTAGCTGAAAAGTGGTTCAGTACTAATCAAAAGGTTGATTTTAAAATGCAAATATTGTGCTAAAATAGTGACCACTACAAGTGGTTATAGTAAGGGTGTGCTAAGCTGTGTTTTGTTCACCTGGCCCATACTGTCTCTGCCCAGGTCAAATCCCTGCCCTTGAAGAAGGGTGGAAAAGTAGTTCTAAAGGCATCGACACCTATGCAAGTTTTCGCTACTCTTCATTCCTATTCTTCAGAATATAGTGGGAATTTCTGTGGTCTGAGAATATGACAATTATTATGAAGTTGTCTGGATGAGCAATCAAAGCAATCCACTTTGTGCGAAAGTGTTCTCAGCAAATCACCACTCATGAACAACCACTACAGAAGCAAGAAATTCCTGCAAAGTGGGTTCCGGCTGTAGTTCCACTGTGGGCTATGCAGCTCTTGTGCAAAAGGAAGGAACTGGCAGGGAAGAAAGAATACCTACTGCTCCTCTTTATTAATTTATTTTTTTTTTAAAAAAAATGCTGTCTCATGAAGTGCAATGAAATGCGTATTAATCAGTATCTTGCTAGGAATATTTATGTTTAATTCATGGAGACCATGCTGATAATTTGATAGCGTAGCTCCATGTTTGGCAGGCATAGCTTAGAGCTGCGTTATTAAGAACTTTGCAAGGATTCACAGGTTTGCTAATTTTCATCCATATGCTAAAAAGAAAACATTACTCTTGAGAAATAATTATACATTCCCAGAATTCTTTTTTTTTTTTTTGTTAGCAGCCAGTACAGAGGTACACACAAAAGGACATTTGTTTCAAGTCTTGATCCGAAAGTTAGAGGGTGGTTTTCGTTCCCATTGTAGCATTGGCAGTGGCATAGCGTGGGTTGTCAGTGCCCAGGGCCACGTGGAGGGTGGGAAACGGACTCAGTGCGTTCAACTGCCTAACAGCATCCACCTCACCCAGGTGATCACAGCCACAGAGATAAGAAAAGTTGTTCCATTGTCTGGAGAGGTCACTTCCTGGTTTGCATGGAGAAGCCGGTATCACCGGATCCCAGTGACGGAAGCGTGCAGCTGTACTGAGGATGTTGAAATTTGGAACCCATAACAATTTTGCACCTGGGGGATACCGCCCCTGTGCCCCACACCCCACACCACTGAGTGCTGGACTGGGTAGAGAGGTTAAACTCCTAAGGATGAAAATTGATGCATTGGGGATGAAAATTTCCTCTGCGTGCTTCTTTTTTGGGGGGGCCACCACCACCACATATTTGGGCTATGGCTGGCAGCTCCCCACACCTGCTTTCGCTGTCAGCAGGCAGAGACGCTTTAGCTGGCTTAAGGAACTTGGCCCGCCTTGGCAAAGAGTCATTGGATTTAAAACATGATGTTGCTCAATAATAAACTGTTTTAAAGGCACCTCTTGAGAATTCCCCATCACTTTGCTCATGCACTGTTACCTTCCCTTAGTTAATGTTGTGCAGACCTGCTCCGTAGCTTTCCATCTGGCAACCTTTCCATCTGGCAACTAGTGCTGTGATTCTATCCAGTCTATTTAATCTTCTCTCTCTCCCACTCTTCCGGGGGGCTCTAGCTTTGAGAGAAGGGACCCAAGTGGCGCTGTGGGTTAAACCACAGAATCTAGGGCTTGCTGATCAGAAGGTCGGCGCTTCGAATCCCTGCGATGGGGTGAGCTCTCGTTGCTCAGTCCCGGCTCCTGCCCACCTAGCAGTTCGAAAGCACGTCAAAGTGCAAGTAGATAAATAGGGACCGCTCCGGCGGGAAGGTAAACGGCGTTTCCGTGCGCTGCTCTGGTTCACCAGAAGCGGCTTAGTCATGCTGGCCACATGACCCAGAAGCTGTCCGTGGACAAACGCCGGCTCCCTCGGCCTATAGAGCAAGATGAGTGCCGCAACCCCAGAGTCGGACACGACTGGACCTGATGGTCAGGGGTCCCTTTACCTTTACTGGTCTTGAGAGAAACAGCAGTTCCCTCGGTGGCTCAAACAGGCCAACACTGAGGCTTCTGGATATGGGAATGCCAACTTGCTTTTTGACTGATGTGCCTCTGTGCCGAAAATGGAGGGTGTAAATTATCTAACAGAAAGGAATTAATGCGAACTTTTTCTTAAAGGGAAAGGCTGAGCAGTAAAAGGGGATTGCGTACAAATCTCAGTGTAATGGGCTGATGGAGTTAGGATTTCTGTGATTATAACAGGAGAGTGACTTCCTTTGCAAAATACGTATTCATTCATCTTAGCAAAATAGCTCCTTTTATCGCCTTCTCCTTCGGATTGATTCTCTGGAGGGCTCAGAATACTAGTACTGTGTTTGAGTTACATACGTTTTTGTTCTTGTTTTTTTACAAACCCAATGTATTCGATTTAAAAGCCCTGGTGTGGTGTAGTGGTTAAGAGCGGCAGACTCGTAATCTGGTGAACCGGGTTCGTGTCTCCGCTCCTCCACATGCAGCTGCTGGGTGACCTTGGGCCAGTCACACTTCTCTGAAGTCTCTCAGCCCCACTCACCTCGCAGAGTGTTTGTTGTGGGGGAGGAAGGGAAAGGAGAATGTTAGCCGCTTTGAGACTCCTTCGGGTAGTGAAAAGCGAGATATCAAATCCAAACTCTTCTTCTTCTGGTTAGTTTAGAGAACAAGAAGTGACTTCCAGTTGGCAGGTGGAGAATCTAAGGTTTAAAAAAGTGTACCAAGTAGTCAAATATTTCTCGCTCTCTTTCTTCAGCATCTTCTGGAAAGGACGTTGGTCCCACCCTGGGTTTAAAGAAGTCAAGCTCCCTAGAGAGTCTTCAGACTGCTGTTGCTGAAGTGAAAAAGAACGAGCTTCCTTTCTATAGGCCCAGGCCTCACATGGTCCGTGGCAGAGGGTGCAACGAGAGTTTTCGAGCTGCTATTGACAAATCTTACGATGGACCTGAAGATATGGCAGAAGGTATTCTTTACTTCTATTTTCTGCTTCAGAAAGTTTCCGTTTCAGTGCACAGGAGTGTCTTGTTTTCTCCCAATTTGAGCTGGTATGCTTAAGAGCTTTGAATGAAGGCCTAAATCCTGTCTACGTTCTTGTGCGTCCTGACTAAGCTGACAAAATCATGGAAAAGATAATTTAGGTCAGTAGTTTCCAACCTGTGGGCCCTGGACTCCTGTGGAGCTACAGAATCATCCCAAGGGGTCTGCAACAAGTACCGTATTTTTCACTCCATAAGATGCACTTTTTTCCTCCTTAAAAGTAAGTGGAAATATCTGTGCGTCTTATGGAGCGAGTGGTGGTCCCTGGAGCTGAATTGCCCAGGGGCCAAAAGCAGATTGTGCTTTTTATGTTACAAAGAGAAAAGGGGGTGTTGAAAGGACCCCGCTCAGCATCTGATCATCAAGAGATCGGGAGAGAAATAAAAGTCCCGGCTCCCTTTCAGCCCCGCCCTCTTGCCCAGGCCTCCTTTGTTGAATGTGCTGCAGAGGGAGGTTGTTTGTTTCCCCAGCGACATGTGACTGGCTGGTTAGATTATCTGTCTGGAAACAGTAGAAACGGCTCCCCTTTCCTTAAGATTTTTCAGAAATGTGAGTTGAACCCCATAGAAACGGGGCTTTTCCTCTTTGCTTTTCCCGCTTTGCAAAAAAAAGCTGCAAAACTTTTAGCTGATCCTCAAAAAAACAGGGCTTTTAGAGGAGAAAAACCAGAAAAATATTTATTTTTTCTTGTTTCCTCCTCTAAAAACAAGGTGTGCCCTATGGTCCGGTGCACCCTATGGAGTGAAAAATACGGTAATACTCCTCCAGCCAGTGCTTGATTTCCTCTGCTGCTCATCCGGCAACAGGATTTCACCTCATTTCCTCAGAGTGAACTATGGCATAGGCTAAAGCAGAGGCAGAACATGGACCAGAATGCGGGAGGCTGAGAGGGAGGAGCTTGCTGCTGACTTGCAGCCAATCAGCAACCACCAAGAGCTATTCAAATGCTGTGACTTGGCCAGTGCTGGTGGATGGTTCCTTACCGTTCCTGACTCTGTGTGGAGTTGGGGAGGGGGGCAATTCCTCAGCAGAAGCCATCATATCATGCTATTGCTGTGGTGAGACAGTGTCCTGGTGAAGATACAGGCTAGGACACACCCTTCCTGCACCTTTCCTGGGAAAAAGGTCTGCAGGGAGGTCATCACCTTCTCTTTCTCCATCTTTCCTTCCCTTCTCCAATTTTTGGAGACTTTGCCCGGTTTAGTACAGTCAGTTTCACAGGCCGCGGAGCCTGTGAAATTGAGTTGTCCTTCCCTCTGTAGGGAAAGTAGATTCCGCCCGTGAGAGTAGTGAAGTGCAAGGGTTGGGACAGGTTTGCAGGTGACTAACAACACATGGGGGTCTACAAATGTTACTCTGGAGGTTCCTGGAGGCTGTGGTCCTAAGCATCCTTTGAGGGTTTAGGGGGGGGCAGCGCCCCACCTGTCCTAGTGAACCAGCCTCCACAGGGTTTCATTGCTTTGGTCCACCCTGGACCATATGGTGAAGAACCCTCATAAATAAACAGCATCTCTGGAGCCATGGCTGTAATTTAGGGGATGCCTGTTGCCTCAGCCTCAGCTGACCCAGGCAGCTCAGTATGTCCCAGGCAGCTTACACAACCTGAATGGATGGCTTTCCACAGCGTTTATGTATGTGTCCCCTCCATTTTCCCTTGGACATCATCCATGTTCCTGTTAGAGATTCATTCCCCATGTGCAGTCATGGGTTTATTGTCTATCACATGACTGGGTATGTGTTTTGATTCCACGGGAATGGGAAGTGACGAATACAGGATGTTTGTATTACTGTGTTCCCTGAAGTGGGACTATTGTCCTTTGTTCTTTCTCTTTGCTGCCTGATGATAGAGAGAGAGAGGGAGCCATGTTTCAGTGCTCCGTGTATGTTTATATGTAAATAAAGTAGATTAGCCTAAATACTGAGTTGCTGAGTTCTGTTACGCAACTGCGCAAACCTCTGCGGATCCCTAAGTGTGCTGATGTCTTCTGGCATCAGTCGCTGTGATGTTTGGGCTGAGGAATGCTTAGGAAGCTCCCGAACGATCTACCAGGAGGGAGGGAACATGCCAGTCGGGCATGTGTCTCTGCCAAGGTTCTACTCGTGTGTAGGATGAATCCTGACAGTTCCCATTTACTTTTGATTTTTATGTATATTTCTTTGTTTGCCTTTGTTCCCTTTCTTCACCTGTGGGAGACGGGACAGACATAAGTAAGGGGTGGGGGTGCTTTCTGCCTTAGACCACATAGCCGTGAGACGCAGCCCACCAGATGAAAAACCATGCGTTGCAATACCCAACCAGGAGTTTTGGAAAGCTGCCAAATAACTTGGTCCGGTTACATACACAAAATGTGGACTCATAAGTTCCATCACTGAAATAATCCGTGACTGTGGGTGTTCCAAAAGGGAGTATATCTGTACAGTCGTACCTTGGAAGTCAAACAGAATCCGTTCCGGAGGTCCGTTCGACTTCCAAAGTGTTCAAAAACCACAGCATGGCTTCTGATTGGCTGAAGGAAGCTCCTGCAGCCAATCAGAAGCCGCAGAAGCCCCGTTGGATGTTCAGCTTCCAAAAGATTGTTTGAAAACCGGAACAGTCACTTTGATTGTTCGGGAGCCAAAACGTTCAAGAACTAGGCTATTTGAAAACCAAGGTATGACTGTATTTTTTAGACTTAGAAGCGTCAACAAGCCTAGCATGCACACCAACAGTGTGTTTCCCTATCTACCTGTTATCAAATGGAATAACTAGGAAATAAGAACCCATAATGAGTCTTTTCTTAATTTGCAATAAAGTCCGGCTGAAATTAACTGGCTATGTTTGATAGCCCTTTTAATTCAGTGAACGTATATTATAAGACACTGCATGTGGACAACAACCCTGCAATTTCCACGTGTTCGTCATAAACACCTCTTGTTTGTACTTATTGATTATCTTTCTCCTCCTGCAGATGGTCCGTCTGATAAAAGCTCTCTCTCAGATCAGGAAGCTCATAACTTTGAACCAGCCCTTCACGTGAAGGTTGAGTTAGAGGATGTGGAAGACAAGGCGAAGAAACACAAGAAGGCAAAAGAAAAAATGAAAGATAAGAATAAAAAAGCAAATCTGAAGCTCAAATCTAAAACGAAAGAAAAGGACAAGAAGGAAGAAAATGAAGATCCAGAAAGAAAAACAAAGAAGAAAGGTTTGGGTGCCATGTTGAGGTAAATGAAATTTCTCTCTCTCCATCAATTAATATTATGCTACATGGATATTAATTTCTTTATTACTGCCGACTCAAGGAGTTAGGAAAATACTCAGATGCTTGGTCCTTCACACTCAGTGTTCTCTGCAGTAACCTTTTTAGGTTTCTAATAGAAGTAATGCCCAAAGTTTATCCAGATGCCAGGGATTAAAGCTGGAATAATTTTGCATACAGAGCAGGTGCTCCTTCTGGGAAGGAGAGCTTTCCCCAGACAGATTATAACTGATAGTCTTTCTTCTACAAGCCAAGCACTGTATCCACTGAACCGCTGAACCACGCTTGCTATTGACAAAAGGCCACTTTGATTGCTAGTTTCCTTTATTCAGCAATTAAACTCAGTATCAGGAATGCACATTTGCAACACAGGCCTCTTAATTATTTCTTTAAAGTTTGTTTCCCACCTTTCTTTCTTTCTTTCTTTCTTTCTTTCTTAGAAAAAAGCCAGGTCACTCAAACAAAGCTGTTTAACTACATAGCGTAAACCACATTGAGCCAAATGTGGTTTGGCAAAAGAATAAAATAAAAATATCTAAATGTCTGTAAGACTGGAGCTTTTGTGCGCTTCTCTTGAGATGGTGTTCTGTGGATTCGTTGCCATCATGGAAAATAAAGTGCCATGTTGTTGTTGTTCAGTCATTCAGTTGTGGCCGACTCTTCGTGACCCCATAGACCAGAGCACACCAGGCACTCCTGTCTTCCACTGCTTCCCACAGTTTGGCCAAACTCATGTCAGTCGTTTCGAGAACACTGTCCAACTAACCATCTCATCCTCTGTCATCCCCTTCTCCTTGTGCCCTCCATCCTTCCCAACTTCAGGGTCTTTTCCAGGGAGTCTTCTCTTCTCATGAGGTGGCCAAAGTACTGGAGCCTCAACTTCAGGATCTGCCTTTCCAGTGAGCACTCAGGGCCGATTTCTTTAAGGATGGATAAGTTTTATCTTTTTGCAGTCCATGGGACTCTCAAGAGTCTCCTCCAGCACCATAATTCAAAAGCATCAATACTTTGGCAATCAGTCTTCTTTATGGTCCAGCTCTCACTTCCGTACATTACTACTGGGAAAACCATAGCTTTAACTATATGGACCTTTGTCGGCAAGGTGATGTCTCTGCTTTTTAAGATGCTGTCTAGGTTTCTCATCGCTTTCCTTCCAAGAAGCAGGCGTCTTTTAATTTCGTGACTGTTGTCACCATCTGCAGTGATCATGGAACCCTAGAAAGTAAAATCTCTCACTGCCTCCATTTCTTCCCCTTCTATTTTCCAGGAGGTGATGGGACCAGTGGCCATGATCTTAGTTTTTTTGATGTTGAGCTTCAGACCATATTTTGCGCTCTCCTCTTTCACCCTCATTAAAAGGTTCTTCAATTCCTCCTCAAAGTGTCATATATCAGTAGAAAGAGAAGGGGATCGTAGCTGGGCACTTCCTATGAGATCTAAGGGCACAGGGAAGCTCAGAGAGGAATGTGCATTCTCTAATTTGACATGAAAGGAAAGGGCACCGTCTGCCAAAGATGATGGATGCTTTTCGCATCTAGGGAAAGGTTGCATAGGAAGTGTCCTTAAGGAGTTGGTTTCACACAGGTCTTCAGGCTACATGTTTTCCACTAAATACCTTCCTTTTATCTGTGTGCCCTTCATCCTGGGGAAAAAAAACACATTACCCTCTTGAGCGGAACCCAGTGACGTTACAATAGGAATGGGGGGTGGAATTGATTGCCCTAATTCTCAGTAGTTCTTCTGTGTCAGGCACGTCCAACTTCCAAGAGAGACTGCGATCTACTCCCAGTATACAAAGAAAAACTGGGAGTGATCTACCCATTGTCATTGGAGGGAGGAGGAACGTGGGTGTGTGGAAGGAGAGGTTGTTCAGCTTGGGGGGGGGCAGCACTGACCAAAGTTGTTGAGCTTTTTGGGGGGAGGAGAGACCAGAGTTGTTGAGCTTTTTTTACGGGGGAATGCCATACATCGCTAACCGGGAAATCAACATCAAACACACGCAGGCACCAAAATAGACAATCACCGTATCCACAATCAACTGCAGCAAGCGCCAAACGACTGCCCACATGATGCGACATAGAGAGGAGGGAGAGGAAAACATTCCTTCCCCGTTCCTCCCCCCCCCAAGCGATTGATAAGGATCCCATGATTCACCGCGATCTACCAGGATCACCCAGGCATCTACCTGTCGATTGTGGTTGACCGGTTTAACATGTCTGTTCTATGTCAACGTGCATCTCGGGATGCTTGCTGTATAAAATGCATTTCGTGTTTCTAAATCTCGCCGTTATTTTGCTTTCTGGGTGAGCATCTCATTTCCTCCCACTGTTTGGGTCACTGGAAAGCATTGAGCTGATTCTCTGCCTTTCTGTGGGGCATTGTGTTGTAGGCAATCGGTGCATGGCCATGAGCCATGACCATAAGACTGTGTTCTCCCACTTGGAGCATGGTGCTAGGTTTTTTTTTTCATCTGGTGACCCGGGGCGTAGAGAAGGTACTGGAGATTACTGCACAGATGCTCTCTGCGTTTTGTTTTATGAACTGTATGCTTCTTCAGCAGCTCTGCACATTTGCGTGTTCAGACCCAGAGACCTCCCCCCTAAATAAAAAAACAACAACAACATTTGACTCAAATTTTAGTTTTGTTTTTTGGCAGAATTTAGGCCACAACTTTATTGATTATAGAAAAGTGAGTGGTTGCATAGGTTCTGGTTCGACTAGCTCCCTGCACCCTTGCAGGCAGTGCTGACCTAGAGCTCTATCGTAGGTCAGCCAAGGATGAACACCTGAGGCAGGTGAAAAGCCTGGGAACAAACTCTGTTCATTCCCCAGATGCTCCCCTGGACTCAGGCACGGGCACATCCCCCTCTCGGGGGTTGACCAAATCAAGTTGAGCCCCTGGATTCCTTTAACCTGGATTCCTGTATACCTGAAGGAGCGTATCCACCCCCATCGATCTACCCGGACACTGAGGTCCACCTCCGAGGGCCTTCTGGCGGTCCCCTCATTGCGAGAAGTGAGGTTACAGGGAACCAGACAGAGGGCCTTCTCGGTGGTGGCGCCCACCCTGTGGAACACCCTTCCACCACATGTCAAGGAAATAAGCAGCTATCCTATAAGGCAGCTCTGTTTAAGGAAGTTTTTAATATATAATGCTGTATTGTTTTAATACTCGATTGGGAGCCGCCCAGGGTGGCTAGGGAGGCTCGGCTGGATGGGCAGGGTACAAATAAGTTGTTGTTGTTGTTGTTGTTAAAGGAATACCCTTCACATAGGGATGGCGAGACCATTCTCCTATCCCTATCACCTGAACCAGTGCCTATCCACAACCTTACAAGTTGTGACGGTTTGCTACACGGCAGGCGAAACCCAAATGCCTACAGCCAATCAGCCAAGTGGGGAAAATTCCTGCTGTGCCCCTGTCCCAATGACAGATGACACACGACGGCATAGCAAGGTCAATTGCAAAATACCCTAAATATAGGGAGAGGTGGGCGGGTGTTCCGATGCATGAGCCGAAAGAGGAAGCTCTGGGTCACGTGCATGGGTATATATAGGTCCCTTGATCATTTAGACTGCACCCCATTGACCAGATTCAATCCAGCAACGAGGGGCCTACCAATCGGTTGTTGTGGCTAACCAATGGACCCACCCACAACCAGGAGGTCAGTCTCCAGGTCTCACCGCAACACGCGCCCTCTTTTAGGGAGGACACAATTTAGTTGATTCACTTCTCTCCAGCTTTATTTGTGAGCCAGTCAAATTTTTGTCCCCAGTATCTGCTTATAACTCTGCTCACTTGCACCCCTTAAGCCTCTGGCGTGATTCATTCTTTCTGAATGGACAGCTGTGATCCACATTTTATACAGCAAATGTTTGCCGTACATGTCAGCAGCGCTGTTTTTCTAGAAAAAGGGGTGCCGGAACTCACCATGAATGGCAATGGCGCCTACCTGTGTGTTAAGTACAAAAGGGCAACGTGGTACTTCAGATGGCTCCAACCACTGATAAAAGCAAACATGAGGACTTTGAAAATGCACAGAGAGAGGGGGCTCAAGGCCTTAGGGTAACCCAGACAGTTGGAGGTGTTTCCTGGGTCTGTGCTCAACGACTTTGGCACACACGTTAATCACTTTTTGAAATATGGCATCCCCAGCTTATCAAGTTTCTAGAGCCTTACAAATGAGCGGAGTTACGGGCTCTGGACTAGACTAACTAGTATTTGAAATATATTTTGCTTCCTTGCTAAAGGTTTTTGTAGGTTTTGTAAAGCTTTAGGGTAACCCAGACAGTTGGAGGTGTTTCCTGGGACTGTGCTCAACGACTTTGGCACACACATTAATCACTTTTTGAAATATGGCAGCCCCAGCTTATGAAGTTTCTAGAGCCTTACAAATGAGTGGATTTATGGGCTCTGGACTAGACTACCAGTAACTAGTCTTTGAAATATATTTTGCTTCCTTGCTAAAAGTTTTTGTAGGTTTTGTAAAGCTGAATGTATGGCGTCTCCTCATCGTCCCCCCACCTTGAAACACTATTATACAAATCGCGCTGTGACAACCATGTAAAATGCATGTTGTGTTTCTACTTAGCAAAGCAGGAACTTTTAATCTTCCAATTCTTATGACAACCCCATCCGACGCAATTTGGGTCAGTGTGAAGACGGTAATCCGTTTGTCACTTTCTTAGTGCTTAACTGCGCTTAACACAGTGCTTGCTCATCCAAATGGGTATTATGTGAAAGCTTATTCTCGAGTTTGCTGAATTGGATGATGGGTATTAAGTTCTTAATTTGTGGCCTAGTTAGTCTAGTTGCCTGACCTGGAATCATCTCAGCCAGTGTGTTTTCCTTACTGCAAAGCCCAAAGCTTTGACTTCGTTTTTTTTTAAATTAAGTTAAATAAAAGCTAGACCTTTTAAATCACTGAGAGAAAACGGCATCTGTCATGGTGCACTGTTGCTCTGTGGCCCGATCCCAGAGCAGTTGTTAGAGTCATGGTGTATAATAAATGTAATGTGACTGTAGCCCTGCTATTACCTTTTCCAGATAGTGGTTGTAAAAAATCCTGGGTTTACCCTTCACTTTTTATGGGCATGAAGGTAAGTTAGCTAATGGACTGCAGCCATACCAATGAAATTTTTAATAGCTAGCTCCCTATAGGCCGCCAATAGGTTGGAGTCATGATGTTTGGGTTTTATAAAGTACAGCCCAACTGTATATCTGGCACATTCGGTGGGGAAAAGAAGGGAAACCATGTATTGTATATGCAGTGCAGGGCTCCAAACATCGTATTATGTTTCCATAGTATATCCGAAATGCCATTAGTGTAGCACTCTCTCTCTCTTTCCACAATTGAGTTAGCCTGAATATGTTCATGGCGATGGTGGCTGTTCTGGGGGAGCATTGATAAACAGCCCTGACACATAGCAGGGGGGGGGTACCTCAGTGGAAAACAGTTTTCTGTTATGTGTTACTCAATTAAGTGTGCAGGAACAATTAATATAGTGTCTGATAATATGAGTTGTACCCACTCTTTTCTTCTTTGGAAATATTACATTTTCCTACTCGCAATTAATCTTAAAAGAGTGTTTACATTCCCTTTCAGAGTGTGAAGGTAGTAGCTGTTGTTTGTCTAAATGATTTGCTAGTGTTGCTTTGAGCTAAGCGCCTGATCACCCCCCCGCCCCAATTTTAGTTAGAAGAGAAGTGTAAGGTTCATGTGAAGGTGCTTCATGAGTAACGGAGCAGGAGCCCAAACAGTCTTTTGCAGTCGTGTCCGACTCTTCGTGACCCCATGGACCAGAGCATGCCAGGCACACCTATCCTCCACTGCCTCTCACAGTTTGGCCAAACTCATGTTAGTCGCTTCGAGAACACTGTCCAACCATCTCATCCTCTGTCGTCCCCTTCTCCTTGTGCCCTCCATCTTTCCCAACATCAGGGTCTTTTCTAGGGAGTCTTCTCTTCTCATGAGGTGGCCAAAGTACTGGAGCCTCAACTTCAGGATCTGTCCTTCTAGTGAGCACTCAACTATTTACAGTGCAGAGCTACAAAATGCATGTCTGTCTCAGTCGCTGGCAGAATCCGGGAGTGGCCCCTTCCGGCTTCTCCCCCAGCATAAGAACTTCTGCACCCCAAGTCTCCTCCAACCCTCCTTGCGTTTCACCCCTCTGCGCAACTATTATTCTACCTTAGAATGGAAATGGCGTGCCTCCCTCCTGACCATCCGGGCGAGGTGAGAGCAGGGTCTCAGCAACATCCCCAAGCCCTCTCTCCACAGTTTGTGGCTCCTGGCTAGAAGAGGCGCTGGGGCTCTCCCTAAGCCCCCTCCCCGCCAGGTTGGTTCCTTCCCTCTCCTCCCCACTGGAGGTGTGGCAGCTTTCCCCGCTAGAAGAGGTGCTGCTGCTCAATTGGCGCTGGGGCTCTCTGTATGCTAACGGACCCTCCGTTCCCCTCGGCGGGCCTTGTGGCAGTTCCCTGGCAAGAAGAAACATTTTCATTATCAAATGAAGTTCCTTTTTTCACCTCTTACTTTTTTTATGGCCAGCGGTGTTGCCTCTGTAATAGTAAGGTAGAATAATAGCCATCCTTTGGCTTAAACTAACCCCCTGCTTTTACAGCCCTCAGTCAAGAGGGACACACCAGCCGTGAGCTGGTTTTTTGCGGTTCTTTGTGTGTGTACCTTTGTGTGCCTTCGCAGATTGTCACAGGTCATTGGTTCTCTTGTTTCTTTGCAAGTGTGCCAGCCACCTCTGGATTTGCTGCCCGCAGTACCTGTCCCTGCCCTCAACATTAAGTCCCTTTGTATCTAAAGAAGTGTGCATGCACACGAAAGCTCATACCAAGAACAAACTTAGTTGGTCTCTAAGGTGCTACTGGAAGGAATTTTTGTTGTTGTTGTTTTTTCCCTTGATATGGGTGATACATATGGGTGATCACCAGTGTCAAAGCGATGATTCTTCAACATCCACTTTGTTGGACTGGTCATGTTGTGCGGATGCCTGATGATCGTCTTCCAAAGCAACTACTCTATTCCGAACTCAAAAATGGAAAGCGTAATGCTGGTGGTCAACAAAAGAGGTTTAAAGACTCTCTCAAGGCAAATTTTAAAAAATGTAGTATAAACACCAACAATTGGGAAACACTTGCCTGTGAGCGCTCCAGTTGGAGAACAGCCTTTACCAAAGGTGTCACGGGCTTTGAAGACAGTCAAACTCAGGACACAAGGGAGAAATGTGCTAAGAGGAAGGCACGCTTGGCAAATCCACAATGTGATCAGCTCCCGCCAAGAAACCAATATCCCCACTGTGGAAGGACGTGTGGATCCAGAATTGGCCTCCACAGTCACTTACCGACTCATTGTTAAAACCGTGTTTATGGAAGACAATCTTACTTGGCTACGAGGGATCGCCAAAGAAGAAAATGACATACACAGGGGCGTCGCTGGGGAGGGGCGGTGGGGGCGGTACGCCCCCAGTGACAGGGTGACAAGCGGCGGGTGGGGGTGACAAGCGGCAGCCCCTCCCGCCATTCCCACGCGCCGCCGCTCCCTCCGTCCCCCAGCAGCACATGGAAGGGGTGCTTCCTGCCGTTTTTTCGGCGGGGGGGGGTCGACCAGCGAGGGAGGGTGTCACGCTTGTCACCCCCTCCTCGCTAGTCTAACCCCCCCGCCGAAAAAACCCGCGGGGGGGGCGGGGAAAGGAAGCAGAGCCGGCGCACGTGGTTGCAGAAATTCCCCCTTTCTGCAACCACGTGCGTCGTGACGTCATGATGACGTCACGGCGCACGCGTCGTGCCCCTCCCCCAGGGGGGTTCCTCTGCGCTGCCGCCGCCCCCAGCAGCGCAGAGGCTAGCAACGCCCCTGGACATACATTCATCCAAATTCAGTGTTTGGTGCCTTGCCTAGCTAGGTTTGTGTTGCTAGGGAAAGCTCTGAACAGCTTAGGTCCAGGATAACCTAAGGAACCCCTGATTCCTTATATACCTGCTCGATCACTGAGACCACCTGGAGGAGTGCTGCTAGGCATTCCCCATGTTACAGAGGGTAGAGTGGCCTCCCCTTGAAGTCAGGTATTTGGTTTTACTGGCCCCATGATGAGGAATATTCTTCCAGTAGGGATCCAGAAGGCCTTCCTTATTGCTAACATTCAGGTATCTCTTGAAGACTTTTTTTTTTTAATTACAATAGGCCTACACCACTGTGTAAAGCATTCATTATTGGCCAGTCAATTTAATGACTATTTTGTACTGGTTTTAATCGTGATTTATGTTTCATTGTATACGTATTGCTCTGGTATTTTATAACATGGCTTATCTCCTGAGTTCACGCCAATGGAACTCAGAAACGTGAGGAGTTAGGAGTCCAACATTGTTTATTGCAAAGCAATAGGTTACAGTCGGATCGTTACGCAAAACTGCAACCCCGCCCAGTGGTCCAGCCGGTGGTATTTATGAAATTTCAAACAAAGCATTTCAATTTTCACCAATCATATACATTGTTACACATGTGCAATAAGCACTGGCAATTTCTGCTGATTATAAGTTCTGATTCCCACTGTGTTCTGTTACATTGTGTCAGTGTGCATGTTGGGAACCTGTGTTACGTGTACACATTATCACATTTGGGCTACCACCACAGTTTAGCCCAGGCACCCCCAAACTCGGCCCTCCAGATGTTTTGGGACTAAAATTCCCATCATCCCTGACCACTGGTCCTGTTAGCTAGGGATCATGGGAGTTGTAGTCCCAAAACATCTGGAGGGCCGAGTTTGGGGGTGCCTGGTTTAGCCATACTTCTATAAACAAAAATAAATAAATAGATGCAGGGGTCCTATCCTGGGAACCATTGGCCAATACATGTGTGCATGAACCAGTCATGTCCAGAAAAGGATCCCGTCACAAAAGTGTGGGGCGTTTTTTAAATCTTTGCATGTAATAATAATAATAATAATAATAATAATAATAATTTATTATTTGTACCCCGCCCATCTGGCTGGGTCTCTCCAGCCACTCTGGGCGGCTTCCATCAAATATTAAAATACATTTAAAATATCACAGTTTAAAAACTTCCCTAAACAGGGAATTCATACACTTATTTTTTTTTCCTGAATCCACTGCTGCATTTGTGTTTTTAGTACCACTTAATGTAGGTGGGAATGTGATGGGAATAAATGCATACATTGGTACTGCAAAGGGAGGACTAAATTATAAACAGAAGCTGTTTAAAAGGTTTTGTGAGGCCTTCATTTTTAATTTTTTTCTCGACTGATTTATATCTGCCGTACGAAACTGTCAGTTGTTAAATAAAACTACCGTGTTTTTAGTTATTGCAGGCAAAGGGGGTGGGTGCAATAATTAATCTGAGAACATATGCATGGCCCATTTGTCACATCGTTAAAAAAAATTCTGGCTGCTTTATGACACCCTCCTCTTCTCCCCTCCCCCTAAATTTTGATTAGTCCTTGGTTGTGCTTAGTGTTTGTCAAAAGCAAAGACAAGAGGAATATTTTCATATTAAAAATGCTCATGTACACATTGCTAAAGGTTTATTTGTTTAATTAGGGTTCTATTCTTTTCTTAGCATACATGCATAAATCTCATTAATGTTAATGAGTTAGGCCGGCGCATCATAGGGGAGTATAGCCTTCTAACTCATTAATGTACTTTGATAATAAGATGACCTATATTTGTGGAGCAAATCATAGTCAAGCTTCCGACTTGTTTTTGATGGAAAGGAAAGAACTGGAGACTAAAAGCTTCAACTTTGAAAGAGTGTGTGTGTGTGTGTGTGTGTGTGTGTTTGTGAGAGGTTAAAAATTACACACACACACACACACACACACACACACACAAAAAGACTCAAACTTTATAAAAGTGTGCAACTATAAATAAAACTGCCATATAAATTATAAAAAAAACATAACTTTAAGTTGGAGGGTCTAGGAAGCTGTCTTCTATTTATATCATTTTAAAAAAATAAAAACAAACTAAAAACCTTGTTAAGGAACAGAAACTTTGCTTTCAAGTCTTTGCAGGTTTCCCATGTGCTTTGCTGCTGCTTCATTCCTTCTTTCTCCGGCTGTCACACAGAAGGACTTGCAAAAAACTACAGGCTGATTTCTCACCTTTCTAGACAAACTCTTTAGTCAAGTCTACATTCTGCTTTTGCTTGCTGTTTCACAGCAACATAATTGTGTGTGTGTGTAATCTTAAGGATAGTGTAAGCTGTCGAAGGATACAACTTCACAATGCAACAGTGCTGTCTTTTGCCTGCTTCATGATGCGCTGTTCTTGAGATCCCCTGGGGTCTGCCCATCCCACTTCCTTCACCATTGGGAATATTTTATGGAAGAGTAACACAAGAGATTTTCAGAAAACAATGTAGTACGGAAAGGATCTAGAGCAGGCTTCCTCAAACTCGGCCCTCCAGATGTTTTCAGACTACATTTCCCATTATCCCTGACCACTGGTCCTGCTAGCTAGGGATCATGGGAGTTGTAGGCCAAAAAAATCTGGAGGGCCGAGGTCGAGGAAGCCTGATCTAGAGGAAAGGATCTAGAATCTCACTTGTTGTTATTTGTGTGCAATAGCAAAAAACGGCTGGAGCTTGTTGCAGTTAGGACAGAATTCACTTTTACCTTGATAGTAGCTAGAGTTGCCATATCTCAAGAGGTAAAAATCTGGACACAAAAAGTTGTTGAGGTTTTTTAGGGCAATTTGCCCCATAGCCCCTTGGCCACTGCAGTGCCAGAGCCAGAACAGGGGCGGAGGAAGGGGGGCGGTGGGGGCGGTTTGCCCTGGGTGTCACCACTGAGGTGGGTGACAAAATGCCGGGAGGCACTCACCGCGGGGCCAGCAGTGCGTCTGAGCATCGCGTCTCTCCTGGGAGTGACGTGGTGGCTTGCGCACCCGCAGGCTCCGCTCTGCCCCCAACCGTCCGCCTGCTGCGTCCTCCCCAGCTGGGAGGCTGAGTGGGAGGAGGCAGGCAGACCCCTCAGAGGCCCTGCGGAGCATCCTGCCCCTAGGTGGCTAGCCCCGCCCCTGGGTGCAGGGCACGCGCTCCGCCCCAGGAGCCTGATTGGCTTGCTTCGCCGCTGATCCTGAACCAGAGCTGCCCATGCAACCTTTAAAAAAATAAAAATCCAGGACATTTGCTGTAAAATGTGAAATTCCCCCCAGGTAGGACCCCCAAAAGAGGACATGTCTAGGAATTCCCAGACGTATGGCAACCCTAATAATAGCACCCAGGTTACCAATAATAATAATAATAATAATAATAATAATAATAATAATAATAATAATAATAATAATAATAAATTTTTATTTATATCCCGCCCTTCCCCGCCAAACCGGGCTCAGGGCGGCTAACACCGATAAAATCACAACAAAAACATAAAACAATTCATTAAAATACAGATTAAAATACAATTTTAAATTTAATCTAGACTGCAGCCTCATTTTTAAGTAGCCCACCAATCACACCAAAAGAATGAAACATCGGGGTTAAACTGAAACCAACCCAAAGGCCAGGCGGAACAGCTCCGTCTTGCAGGGCCTGCGGAAAGATGCCAAATCCCGCAGGGCCCTGGTCTCTTGTGACAGACCGTTCCACCAAGTCGGGGCCAATACTGAGAAGGCCCTGGCCCTAGTTGAAGCCAACCTAGCATCCTTGTGGCTCGGGACCTTGCTAAACATTCACATGGTTTTTATGCTGCTGCTGCTCTCATTGCTGGCATCGTTCATTCTCACTTAAATTGCCTGCCTAGAGCAACCCACTCGTCGTTGCTTGCACACCAATGGAACCGTAACACCAGGCGTAGTGTTCTAAACTGATCAAAAACGCCATGTGTTAAATGGCGGCGTGGGCAAATGAGGTCAGCAACATCAGTCACAAAAGAAGACATCTCGTTGACATAATACAAATGAGCTCACGGTGAGTGGCAAAAAAATGGCAGGAACGGGAGGGCACTTTGACGTTCTGAAATGTGAGCGTTTTGGTCCAGCTTGAAGTCTTTTTCGTCATAAACTCCCATACGGTTCCATGATCTATTATGGATCACTGTAAGCTGTCCACCTAAAAGATGTCTCAAGTACTGGAGGTGGTGGAATTAGAGGTTGTCTGACCCATTGAAATAGCATTGTAGGTGTCTCAGGATGTCTCCCCCCCCCCCAAGCAATTGGTAACTGAGATAGAAACAGAAGCGCAACAACCATGCGAACAGGGTCCCCATTAAGTACAGTGTCAATAAATTTTTGCTGTTCCCAGCCTTCTGTTCGATTGACTCACTCTGGGCAATGGAATAAGATCAAAGCAGAATTTGTTTTATAGTGCCCCGACACTGATTAAATGAAAAAAGTCATTTCAAACCCAACTGGCATTTTTAGCAAAGATTATTACCGATATACAGTCATTAGTCTAATTATTTCAAAATACATTTGTTTCAAGCATGAAAATATGGCCTAGCAAATATTTCAGAAGGTTGACCTTTTATTGTGCCCTTACAAAAAAAAAGGAGGAGACAGGAAGTTAGATTATGAAGATGATTAAAACCAAACCAATCACCAGAAGCCCACAGAGCATTCTTCTTGAGTGTGCAGAGCTAGAAATATTAAGCCTTTCTACTTATTTTGTTGTTGTTCTTTTAGAACACTGTTTTCCTTACATTCTTGCCCCAAGCGTACATAATTTGTGCACAGTCTGCAAGCTGTATAAGAATAGGTTCATTTTTGATGTGTATGCATGCTCAAGCCATGCGCTCTGTACTCAAATTCTGAGGGTAGAAACCACTCGTATCAGGATTGGGCATATTATGCAGGCTTCCAATGCGCTGACTGAGCACTGTATGGCCATAGATAGGGTGCAATCCTGCATTCCTTTCATGTTAAGCTTGTATGTGGATTGTTTGCTTTATAAGGACATAGACTTTTTATTATTCAATCCTGTCTCTGAAATTTTCCACATTTCACTTTCATAAACTCGTATCTTCGCTATATTAATTTCAGCTGCAAAGTTTAAAAAGCTGTTTCCAGCTACACAATGTTAGTATTTCATCAACTCCCGAAACAAACACATCCTTTCCGTTATTTTTTTGTGGATCTGTCCTGTTACGAATCTTGTCGATTTTATAGCTATGACTCTACGTAAGCTGTTTAATTTCTTGATTTGCATGAGAAGTGTGTTGTACCCACAGGGTGGTGAAAACCGATTTGGCACGCAGCTTCCTAGTTCTGAGTGGATAACTGGCTTTAGTTCCTACTGCCATAATAACATGGAATTCGTTCTCTTGCAGATCCTTTTCAGAAATTGCTATTACAAATATGTCTTGTAGAGATACTCCTTATTTTACAGAGATTTGTTACCTTCCTGGGTTTTTCGCTGGAGGAACCGCACTGCTGGGCACCCTGTGATGCCTGCTCGGTTTAGAAGCACGTCAGATTTTACAAATGTGTAAAATATGCTTTGAAAACCCTGCAGACTTGTAATCACGCACTATCTATGGATAAATGTTTCATATTGTCAGGTTACTCTGGTTCTCCTTTCATCGCAAGATCCCAAACTGTGGCAGAGGCAAACTGGCGATAATTCTCATGGCCCAGGACTTCCATTTTAATTTATTGTACTTGGTTTTCACACATCATCTCTTTTCAAATAGCCACAATAAAGGCATGCTCACCTCATGCTGGGCTGGGGGTACTGCAGCCAATGCACATTTCCACTGCTGGTTGTAACTACCATGGTCTGCAACCTGGCCTTCATTTAAACCCATGGGAGGTGGGTTGAGCAGATTCTCAGGTACCTCTTACTGTTCCTGCTTTGGCATCTACTTATGCCTATTGTTATCTGCCAGGTTAGGTCCAAGAACTTGCCACTATGCCCAGACTCAGCTCTCTAGCAATTAGAAATAGGACTCCCATCAGAGTATGCATGTTGCCTGCATTTTGCTAGAAGGATGAGCAGGTCCTACAACCTTATGGAATCTCCTTCCTATTAATATCAGCAGTAATTTTAAGGTGCTCGTTTAAGCCCTTCACACAGGCTTTTCCTGAAGCTTGATTTAAATTCAATAATAATAGTAGTAATAATATTTATTTATTTATTTATTTATTTATTTATTTATTTGTTTATTTCTACATACATACATACCTCGCCCATCTGGCTGGGTTTCCCCACCTACTCTGGGCAGCTCCCAACAAAAGATTAAAACATCAGTCACTAAAAACTTCCCTGAACATGGCTGCCTTCAGATGTCCTCTAAACGTCAGATAGTTGTTTATTTCTTTGACATCTGGTGGGTGGGCGTTCCACAGGGCGGGCGCCACTACCGAGAAGGCCCTCTGCCTGGTTCCCTGTAACTTCACTTCTCGCAGTGAGGGAACTGCCAGAAGGCCCTCAGAGCTGGACCTCAGTGTCTGGGCTGAAAGATGGGGGTGGAGATGCTCCTTCAGGAAGTTTTTAATTTGTGACTCTGTATTGTATTTTGGTAATTGTTGCAGTGGCTGGGGAGACCCGGCCAGATGGGCGGGGTATAAATAATAAATTATTATTATTATTATTATTACTGGGCCAAGGCCGTTTAGGGCTTTAAAGGTCAGCACCAACACTTTGAATTGTGCTCGGGGAAAAACTGGGAGCCAATGTAGGTCTTTCAAGACCAGTGTTATGTGGTCTCAGCGGCCGCTCCCAGTCACCAGTCTAGCTGCCGCATTCTGGATTAGTTGTAGTTTTCGGGTCACCTTCAAAGGTAGCCCCACATAGAGCGGATTGGAGGAGGAGGAGTAGTAGTTTGGATTTGATATCCCGCTTTTCACTACCCGAAGGAGTCTCAAAGCGGCTAACATTCTCCTTTCCCTTCCTCCCCCACAACAAACACTCTGTGAGGTGAGTGGGGCTGAGAGACTTCAGAGAAGTGTGACTAGCCCAAGGTCACCCAGCAGCTGCATGTGGAGGAGCGGAGACGCGAACCCGGTTCACCAGATTACGAGTCTACCGCTCTTAACGACTACACCACACTGGCTCTCAGTAAGCCAAGCGAGAGATAACTAGAGCATGCACCACTCTGGCAAGACAGTCTGCGGGCAGGTTGGGTCTCAGCCTGCGTACCAGATGGAGCTGGTAGGCAGCTTCCCTGGACACAGAATTGACCTGCGCCTCCGTGGACAACTGTGAGTCCAATATATGGGAGGTACACTGAGACCTCCAGTTTTCCAAAACCCCACTGCCGGGAACATTGGAAAAGGCAAGACCCCCCTAAAATGGACTGGGGATCCCAGCCATCTAGAACCCAGCAATCACCTGCATTATTTCGCTTGCCCTCCAGATGTTGCTGAACTCTAGCTCCCATCTTCCTGAACTATTGGTCATGATGACTGACGCTGATGGGAATTGGAATACATGGAGGACCACTCTGGTATAGAGAGAGTGTGTGGCAGTTGAGATTAGCATGAAGAGAATGAGCCCTGAGCAGTGCTTTTCTGGGTCACCAAGCACTGCATAATATTCATGAACTGTGTCTTTTAAGTACAGTCAGGCTCCCTTCTGAATTTTCTTTTTATTTAAAGCTGTTGTACCTGCTGTGGAAGAGGATCGTGACCTTTGTAAATATATTTTTAGGCTCTTAATAATTCCTCAAAACATCAATGAAAGAGGGGGGAGATGCAAAAGTACAGGAAAGTGCTGTAAAATAAACATAAATTTATACAACATCTGTATATAGATAATTAAAGCCATGAGATTTAATTAAAAACTACAGAATAGCTGACGTTCTCTCAAGAATAAAGCATAGGACTCCGAGCAGATATTTATTGAATATCCATGGGGATTTTAAGGGCAGAATAAGAAAAAAAAATGAACTAGTTTCACTGTGAAATGCTCAGGGATTTTAAGCAATTTAGGACTGAAACCATGAAAATGAGAAGTCCTGAGATTATTTCCAGTGTGCTGCAAATCATCCTGTGATGAACTGTAACATGGCAGACAATTTAGTTGGAATAAATATGGACAACAGTGTATTTGACCAACTAGCAGAAAGATCATTACAGGACTTTAATAGGATAGGTTGGGTTGATTATTTATATATTCAGAAACTCACATTTTTAATACTTGGATGATCTTGTAAGAGCAGAATGTTCAATTTAATCTTCCAGCTATGGATTTTGGTGTAATTCTACACTTTAGAAATATATCTTATTTGGGTGATCATTGCATATTAAGATATGGAAACCTGGAACTATTCATGTTCATCTGAACATAGCAGATAATAAAGGGTTGTTGTTGTTGTTGTGTGTTTTTTTTGGGGGGGTGATGCTAGTTCTATAATCAGCAAGTAACTAACTTGATTGTCGAAATCAACTGTGAAATTCTGAGCAATGTAGGCAGAAAGTGGTGCAAGAAACTATTATCAAGTTTGATGCATAATATTCTTAATATACTGGAGAGCATGATGAAACTATTTTCTTATTACTGAGGAAATTAGAAAGCAATTATGGATTGCTTAAGAGTCTTAAAATTGGGATCAGTGGGCTTGAAGCAAAGCTTAGAAAATTAATGCCATATTTTTTTCAGCCGCTGGGTTATAACTAAATTTTACGCAGTTCTTCACTTAAATAGTGGCAACTGACACTCTTCTAAGGACTTGCCTCCTTGGGAACAGATAGCAGAAATGTCTCCTCTCCCTTCTGTTCTACCTAAGTCCTTCGTCAGTAGGAAGGGATCAGTTTGGATGCTTAACTGGATGCAAGGAATTGAAATCCCTTTGAGATTGCAGGAATTCAGCTTGGAAATCCTCTTTGACCCAGCCTTAAACCTTGATTTCCAGCCTTTGCTGTGGCAAGGTTGATGAATAAGCCGTGGCCCTTTTAGGATCTGCAAATCTGGCTACAGTGATCTACAACTTAGTCAACTTTCACCTTTATTATTGCAGTGTGCTCTGAGTGGGGCTGCTTGGGGATATTGATGGGTGTCCTTCAGGCTTTGTACAGGGGTGGGTGTTGTAACGTGGGGATCGTGATTCAGCCAGTGATTTCAGCTCTGACATAGCAGGCAGGAGACAGCTTCTTCATGTAACACTCTTTATTCAGACAAACAAGACTGGGGAACTGAGGAGAGGGGTGCTACATTTATAGGAACAGAAAGACTGGCTAAAAAGGATACATTTTAGAGGGAACAATCTCAAGCAGTCACAAAGCTGCCTTTTGGTGGGAACCAATAAGACTGAGGATCCAAATGCAGCAACTTAAATGAACCAATAGTAGCTGTTCCTTCTGGAACAGGAAGGCAGTTACTTTCCCCTAATGTGAATACAGACAATAATAATACAGATATGATAACTCTTGAATCAATACACAACAGTGGGATGTAGGGCTTGTATTTCCCCCACCTCCCAATTTGTGCTAATTCCCTTCCTACCTTCCATAGCTCAGTGTGAATGAGCTGCAGAATCCTGAATCATTTATCCCCATGGGGCAAACAAGAATACTGATTTGAGTCATGGAATTTCTCAAAAAAATGAACATGGCAGAGGACTTCTAGGTAGCGCTACTCACATTGTTAAAATGACAGCCAGAGGAATACAACAAAACGTTGTCGCGTTCCCCTTCTTGATTCTAGTCAGCCATGTTCTCTCCTAGGTCATAGGGTTGCCATATTTTGAAGAGCAAAAAAAGCGGACGCTATGACGACTCTCATTTTAAATACCCCTGCTATAGGTAGGCCCTAGAAGCTGTGATATATTGCTGGGGGGGGGGGGCAAGAGAAGAGAAAAGCAAGTCTTCAACCACCAGTTATGTCTATGTCTCATCCAGAAAGTATAGCCAGAGACATTTTGGCAATTTGAAAAATTCCACCCGGACAGAGATTTTACCCCTGAAAAAGAGGACTTGTCCTGGAAAAAGAGGACACATGGCAACCTTATCTAGGACATTCCATCCCATTTCTCCCTGCCCCTGGGTATCCATTCATTCCTACCTCTGTCAGCCAGTATTCTGTGGCCGCTGAGAACATGTAAGTCATCATTGTGCTGTGTTGAGGGGGGGTCCCCCTGTATTTTATTTTAATTTTTGTACTGGGTGGTTCCACCAAATCTGCTGATACCACCCTCTTGTGCATAGATGGTGTTGATTTGGCCATATAGATGTCCGCATTTGGAAAACAAGTTTACAATTATTACTTGGACTTGCTAGGCCAAAAATGATTCTCATGGTGTAATCTCTAGACTGCTGCCCCAGCAAACTAGCAGTTAATAGTGGCACATATTAATGAAATCTGCAAATGGTTGGGAATGGGGTATTGGCCTTCATGTTTCTTAGAAGACTTTCGTAAGAGTTTATGGGTGCAAAGAAGCATTTGCCTTGTAAAGCAAAATGAGTGAGTGAGCAAAAGAGTGAAAACTTGCGGAAAACCAATACTTCCCCCTTGCCTAGAATGTAAAACTCACCTACATTGGAAATGAGATGCAGATATGGTATATCTGAAACCTAAAAAATAATTGTATAAATGCTCTGCACGTCCTCTAAAAATCTCATTTATAAAAGCATTACTATTAATGTTGAGGTCCTGGCTTATTACAATATTGCTGAAACCTTGAGCAGAGCCAAAGGGGAGATTTAAGTTGTGGCTATGATCCAACCATAATGTTCAGTAATGCGCTTTCAATGAGCAACTGCCTGATAATAATGGGAGGTGGGGAAAGAGGAGCTAATCGTGTGTGTGTGTTTCTTAGTAATTCACTCCTATTGCTCTTCCTCCAAGTTTGAAACTGGAGAAATTAAGTTAACCTGGAAGAACTTAGCCAACATTGTGAATTGGTTCATAAATAGTAAGTTGCCTTGAAAGGGTACTGTGAGAGAGATTTTCAGGATCTAGCCAAATGCTTAGAAGCTTCTACTTCCTAGAAAGGGTAAAGGTAAAGGATTTGTATGTATGTCGAATAAAGGATTTGTATGTATGTAAGGTAAAGGTAAAGGGACCTCTGACCATTAGGTCCAGTCGCGAACGACTCTGGGGTTGCGGCGCTCATCTCGCTTTATTGGCCGAAGGAGCCGGCGTACCGCTTCCGGTAGTTATCCGTGGCCTGGATAACTAAGCCGCTTCTGGCGATCCAGAGCAGCGCACGGAAACACCGTTTACCTTCCCGCCGGAGCAGTCCCTATTTATCTACTTGCACTTTGACATGCTTTCGAACTGCTAGGTTGGCAGGAGCAGGGACCGAGCAACGGGAGCTCACCCCATCGCGGGGATTCAAACCGCCGCCCTTCTGATCAGCAAGCCCTAGACTCTGTGGTTTAACCCACAGCGCCACCTGCATCCCTCTACTTCCTAGTACTGTCTGCCCAGTCTTTCCAGAAACGTTTCACTTGACCTTATAATTGCAAATCCATTGTGGCTGTTGAGACGGAACAACTCTATAACCTGTGAAAAGAAAACAGAGAGCCTGAAAAGCAGTTGCTAGCTTTGAGATCTGCTGTTTCCATCATCACAACAACTTGCTTATATTGGTTATTACCAGTGCTTTTCTACTTTAAAAATGTTTAGGGCTACTCTCATGTTGACTAAAGAAAACCACCATTTTATAGTTCAAATTGGGGGAAATAAATGCAGTAAACGGACAAAAGTACAAAATTCACAAAATGTTTAGGGGTATGCGTACCCCTGCACACACACCCTGGGAAAAAAGCACTGGTTATTACTATATTGAAGTCAAATAAACACTGATGAAACAAAGTTTGTTTCTTTTTAAATGGGAGATGTGTTTGACAATTATTCCACTCATTCTAAATGTGAAAGGGGTTTTTTATTTTACACAGACTGTAACTAAGCAAGGGTGACATCTGAGGTACGCAAGGACTCCTGCACGGTCTCATAGATTCTTGGTACCTTGTTCTTCTAGTTTTTCCTTCTTCCCTGCCACACAGAATTGCCTGTTTTCTCCCCACCCCATTTAAAAGTGGCTTTTTAAAGAATGGCTAATGCCTCCTCCTCCTCTTAGATGTTGTAACACCTTCAGAGTATTTGCTGTGTTCAACTTTTGGGTGACCGATACGGTCTCTTTATCTGTGGTCCAGCACTCCTTTAGTGCATGCGAGCACACACAAAAAAATGCAGGATGGTCAAAAATTCTTTATTCTAGGAGATTACATCGAATACAAAATGGCGCAGATTGGGGAAATCTAGAGGTCGGTGCATAGGAAAGTTAAAATTGCTTTGTCTGTCGCTTTGTCTTTCTTGTTTTTTCCCCTTCCTGTCCATGTGCACATGTTGAAGTTTTAAGAGGCGGTAAAATTCTTGGTGCTACAGAAAGCAATGACAATTTGATTAATGCCTTGACAAAGGGCATCAAACATGCTGCTTCTTGTGCTAATTCCTAAATATATACCAGGCCCCACTCAGAAGAGTGAGTCAAAGGACACCATTCCCTCAAAAATTATTTATTTAGTTACTACATTTATTTTACAGGTGGGTAGCCGTGTTGGTCTGCCATAGTTGAAACAAAATAGAAAATTCTTTCCAGTAGCACCTTAGAGACCAACTGAGTTTGTTCTTGGTATGAGCTTTTGTGTATCTGAAGAAGTGTGCATGCACACGAAAGCTCATACCAAGAACAAACTCAGTTGGTCTCTAAGGTGCTACTGGAAAGAATTTTCTATTTTGTTACATTTATTTTCCAACTTTCTTCCAAGGTGCTCAAGGTGGCGTAAATATTTCTCCTCCTATTGGGGTCCGCTAGTCGCGCCCAAGCTGCCTTGGTCACTGAAAAGCCAATAAGTGCCATAGACCGAGGAGATTCCCATAATCACTCGTTTATTCAGCTGAGTATTCAGAGCGGTTACACAGTAGAAACAACAACAGACAGTCACGGTATCTGTACCTCAGATAAAATACAAAACCGTGTGTATAACAATGTATTAATATGGAACTAAACGGACAATATCATCATACAAAAAGCATTCATAGATATTTCCTCAGAGGCAAAGCCCTTTTGTATGATGATATTGTCAGTTTAGTTCCATATTAATACATTGTTATACACACGGTTTTGTATTTTATCTGGAGTATTCAGAGCGGGAAAGCCACACTCCCCAGTGTGATGGTGAAGCTGCCCCAAATAGCCTTTCTTCATACTTTTTACAGGCACCCTCCGCTCCCTTTCCCCCTTTCGAGGTTCCTTGCGCTGATCGAAACAGGACACCCTGCCTGGAGACCTTGAAGGGGAGAGTTGCCTGGCAGAGGGAGGTTTTCCTGAGAATCGCCTAGCAACGTCATCTGGTCTTCACATATTTGTGGCTCACCCTCCTAAATTCTAAAGCAGGCAGTTTTTTTACAGAAGCAAAATGGCATCCGTCCGGCTAACCAAAAAAACAGGACAAGAACAGGCCTCTGTGGCTTTTCCTGAGACCCCACACTCCTCCCTATTTATTTTCAAAACAAACTTGTGAAGTAGGTTAGGGTAAGAGTGAGTGATTGGCCCAAGACCCCCCTGAGTGAGCTTCATGGTCAAGTGGGGATTTGAACCCTGGTCTCCCAGGTTCTAGTCTACCACACAGCACACTGTCAACATGCCCGTCTTTTACACATTTCAAAATAAGTAAAGTAATCAGCAAGAGTTGCCTCCCATCCCCCTGGGTAAGACCGACGAGTCAAAAAATTAACTACCGGTAATTCCACCACTGACATCCCAGTTAAAACAGCCCTGAAGGTTTCCAGAGATCAGTTGGGTATGCAGAAGGATAATATATCAGAGAGAACTTGACCTCCTGCATTTTTTAATAAATATGTTAAAAATTGATGGCATTCTGTGACATGCAGTTATTACCGTACCTTTGTGCTCTTGGGGAATTTCAGCCGTGCTTCCAGGGTCAGCCCCACATGTCTCTTGAGAAGCTACCTCCAAGATCAAGGGATCTCTGGAGTGTCACCTCTTGAGACATGAGGAGCTGCTGATGGAAAGAAATGTTAGCCCACATCTCTTTTCCTGAGTGGAAGGTATTTTCTCCTTAATCATGGACATGGGTGGGTTGTTGTTGTTGTTCAGTCGTTCACTCGTGTCCGACTCTTTGTGACCCCATGGACCAGAGCACGGCAGGCACCCCTATCTTTCATTGCCTCCCGCAGTTTGGGCAAACTCATGTTAGTAGCTTCGGGTGGGATGTTAACCCCTGAATTTTCTATAAGCTCTTGGGGGAGCGAAAAGAATCGTGCTCATTCCAATGTTCCCACTCTTCATTTGAAAAATGATTTTGGAATGCCGAAGAACCAGGTTTTTAGGCATTCTGAGTTTTTTTTTTAATCTCGGCTCTGGATCTTTCAGTTGATGGATGTGCATGCTTTGCTTCATTGTACCTTGACACAAAGGCCACCTAAAACAAAACCTGACATTGTGCTTGTTCTTCGCCTCAAAGCAGATGTTTTAAATTGTTTGGGCGGCTTGCTTTTGGGGCACCCACCTTACGCCCCCCATTCCCTTCCCCCTAATGCCCGCGTCCCATGTATAGAGCAGAGGTGCACTTGAAAGAAGAGACAAGGAGGTGAATCAAACTTTTAGGGATTTTTAATTGACTTTGTGTACGTACTTTGAAGTTGATGAAGTGGTTACAGATGGTATGTATTAACAAGTCCCTCTATACAGTTGCCGCTCCTGGGCATAGTGATTGAATACTCTCTTGTGGAAATGTCTGTTTACCTATGGTGCATAAGGAGTGCTGGATTTCAGCCCTGCACATTCCTCATTTGTCACAAAACTAACCTGTAACCTTCAAAGAACACAGTCTGCCTTTCTGTAAATACAGCCGTGGTGTTTCAGGGAAGCAGAATAGGGAGCCTAATAATTGTGTAACAATAGGGGGAGAATTTTTTTTTTAAAGGAACCCTTTCCCTTGCAGGCAGTTGGTTAAGCTGATACAGAATATGAATAGGCAACACCGCATATCGACTGAGAATGTGCTCACCATGCGAGCCTGATTCAAGCTGGATTTGGAAGTCTTGGATTCTGAGTACACATGAGGAGGAGGATTTAATGGCTGGGTGGAATGGCAAGAGGACCTTATTTTCCATAAAGCTATGTTGATAGCATTCATGGGTCCTGGTGAAAAAGCTCCTAGCCTCCTTCCCACTTGTCCGCAAGTTTCTTTTGCTTTCGGTTGTGGCACATCAGAAAGAGACAGATGTCCATGGCTTCCCCTCCCTCCTATTTCCCCATCTGGCTGAATCTGATGAGCTTCCATGGAAAACATGAAGAAACTTCATGGCAGAAAAGGCTCCAGAAGTCTCATAATGCGTCCAACTGGGGTTGCCAATAAACGCATTATGCTTGGAGTAGGTTATGTAAAAAAGAATTGATTCAGATTTAAACAATGCTGGTGTTCAAAACTGTATGGTGGAGGGTTGCAACATGTGGTCTATCTTCTCCCTATGCATCTGCAAAGCCTTTCAATTTCTGCAAAGGTAGCCTAATCTTTTAATGGTGACTAGCATAATTTCCCTTATAATTCATTATTCCATCACCTCTAGTATGAATGGGAAATGTTATATGCATTCTGGGCTTTCATTCCCCCCCCCCCCCCGTGATAGCAAGGAAAGAAGATTGGAGATCTAAGTCTCCTTCCCTTGTGTGAATTCTGGAAATGGTGGTGCTGATTTTCATTTATTTTTGGTTCCATCATTCTTCAGAATACAGTATGGATAGAACGAAAGGCATTCAGAAATGCATTAAGGTATTGGTTAACCTTGGGGTAAAATGGAAGGGAAATGAAAAGGTATTTGATGTGACTTAGGAATACAAATATACTTGCAAACAGCAAAAATAATAAGAAGCCAGAGGGAAGGTGAAAAGATGGCCATATGTAAAGGTAAAGGACCCCTGAGAGTTAAGTCCAGTCGCGAACGACTCTGGGGTTGCAGCGCTCGTCTTGCTTTACTAGCCGAGGGAGCCGGCGTTTGTCCGAAGACAGCTTCTGGATCATGTGGCCAGCATGACTAAGCTGCTTCTGGCGAACCAGAGCCGTGCATGGAAACGCCGTTTACCTTCCCGCCGGAGTGGTACCTATTTATCTACTTGCACTTTGACGTGCTTTCGAACTGCTAGGTGGGCAGGAGCAGGGACCGAGCAATGGGAGCTCCACTCCGTCACGGGGATTCGAACCACCAACCTTCAGATCAGGAAGCCCAAGAGTGGTTTAGACCACAGCGCCATCCCCGTCCCATATGTAGTATCACCATTAAGCATGTACTTATGGCTGCATATGAGTTGCAATTGTATATCCTTCAGGAGCTTTTGAATGCAGTGGGCTTAGCGCAAGCGACTCCAGGATTGCAACCTAGGACATTAGCAGCTGCATCAAGGAACGCAAAGTGCATGTCGTGCCATTTGCCAAATGGCATCTATTTCCTGAACAACTGGCCTCTGTTGCAAATTGTGCTCTGTCTACCTATAATGAGCGAGTCTCTACTTTGTGCACAGAAAGAGGGTCTGGAAATGATCTCCCAAGATGTCGACAGAGAGACTGGTAACGCTTGTAACGCTTCCTCCCTGCACATTCTCTTACTTGCCTTGTCGGGTCACAATGACCTGTGAACCTGGACTTCTGAAGTCAGACTATTTCAAGTTATTTAGTAGAATTTCTTTTTTAAACAGTCAACAAAAGTCTTAGATGAAGAAAGCCTGAGGCTTCAAGTACCGACCACCTTAATATTTTATTACAAAGCACATCTGAAGTGAATGTCCAGTTTGGTTCATGTTGCTTAATGTAGAGGGTTTTGCCTTCATCAGGAACTAAAATCAAGGTTTCGATCCAGTTTCAAATCATGAATTACTTGGGAACCTTGGCTGCCTTTTGCCGCTGTTGACATCAGTGTCGCTATCACGGCTAACCATACAAATACCATGTGAAGGGAATTCATACTCCAGGGGAAGGAGAGAATACAAAGTCCCACAGTGGATTCCCAATATCTTAATGATCACCTGCGTTGACATCTGCACCAGCCCTTTGAAATAAATAATCCCAAGAAGTCAGAAGTTGCTTTTCATTGTGTAAGTATAATTACAATTGGGGGCCTCTCAGAATTTGAGTAACTTAAGCTAGTTGTCCATTACTTCTCGGGCTACCAAACAGTTTATTTAAAACACAGGCATGTTTTGAACATTTTTCAGCATGTTCCAATTCTGCTTTCCCCCCCTTTAATAACAGTTCCATTTCTCTTCAGCAGCAGATTTCTAGAAAAAATAATAATCCATCTGTATATTTGAATTTTGGCTGGTGACAGTTTAGTTTCTGCTGCTCTTTGTTCAATATAATCAACAGACTTAAAAGCTCCAGTTATTTGTGTGGTGGAGTTGCATGTGTATGGTTCCAGGCACACTGCATCATGGTTTTTGTAATCTTAAAGCTATACCATCAATTTCACATGTACATGGTTGGTTTTTTTTTTTTTTTTTTGGAAGCTCCATGAAGTCTGTGGACCAGAAGAGGCTCATTAGCATCCAGGGTAAATAACCAAGGAAACTTTCCCCCCTTTTTTGGATAGGATAGGACCCTAGTAATGAGCCATGTTGCTATTAAAGAGACGATTGTTTTCATAGTGAGTTAAAGTGCTAGAGAAAACACATCTTTGCTTTTCTGCTTTTGTGGACTTGTGAATGGAGGTATGGCAGCAGACTAGCATAATGAAAGTATTGTCAGGGAATCAAAATCTGTTATTTTCCTCTATCACTTTTAGACTATACTGCATTTTCCAAGTTGTTTTCTCATTGGTGTTGCTCACATTTGATTATTTTGCATTATGGCTATTTTTACACCCCCTGTGGAGGTTTTGTGGGGTGGGGGTCCAGCTATTCAATGCCAACCACTATCATGACTCATAATTTTACTAGGTTCAAAGGCTATGAAACAAATATTACCTTGCCTAATCCCTGAAGATGGTACCAGCCACTCAAAATGAAAAGCTGGGGTATGTGTGTGTGTGTGTTATAGTTTTACATCAGGAATTTCAGCTTAATGGAGACATAATTAATCACTGATCTATGCCAAATAGCAAGCTAAATGAGGAAATTTTGGTGTGCTATATGTGGAAAACCGACAGTTCCTTGGCTTCTTGAACAAGAGCCCAACTTCTCTTTCCCCGTCTCAAAACGCACCTGTGCGCCAAGTCGCTAGTAAATGTGTGGGAAGACTTAAGCAGCCTTAGCAATACCTGTGAACAGCAGAGATTTAAATGTTTCAAGCCCTCAGTCGAAACGTGAGAGGTGCTTTTCCGTTTTAAAAGTCGGTTGACTTGTAAGAACAGTGTACGGTGAAGCTTTGGTGTTTACCAACTGCTGCATCTCTGTGCATATTTTATGGGCGTACTTTATAGACTTGCAAATCAAACTTTTACAGGCCATCTGCACTTGATGGTTTGCACTGTTTGCTTTGCCTAACCACCCCCTGCCCCAAATTAAGAGTGTTTATTTCGTTTTTCCTTATATTCATGCAGCGCCGTCTTTAGCAGATGTGGCGCCGGGGTGCAGATATCCGCTCAGCGCCAACAAATTACCACGGATAGTGTTGGGGTTGCCGTAGCTGCGCACTGCCAGCCATCCGGGGGGAGCGCAACTCTCCCCCATGAGTGGGCAGAACAGACTTTAATTCCCCTAAATCAGGCTTGAAATGTGAAAGACTAAATACAAAAGTTGGAATCAATTAATTCATCCCTTAACCACAGACTTTGAGATCTGAGTTGGATGTGTTCCTTTTGAAGAGACTTTCAGGGCTGATGACATAAACCCTCTTTCTTCTTCCCTTTGATCCATGCAGTGTGTTTAAAATTAGCTGGATCTATTGTCTTCGCTCCATATCCTCGAAACATCTGTGATGAGATACTATAATATTTTAATTTGTTAATTAATCAGCTAAAAGCGAGGCAAACTGTTTATAGAAAGCTTTGTAATCAGTAAGCTTGGGTTGTTCTTAAACTTTATTGCTGCTGCTGTTTTTAGTTGTTATGCCTTGAAAGACGTGTTAGAATCTGAAGGGACTTTAAGCAATAATAACAATTTCACTTTTTACGCCCTATATATTACAGCAGCACTTGCTTCCATCTCCGTTTAGTGATCCTAATTTGTATCACTTACCAAAGTACCCCGCAGATGTTGAGAAGTTCCCATGATCTAGGGCTGCATTTATGACCAAATAAGTTAATGAATTTCCTAGTTAATTTCGTTTATGAGAGGCGCCTTGAAACTAACTGCAACGATATCACAAATGAAGATACATCTTCATAATGGTAAGGTTTATTCATTGGAGAGAAATAAGGAATTAGTTATACTTACATTCCCCAAGCAACCAGACCAATACCTTCAAAGGTTAAAGCAGAGAACATCAACAGGAAAATGTCAACAAATTTATAGTTAATGTTCCACACTGTGCCTGATATCAGTAATCAATAACATGCTGCAATATCCTTGCGAGCTCTGTATATGAAGATTGTAAATCCTCCTCTGGCACCTTGAGTGTATCGCTACCCACTTATGAATATGTATTGCAGAATGATTTACATATTTAATTTAATGTTGACAGGATGCAGGTCTGTTCTACAAAGTCATAGGAAAGCCTTCGTCTTATCGGCATATAATAATAGTATGCCCCCCTCCGTAGAATCATAGGATTGTGGAGTGGGAAGGGAACCCCCAAGAGCCATCGAGTCCAACCCTTTGCAATACAGAACTGTTTGGTAAACATGCCTTCTGCCCTGTGGGAGAGTCAGATAAAGGAAGGAAGTCCTCCTCTCCAGCCCTGATTTCTTACACACAGGGCCGGATTTAGGTTTGATGAAGGTTATTGGGGCCCTTTATATGTCCAGCTGTCCTTTGTCAACAACAAATTGCCGCTGTTTTTTTGTGTTGAATATATTATATGCTATATGGTAATTTGTGGACCTAATAGGTATCGAAAGCCATAATGGGACCAAAATAAATAAATAAATTGTGCATTACATGAAATCAGTCGGTAAGCATAAGACTCATACCCTTAGTCTATGCTGCCTGATCATCAGTCGACAAGCACTCTTTAATATTAGGTAACGGGTACAACAGCTTGACCCACATTCAGCTAGGCTGCGCTGCAGTCTTGCAGCTGCATGCTACATATTCCCATGCAACCAGTCCATGCAGGATGTAGGTACCCTATGTATAGAAATGAGCAAACCAGTGATATTTTAGGGAGCCTACACAACACAAAACACTGTTGCTGTATGTAGGCTTTATTTTATTTGTTTTTTTATCTTATATTTTGGAAATGTGCATCCAGTTTATTTTTCCTTTAAATTTTTTGAGGGCCCCCAAGAGAGTGGGGCCCTAAGCTATAGCTTGTTTAGCTTATACGTAAATCCGGCACTGCTTACACATCAGGAGGAACAGCTAACGCATCTTCATTTCTCTTTCTTTCTTTCTTTCTTTCTCTCTCTCTCTCTCTCTCTCTCTCTCTCACACACACACACACGGGTACACATTTTGGGAATGAAACCTGAGAAAATAGGAAATGAGAGTTTGTAGTGATATACAGGCAACCCTTGATTTGTGCAGCTATTACAATCCAGGTCGGAGCATGCATAAGACCGCCCCATTGCACTCCATGTGCATGCACGGTCGTGCGTGCTTTGAGCACGCCCAAAATGGCCATTCCCTGTATAAGATTCTGGTTTTGGATGTGCGAGAATGGGGTGTCATCTCTGCCAGTGTCCCACGAAGCCCTGTGCAAAGAGGGCAGGTCATTTTGCTTTCACCTCCTCCCACAATTGTTGTTGTTGTTGTTGTTGTTCAGTCGTTCAGTCGTGTCTGACTCTTCGTGACCCCATGGACCAGAGCACGCCAGGCACCCCTATCCTCCACTGCCTCCCACAGTTTGGCCAAACTCATGCCAGTCGCTTCGAGAACACTGTCCAACCATCTCATCTGTCGTCCCCTTCTCCTTGTGCCCTCCATCTTTCCCAACATCAGGGTCTTTTCCAGGGAGTCTTCCCTTCTCATGAGGTGGCCAAAGTACTGGAGCCTCAACTTCAGGATCTGTCCTTCTAGTGAGCACTCAGGGCTGATTTCTTTAAGAATGGATAGGTTTGATCTTCTTGCAGTCCATGGGACTCTCAAGAGTCTCCTCCAGCACCATAATTCAAAATCATCAATTCTTCGGCGATCAGCCTTCTGTATGGTCCAGCTCTAAATGGACCATACCATGTTTGGGTCACACCCAGAATGGCCATTCCCTGTATAAGATTCTTGTTTTGGATGTACAAGAATGGGGTGTCATCTCTGCCAGTGTCCCACGAAGCCCTGTGCAAAGAGGGCAGGTCATTTTGCTTTCACCTCCTCCCACAAACTACATCCCAATTCATCCCTTCAGCTTTGCCCTGCTGGGGCTTTCAGAAACGAACACAGTGTGTGTGTGTTTCTGGTCACGGCTGCCTGTAGGGAAAGCCTCAGCACTAAACCAGGTATCTTTGGAGAAGGGAAGACAGGGCCTCTGCTTCTTCCCCCTTTCCGGTCTTGGCTGGCGAAGCTCAAACAGCTTTGGCAATGTTCTCTCCGCCCGCCGACATCTGAATATCAAAGCGGGTCAGGTGCAAACTCCATGAAAACACTCATTCTGTGAGGTATCAACATGTGCTTTCTAGAGGCTGACAAACTCAATGACATATGGCTCCTAATCAAAGAGCTATGTGGCTGGCAATGCATTGTCTTGATTTAGAAGAGAGGGAATGTTCTCTGTTAGTTTCCCTGCGTGCATTTAGAAAATAAACCCTTCCATCCACCAGCCAAACTGTTGTTTTCTAATGACGTGAGGATTCCAGATGGGCGTTGCATTCCGGAGAATCAGAAACCCTGTTGACTTCATTCGTTTTTCTCTCTCTGCATTCAGCCGTATAGCAGGTCCATTCAAATGCATCAGAGCATTAAGGCATTATGAGCTGCACAATTGCAAATAGACTCTCAGATGTTTGGGATGAGGGTCACTGAAAGAAAGTCAGAAAGTTACTCTCTAGAGTGTTACTTCCTTCCCGTCGGAAGCAACAAAAGATACTTAGGAGAATGAGTTGAGTTCTTTTCTCACATACATGAACTTCACTTATTGGAAAATGATAGGTATCTGAAGAAGTGTGCATGCACACGAAAGCTCATACCAAGAACAAACTTAGTTGGTCTCTAAGGTGCTACTGGAAAGAATTTCATTTTATTTTTATTTTGTTTTGGAAATTATTGATTTGTTGTTGTTCATTCGTTCAGTCGTGTCCGACTCTTCATGACCCCATGGACCAGAGCATGCCAGGCACGCCTATCCTTCACTGCCTCCCGCAGTTTGGCCAAACTCATGTTAGTAGCTTCGAGAACACTGTCCATCCACCTCATCCTCTGTCGTCCCCTTCTCCTTGTGCCCTCCCTCTTTCCCAACATCAGGGTCTTTTCCAGGGAGTCTTCCCTTCTCATGAGGTGGCCAAAGTACTGGAGCCTCAACTTCAGGATCTGTCCTTCTAGTGAGCACTCAGGGCTGATTTCTTTGAGAATGGATAGGTTTGATCTTTTTGCAGTCCATGGGACTCTCAAGAGTCTCCTCCAGCACCATAATTCAAAAGCATCAATTCTTTGGCGATCAGCCTTCTTGATGGTCCAGCTCTCACTTCCAAACATTACTACTGGGAAAACCATAGCTTTAACTATACGGACCTTTGTCGGCAAGGTGATGTTTTTGCTTTTTAAGAATCTGTCTAGGTTTGTCATTGCTTTTCTCCCAAGAAGCAGGCGTCTTCTAATTTCGTGACTGCTGTCACCATCTGCAGTGATCATGGAGCCCAAGAAAGTGAAATCTCTCACTGCCTCCATTTCTTCCCCTTCTATTTGCCAGGAGGTGATGGGACCAGTGGCCATGATTTTAGTTTTTTTGATGTTGAGCTTCAGACCATATTTTGCGCTCTCCTCTTTCACCCTCATTAAAAGGTTCTTTAATTCCTCCTCACTTTCTGCCATCAAGGTTGTATCATCAGCATAGGTTGTATGCTGGCTGTAGTCATGACTAAATGACAATGGCCATTTCGCAACATACAGTAGGGCAGGAAGCAACAAGGTTTTTCTCTCTCCAGTGTACACCTGGTGTTATTTCGGTCCGTAGGCTATACTTCACAAGTAACCTGTCTTACGGCTTTGATCTACATTCAACTTGAAACACCAGATTCTGCAACGCTCGCTGGTTTTTCCTTTGGCGATAGCTGCTATACTGTCATCTAAATTATGCTGCTGTTAGCCCAGGGCTGATTTCTGATCTGGCCTCTGAGTGCTGCACACAGTGACCTGCTAACAAGACAACTGCCCTAGCTATCCGACAATTATTTTCCACGTGTCCATAAATATATACTCCCTGCCCTCCGGGAGACTGGTGCTTGCCTCCTGGCAAGAAGCTATTCTTCATTTACCTTAATTGCACATTTAGAGTTTCTTAGATAAGGTTGAACAGGTTTCTATCCGTGTATCGTGACTACTTTCTGAACCTGGCTACTTATTATTTTTGAGAAATTGTTTAGCTTCTGCAGTCTGACATGGCTGCAGCTCAGAGCGTCAGAAGTAAATGCCAGAGAGCATTTGCAATGAGAAAGGGAGCTGTTTTCCGAAGCTCTCGTAAGTTAGTGTAGCAAAAGGAAAGTTCTTTAAATATTTAATGCTGGGTTAGAAGTCATTTCAATTTGGGAGCAGAGGTATCAAAGTACAGCTGCAGCTTGTTTTTTTTTGCACTCAATTAGCAGGAGTAAAGATTAACATAGGCAAAATAAAATGTATGTAGCTTTAACAAATGAAAATTATAGCTGTACTCCACATATCCTGCTATATACTATTTGATCAGGACTTTAATAGTCACGTTGGCAGCTGGTCTTGCTGCAAATATTTGTAACGGACATTTATAACACGCTTTGCTTACGTGGAAACTGAAGGAACCTTTAAAAGGCTTTAAAAAAACAACAACAGAGAAGGCATGTCTTGAAATAGCGATGATCCCATAGTGTCGCAGCATTTGCAGACCTCCAAGCACATGCCAAGCCATTTTACCATGCTACTGTTGCAGAAATTCTCCTGGTTTCTCTCAGAATGCTGCCGGTCGCCAACACTGTGTGCATTAGTCATGTTTTGGCTTATACAGTCGTACCTTGTTTTGTGACCGGGATCCGTTCCGGAGCCCCAGCCACTAGCCGTACAGGATGCAGGGCAAAGCGCCGCGTCTGCGCACGTGCGCGGAACGGTTTGCGCTTCTGCGCATGTGCAAAGCGTGCTTTAGTGCTTCTACACATGGGCGAGTGGCGAACCCGGGAGTAACCTGTTCCGGTACTTCCGGGTTTGCCGCGGATGTTTGCCGGAACGGACGCTAGACGAGGTGGACGTTCACGGAGGTATTACTGTATAAGAGTCCTTAGGGTTCAGTTTCCCCTTATGCAATCTAAATTTTCTAGGAATTGCAACACAGATATGGGAAGATTTTGGATTTGGGGCTCTTGGCACGGGGCTTGTGATGCTACCTTCGTTGTATGGGACGAAGCTGGGCTGAAGAGGCCCCTGTGTTATGAATATAATTTCAGGAAGGACCCTCAGACTATGAATGTGATAATCTGTTTTTGGCGGTGAACAGCATGGTGAGGCTGTGACACTTATGCCATTTGAACCAACCCGTCCTCTGAGGCGCTTCTTCATATACCTCCTCTGTGAGAGGTCCAGAGGGCAGCAACACGAGAACGGGCCTTTTCTGTGGTGGCTCCACGCTTGTAGAATGCTCTCCCCAGGGAAGCTTGCCTGGCACCTTTGTTACATTTATTTAGGCGTACCGGGCAAACACATTCCACTTCTCCCAGGCCTTTGGCTAATGAAACAATCTATAGCCTTCTAAAACTGTGCGGAGGGGGTTACTCTTCTGGTTTGCTGCTATGGTGTGGTGTTGTAATTCAATAAATAATGATGATGATGATGAACAATTGCCTGACCTATCTCTGACCAAGGAGTCAGTTATACTTGTTGTTGTTCAGTCGTGTCCGACTCTTCGTGACCCCATGGACCAGAGCACGCCAGGCACGCCTATCCTTCACTGCCTCTCGCAGTTTGGCCAAACTCATGCCAGTAGCTTCGAGAACACTGTCCAACCATCTCATCCTCTGTCGTCCCCTTCTCCTTGTGCCCTCCATCTTTCCCAACATCAGGGTCTTTTCTAGGGAGTCTTCTCTTCTCATGAGGTGGCCAAAGTACTGGAGCCTCAACTTCAGGATCTGTCCTTCTAGTGAGCACTCAGGGCTGATTTCTTTGAGAATGGATAGGTCAGTTATACAGCTGTAAATAAAAACGTTTTAAGTTTGTTTTAAGTGCAATATTCAATGTGACACTAGATGGCAATGGTGAGCCTTATGGAAAATTCAGTGTATTTTTAAAAACACTTTTCTTTAAAGGCATTTTCAGGATGGTTTTTATATGTGTCCAGTTTCCACCCAAGTCACTGTTGCATATCAGGGTGGAAAAGGTCAGCATGATGCAAACTCACTGGCAGGGGCACTGAATACGGTAGGTTCTGCTGGTGCATTTTAACCAGGCTAATCTTGCCACCAGCTCTCCCCTCTTTCCGTCCCAGCATGCAGCAGGAACTTGACTGCAGGGGAGGTCAGGAAAATGGTGTCGCTCCACTTCACTGTCCACTACTGTTCCCTGGATCTCACAGACCACCCAGGTTTGTAACCTTCTTGGAAGTTGGCCTCAGTTGATCTGAAGTCAGCCTCGGCCCAGTATACCTGAAGAAGCATCTCCACCCCCATTGTTCTGCCCAGACACTGGTGCCGAGGGCATTCTGGTGGTTCCCTCACTGCAGTGCTGTCAAGTATCCCGTTTTCCCCAGGATTCTCCCTTATTTTAAGCAGTTTCCCACTGCTCTCCCTTATTTTTTATTTCCCTTAAATTTCCCGTTTTTAATGGAAGCAGCTCCTCCCCTGCTGGCCAGGGACTGGGTGGGAAGACCTCGCCTACTTGGAGAGAAAAGCCTCAGCCCTCAAAGCAAGTGGGAGCCGTTTCCTGTGCTTACAGGGGGTGTATTCCTCCCACTGCATTAGCCTATCCGTTGCCGCCGAGCCCCTCAGCCGGCCAATAGGGTTAGCTGACGGGTGGAGCATGGCTGCCTTTGAGCAGCTGCTGCTTCCTGTCCTGTTTTAATGGGATCAGACAAAAAGACGATGGGGCTCCATTGCACGGAGCACATGGCTGCCCTCCTCTTTGCTGGCTGCCCTCCTCTTTGTTCCGCTCTGAGCCCGAGCCCGCTTGGAGTTTACATTGCTGCTCCACCCACTTTTGCTTCTGGCTCCGCCCACCACTGACATGTTACTGTCCCCAGGATAGGTGAGACTGCTGATCCCTTATTTTCAAATCCGAAACTTGACAGCTATGCCTCACTGCGAGAAGTGAAGTTACAGGGAAGCAGGCAGAGGGCCTTCTCGGTAGTGGCACCCGCCCTGTGGAACGCCCTCCCACCGGATGTCAAAGAGAAAAACAACTACCAGACTTTTAGAAGACATCTGAAGGCAGCCCTGTTTAGGGAGGCTTTTAATGTTTAATAGATTGTTGCATTTTAATGTTCTGTTGGAAGCCTCCCAGAGTGGCTGGGGAAACCCAGCCAGATGGGCGGGGTATAAATTATTATTATTATTATTATTATTATTATTATTATTATTATTATTATTATTATTATATCAGTCGGGCTGCAGTGTTTCAGAAATTGGCTTCCAGCCCTATCCAAAAACTGACTCGAGTTTCAGAACAAGGCAGCGACAATGAAGGGTGAGCTATTTTATTACCGTTCTTGATTTGCATAAGAAGACAAACAGTGGGTTAAAGCAGAAAAGCAAAAAAGCAAAACCTGATATCATGAAGACGGTCGTTAAATCTCAGGTATTATGACTGACCTAGGTTGCTTCCTGTTTCTCAGGACATAAAGCTTCCATCAGCCGCATTTTAAGGGCCTTGGATTTTATCATGATTTCCACTTTCTGCTCCTACATCCTATTGTTCTCTACCGCTAAATATCACTGGCCAGTGTGTTCACAATTCCCACCAGTATGACTGTAGAACTGGAGTATTAAGGTGACAGGAAATTGTGTGACTGAAAGAGAAGAATGAAAAAGGGGTTTCATTTCCATCTTTATTAGCAGGGGGAGGGAGCAGAATATGACTGAGATATATAGCTGGGGGAAAATAATAATACTGGAAATGTAAAATTCGCTTATATAAATCAATAGTATGGCTCTCGCCAGGAAAACTGAAACAGAAGGGGTCAAGGGATGAACAAATATTAGCCAAACACAGTCCATACAATATTAGTCTACCTGGAGGGAGCGATAGAAAAAGATTGAGGCTACTTAGATTAATAAGGGGTGACAGCAAGGGAAACATTATGAACTGATAGCATACAAAACACAGTAGACCGTTGGACACAGTAGACAGAAGACTTTTTTTCTGGATACTTCACAGGATCAAGGTCCCCCCCCCCCGCCCCTGCAGTGAGAAAGCTTCACAGTGCAGTTTTATGTATGTCTATTCAGAAGTCAGTGTCTTATTGTGGTGGGTACTCCGAGGCGAATGGGCACAAGACTACAAGTTGGCATTGCTTGCCAGTTTTATTTAGGCACATCCTGGGAACGTGCAGAAATCCGCGTGCAGAAATTCCGTTGCCAATAACATGTTCACGGACCCGAGCTACCAGACGTTGGGCCAATTCTTCACGGCCCATTCCTGTGTTTGCCTTCAACCTCCATAGACGTCTCCCATGCTTTTTCACCACCTGATATAATAACCAAGGGAAAAAAGTATAAAATACTCAGCCGTGACATGAGGTGAAGATGTAGGTGAAAACGAGGTGAAGATGTAGTAAAGATATAACCCAAACTTAACTAAACCCTTGGTTTTCACCACCTGAGGCAAAGCAGGAAGCCTCGCTTATTGGGCTCGTGTAGCTATAGCTTGCCGACAAAGGTCCGTATAGTTAAAGCTATGGTTTTCCCAGTAGTAATAGAAGGCTGATCGCCGAAGAATTGATGCTTTTGAATTATGGTGCTGGAGGAGACTCTTGAGAGTCCCATGGACTGCAAGAAGATCAAACCTATCCATTCTGAAAGAAATCAGCCCTGAGTGCTCACTAGAAGGACAGATCCTGAAGTTGAGGCTCCAGTACTTTGGCCACCTCATGAGAAGAAAAGACTCCCTGGAAAAGACCCTGATGTTGGGAAAGATGGAGGGCACAAGGAGAAGGGGACGACGGAGGATGAGATAATTGGACAGTGTTCTCGAAGCTACTAACATGAGTTTGGCCAAACTGCGAGAGGCAGTGAAAGATAGGCATGCCTGGAGTGCTCTGGTCCATGGGGTCACGAAGAGTCAGACACGACTGAACGACTGAACAACAACAACAACAACAACAACAACAAAGCTACAGCTTCTTGGTTTCAGTGGGGTCTTAAGAGAGCCCTGCAGAGGCCTTCCTGAGACCCTGATAAGCGAGGTACTCTGCGCTGCTTACCAGGGTCTTGGGAACGCCACGCAAGGCCTCTGCGCAACCTTTCAGGGCTCTTGCCAGATCTTGCTGGAATCTGGAAGATGCCGCGGCTGCTTCTCCTAACTTCTCTGGCGACGGCAGATCTGCAGAGGCAGCCCTTGGCTTCTGCTGCTGGGGTGGTGGTGGCCTCTGTCTGCCTCAGACAGGCTGCCCCTGGCTCTCCCAAGTTCGTCTTAAATTCAAGACGCCCACAAATTCTCGCTTGTGCGTATTCCATTTACGCTGCAATCATGCTTTTGTAGTACTAAAGCTTCTGTTCTCTGATCTGTGAGGAAGAAGAAGAAGAAGAGTTTGGATTTGATATCCCGCTTTATCACTACCCGAAGGAGTCTCAAAGCGGCTAACATTCTCCTTTCCCTTCCTCCCCCACAACAAACACTCTGTGAGGTGAGTGAGGCTGAAGGACTTCAGAGAAGTGTGACTAGCCCAAGGTCACCCAGCAGCTGCATGTGGAGGAGCGGAGACGCGAACCCGGTTCACCAGATTACGAGTCTGCCACTCTTAACCACTACACCACACTGGCAGGGAAGGCGGCAGACTTTCAAAGTTTCCAACTGACGTTCAGTGCCTAAAAATGATGTGGGTTTGGATGCGGTTTCTATGAGATGGTTTGACATAATTGGGTTAAAATATTTTAAGAATACAGGACACTGGTTGTGTGGCACTGAAAGCTCCGCCACTTCAGAGAATAAGACTAGCAGATCTGACAGAGGCATCGCGGATTTCAGTAATACTGCCTGCAATTTCAGAGCAATATTCTCACTTGATGCAATTGCATATATTGACCTGAAATTATGCTGACACAATTTGCTAGCAACCCTATATGTTGTTGTTGGTCGCCTGCCTGGTCTCGACCATTTTGTATCATTATACCATTCTCCAAACAGCTTTGCTTGTATAACAAATGTTGGGCTCGTGGAAGAATGTAGCGAGGAGGGGAAAGGACTTCTTAGAAATGGTTTAGGAATATTACTGCCTCCCCCCACAGATTTGAGGGATAGGTGCTAATAATAAGCAGATTCGGACGATTTGCGGTTAATGCAGAGGCAGACTGAGAGTTGAAGTGAAGAGGCTAAGTTATTTACAAATTGGTTACAGATGTATGGTGTTTATCAACACATTTTCATTCATCTCAACCATTGATTTTTCTGTCAGTTACAGTAACATTCTGTGTAATTGTTTGAAATATGTGCCTGGGTTTTTCTGTCACGTTCTGTCCCAACGAGTTTGTGTGAGCTATATTATGAAGATCCCCCCACCCCATTATCAGGCTCCATTTATAGGTTTTTGGACCAGGAATGATTCATGTCCCTTTCTTGCCCCCCTTCCAGTGTGAGAGCCAGTGTGGTGTAGTGGTTAAGAGCGGTAGACTCGTAATCTGGAGAACCGGGTTCGCGTCTCCCCTCCTCCACATGCAGCTGCTGGGTGACCTTGGGCCAGTCACACTTCTCTGAAGTCTCTCAGCCCCACTCACCTCACAAAGGAAGGGAAAGGAGAATGTTAGCCGCTTTGAGACTCCTTCGGGTAGTGAAAAGCGGGATATCAAATCCAAACTCTTCTTCTCTTCTTCTTCATCTTCTCCCTTCCTCTTTTCACACACACAAGCTTCAGTGAAGCTTTCCCAGTTTCTTATATCGGTGGCCTCTGTGACAGCCACACTAGGAAGCCACAATTTAAGGACTCTCTACAAGCCAAGATGCGAAATCATGACCTCCTAGTTTGAATGTCATGGAAAACCAATTTTACGAAACCAGGCATGTACTGGGAGGTTTGCTGGACTCTAAATTGCTATATCTGAACTAGGCCCTAGCTGTTTTTGTGTCTGCTAGATGTTAGAATTGCTTTCAAGAATGGATTGTTTTGTGCTTTGTACAATTTGTTGCCCAGATTAACATTTGGTTATAGGGTACAGAGCAGCGCAAGGAGTACAAACTTGAGATATTCAAGGGTGCAATGAAACGGCACCCAAGGGAAAGATAGAGAAATGCAAAATGGCACAGCGATGCGGAGGGGAGTTCTGTGTGGCGGCGTGGAAAGCAAATATTATATCTCCTTCTAAAGCAGTGTTGCGGTGTCTTCTTGACAGGTGTGCCACAAATGATGTCCAAAGAATGAGATAATGTTACACAGTCATTAGGGAGGGTGAGTCAACTGCTTCAGACAGCAGAAACCTCAGAGGTGGCATACACAAGGGTACCCCTCTGCCTCGGCGCCGATTTGGGGGCAAGATTGCGTCCATTTTGGGCGAGCTCTTGTGGAGCACACAAGATCTCGCGTGGTTTTGGGTGAGATCTCACCAAAAACCAGCGCGATCCTGCCCAAATTTAGCACGGATGGTGGTGCTGCTTCTCTACCAGAGGCAGATGGGTGTGGCAGGGCAACACAGGGGCAGGTAGGTGGTGGCAGGAGCAGCGGCAGGGCAATAATAATAATAATAATAATAATAATAATAATTTATTATTTGTACCCCACCCATCTGGCTGGGTCTCCCCGGCCACTTTGGGCGGCTTCCAACAAATATTAAAATACATTAGAATATCACAGATTAAAAACTTCCCTAAAAAGGGCTGCCTTCAGGTATTTTATAAATGTCAGGTAGTTGTTTATCTCTTTGACCTCTGATGGGAGGGCGTTCCACAGGGCGGGCGCCACTACCGAGAAGGCCCTCTGCCTGGTTCCCTGTAGCAAAACAGCATGCAAAACGGGACATGCCACCCCTGGTCACACTACTGGAAATATGGGTTTTTCCTTGCTTGGGGATGGGTTGGGTTGCTTCTTGCCCACAGATCCCTGTAGTAGACGACAGGGCAAACATATACTGTTTATGCCGCTAGAAACATGTGTTCCCATAGGCTGCCTATGGCTGTCACTATTGTGTTGGTATTCGTTGCATCTCTTAACACTGAAAGAATTATAATGCGTGAAATGTTTTAAAATGCTTACGACTGCTACTACTATTAACCGTTGGTACAAAACAGCATGGTACATTAGCTCCACGGGTCCCTTTCTTCGTCTATGACCTTTAAGACTAAAGAGGGGGACACACTCTAATCCTGTAGTCTTTTATGTAAATATCTTGTAATTCACTAAATAATCCATAAATATGCCTTGTTTCCATGGGATTTTTATGCATATAATTTGTTTCCAGGTTATTATGCCCTGGCTATTTTTATTCCTGAGATGTTTAACATGAAATCTTAAAATACAGCATCTTAAAAAATAATAATCAGGCTTTATTAAAGGAATATTCACTACTGTAGTTTGTTGGTTTGGGATGTATTCTTTTTTAACATATAGCTTTGCATTGGTGGAATGGCGAAATGTTTCTGTTTGCCTCATTTCTTAACATTTTGGAGTTGTCTGTTGTGTACGTAGCCGATGAACAAATCCGTCCATGTCTTGGATCTTTGCCCTTTTGAGAGCAGAAAGTCATCTTTTTGATCGCATAGTATTATCCTGGGCTTTTGCTGGCATATATTATTTGTACCAGCCACTTGGGAGGGAGAGAATCTTTGTTATCTTAAACTGGCTTGATCCTTATTCATACATCTTGGCCTATCCCCGAGACAAGATAATGAATATGCAATTCTGATATTAAACAAATCCTTTCCTTGGATTTATTTATCCGCAGCCTCCAAAGCCCAAATTTATCTGTAAGAAATCAATTGGACTTCAACTGTGTCAGAAGCCCGAGTCGGCCCAGCACCAGGGCAGTGAGATGTTGGAACCTGTCTTGGATACGTCTATTTTTTATGCTGCTATCATCCATTTTGTTGTTCTTGACATTTGACAATTGGTTTTGTGTCGACCTGGCTGGAGGTAGAAGAGGCAGAGCCTCCTCCCAAGATAGACAACAGAGGTTCCTGCTTAATTAACCAGCGGAGACACAGTCTTTGAGTGACAGAACCTCCTTTAGTCCACATAACAAGGTAGCGTTAATCTCCGGGAAAGAATGCTCTCCTCGATATATGTGCACATAAGTCTTATTAACACTAATGAGAGTTATGTGCTTGTATCAAAGAAAAAACAACTACCTTTGCTCCTGAGGTTTCCCCCCCTAAATTAGATTCTTCTACTGAGCAGTATAATTGCATCCTTCTGCTAGCTTTTATGCACTGTGTTTTTCAACTGTTTCATTATTTCCTGTTCTATTTAGCAGCTGTCTTGCAATTTTTGCTAAGCCACCTAACAAGAATGAACCCGACCCAGATTTATTAAGATGTCCCATTCAATGAGTCTTTAAAATGATTTGAATGCATATATATATATATATATATATATATATATATATATATATATATACACACACACACACACACACACACACACAAACAGAGGTGAAACTCAAAAAATTAGAATATCGTGGAGAAGTCCATTTATTTAAGCAATTGTTGTCATTAGCTACCAGAGTTTAATATATGAGATAGACTCATGACGTGCAAGGCGAGATATGTCAAGCCTTTGCTTGGAATAATTGTGATGATGATGGCGTGCAGCTGATGAAAACCCCAAAGTTGAAATTGTGAATTTGGAGTTCTCATCAGCTGTACGCCATAATCATCACAATTATAACAAATAAAGGCTTGACATATCTCGCTTTGCATGTCACGAGTCTATCTCATATATTAGTTTCACCTTTTAAGTTGAATTACTGAAAGAAAGGAACCTCTCCACGATATTCTAATTTTTCGAGTTTCACGTGTGTGTGTGTGTGTGTGTGTGTGTGTGTATTAAGCATGATTATTCTGGACCTAGTTTTGTTTTCTTGTTTTTTTTTTAAAGAGCAGTCCCCTCCCCCCTCTTTATTGGTACATCAGTTCTTTTCTAAAGATCCCCTAGTTTAATACAAAACCAGTCTCTCAAACCCCACATGCATCGCTTAGAATGCTCATCTGCCAACAAAACAAAATGTAAGGAAAAAATGCATTTACAGTTTATAATTGATAACCACCCTTTTGACAGGCAAGCGGATTTCTCTTTGCCGGTGCTTCAAATGATTTGACTCCAGTGATCCTTAGCATTAGCTGATTTCAACTGAAAAAGAATCTACACACTGATAATAAATCTCATGAGATGCTAAGCATATCTTACTATATCTAATTATAAATGTATGAGAGTGCTGTGGTTATAGCCAGGGATGGAAGATATTATTTGTCATACAGCCTTCTTTTGACACTTTAAAGTGCTAAAATATTAGATGTTTATGATATTGAGACACGCCATTTATATTTGGAAAATGTGAGGATTTTTTTTAAAAAAACAAACAAACCCCAAAACAAACAAACCATTTATTTATTTATTTTACCTTACTGCATATAAAAATGCTCGAACAGCCTGGACTTGAGCAAGGTTGAAATTCATTACAGATAAACTACAGAGCATTACCCTGACATTGCTCAGATAGGGTTTGTACAGTCTTAAAAAAGGTGATCAAAGTTTGTGCTGCACAAACACTACAATTCTGTTATTCTGTCTGCACAAAAATCCTTCTCATAAGTTACACTAGAAGCACGCCATTTTGGTGTTCCCATTTCTGCTTCTTCTTTGGAATATAAGAACACCAGTGGGAGATCTGTGATCCAGATGTTTTATCTGCCCTATGAAGAAGAGTCCCTTTGGCAAATTTCTCGCCCAACCACAGTTAATACAACTCAGTGTGTAAGTTGGGGTTGGCTCCTCTTCCTCCTGGAGAGAAGTGACTAGTGGGGTGCCACAGGGTTCTGGCTTGGGCCCAGTCTTATTCAACATCTTCATCAATGACTTGGATGATGGGCTTGAGGGCATCCTGATCAAGTTTGCAGATGACACCAAATCGGGAGTGGTGGCTAATACCCCAGAGGACAGGATCACACTTCAAAATGACCTTAACAGATTAGGCAACTGGGTCAAAGCAAACAAGATGAATTTTAACAAGGAGAAATGTAAAGTACTTACTACACTTGGGCAAAAAAAATGAAAGGCACAAATACAGGATGGGTGACACCTGGCTTGAGAGCAGTACATGTGAAAAGGATCTAGGAGTCTTGGTAGACCACAAACTTGACATGAGTCAACAGTGTGATGAAGCAGATAAAAAAGCCAATGCAATTCTGGGCTGCATCAATAGGAGTATAGCGTCTAGATCAAGGGAAGTAATAGTACCACTATATTCTGCTCTGGTCAGACCTCACCTGGAATACTGTGTCCAGTTCTGGGCACCACAGTTCAAGAAGGATACTGGCAAGCTGGAACGTGTCCACAAGAGGGCAACCAAAATGGTCATAGGCCTGGGAATGATGCCTTATGAGGAACGGCTTAGGGAGCTGGGTATGTTTAGCCTGGAGAAGAGAAGGTTAAGGGGTGATATGATAGCCATGTTCAAATATATAAAAGGATGTCATATAGAGGAGGGTGAAAGGTTGTTTTCTGCTGCTCCAGAGAAGCGGACACGGGGCAATGGATTCAAACTACAAGAAAGAAGATTCCACCCAAACATTAGGAAGAACTTCCTGACAGTAAGAGCTGTTCGGCAGTGGAATTTGCTACCAAGGAGTGTGGTGGAGTCTCCTTCTTTGGAGGTCTTTAAGCAGAGGCTTGACAGCCATCTGTCAGGAATGCTTTGATGGTGTTTCCTGCTTGGCAGGGGGTTGGACTGGATGGCCCTTGTGGTCTCTTCCAACTCTATGATTCTATGATTCTATATAGGGAGCAACCTTGCCAAGATGGCTTAGCAAAGGGGTTGAGGCTAGGAGCAGAGGCTTTCTTAGAACCTGCTTGTACATCATACTCAACACATGGACCAGCATCTCAGTTATAAGGTTTCCCAAACTACCTGCTCCATAACTCAAGATGGAAGCTGGGTCCAGTACAGTGGTATCTTGGTTCTCAAACTTGATCTGTTCCGGAAGTCTGTTTCAAAACCAGAGCGTCCTAAAACCAAGGCATGCTTCCGGGTTTTTGGTGTTTAAGAGCCAAGGTGTTTGAGTACCAAGACGTTTGAGTAATCAAGGCGTTTGTAGGCCCTGGGATGTGTCAGACTGGGGTCTAGAAGACCAGGGTTCAAATCTCTAATCAGCTATAACCACTTACAAATTCACCTTGGAACAGTCATGGTATACCTTACAGCATTTCTGATGAAAATAGAGATGTCCTATTCTATTATTATTATTATTATTATTATTATTATTATTATACCCCACCCATCTGATTAGCTTGCTGCAGCCACTCTTTGCGGCTTCCAACATATATAAAAACATAATAAAACATTATATGTTAAAAAGCTTCCCTACACAGGGCTGCCTTTAGATGCCTTGGGGGGGGGGGTCAGATACCTCCATACCCTCCAACATTTCTCTGATGAAAATAGGGACATATCCTACCATACCCTCCAACATTTCTCCGATGTCAATTTTGTTGTTGTTGTTCAGTCGTTCAGTCGTGTCCGACGCTTCGTGACCCCATGGACCAGAGCACGCCAGGCACGCCTATCCTGCACTGCCTCTCGCAGTTTGGCCAAACTCATGCAAGTCGCTTTGAGAACACTGTCCAACCATCTCATCCTCTGTCGTCCCCTTCTCCTTGTGCCCTCCATCTTTCCCAACATCAGGGTCTTTTCTAGGGAGTCTTCTCTTCTCATGAGGTGGCCAAAGTACTGGAGCCTCAACTTCAGGATCTGTCCTTCCAGTGAGCACTCAAGGCTGATTTCCTTCAGAATGGATAGGTTTGATCTTCTTGCAGTCCGATGTCAATAGGGACATCCTAAGGAAAAGCGGGACATTCCAGGATCAAATCAGAAACCGGGACAGCTTCTGTAAATCCCGGACTGTCCCTGGAAAATTGGGACACGGAGGGTCTGTCACTGCCGCCTTGAGCTCCTTGGAGGAAAAGGTGGGATATAACACCGTAAATGGTGATATTTGAAATCACAGCTGAACATACAAAACGTGAAAAAAAATGTACAGATGACACAGGCTCACAAACACGAAACAATGCTATTTTGAGCCATAAGGTTAGAATCTGTGACAGCCATTTCACACATGCAGGCAATTATAACTAAAATATGGTTGTAACTATCACATGAGAGAGAAGGTTTCTAAAATTGGGCCTAAGATCTAATTAAAATAATGATCTGAGCGATAGTTCAAATTAAGCATTCTTCATGAGATCTCTCATGCTTAATTATATTGATGCTTTTGAAATTACTTAATCAAGAAGACCAAAAAGAAAAAAGGGGGGGGGGACCACAAAAAACAAGCCCCAGCAACTCCAAACCACCCACCCCGACGCCCTAGGATTCCTTGTGGAATTGGAAAGCTTTGCTACAGCGATCCCATTTCCACACACACACACTTTCAGAACACCACAGGCAACAATCTGAGGGTTCAGTTTGTGACATGTTCCGCACACTTGAACAAAAGAGATAAATTGGGATGTAAAGGGTTAATGTTTTGTGCGTTTCATTTAAAATTCCAAATAAATATAGTTTCAGCTTTGATCCTATCTGGACTAATTCTTTTGTCACTCTGCTAATTAATTCAGCTTGTTGAAGAAAAGATGCTAATTTGAGCATCAAAGTAGTCGTTCCTTTTTGTTTAATCAGAGTTGTTGAAAAAGATAAGTTTAGCTCCCATTGGACTTTCCGGGAGCTCGGTGATTTGGGTGTTGCTCCCCACAATTGAATCCTGAGAATAGGAGTGCTTTTTTCATGTTATAAGCATCAACAGCAGCCAATATTGATGATGTTAATGAGCGTTGTCCTTTTTAACAAAATGAGGCTGCTTTGAATTTTAGAAATAAACTCCAGGTAACATTTTGAATTGCTTCACTGTTCCATTCTCAATTTCTCCTGGCAAATAGTAAATATTGTCTATCGGTACTGCCATGACCAGTTTCTTTCTTTCTTTCTTTCTTTTTTTAATAAGAATTTATTGGTATTTCCACACAAAACAAACAAAGCAAAAACTTACATACTACAAAAAATACAAACAAACTGCAAAATCCAAATACAAAAAAAAAACAAAAACATGACAAACAGATACATACCTAATTTTAACCTTATTTTGAATCTTACTTAGGGGACTTCCTCACGTTCTCTCTTCTGCGTTCAGTTCAAATTTGCTTTAGTAACTTTGTAACTACTTTAACACTCATTTCACAATTATTCTTAATCCTAATCTTGCACCTTATCTCTATCAATTTATTTATAACCATAATATAAATTCTAAGAAGAAATCACAATCTTAACTTCTTATATACTATTTTAACCTAACATTGTATAGCTATCGCCTATTATATTCGCCGATTTCTCAAATGTCCAACTTTTCACGTTGTTTCAAATATTCTTTGAATTTCTTCCACTCTTCTTGCACCTCTTCTTGCACCTTCTCCTCCCTCTGGTCTCGGAGTTTCGCGGTCAGTTCTGCGAGTTCCATGTATTCAATTAGCTTCATCTGCCAATCTTCTACTGTCGGGAGCTCTTTCTTTCTAAAGCTGATTTCAAAATGCATGGATTTGATATACTGAAGTGTTTCGGTTAACCTTGATTTCAGCCAGGTTGTCATTTCTAACAAAACTGATATTTGAGCAAACATCCGATTAAACCTTTGTGGCAGTAATCCTTCTCTTTCAGCAGAATGCTGGGAAGTTAGGCCTTGGGTTTTGTCAATGCTGAGCTCTTAATGCCTCCTACTTAGAACTGACTCCATCTAACGCAAGGGTGAGGACTGAGGAACATGAAGAGTCGTATCACAAGTCAAACAACAATAAAACACTGTGTATTTGACTTAAGAAGAACAATTGACTTTATGGTGCATGAGACTAAAGGTCCATGAAGCGTTTTTTGATTGTTGGAAAGGCTTCAAACCAACAAGGCACATAAATGGTGTCCAGCAAGCTTCCTTCTGCGCCCGTAGCTGCTGTACGTTCTCCTTGCTTGCTTCACCTGTGCTATCAGCAGAGTATTCCTCTTATCTCGCGCAGCGGGGTGTGTGCATTGCCAGCAAAATTACAGACGACAGATAACGGCTTCTTTCTAATCTAGAAGCTTTAATTTACAAGGCATAAATTTACATTCCTGGAGAGACGCAAGACATTTTGCCGTCTTCTCCCTTCTCCGTTCTCCGGACACAGAAAAAACAAGTATCACATTACACAGTGTCTTCCGGTGACGCTCTTCCTCCTGTGGGTGGGACAACCTGGTTGAGCTTGTTAACTCTAAAAGCTCCAAACCTCTACAGTCCATTTTGCCTACAGCAATGGCCAATCAGATGTTTCTGAAACTCACTTGCAAGGGATGTTGGAGCCAAAGGGGCATTTCTATTCACAAAAAGGCAGTTCCTGACCTAGGGGAATGTTGATATGTGAGGGGAAAGGACCTCAAACCCTGGTAAGATCTGTTCACCCAAGTCCTTGTGCTGAGCTCTTTCTGAATACCTTTCCATAACCCGTTTTCCTTATGTACCACCAGTGCTATTTTTCTAGAATTCACCATAAATGCCTCCCTCGTTTTCTCATAATGGCAATGGCGCCCACCTGAGAGGTGCTGGAACTGAGTTCCAGTGAGATCCAGCTGGAAAAAGCCCTGTGCACCACATTTCTCATAGCATAAACCAAACCCTGGATACATGGCAGTGCTGTGCTATGAAAAGTTTTCCGCTGGCTTGTGCAAGAGTTCGCAGAACTACACTAACACACTTTCTCCATTCGTGGTTTGGGGGACCCAAGCCTCTAGGCACAGACATTCAGTTTAGCTGGCTTAGCTATAAGGCGAAAAGGTAAAGGGACCCCTGACGGTTAGGTCCAGTCATGTCCGACTCAGGTTGCGGCGCTCATCTTGCTCTATAGGCCGAGGGAGCCGGCGTACAGCTTCCGGGTCGTGTGGCCAGCAGGACTAAGCCGCTTCTGGCGAACCAGAGCAGCGCATGGAAACGCCGTTTACCTTCCCGCCGGAGCGGTACCTATTTATCTACTTGCACTTTGACATGCTTTCGAACTACTAGGTGGGCAGGAGCTGGGACCGAACAACGGGAGCTCACCCCGTCGCGGGGATTTGAACCATCGACTGTCTGATCAGCAAGCCCTAGGCTCTGTAGTTTAGACCCACAGCTCCACCCTCGTCCCAGCTATAAGGCCTGCTTTTCATTAAAATTGTCTCATCTGTCTAAGCAAGTAGCAATTTTCGTAAATTATGTGTTGTTTGTGGTGGCATTGCTTTCTTTTGTATGTCATGACAAAGATGTACCCTATTCCTTGCTCCTTTTAGTGGTTTTTTTCTGTACGTTTTCTTACATATCTTTTTGAGATGGCGGCAACCAGAATTGTGTGTTGTGTATAGTTGTGGTAGATTGTGAAGGACCTAAGGAGTTGGCTTCCTCCTCATCTGGTCCGCCCTAGCAGTGCAATCTTAAAACCATTTCAGATAGGAAACAACAATTATAACTTTTACGTCTTCTTCTTCTTCTTCTTCTTCTTCTTCTTCTTCTTCTTCTTCTTCTTCTTCTTCTTCTTCTTCATCACTAATAGCCAAGTAAGAACACGTTTTTAACAGTGAGTCCATAAGTGACACTGGGAGTGGCAATTATCAGGGATGATGTGAGCTGTAGTTCGACAAAGACACAAGACGTAACCGGCTGTGCATTCCCATAAACAATACTCTCCTATATATTCTTATCACAATATCAAATGTTTATCTTGCACATAAACAACACATAAAGTGCAATAATACACTCGGACGTCCCATTGTAAAAAGGTAAAGGTAAAGTGACCCCTGACCATTACAGGTAGGTCCAGTCGCGGACGACTCTGGGGTTGCGGCACTCATCTTGCTTTACTAGCTGAGGCAGCCGGCATACAGCTTCCAAGTCATGTGGCCAGCATGACTAAGTCGCTTCTGGCGAACCACAGCAGCGCACGGAAACGCTGTTTACCTTCCCGCTGGAGTGGTACCTACTAATCTACTTGCACTTTGATGTGCTTTTGAACTGCTAGGTTGGCAGGAGCTGGGACCAAGCAACGGAAGCTCACCTCGTCATGGGGATTCGAACCGCTGACCTTCTGATCGGCAAGCCTTAGGCTCTGTGGTTTAGACCACAGCGCCACCCGCGTCCCTAAACCCCATTGTAGTAGGCTCCAATTTGGACTTTATGAACATATGTGGAACAGAAACTAGCAGATATTTGGTCTTTATGAATGGACTTCCGTCTATATTACTGCATTTTATGTGTTGTTTATGTGCAAGATAAACATTTGATATTGTGATAAGAATATATGGGAGAGTATTGTTTATGTGAATGCACAGCCAGTTGCATCTTGTGTGTTTGTCGAATGTATTTCACGTAATGCAAGGTTTGAAGTTGTTTTGGGAGCTGTAGTTCAGCAACACCTGCCAGGCCGCAGGTTAGCCAACCTGATTTATACAATGGTGTTGTGATGAATTGCTCTTTTATCTTTAATTCCTTTTCTAGTGATTCCTATTACTATTATTATTATTATTATTATTATTATTATTATTATTATTATTATTTGCGGCATCACCCCGAGCTATTTTCTCCCAGTGAGCTTTCTGTACCACCATGGTACTTGTGCATGTTTTTCATGTTATTTTATATTATCTTCACAACCACAGCAGATGCAACGTCTCAGCTGGTGGTCTCAAAGCATGTGATCTAACTTTTGAAATAATTAGCCACAAATCTGAAAAGTCCGAATCGGCTGTTGCATTTTGTTTTTGTTTTTAAGCATATTCTTAGAAAACAGGAGTTTGTTTAGATTTTTGTGCTCTCGCCCAAGGATTCGGGGCTAATTAAAATATATCCTGTCTACTTACATTTTAACAGTAGCCTATTGAAAGCTTTCAATATCATCATACAAAAAGCATTCATAGATATTTCCTCAGAGGCAAAGCCTATATATGATTTAAAACATCAAAGTGCTGATACAAAGTGCAATATACAAAGTTCAATATAATGTTCAATATAATGTTAAAGATGGTTATGCAAAAGTCTATAAGACGCATGGCTCCATCCTCCCAGTGTTGGAGAAGGTTACCCAAAGTCACTCAAACATGTGGGTACGTCCTCCCGACGGGTGGCCAGCTTCAAAACTTCCCGTTTCACCAGCAGTTTCTTCAAGGTCTGCAGTTTCATTGGGGAGTGGAAATGGAACTGGGCCTCCCTAACACTCTCTCTCTCTCTCTCTCTCTCTCTCTCACACACACACACACACACAGCCATCGGGATGGTTGCTGATCTTGTACGGCAAGTGGCAGGGTTATGGCTACAATCAATGATTGTTTTTAATTTTGCTCTCTGAAAATGATAAAACGAGTGCATGCAAGAATAGGCATAATCAGGACAGGAAAGCATTGTAAATTCTGAAGGGGCCATATTTGAATTGTTTTTTCTTCTTCTATTGTTCAGTGGGTTAAATAACAGTCTAGGGATACAGCTCTCCCGCAAGATAGATATGAGTCTAATTGTCATCTGTTCCCTAAGAATACCACATTTGGTGGCAGGTTTGGAGAGTTTTTGATTTCACATTGTTGCGGCGCATTGTGAGATCTGAATTCTCTCATAATTACATTTCAGCGATAAGGGGATGATGCCAGTAGTTGGGAGAATAAATATTTCAACTTGTTTTTGTTTCAATACTCTTTTAATCTACATTACTGGGCTTTGATATTTTAATTTGTTTTATCTTTTGTTGTCTTTATATTTCATGAAAAGTGGAAGAGAGATATCTATTATTATTGCATACAGCTGAATTTTTTTTGTCCATCAAAGTAATACTGCACTTGTTATGATAATCTCTTTTATCTGTAAGGACCCTCCGCTTATTTGCAAGAACTGGCTAAGGAACGGATTTATAACAGTGTCATATTTTCTAAGAATGCACGTTCAGTTTCCTATCATACATGTACTATCCTTGCAACCGTATAATGCTTGTGCGGCGAATGCAGGCTTCCTCAAACTCAGGCCTCCAGATATTTTTGGCCTACAACTCCCATGATCCCTAGCTAGCAGGACTAGCGGTCAGGGATGATGGGAATTGTAGTCTCAAAACATCTGGAGGGGCGAGTTTGAGAAAGCCTGGGCTAATGTTTATTAAATAACAGTTTTGCCTGACTTCTGGAGGGTAAAGGATTGTAAGAAGATCTAAAGCCGGGGTCCATTTCACAATAATTTGTTGCACCACAAGGAGTATTCCCTAAATATTTTGGGAGACGGTGCATTTCTCTCAGGTCGCTACTAAGTAAGTTTATATAAGATACTAGCTGGCCCAGCCACGCCTTGCTGTGGCTCTTCCCCCCCCCCCCCCGTTCTCGCCTGGTTTCCCACAGCTTATCCCCACGAACTTCCGTGTGCCCCATTTCAGTCTTCCCTCCCCCCCCCCGTTTCCGCCTGGTTTCCCACACGTTATCCTGATGAACTTAAGCCTGCCTCCTCTCAGTCTTTCTCTCCCGTTTTCGCCTTGTTTCCCACAGCTTATCCTGATGAACTTCTGCGTGCCCCCTCTCAGTCCCGTCCCCCCCATTTTCGTCTTCCTCCCACTCACGCGGCGTGATTTATTCCCCTCCCCTGCACTCTCCGTGGTCACCCTGAAACTGTGTTGATCTCCTACCTCCCTTCTCTCCGGTCCCCCCCCCCCCCGGTTTCGCCTGGCTCTCCACAGCTTGTTCTGTGGAACTCCTGTACTGTGATTTGTTCCGTCACCTCTGCACTCTCCTGTCTGTTGCTCACTGTTTTAAAATGGGGATTGTCCAAGCCTGAGGCAAGGAGTTGTTATGGCGGTGGTAGCTAAAGGTGGATTCGGCCCCTCCCCCGCCAACAGCCTATTGGCTGAGGCAACCTCAAGTTCCGCTCCCCCTCCTACCTGCTTCTGAAGTCTGTTGTTGTAAAGCGTGTGTTGCTTTGACGTCCACTGGAGGGCGCTTTTCTTTTTTGCAGAAATTCATGGATTTACCTGGGGAAAGTGTGATATTTTTGCAATCTAGGTACCTAAGAACCTTCCCATATGGCCAAGGAATGTTGTGTCCAAATTTGAAGGCAACCGGTCAAGCGGTTACGGAGCAAGGCCTTCGCGGCCGCACACCCATCTTGAACATTTTCATATATATCAATTACTGGTATATAACCCACACAAGAGGTCAGAACAGCACCACAAAGCTTATGTTCGCATGGGCTGGAGTCCTGAACGTAAGTGCAGTTACTGGAAGGAGTCCCATTCTGTTTCAGGTGTCTCACTTGTTAACAGAGCATCATTATTCTCCTTCATTTTTTTCCCTCCCTACCAAATTTTTGAACTGGATTTCACGCCTCTCCAATTTTGTCCTTGTTGGTTCACCCTTTTTTGCCCTCCAACCCATTTCTGCTCAAAACCGCTGGTTTTTGTTGTTGTTTTTTAATGCTTTAATCAAATAAGTGGCAAGTTTCTTCCAATGCAGTTGTTTCGGCTTGCTCAGCCGAATTCCTTCATATCTTTATTTCTGTAAGAATGTGTTACTTCCCACTCTTGACTTTATCCACTCTGCATTCATCTGCTTGAAGCACCATTCTTGCAGTGCAGCTGAAAATAAGCTATCCGCCGTTTTGAGTTTTCAGAAGGAGAAATCCTACCAGATATATAATGCTTTCTGAGTGTTTAAAGTGCTTCACAAACATTGGCTCGGTGACCCCTGCTATAATTTAGCAACCTCTATGACTGAGGTAAGATTTGAAATGGAAGATTCCTTCCTCACACATTGAGATACACTGACTTCAAAGAGGACTTTTCTCTGTGAATGTGTGTTTATTCTCTATCTTTAGTCTGATTTACTGAAAGCAGTGATAAGATTTAACCATAGGGGACTCAATCATCCCACTCCTGCATGATTATTTCTCTTTCACTCTTATATTTTCCAGCTGCCATGCTATTTCAGCATATCTATTCCCCCATTCATAGTGCACATCCAGAGTGCAAAATGTCTTGTCCTTCCTTGTTGTCCCATATTGCTGATCATAGCAGCATTAGGCATTGTTTTAACCTGTTTTTGGATGACCTACCAAGGTTAGAACTAGATGTTAGGTTAGATCCAGACTTGGTAGACCCATCGGGACTTGGTTTAGTCATTGCTGTAGGGATGAGGAATCTGAATTGTTGAGGTCCCAGTTCAGTCCTAGCCCTGTTAAAAGAGTTTAGCATTACGGGAAGGATGAAATTATCTTTTTGGGGAAGAATATCTGCTGTAAAGATGAATGTGCTACCTAAAATGTTGCTTTTATTTCAAACAATCCCGGTGATCAGCGGGGTGGGTCACTTGAAAGAATAGCAAAAAGTATTATCAAAATTTATCTGGGGGGGGGGGACACACCAAGAATTAAATATAAGCTTCTTACAGATACAAAAGAATGAAGTGGTTTCTCTCTGCCAGATTTGAGATTATATTATGAAATGTCCTGTCTATGTTGGTTAAGGGATTGGATATTGTTGGAGAATACAGATGTATTAGGTTTGGAAGTTTATGACAATAGATATTTTTGAACTGGATACAACACTCTACACCAGATGAAGAGTCATGGGGCTGTTGCTTTAGGTGACATGCATATAGAGGTTGGAACTAGGCAATGTTTATTTCCCCTCCCTTCTTGGTATAATAAGGAAGTAAAAGGTGGGAGCCAGAGGGTGAGAGTTGAAGACTTACTGCTCTGTGTCTGTTAGCTTATGGCATGAAGCCTGGACCATCTGCCCAATACCAGCAAAGGTAGGAGCTGCTGCTATCCCCACCCCCATCCCACTCCTAGCTTACAAAAAGCTTTAGCCTGCACCAGAAGTTTGCTGCTCCTGGAAATACACTGGGCTAATGCCAGGACTTGCATTCATAGTGTCGGCTCAAGGAGATGCTTGAAGTTTACAACACTTTTGATCTGAAGTGCATCACCTCTAATAGCAATGTGAAGTTTGGTCCACTTGAGTGTTTAATAGTTTATTCATGTGGTTTCTCTTGAGTTATTTTTTTTCATAATGGTTTTGTCTTGTAATCATAGAATTGTAGAGTCATCTAGTCCTGACTGATGGCCATCTAACTTTTGCTTGAAAACCTCAAATGAAGAAGAGTCCACGACCTTATGAGGGAGTTTATTCCACTATCGAACATCTCTTCCTGTCAGAAAGCCCCCCCCCCCAAAAAAAACCTGAATGTTTAATCAGAATCTCTTTTCCTGTGACTTGATTCCATTGGTTCAGATCCTACTAGAAAACAAGCTTGCGCCATCTTCCATGTGATAGCCCTTTAGATATTGGAAGATAGATGTCATGTCTCCTCTCAACCGCCACGTAAATTCACAATGGACCCTGAACAAACGTCTGCCTGACATTTGATTTGACTATAAACACCTGCCTGACATTTTGAGAAACCACCATTCCTATTAGCATCAGATCTCAAAATAAAGGAAGATCTAGATTGATAGGTATAGATATAGATATGCCATAGCTGAAGAGCTCTGGAAACTTCAATGTTGTCTAGCTGTGCTTTAAATCTGAACAGCAAGTAGCTCGCATGGCTGTTGTCGTCCTCACTTAAGGTGTGAAGGGCTGGGTGTCTGGCCAGTTGTTCCCAGGCTGAGAGCTGGCTCCTCTGTGATTTACTGTGCATATTCCATAGAATTGCAGTGCACAGCACCCATAATTCCTGTCCAATAAGTATATAACCAGAAAGCTTTTAGGTAGTTAGAAAAACACTAAAAATGTAAAAGATTTCTTTCATTAACACTCCTATTAACATAAATGTAAAATGAGCCTTGGCTGGTAATCACAGGCAGCCAGTCTGACTCACTCCGGCACTGTAAAAGCCTATGTATGAAAGTAATTAATCAAAAGCACAGTGCTGCTCCAAGAGAGTATTTCTCCTGCTGTAAAGCAGAGTGATAAAATAACTTAAAACACACAGCAATAGTGGCAGCTAATAAGCTTTTTATAGTCCCTGTGTGGACCTGAAAATCATACCTTATTAGTATCTTTATCTTTCTCACTCACTTTTGTTACTTACATTTGAATTTAGCAATGAGGGGTTTTCCTGTACACATCCCCCCCCAAAAAAAATTGAGAATGTTTTGCTGTATGTTTATTTCACTTGCCTTCAAATAGAAACAGAGTGGGTTGATTTAAACTGAGCTTCCTGTCGATAGTTGGTGTATTTCCTAAACAATGATGCAAACCTGACCATTAAACACTTTTAGTTTACAACTCAACAGATTATTGTTTACACCAGTGGTTTTCAACCAGTGTGCCATGGGGTGACAAATTATCAAGGAACAATTTTTTTGGAATTATTATTTTTTTGAAAATGCCTGCTCCGAAGGTCTTATCTTACTATACTAGGGATTATATAGCTACTGTATATGTGAAGTTTCATGCATATCGGTTAATATCTTGACCCTCCTCCACCAAAATAGCTGTTCACTTGGCTGTTTTCCTATGTCGTGAAGGCTGAAATTCCAGTTCAGAGAACACTTACTGTTCCCAACCCTAACCCTGTGGAAAGCCATCTAATTAGACTTTAATTTGATTTTGAGATGTTTTTAGGAGGTAATTTAATTATTGTTTGATTTTTATACCAATGTTATGTATCTGATGTTAGCCACCCTGAGCCCGACTTCGGCAGGGGAGGGCGGGATATAAATAAAAGTTTTTTATTATTATTATTACTTGTTATTATTCCTTTGTAAGAACATATGAAATAACATAAAACCATTTTTGTGAGGGGGGGAATCAATGGGGGGGGACAAGAAATTTTCCACACCAGGTACCACCTGACCTTCCCATGCCCCCGCGTACCAATTTACCTTGCTACGCCCTTGGTGTGTCCTGGGGCGGAGTCAAATTTCTGTGTTAGCAGCATCAATGCGACCTCTCCGAAACACAAGCCTGGGCAGTGTGTGTGGAGGTTCTGGTCTTCCCAGACAACAAGGACCCCCCCTCTTGGTCTTGCTAATATGCTCCAAATGGAGCAATGCGTTTGGCACAGGCTTGGCGGCAAGAGTTTCCAGAAGGAAACGTACAAGGTGCCACCCAACCATCTTAGGGACTCCACTCTGGATTTGTGTACGGTTTCTTCCTTAGCCTTTTCTTCTCCCGAAGTTATCCCACATGGCAGCGGAGGTTTAGGGTCGGCGTTTTCCTTCTCCTAGGTGGGCTACCTGCCCAGGTTGACGAGCTCCATCTACTTTAAATGCTGATGAAGCCCGACAAAGGACAGTCCCAACAGAAACAGTAGCGGGTGCGGTTATGGGTTTGATGGTGCGCCCACACACCTCTTCATGTAATTTTCAAGCCACTTTAGTTTTACAAAAACACAGATCGCATCTACAGATGGCAACATTTACGTATTAAGTTTTGCTGTTGTTGTTGTTGCTGCTGTGTCGTCACCGTCGTTCCCCCCCCCCTTTTACTGGGTGACCTTTTGAATTAATGTTCCTTTCTCACAAAATGCTTCAAATACCATTGTGTTCTCAGTTAGCTGCTGTGACATCTACTGATATGGGAGACCTAATTAACTAAAAGAATTCCCAGTTGCTGGATTTAGCTAGCAATCTGCTTAGGACTCTGTCCAGCAGATGTTTCCCCTGCATTAGAAGTCTGGGGACTTTGTAGACCTCCCTGCTCTTTAATCCTCAAAGTAAATATCAACACATTTGAGATGTGGAAAACTGGCTCTTCAGCACAGAAATGAAATGTTACCATGGCCACCGCTTTTAGGTCTCGCATGTAAGAAATCCATCGTGGGAGCAACAAAGTAGATTCACAGAACAGCAAGTTCATCTTAAGCCTGCCTCAAAATTAAAAAGGAAACAAAGAAAAGATGATGTCACTGGGATGAGTAATAATCAGCTCTTCTCATCGCCTGGGCAAGTCAGCATAGATACAGAAATATTGTCTCATGTACACTAGTAATTTGATAGTAATAATAATACTTTTATTATTTATACCCCGCCCCTCTGGCTGGGTTTCCCCAGCCACTCTGGACAGCTTACAGAATATATAAAACATAAGTGACAAATTACCATATTTTTCGCTCCTTAGGGTGCACCTCGTTTTTAAAGGAAACAAGAAAAAAAATCTGGTTTTCCTCCTCTAAAAGCCCTGTTTTTTTGAAGATCAGCTAAAGGTTTTGCAGCTTTTTTGCAAAGGGAAAAGCCCTGTTTTTTTTAGGATCAGCTAAAAGTTTTGCAGCTTTTTTGCAAAGGGAAAAGCCCTGTGGTTGGTTTTTTTTTTTTTTTTTTTTTTGAGGATCAGCTAAAAGTTTTGCAGCTTTTTGCAAAGGGAAAAACCCTGTTTTTTGAGGATCAGCTAAAAGTTTTGCAGTTGTTGTTGTTGTTTTTTTTTTTTTTTGCAAAGGGGGAAAAGCAAAGCTCCTTTTGCAAAGGGGGAAAAGGAAAGAGGAAAAGCTCTGTTTTTTATGGGGTTCAACTCACATTTCTGCAGCTACTAAAGGAAAGGGAGCCTTTTCTAGTTTCCAGACAGATAATCTAATCAGCCTGTCACATGTCGCTGGGGAAACAAACAACCTCCCTCTGCAGCACATTCAACAATGAAGGGCGGCGCTGAAAGGGAGCCGGGGACTCTTATCTCTCTCCCGATCTCTTGCTGATCAGCTGCTGAGTGGGGTCCTTTCAACACCCCTTTTTCTCTTTGTAAAATAAAAAGCATGATCCTCTTTTGGCCCCTGGGCAATTCAGCTCCAGGGACCACCATTTGCTCCATAAGACGCACAGATATTTCCCCTTACTTTTTATGAGGGAAAAAGTGCGTCTTATGGAGCGAAAAATACGGTAGATCGACAAATATTCTTGTACACAATCGCACATTCCAAATTCAAATGATGGATCCACTTTTCATTTGTTACTAACTGTTTTATTAAAATATTTCTAACCTGCTCATATCAACCGTTCTCAGGCCAGGATATGGCCAGTAAAACCGCAATTCAACATATATAACCGTAAAGCAATAATCATAGTATAAAATCAAGCAATCAGCCAAAGCAGTATAGGCACTGAGCAGAAATCAACAAGACCCACATGTTGTTTTAAACTAAAGATGTCACAATGGCGTGACTTGATGAAACCAGGGTCATTTGCAAGTGATGCCCTTTCATTACCTGGGTGCAACAGCTCAGAAAGACCAAGCTAATCCATGCCAGTGAAGTCTTTCATCCTGTGGGCCTCTTGTGCTTATATCTGCCCTCCATGATCCAACAGCAGCTGGAGTGGTACAGAGGTGGCGGCTGTTTCTCACACAGCATCTTAAATAAGCTTATACCTCGAATGTGTAGAATGTTTTTGTTGGTGGCATTTGTCAGACTCTGGAGATGACGGAGGAGTGCGCCTTTGGGGGTGAAGTCAAACTGTTGGAGAGTTACAGCAGCTGCTGTTGCTGTAGAGAGGCCAATATGGGAGAGACATGTTTTGTTGCAGCTGGGGCAGAGGGTAGCTTCCGGTCGTGCTGATGTGAAGCCTTATTTGCCCCTACGGGTTCCCATGGTTGCGCCCGGTGAGAAAACATGGAAGCAGAAAAGACACCTGAGGCTGCTGGCTTCAGAGAGAGAAAGATTTATTTTCTGCATGCAGAGGCACTTGCGGTGTTCAGACACCCAAGCAAGTACAAAAGCTAGTCAATTTTCAGACAGTTCTTATAGACAGTTCTCTGGCTCTCCCCACCCCAGGAATCTGCCTCTTGTACATCCTTGTCCATATAAAGAGCATTTCCTGTTGTACATTTCCTGTTGTACATATAAGGCAAAAGGACATTTAGCCCTGAGTTGGTTCATGCGTACTTCAGCAAGGCTATCCTATCTGTCTCTGACCTAGACAGTTCCTCTCTGTGCAAGGTTGATCTTCTACTGTTATCTCCAGTCTCTTAGTCATAGCTTACACAGTAAGGAGTGCAATGCAGATCAAAGTTCACAGCAAAAGCCTCCATAAGAAAGAGTTCTTTTATACTTCTGGACTAACAGTACATTCAGGTAAATATATACAGGTTAGCTAATTAACCCCTTCAGATGCAGGCGTACAATGACGACTCCATTCTTTGCGCTCCTCTCAGCAATCATCCCTCCTCTGGTCACTGCTATGGGTGCATGACCTGTTTGCCTTCTCCAGGCACTGTGATTACCTGCAAGCGGTTATTACACAGTGGGCTTAATGTTGGCCGCCTTCATGTCATGTCTGCAGCCATCTTTGTAGCGCAGAGTTGGTCTGCCAATGGGCCTGGTGCCCGAAGCCAGCTCCCCATAGACCACGTCGTCAGGAATCCTGCCATCTTCCATTCTGTGGAGGTGACTGGGGCAGCCTTCCCCCAACCTAATTCCTTACGGCTGTTTTAGACTACAACACCCCCCTGCCCATGCAGCTCTATAATGTCAAGTCTGATGGGAGTTGTAGTTCAACAATTTTGTTGTTGTTCAGTCGTGTCCGACTCTTCGTGACCCCATGGACCAGAGCACGCCAGGCACGCCTATCCTCCACTGCCTCCCGCATTTTGGCCAAACTCATGCCAGTCGCTTTGAGAACACTGTCCAACCATCTCATCCTCTGTTGTCTCCTTCTTCTTGTGCCCTTGTGTTAGCAGCTTCGAGAACACTGTCATTAGATTGGGAAAGACTGGTGGTAAGACTGGGAAAGACTGGTGGTAAGTTGCTGCTGTGGCGCATACCACTGATTCGTATTCCTGTAGCCAAAAGCGGAGCTCCAGAACTTGGACCACTTCTTGTTCTCGGGGTGTTGTTGTTAAAGCTAGTATCAGAAATTGGTGGGGAGTGTATCTCATGTATCTGCATTGCTTGTTCTCAAGTACAGTGCGCTGCTGGCTCTCCCGTGAGAATGACCCTTCTTCAAAAAAATAAAATAAATAAAATAAAATCTGGTGGCAAGTCACATAAAGGAAAATCCCTTCCTGCTTTCGTATGCGCACCTCGTATGCACAATGCATTTGGAATATTGCCTTTCCCTTGTAGACAGAATACTAATGGCTTTATAGCTACAGCTGCCTTCGTAGCGTCTTACGGACTTCCGTCTGTGTCACCAAAACACTGTACAGGATGGCATGAGGCCACAGTGTTTGTAACTTGATATCCCCCCCTCTCTCCTTTTTTAATGCAGTTTTAAAACAGCAATTCTGAAATATTTAACATATTAAATAGCCAGCGGATTTGTTCATCTTTTCCGAGTCTCTTCTCTGCTCATTGAATTGGCAATTTTGGCTGCGAGGACACGGTTTGCCCCCATCGCTTTCTGACACTCCTCCCATGCCTGAGGAATAATACTCCCATCTCTGGGTATTCTGAGGTGTGGTTTCTTTTCCAACGGATCGCACAAGAAATTCTCTTCAACAGAATTTTGTTTCTGTTTATACTTGCTGTGAATTGTGGCCCTGTCACCACCTCTGCCCCCCCCCCCATGCAACAACTCACATCCCTTTCTAGATCACCCTCTTCCCATCGGCATCATGTGAGACTTCTGGATCCTGAGCCCTATTAGAAGTTAATTATTTGCTCTGCCTACACTTCTTTCATGACTGCACAGCCATGTGCTTGTATTGATCGTGAAAAGTTATCTGAGCGCATTCTCCCAGAGAGGAATTGGGAACAATGGACAGTATATGCCCCCATGGTCAAAACCTATACAGGCAATATAGACTTCAATTCTGCTGCTCTCTTTTGGTTCCAGCCATGTTCATGCACCAGCCTGCCGTTTAGAAACCTAATGTTCCTCAGATATTTTAATTTTCCATTTTACAATATTTCAACAACAAAAACTAAATCTAAACAAATTCAACCTCCATTTTCTTCGACTTCTCTCTGCAGTTCCTTACCTTACTGCATAACCAATTAAAAATTATTTACAAATTTAACCTTTTTACTCCCTTTTAAGTTATTTCTTACTGCTCATGTTTTTGTCAATAATGCTAGTGATTTTAATTGTTTACGGTTTGTCTTCATACATTCAACCATCCCCCCCCCATTCTATTAAAAGAAGTCTCTCATTTTGATCTCTTATTCTTCCAGTAAGTTTTGCCATCTCTGTGTATTCCATGAGTTTTAATTGCCAGTCATCTTTCATTGGGATTGCTGCTTCTTTCCATCTTTGGGCAGCAGAAATCTAATGTTGCTCATAATTCCTTTCTGTCTAATGCTACTGCTCTCCGTTCCCTTTCCTTCTGTCCTCCTAATTTGACCAGTAACAGAACGGTCGCCGGATGAAGAGACCTGTTCACCATGGCTATTAAATGCAGTCAGTTCCTGCCACTGTTTCAGGGCTGCCTTCCGCAGATGATTGGCACCTTTCCACACCTGAAGGACAGATCTCCATCCTATTTCCTGCAATAGACAGACCTAGCTTACACTTATGAACTTCAACACTTGAATGTATTCTTGATCTCTGAATCAGACCAACTGTAGCAGTGTACCATATTTTCTGAAGGCGTCCTCTGCTTCCAGTATACCAGGCAGTGTGGTGTAGTGGTTAAGAGTGGTGGACTCGTAATCTGGTGAACCGGGTTCGCACCTCCGCTCCTCCACATGCAGCTGCTGGGTGACCTTGGGCTAGTCACACTTCTCTGAAGTCTCTCAGCCCCACTCACCTCACAGAGTGTTTGTTGTGGGGGAGGAAGGGAAAGGAGAATGTTAGCCTCTTTGAGACTCCTTCGGGTAGTGATAAAGCGGGATATCAAATCCAAACACCAGGCATGGCCAAACTCGGCCCTCCAGCTGTTTTGGGACTACAATGTCCATCCTCCCTGACCACTGGTACTGTTAGCTAGGGATGATGGGAGTTGTAGTCCCAAAACAGCTGGAGGGCCAAGTTTGGCCATGCCTGCGGTACACTTAGTAACACGAATCATGGAAAGAGGGAAGGAGACCAGGGATAAGTTAATACTAAGGGCTGAAGTCAGACCTGTTCATACTTGGAACAGTTCACTTGAAATCAGTGAGACTTGAGGTGGTCATGATTACCTCAAGTCCTGTCAATGTCATTGGATCAAACCCTTTGAATTCTTGTGATGTATGAGAAAGGGCGTATGATGCATTTTCTACTTTTGTTTGTCTACTTTTCTGCTCTGGTGTAAGGCTAAATAGGATTTTTTTTTTAAGGATTTCGTAAAAGACAAAAAAGATCCAACCTGGGGCCAAAGATTGCTTATTTAGTAGAGCAGGTGTGGTAAACAACTTCAGACAGCTCCGCTGTGAAGCCAAAAAAAAAAAAAGGTGAAAAAAATAATTTCCTTCTAAATTTACTAACCACTTACTAGTTTTTAATCACATTTGAACTTACCAGTTTCTTGCAACAACAGAAACTGTACCGCCAGGCAGCAATGATTTCCCATATTGTTTGATTGGCGGTTATGGAAATTAAAATTGTCATTTCTAAAAATAAAGCTTTTTTCTTCTATGCAAAAGAACCAGTATCAGATTCGAAGAGACAGCAGAGGTAAATTATGTAGCTGCTGCATTCCTTTTTATTATGTAACTTGTGTTGATATATGTTATTATGTTTGCCTTTCCCCCTATCATAATATAAAAAACCCCAGCAATAATATATTCCTTTTTTAAAAAAAAAATCTATAAATGCTAAATCAAATACTCCAGGCCTACTTAGATGAAACTATAAGGAAATGAATGCAGGTAGAACAAAAGTATGTTATGGAACATAGCCAGGCGTTTTTTGGTACTGTCTAGAAGCAAAAAAAAAAAAAAAAAAAAAGCAGAGACATCACCTTGCCGAGAAAGGTCCGTATAGTTAAAGCTACAGTTTTCCCAGTAGTAATGTACGGAAGTGAGAGCTGGACCATAAAGAAGACTGATCACCGAAGAATTGATGCTTTTGAATTATGGTGCTGGAGGAGACTCTTGAGAGTCCCATGGACTGCAAGAAGATCAAACTTACCCATCCTTAAAGAAATCAGCCCTGATTGCTCACTGGAAGGACAGATCCTGAAGTTGAGGCTCCAGTACTTTGGCCACCTCATGAGAAGAGAAGACTCCTTGGGAAAGATGGAGGGCACAAGGAGAAGGGGACGACAGAGGATGAGATGGTTGGACAGTGTTCTCGAAGCGACTAGCCTGAGTTTGGCCAACCTGCGGGAGGCAGTGGAGGATAGGGGTGCCTGGCGTGCTCTGGTCCATGGGGTCACGAAGAGTCGGACACGATTGAAAGACTGAACAACAACAGAAGCAATGAGGCATTCATTGAATATCTATGGTATAGTCAAGAAAGCTATCTGCTCTTAGATTCAGACCTTTCCAGAATTGGTTTCAAGGCCATTTTACACTATGCATTTGATTATACTTGGAACGTTGCATGATACAGTTATATTCCCATTCACTTTTCTCTGTTTAGGTTTTGACATATATGAGTTGCCTGAACCTATAAAGTTGTAGATCTGCGGTATTTATGCGTAGTTTGTGATCTCCTTGTGTTCATGAGTATTCTGCCGAAGTGCGAGCTTGATCCTTCAGAGGGGAATGTGTGTGGATCCGAAGAATCTCCCCCAAATCCTCCTCTTCTGATGATCTCTCAAACAAAACAAAACAAAAAACGGGGAGCAGATATTTTCTACGTATCGTTTTCCACTTCCATCTTGAAAAGGAGGAAGGTGGAAACCAGTGGTATTCCTGCTCTTAAGGAAGGAAGCGTTCTCCACTTCTTCCATTCTCTTTCTGTTTTCTGATCGGGTTTCTCGGTTGTTTCTTTTATCCCATTCCTTGTGCGGAACAAGCACTGTGATTGGTAGCATATATAGAAACCAGGGCTTCAGTTTCCCTGAACAAGAAGTCCATATCTGAAGGAAGACCAGAGTAGAGCCACCGAAAGCATCTGCATGGACTTTATAGGGGAGAGAATTGTTTTTCCATGTCTGCTACTAGCAAAGAGAGAAGTAGCACTTGAGACTCACTAACCAGCCATGCCTAGCTGTCAACTTTCCCTTTTTTTTGCAGGAAATTCCCTTATTCCAGTGCCGTTTCCCATTGCAAAAAAAGGAAAAGTTGACAGCTATGGCCATGGACAACCTGTGGTCCTTCATATCATGGTCAATGGTTCCTGATCATTAAAAAAGATAATGATTTGATTTGGTCAGGGCCCCCAGTTTCTCAGTTGTTGTATAAAAAGCAGCAGGGCCCTCAAAATCATGTTCAAGGACTTAAATGGTGGTACATTTAACAAAAAAATCTGCAGCTGGTTAAACACTGCAGCAAACAAAAGAAGCAGCCACTCCCCCAGTTCATATGTACAGGCGAAACTCGAAAAATTAGAATATCATGGAAAAGTCCATTTATGTAAGCAATTGTTTTCATTAGCTACTGGAGTTTAATATATGAGACAGACTCATGACATGCAAAGCGAGATATGTCAAGCCTTTGTTTGTTATAATTGTGATGATTATGGCGTACAGCCGATGAAAACCCCAAAGTTGATATTGTGAATTTGGGCCATAATCATCACAATTATAACAAATAAAGGCTTGACGTATCTTGCTTTGCATGTCATGAGTCTATTGCATATATTAGTTTCACCTTTTAAGTTGAATTACTGAAAGAAATGAATTACTGAAAGAAATGAACCTTTCCACGATATTCTAATTTTTCGAGTTTCACCTATATGTGCTTATGTGTATGCATGCACACACAGACACACTCTTAGCATGGGCAATGCGAGATATTTTGTTGCCTTGGGTGCAACAGCAAGTATACATACAAATACATATTTTGGCACTCGAGGTTAAATGAAAAACATCACATGTGCATCTCCCTTTCCCTGGCAGTTAAAATGCAACAATAATAAACTGATCAACGTTCTGCCCTTTCATGATGCTCAATGATGCGTAAGGCAGCGGAGGTGACCAGAGCATAGATGACTGAATCCAGGTTATCCGTGATCTGATAGGGTCATAATTGTTGTTGTTCAGTCGTTCAGTCGTGTCCGACTCTTCGTGGCCCCATGGACCAGAGCACGCCAGGCACGCCTATCCTTCACTGCCTCTCGCAGTTAGGCCAAACTCATGTTAGTAGCTTCGAGAACACTGTCCAACCATCTCATCGTCTGTCGCCCCCTTCTCCTTGTGCCCTCCATCTTTCCCAACATCAAGGTCTTTTCCAGGGAGTCTTCTCTTCTCATGAGGTGGCCAAAGTATTGGAGCCTCAGCTTCAGGATCTGTCCTTCCAGTGAGCACTCAGGGCTGATTTCCTTAAGAATGGATAGGTTTGATCTTCTTGCAGTCCATGTGACTCTCAAGAGTCTCCTCCAGCACCATAATTCAAAAGCATCAATTCTTCGACGATCAGTCTTCTTTATGGTCCAGCTCTCACTTCCTTACATTACTACTGGGAAAACCATAGCTTTAACTATACGGACCTTTGTCGGCAAGTTGATGTCTCTGCTTTTTAAGATGCTATCTAGGTTTGTCATTGCTTTCCTCCCAAGAAGCAGGCGTCTTCTAATTTTGTGACTGCTGTCACCATCTGCAGTGATCATGGAGCCCAAGAAAGTAAAATCTCTCACTGCCTCCATTTCTTCCCCTTCTATTTGCCAGGAGGTGATGGGACCAGTGGCCATGATCTTAGGGTTTTGTTTTGTTTTTGATGTTGAGCTTCAGACCATATTTTGCGCTCTCCTCTTTCACCCTCATAATTGTACCCATAATCCAAGTATGTATAAGGCTCTCCACATCACCTGGGCAGATGCAGGAAGACCTCCAAAGGCCCACTCTTTCAGACGCCATCTGAAGCAGACTGCATTTGCACGTGATGGAGTCTGTCTTGTCCAGGCATAGGCAAACTCGGCCCTCCAGATGTTTTGAGACTACAATTCGCATCATCCCTGACCACTGTTCCTGTTAGCTAGGGATTTGTTTATGGTAAGACTTTTTCAGTCTGCAGCGAACACTTTGGGGATAGTCTGCGGTACTGTGTTGCCTTTTGGGGGCTAATTTTGCGTGTCTGCTATAGTCTCGCTGCTTGAATTCATTAGTAATTTGAGTTCTGTAAGATTGCCGTGAAACCCAAGATCTCAGTGTTGGTCACTGGAGAAATGCCAATATTGAGGAGAAGAATATAGTTCAGCCAACATGCTGGAGGCCATGGAGAGCCTACTTAATGAATAAAAGAACATTTTCTAGACAGATGAGAAACGGGATTTTTAAAATCACCTGAAGATTATGTTGATAAATATGAAATGTGCTTATTGGATACATTTTGGGGCATGTAGTTTTATGCAAAGTTATCTACAAGGGTTCGGTAGGCAGAAGGTAGCATTTAGAGGGAGATGTTGTCTCACATCTATTGCATCTCGATTCTAATTCCTAATTTAATGGAAATCGAAGATAAATGCTTTCTGTTAAATAGATGGCATTAGGGATGAATGGCAAATGAAATATGAAATATTCAGCATGTATTGAGCTACGCAAATAATTAATTCCTAAAATGTCTTATCATTTCATCAGTGGCATTTGTTTTTCGTACTGAACTGAATCGGTGCTATATGTTTCCAATGTTGTGATTCTTGCTTTAAGTAAAAATAAAACAAAATAAATCAAATTGTCATTTGGCAGTCCACAGAGGAGGGCAACCCAATGTCCTCTGGTCAGAGATATATTAGTAAAAAATAAATAAATCCTTATTCATTTGTATTTTCCATATCATTTGCATTCCCCCATTTAAAATCCTGTATTGCATGGTCAAATTTTCAAAGAAACAGTCCTACATGCAAATTTGAGTCAGAAAAAAGCAGCATAATGCATATATCTAAATAAGAAGATAAAACATTCCAACTGCAGGCATTAGTCTTGGTTATAAAAGTTGCAGTTCTAATCCATAATGCTTAGTGGGTTTTCAGCATAGGAGATTATATATATATATATATATATATATATATATATATATATATATATATATGCGCACAATTGAAAACTATTATTTGCAGGACCTTTTATGTCACTAGCCTAGGCAAGTTACTTCCTCGTAATGAAAAAGAGTATTGAGTTTTGCAAAGTGGTTTTCCTAAAGTAGATTATTTTTGTTGCCCATCCAATGGAGTATCATTTAGTTTGACGCTGTCTACGCATAACTTTTATTTTAGAGGTAAAGAGAATGCAACCTAGGCTGTGCATGATGTGCAGGAGCTTTTACTGATGAGACCAAGATATGGTTTAGTGGTTCCTTGTGTTAGCTTGGAGGCTGCCAAAGGATTACTTACACACAAGCTGTCCCTGGGGAAAGAAGACCCTTCAACTCCTTCAGAATTTATGCTAATAATAGTTTAGCACTGAAAACTCCATTCATTTAACATCTTGAGAAATCTCTAGCATGCATTACTCATGTGTCTTGGAAAAAAATTAAGCTGCAAGTGTATGGAAAATTAGTTAATTCATACTCTGAGGGATGTTTAGTTGCGTATCAGCTTTGTTTTAGGAGTTGTACGTACCAGAAGCACATTATACCGTACTTGTTTAAATCATGCGGGTTTTGGTTTGTGCCCACTTTTCCTCCTGTTTATAAGCCTCCTTTAATCTCACCTTTCCTAATTAGGTTTGGCAAGAAAAAAGAGGAGAAAGGTGCCAAAGGTGATCAGAAGGGAAACTCCAAGCTCAGAGAAGAGGACCTGGAAAAGATGAAGGAGGAGCGGGAAAGGTGAGTCGGAGCGACAGGTATATTTTGTCCTGTGTTCATGGGCGTACCCAAGGGGGGGCAGGAGGGGGCACCTGCCCCCCGAAGCAAAATAATAATAATAATAATTAAATGGTTATCGGCAGCCTAAAAGGAAAAAAAAAGCTCTCCTAAAAAAGCTCAACTACTGGTCTTTCTCCCCCTCCCAAAATCTAAATAACAATTGAGCTCTGCCGACCAGCAGCCGGCCACCACTGTGTGTGTGTGTGTGTGTGTGTTGCGCCGGCTGATCGTTGCAAAGGAGCTTTGGAAACAGTTCCCTTGCATGGTGAGTAGTTCCTTTGCGAGGGCTGAGGATCCTGGGAAACTGAGTTTTTCAGCCATTTGGGGGCTTTCTGTTTGGGGGGGGGGAGTTTTTCTGTCTATTGAAGCTGTTTTGGTTTGCTGTTTACATAATATGGTCAGTAATCTAAAAATGAACCGAACCCCTAAAAAACGGGGCATTCCTCATCCCCAAAAAAGGTCAACAACTTTGAGCTGAACCCCCAAAAACGGGGGTAGATCACTGCTGAAAGTAGATCACAGTCTCTTGGGAGTTGGCCACCCCTGGTATGATATAAGACATGTAACTAGAATAAAAATTTAAAAAAAATTCAAGCAAATAATAACTACCGTAATAAAGCACTGCTATAATTATATATAATTTTCCTAAAAATTTTGTTTCATTCACCTTTCCATGCTGAAATGTCACAATCTGAACGACCATGGCTCCCCCCCCCCCCCAGTTTTGATCCTGGGTACGCCCCTGCCTGTGTTCACTGAAGATGGGCGAGAAGCCAGAGCAGATACAGCTTACATAGCAAACCCAGTCATCCTGCAACCAGTGTGTCAGTTATTATTCTCTTGCAGACAGCCATGTTGTTTAGCTCTCCTCCGTCTTTTGCCAGACTCTTGCGCCACAGCAAGCCTCACTTTGCTTCGCTACACACTGCTTTTGTTTGTTTGTTTGTTTTATAATAATATTTTTTATTGAGTTCCCATAATATTTAAACACATCCTCATTATCCACTTAACTTCTTTTGCTCTTACGAGCTTTGACTCCCCTCCCTCCCGCCTCTTGGTTTTCAGAGTTAAACTTGATATCATAGCATTTATGCATTCTCCAACTTACGGTAGGTCTCACTCATTCAAAATGTCACAATTTTTGAATAAATATAGAAAGGTAAGAACAATTATCATGATAAGTCTTCTTGCAACCCTGCTAGTGTTGTTAATTGCTTACAATGGTCCTTCAAATATTGTATAAATTTCCTCTAGTCTTTTTGGAATACTTGATTGTGCTGGTCGTTTCCCTGTCAGCTTCACCAGTTCCGCAAAGTCCATCATCTTCATCTGCCACTCTTCTTTCCTTGGTATTTCTTGTTGTTTCCATTTTGGGGCTAAAAGGATTCTTGCTGCAGTTGTTGCATACATAAATAATTTTTTATCTCCCTTTGGTATCTCTCCCCCCTCTATACCGAATAAAAATGCTTCCAGTTTTTTTTAACAAAAGTGTTTTTATACATTTTCTTTAACTCATTATATATCATTTCCCAGTAAGCTTTTACCTCTTTACATGTCCACCACACACTACACCAGGCTTCCTCAACCTCGGCCCTCCAGATGTTTTGAGACTACAATTCCCATTACTGTATACCTGGCCACTGGTCCTGCTAGCTAGGGATCATAGGAGTTGTAGGCCCAAAACATCTGGAGGGCCGAGATTGAAGAAGCCTGCACTACACACTGTTTTTGTTTCCTTGTATCTGTTATTAGCACGTTGCACCGTACTAGTGACAAGGCCAGTGCTCGATGCCTAACATCCCTGGAAAAGGGGAAGACGTCTTCTCAATCTTGGGTCCCCTGTTCGTTTCTGTCAACCCACATCGTGAGCCATCACTGTGTGGCATCTCTGGGTTGGACGCTCTGGCATTTCAACCCAGAGCGGGCAGCGGGGGAGTAACTTGGAGATGGTTCCCTTCCCCCAGAAAAAGCCAAAAATAAATTGGTTAAGGGTTCCATGCATTTATTTTTCATTTTTCGTTTTTATTTTTCATTTTTCGTTTTTATTTTTCATTTTTCGTTTTTATTTTTCATTTTTCGTTTTTATTTTTCATTTTTCGTTTTGTTTTTATGGTGCAAAATAAAAATATTTTAAAATAAATAAATAAGGGTTCCATGCAGAAATGGCATGGCCAAAGTTGATCGTTTCAGGCAAATACCCGTGCAGCACTGTTTGCAGGTCGACCACTCCGGACAGATTATTTTGGCTCTCAAACAGCACAACGAGTTGGCTAGGTTGGAAGGAAAGCAACCATATGAGATTCTTCATTGACCGCAGCTGGAATATACCTTCCTTAGCTCTGGCCCTACTCAGACCGTCATTTCTGAACCCTGTGTGCGTTGAACATCCTCCTTGCAAATCACTAGAGGAGGCATAGGCAAAGTCGGCCCTCCAGATGTTTCGAGACTACAGTTCCCATCATCCCTGACCACTGGTCCTGTTAGCTTAGGGATCATGGGAGTTGTAGTCCCAAAACATCTGGAGGGCCGGCTTTGCCTATGCCTGCACTAGAGTCTGTCCTGCCACAGCTGTACCTAGTATTTCCTTGAACCTGCCCAAAGTGAGTTCTCCCCCAACCTTTTGCACCGGCCTGCTTAGCTTCCGTCTCTAAAAGATAATTAGTCTAAACTAATGGGTGGAGACAAGGGGTGGGCTTGTGGATTTAATTAAAGACCCCCACCCCCATCTCTTCCTTCATAATTGAAGCTCTATCTGTTTCCGCACTGAAAGAGGTGGTGGGAGAGAGAGACAGATCCCAAGTACAGGTAAATACTTAAACCCTCCTCTGGTGTTCCTCGTCACACAGTTACATTCATGCAAGCAGGTGGAATGACCCGGCCTCCTTTGTCACATCACTTTTTATGTGTTGTGAAGGTAACATTTGCAGCAGGGAGCCAGCTGTGCACATTTAGGCCCCATTAGCGATTTAGATAGAGCCCTGATCTTCCAGGGAACAAGAAATGGTAAGTTTGTTGTGCATGGCTTACGCACATCATTTGGCTTGGTGGGTCATAACTTGCGACCATAAGGCTAATGGTTAGTGTTTGTTTGTTGGGGCATTTGTAAACTGCCAACTCATAAGAAAAACAATGCCGTGTACAATGGAAATCCTTGAAATGTCATAAAAGACAAGACCACATCACCCAGCAATGAACAAAATTAATTCTGTTAATTAGTTCTGGTTGCTCAATGCAGCAAATTGTTTCATTATAGTTTGTTTATAACATGATTTTCTACATTAAAAATATGATCAAAGCTTTATAGAATGATGAAACCTTCTAACAATATCCGGCGATCACAAAATCAGCAGCCATGCCAAACAAACTGAAAAGCGAAACACTACACACACACACACCAAGTTTCTGTTATGGCACAACTGACAGTCTGTCTAGTAGAAATGGAACTTTATCCCGAATATACACAAGTGGTTTTTTTCAAATTAATTAGTATTTGGCCAAGGTTTGCACCGGTGGTACTGAAATTTCTGTAACATATGCCTGGTACTGCTAGCTTGGGTCCTCATTTATTTTAAACTTCTAACTCCCCGTTTGGATGCTGGCAATTTGAGAGGTATGTGTCCTTCATTTACAGGAGCCAATGTCTTTTATTAGGATCCTGGCAAGCTAAGAAGTATGCGTCCCATCTGTTAAAGGGCCAGTGTCATTTGCAAAATCGTTGGCAGACTTAAAGGAATGATCCCGTCTGTTTCTAGGGCTAATGTTCCAATTGGACGTGGAATAATTGTTGTGAACATTTCTTTTAGTGATAAATTCTCCTCCGAAATAGAATGTATTCCCTGGAGTGACAGTTAATTGGTAAGAACCTATTAAAAACAGTCAGTTCAATGCCTTTATAATTCTGGTTTATCTTCTCTAATAATTATTCACCTTTCTGACCTGGAAATGTTTGAGACTGAAATGGAGAACAGCAGGTGTGCTTAGAAGCTGATGAACCTAGATGATATTTTTAACTCACATATTTGATTCTTATCCCACAATTAACGAGAGCTGAAATATCACCTTTTTTTCCACTGGGCAATTTCATATCCTTTTAATTCTGTTGTGGGGGGGGGGGATGCTTATCCAGTGAACTCCCAAAGGATGACTTGAGATAAGCAGGCTATTTCTGTTTTCTCTGTCATATCTACATAACCTCACTTTCAAGCTCACATTGCTTGGTAGCAGTGGTAGCTGGCAACTGCGTCACGAGTGCTTCGTTCTAGCACATGCATGTAGCAGTTCCACAGTTAAACCCCCCCCCCAAAAAAATCTGATCAGCTAAGCTACTTGAGAAAGGATTGAATTCATGCCCTGCTTCAGCTCCTTCAGGAGGAAGAACAGGGTATAAATGTAATTCAGTAAATATGAATAAGTAAATAGTAAAGGCAAAGGGACCCCTGACCGTTAGGCCCAGTCGCGGACGACTCTGGGGTTGCGGCGCTCACTCGCTTTATTGGCCGAGGGAGCCGGCATACAGCTTCCTGGTCATGTGGCCAGCAGGACTAAGCCGTTTCTGGCGAACCAGAGCAGCGCACGGAAATGCCGTTTACCTTCCCGCTGGAGCGGTACCTCTTTATCTCCTTGCACTTTGATGTGCTTTCGAACTGCTAGGTTGGCAGGAGCAGGGACCAAGCCACAGGAGCTCACCCCGTTGCAGGGATTCGAACCGCCGACCTTCTGATCGGCAAACCCTAGGCTCTGTGGTTAAACCCACAGTGCCACCCGCGTCCCTAAATAAGTAAATAACTGGCTTCAAACCCATTCTGTCTGTGGCCACCTGTACTACTGATTGGGCACTCAGTGATTATTTTATGCTGACTGTATTTTTGGATGGATGGATGGATGGATGGATGGATGGATAAGATGAGTGATAGCTTGTTTTACAGATACAAATCGCCTGTGTGATGATGCTTCAGTCATCAAATGATGAACATGCATGTACAGTATGAACTGGTCCCTAGGGAAGAGAAGTCCTGAAGTAACTCAGGAGCCTAGTTTGGGCTGGTGAAAATAATTTATTGCCGAGCCCTTGGAAAGGTAGCAGATGATATTAGCAACAATAAAAAGGGAAAGCTGCCTTCCTTGTGACATATTTCTGGGAGGGGTGGAATTGCAGGAGAGTTTGAAAGATAAGCTCCAAGTTATCCAGTTGAGTGGAACTTTGGTGTTTTATGTTTTTATTGACTGCTCACCTAATGATAGCTTACATAGACAGTAAAGATGAGTTTTATAACTCTGTCCCCAGATCCACTAATCCCATAATGTATAATGTAATTCAGGCCTAAGATTTTAATGCACATATTGGCAACGGCGACTGCACAGCGATTCGGTGCCATAGATCTTGCTGCCACTATGACTTCACTGGCTGCATACTTTGTCTTGCCTTCCAAATGGACGAAAGCTTCGGGAAAGATTTACTAGAATGTAGACTCGGCACATTCCTTACTAGGAGAGAAATTAATTTATAGTAAAACGTAACGATTGACGGGCCCAGAGTTGAAAGGAGTATTGTATGTGGCGTGAGAAAGCCACCACAGGTACAAACAACTTGGCCTTGTGGGAGATCTTAATTGCTCTCCTGATTCGCTGTCGTCGGTAAAAGTTCGCTAGCCTCCTACTGCTCACTTTCCATGCCTGGTAACATGGAAGATTTTGTTGGTGTTGGTGGTGAAAGGAAACAGGGAGAGAATTGGTCCAAGCCCAAGAACTCTGGCCTAACTCGGTGCTGCTTTTCAGAAGAAAGATTCTGATGCACTGCCCTCCTTCCACCCAATACTGAGGCCTCCGTTAACCAAGGACTGGTGGAATAGGCCAATGTAGGGTTTTGTTTTGTTTTTGCGGGTGTCACAGATTTACATATTCCAGTTGTTTTGGCTTGCCGTGGCCCATTCACAGTTTCATATGTGGCACACGTCAGATGCAAAAAAACAACAACAAAAAACCCACCCCTGGGTTCCTCGGTGAAAACTGCATTTTCGATGGAAAGTGCAAGTGCTCAAAGTGCAAGAAGCCTCAAAGAAGCAGCTGCTTTTTTGGGTGGTAGGAGCCAAGCCCAACCAGTCAGATAAGAATTGACCAGTCTGGCCAGCCATTGAGACTGGAGAGATAAAGATTGCCTTGGTCTAACGCAGGCTTAGACAGTGTTCTCAAAGCTACCAACATGAGTATGACCAAACTGCGGGAGGCAGTGGAAGACAGGAGTGCCTGGCGTGCTCTGGTCCATGGGGTCACGAAGAGTCGGACACGACTAAATGACTAAACAACAACAACACAGGCTTCCTCAACTCGGCCCTCCAGAAGTTTTGAGACTACAATTCCCATCATCCCTGACCACTGGTACTGCTAGCTTAGGGATCATGGGAGTTGTAGGCCCAAAACATCTGGAGGGCCGAGATTGAGGAAGCCTGGTCTAACGTGTAACAACAGACAAGTGTAAAAATACCCAACATGCTCTCTTCTTCTCCCACCAAGCCACTCGGTTGTGTTGAGAGATGTCTGCAAAGTGAGACATCAGCCTGTCCTCATTCCTGCCTTGGTTGTCAAGAAAACAGAGTGGAATCATCTCAGAGAAGACAGAGAGAAAGCTTGCTCTCACACGAAGCAATTCCTTCTGTGAAGCAAACGTCTCCCAACGCACAAAGTGGAGAGGATCATGCTGAAAGCGGCCATCTTGGTTCTGACTGGGCTCTGCTGATGGGGACAGTTCTGTGATAGACGCCTCCAGAAAATCTTCCGTTGTCACAGAGGCTGACGGGTGAGCTCTTCAAAAGAATTTTAGTCAAGGAAGCACAATATCCTCTGTAAGTGTAGATTGACTAGCATGGCTGTCAAGTGCCTTTCCAACAGTAAATGGGATGTACTGACACCTGGCAGGGATGATCGCAGCCATTTAGCCCAATCAGCCAAGAATGTGCAGGTGTCAAGTCTTACTGCTGAAAAAAAATCCACATAAGTCTTAGAAAAGGCCTGTGCTAAATTGCTTTTTAAAATGTTTAAATACCTGACCACCTGAATTGTTGATTCTTTTAATTAATTTTTAAATTTATTCTTTTAAAGCAATAATTATTAATTTTAATGTACTTTAATTTTAAGATGGCCAACCCCTTTTAGATCAAATCTCAGATAAATTTTAAATTGCATTTATTACTGATTCTGTATGTGTCTTTTGTGTGTGTGTGTGTGTGTGCTGGTCATCGACCGTAATAAAGAACTACTACTACTACTATGGCTTTCTTTTCAGCCAAAGCTCAAATGTGCAGATTTCTTCCCCTTCTCACCACCGGCACTGACTGCTTGTGCGTTCGAGGTTCCTGTGGAGATGTTGGCACAGAGAGTGTAGTCCACATTGCAAACATATCTAAGCTTCTGGTAAATGTTCAGTGCCTTTCATGGCTGGAAGAAGCTGCTCGCCTATGAGTGGCAATAGCCGGACAAAACCAGTCAGATGACAAATGGCTAGCCATTTAGACAGGAGGGACGCGGGTGGTGCGGTGGTCTAAACCACAGATCCTAGGGCTTGCTGATCGGAAGGTCGGCGGTTCAAATCCCTGCCACGGGGTGAGCTCCCGTTGCTCGGTCCCAGCTCCTGCCAACCTAGCAGTTCGAAAGCACGTCAAGTGCAAGTAGATAAATAGGCACCGCTCCGGCGGAAAGGTAAACGCCGTTTCTGTGCGCTGCTCTGGTTCACCAGAAGCAGATTAGTCATGTTGGCCACATGACCTGGAAAAACTGTCTGTGGACAAACGGTGGCTCCCTCGACCAGTAAAGCGAGATGAGCACCGCAACCCCAGAGTCGTCCGCGGCTGGACTTAACGGTCAGGGGTCCCTTTACCTAGCCATTTAGACACGAGAATATTTGTTGGTCCAACCAAGAATGTACCAAAGCTATAGGTGAAAGTCACCCTTGACACATCAGTGAGGTGACCGAAAACTAAAGATCAGTTGTCCCTAAGGAGGCCACTGCTGGTCTTCATTTCCCAGGGATACAGTTTTCGCAGAGAGCAGATTACTAGTCCTTCGTAAACCGAGTTATTGTCTCATCAGAGTGAATCTGTTTCATGGTATGCATAAAGTCACTGTGTAGCTCCTGCTTTTCAAAATTTGGCTAGACCAGCTTCAAAGGTTTAAAGTCTACCCATAAAAGGAAAACATTACTTTCGGTGTATTTTCTTTTTAATTGAGATGATTCAGTCTTAAACCACTGCAGATTAAACTTTCAGTATGGAAAGACGCAGGCTTCCTTTTCTGAAATGAAAAGTGTTTCCCTCACTCAGACCTGTGAGGCTACTCATGTTGCTTTTTAATATTCTTGTCTTTGAAGATCTATCTAAAGTAAACCAGATGTATTGAGTAGCTTTTGCTTTGTGATAATTTGTCCTCTTTTTTGAAACTGAATTTCATATTACTATCTGCTGAAAGAGAGCTGTTTTCTTGATTATTTACCTGTTTCTCCTAAGTATCCCTACTGAGATTCTTATTTTCAGGAGATCCTTACATCTTTCTGCTGATAAATAAATATAGACACACACCCCTAAAATGTGTGTGTGTGTGTGTGTAATAATTTATTGTATTTTTTCATAAAAGCTCATTATAGAATATAAATTGTAAATATAAAGGGCCGCAGCCAATGCATTCCATCAGACATTGGTCTCCTTGTCCCGTCCCCTCCAACCCCTGCCCCTGCTCCCTCAAAATGACCTCCAGAAGGTTGGGGGACCCACTGGAGCAGATTTGGGGGGCCTACTGGGGAAGAGTGGGAACAAAAGTCCCATTGAACCAATGGAGCTCCACTGGCACAGCCTTGGATACAGTTAAATCCTGATGCTGGTCCCTTTGTGATAGGAGCTTATTTTCTTAATAAAAACACTTGTGCCTGTGGTTTTCTCACTGGATAAAATAAGCAGAAAAGTAAGAAGTTGGATGTACATCTGGCTCCTATTCTCAGCAGCCGGCAAGGACTGAATATTTAAGCAAGTGAATCTCAGACTTAGGACCTTGCAAATGACTTCAGGTTTGTGGTTTACTTCTAGGAAGCCTTCCAACGCCGTAGAATTGTTCTCCCCTGTCTTATCAGCCCTGAGCCTTGCTGCATGTTAATATTCTTTAAATCAATACATACGTTTTGGAAAGTGCAATTTAATATCGCAGCTCTGAGCATCCTGTACAAGCTACATTCATCCCACAGAAGAAGAAGAAACATTTTTATTCATGTGTATGGGGAGAGAGAGAAACTGATTTACATGGCATGGTAAGCTAAACTATGGGTTACTGGGACCATGCAAGCCTCTGGGCAAAGTTGTTTCACATCCACTTTCATAGAATCATAGAATTGTAGAGTCAGATAGGGCCGTGAGGGTCATTTCTTCCAACCCCCTGCAATGCACGAATCTTTCGCCCAACATTCTCCTGCCTAGTTTTGGGTTTTTTTAACTCCTGTGCCAATCTTGGCTACATTTCAGGGTTAGTGAAGAGAGAGCTCAACCATAAGCCTGGGTTCACACCTTGTTGTTGTTTAGTCATTTAGTCGTGCCCGACTCTTCGTGACCCCATGGACCAGAGCATGCCAGGCACCCTTGTCTTCCACTGCCTCCCGCAGTTTGGCCAAACTCATGCTTGCTGATTCGAGAACACTGTCCAACCATCTCATCCTCTGTCGTCCCCTTCTCCTTGTGCCCTCCATCTTTCCCAACATCAGGGTCTTTTCTAGGGAGTGTTCTCTTCTCATGAGGTGGCCAAAGTACTGGAGCCTCAGCTTCAGGATCTGTCCTTCCAGTGAGCACTCAGGGCTGATTTCTTTAAGAATGGATAGGTTTGATCTTTTTGCAGTCCATGGGACTCTCAAGAGTCTCCTCCAGCACCATAATTCAAAAGCATCAATTCTTCGGCGATCAGCCTTCTTTATGGTCCAGCTCACTACTGGGAAAACCATACCTTTAACTATACGGACCTTTGTCAGCAAGTTGGTGTTTCTGCATATAAGGATGCTGTCTAGGTTTGTCATTGCTTTACTCCCGAGAACCAGGCGTCTTTTAATTTCGTGACTGCTGTCACCATCTGCATTGATCATGGAGCCCAAGAAAGTGAAATCTCTCACTGCCTCCATTTATTTCCCTTCTGTTTGCTAGGAGGTGATGGGACCAGTGGCCATGATCTTAGTTTTTTTGATGTTGTGCTTCAGACCTTTTTTGCGCTCTACTCTTTCACCCTCATTAAGAGGTTCTTTAATTCCTCCTCACTGTCTGCCATCAAGGTTGTGTCATCAGCATATCTGAGGTTGTTGATATTTCTTCCAGCAATCTTAATTCCGATTTGGGATTCATCTTGGCTTAGCTCAATGGGGTATGGGAATAAATAAGACCAGTGCGAGCGAAGTGGATTTGAGTTCTTCTCTAAGAGCCCAAACATCTACCGTATTTTTCGCTCCATAAGACGCACTTTTTTCCTCCTAAAAAGTAAGGGGAAATATCTGTGTGTCTTATGGAGCGAATTGTGGTTCCCTGGAGCTGAATTGCCCTGGAGCCAAAACCAGATCGTGCTTTTTATTTTACAAAGAGAAAAGGGGGTGTTGAAAGGACCCTGCTCAGCAGCTGATCGGCAAGAGATCGGGAGAGAGATAAGAGTCCCGGCTCCCTTTCAGCCCCGCCCTTCTTTGTTGAATGTGCTGCAAAGGGAGGTTGTTTGTTTCCCCAGCGACATGTGACTGGCTGATTAGATTATCTGTCTGGAAACTGTAGAAAAGGCTCCCTTTCCTTTAGAAGCTGCAGAAATGTGAGTTGAACCCCATAAAAACAGAGCTTTTCCTCTTTGCTTTTCCCCCTTTGCAAAAAAACTGCAAAACTTTTAGCTGATCCTCAAAAAACAGGGTTTTTCCCTTTGCAAAAAAAGCTGCAAAACTTTTAGCTGATCCTAAAAAAAAAAACAGGGCTTTTCCCTTTGCAAAAAGCTGCAAAACTTTTAGCTCATCCTCAAAAAAAAGGGCTTTTAGAGGAGCAAAACCATAAAAATATTTTTTTTCTTGTTTCCTCCTCTAAAAACGAGGTGCACCCTATGGTCCAGTGCGCCCTATGGAGCGAAAAATACGGTACGTGGTCCCAGTTAGACACAGTTTGGATTATTGTGACCTTTGAACCAGGCCTGTATATTTGAAGGAATGCTGGAGGCTTGAAAAATCTATTTCTAGCCTATGCAATGTTTCATCTTTTTTCTTTTCTTTTTCAAGTGATAGTGGATATCAACGTTAAGGCAGATTGTCCTTCAGGTTGTTCCTGAAATGGATAGCAGAAATAGATTATTATTATTACTATTATTATTGCTTCTAAAATAACATTATATAGTAATTGTATTGATAGATATAGAAAGATATTATACTAGAAAATCTTACTGAATTCCAAATAAAACATAGCTAATGTTATTATAACCACAACGCAACGTTAGAACGAGTGTATCTTTGTTGAATCTCCTATATATTTTGCATCGTATTTGGTAAGAGTTAATTCAACACAGCATTTCTGTTCATTGAATATTCCTGATTTAGCAGCACCGCTAGGTTCTGTGGTTTAGACAAAATAAAGTTTTGGATGAGATCCCAGTTTTAATAGTCCAATTTATTATAAGCATTGAACCCTGATCAGATCACAGATTGGATGAGGTCCCAGTTTTTTAAATGTCCCAATTTACTGCTGCCTCAGAACCCTGATAAGAATACATATTTGATTAAGGTTGGGCTTTTTATATATATTTTTTATAAAAATCAGTTAATTACTTTTAGATTCTTATTAGATCATAGCAGCATAGCTATGGTATGTCTAATTTATGGGAAAAATATACTGGCTGGTGTTGTGCTAGACAAGGTCGCCATTCTATTTTATGCTGACTACGGGACACGGGTGGCACTGTGGGTTAAACCACAGAGCCTAGGGCTTGCTGATCAGAAGGTCGGCGGTTCGAATCCCCGCGACGGGGTGAGCGACGGGGTGAGCTCCCGTTGCTCGGACCCTGCTCCTGCCCACCTAGCAGTTCGAAAGCACGTCATAGTGCAAGTAGATAAATAGGTACCGCTCCAGTGGGAAAGTAAACGGTGTTTCCATGCGCTGCTCTGGTTCGCCAGAAGCGGCTTAGTGATGCTGGCCACATGACCCGGAAGTTGTACTCCTGCTCCCTCAGCCAATAAAACGAGATGAGCGCCACAACCCCAGAGTCGGACATGACTGGCCTTTACCATTACATGAAGTTATCAGATTTCTGGTTTCCAAAGAAACACCAAAAGCACAACACAGAAGGTTAGGATAGTCAGATCTTCTGGTATACACTTCTCCACTGGCCATTTAAGGAATGTGGTTGACAATACAGGCCAGTGTAAACAGTTTGTTTATCTTTCCATCCATAGAGTGTGATGCAGCATTTAGAATAAAGTAGTAACTTCTGGGCTGACTAAAACAGACTTGGAACTTGACAGATTTGCTGCACTGCTCTTGACAAATTGTACTTTTGAGTAATTCAAAAATGGAAAACTTATGTGTTTCTTCCAATTTTCCATCCTACAGTAGCAATATTTGCAGATGTTCCATTCAGTGCATTTTCACTTCTTCACTTGTGACTACACCACACTTTCAGATACGGCTTAATCTGCTACTGCTAAACCAGGAAATGCTTGCAAAAAGAGTTGAGACAGTTGTGCTTCCACCTGAATTGAATTTCGGCAGATGTGCGTGCAACAGGTCACTTTTCTATTGATCTTGTCAGACGTCTTCTTTTATCAAACTCTCACTGGTCACCTTTTGAAAATAAATAACGATGATTTAAGGTAATTGCAAACCCGAACAAAAAATGGCTTTCCAAGTCTTGCAGAAGGCATCTCTTTATCATTCGCTCTGTTGGTGCTCCTTTCCCTGCCAAAAATGTTTTGCAGAATTGAGAGGGATATCACATTGTGTGTTTAACTGGTGGTAAATCTTTTATACTGCTTCAGTGCAGAACAGTGTGCTTTCAGCCTTCTGTTTTTGTACTCCTCTAGCCTCACAGTGAATGTCTATTGGGTCAGTTCACCACAAATCAAGTTTCTCATGCATCGTTGTTGCGGATGGAAATAGAGGGGTTTTGTACCTGGATGATCTTCTTTCTTGTTTTTGGTTTGTTTGTTTGTTTGTTTGTTTGTGGCTTAAAAACCACAGAGGTACCTTGGTGCCCATATGATGATTTTTGGAACTGCATCAAACCATGGTTTTACTGTCACAGCCCAAAATTCAGCCTGTTGTAAGGTAAAGGGACCCTGACCATCAGGTCCAGTCACGGACGACTCTGGGGTTGCGGCGCTCATCTCGTGTTACTGGCCGAGGGAGCCGGCGTACAGCTTCCGGGTCATGTGGCCAGCATGACAAAGCCACTTCTGGTGAACCAGAACAGCGCACGGAAACGCCGTTTACCTTCCCGCCAGAGTGGTCCCTATTTATCTACTTGCACTTTGACGTGCTTTCGAACTGCTAGGTTGGCAGGAGCAGGGACTGAGCAACGGGAGCTCACCCCGTCGCGGGGATTCGAACCACTGACCTTCTGATCGGCAAGCCCTAGGCTCTGTGGTTTAACCCACAGCGCCACCCACGTCAGCCTGTTGTAGCCACAACAGAATTCTCAGGCATGACTTCCCTCCTTCCTCCATATTTTCATTAACAAATGACAGCTATACACACACATTAGATAGATAGATAGATAGATAGATAGATAGATAGATAGATAGATAGATAGATAGATAGATAGATAGACAGATAGATTCCACGTTGCAGAGGATAGACATCATTTCAATTTTCATCTTTTTCATGGAGTATATATAATGAAAATTGAAGATGTCTATCCTCTGCAACGTGGAATTTATCTATATTTTCTGTCCCACCCATTAATGAAAAGCTCTCCAAGCAGTTCACCAATAGAAGTGTTCACCATGAAGCGTAAGAATGGAGCACAGAAACAAAACTTTCAACAGCTCTTCGTGTTCTATAGTTTACATTGGTCAATAGTTTTGTGATGATAAGCACTCAGAATAAAGATAAGCACTACCATAGTTTATGTTACTGAGTCAGGGCTGAAAGACTACATGCATTGTGAATTATTGCACGGTGTATAGAGAACGAAAGTCAAGAGCTTGTTGTAAGTCGGAGGTTGTCGGGATCAGCCAGGACTTGAGCTAAGCGCATTGCCGTATGTGTACTAGACCTCCTTGTGGTGAAACAGTTAAGGTTTGAGGGGAGATGGGGGGCGGGGGGAGGGGTAGGACAGTTGAACCTCCATTTACGTAACCCTCTGGTTATGTAAACTTCGGGATGCATGCGTGGCAAACCGGAAGTATTTTACGGGGTTTCGCCCTGCGCGCATGCACAGAAACTGTACTCAGGTTGTGGAAACCTCGGGATCCGGAATGGATCCCGTCCGCAACTGGAGGTACTGCTGTAATTCCTTCTTAGGCAATAGCACGGCTGCCTCTCACACCGTTGGACTACTGCAATGCACTCTACGTGGGGCTACCTTTGAAGGTGACCTGGAAACTAAAACTAATCCAGAATGCGGCAGCTAGACTGGTGACTGGGAGTGGCCGCCGGGACCACATAACACCGGTCCTGAGAGATCTGCATTGGCTCCCAGTACATTTCCGAGCACAATTCAAAGTGTTGGTGCTGACCTTTAAAGCCCTAAACAGCCTCGGTCCTGTATACCTGAAGGAGCATCTTCACCCCCATCATCCAGCCCGGACACTGAGGTCCAGCTCCGAGGGCCTTCTGGCAGTTCCCTCCCTGTGAGAAGTGATGTTACAGGGAACCAGACAGCAGACCTTCTCAGTAGTGGCGCCCACCCTGTGGAACACCCTCCCATCAGATATCAAGGAAATAAGCAGCTATCTTATTTTTGAAAGACATCTGAAGGCAGCCCTGTTTAGGGAAGTTTTAAATATTTAATGCTGTATTGTTTTTAACACTCGATTGGGAGCCGCCCAGAGTGGCTGGGGAAACTCAGCCAGATGGGCAGGGTATAAATAATAAATTATTATTATTACAGTGGTACCTCAATTTACGAAGTTAATCCGTTCCGAAGGCGCGCTCCTAAGTCGAAATCTTCGCAGGTCGAAGCCGCCATCTCGGAACGAAAAAAAAAAATTCATACGTCGAAAAAAGCGCATTAAAATCTTCGTAAGTCGAGGTATCGTGCCGCCACTTTCACTTCGGAAGTCGAAAATTTCGGAAGCGGCGGCCATTTTTTCGCTTCCGGAGGTCATTCGGAAGTCGAAAAATGCGGAAGTCGAGGTACTACTGTATTATTATTAGTCTTAGTTTGACTGTAAATGCTTTGCCTGTGTAAAAGACAAAATCCGAATTTGTCTCTAGATTTCCCTGCACATGCCTTTCCCTGATTTCCAGAGTGGTTTTATTTATCTTTTGACAGCTGCCTCCTTTTCGATCTGATGCTCCCCTGAATTCCTCGTCTTCTGGGTCCCCTGCCTATGATAGACGTGGGCTCCAGGTTGACTTCCTTGGGTATCTTTTATCCAACTGCTTCCTAATTTTAAACGAAGCTGCCCTGTGGGATTTGTCTCCATATTTCAGCCCATTTCCACTGCCACTACCGCGCAGGACCAACCATACTTTCAGCCCATAGCCTGCTGTTGACGGGGTTTTAGTTACTCCATCGCTGTTGCTGGGATTGAGGCCACACGAAAACACATTATAAATTGGCAGCCTGCCACCATCTGCTGTTTTTTTCCCTTTCTTTTCTTTTCTTTTTTAAAGAATCTATAGCAGCAGGACTCTTGAGATTTTTATTTTTCGTATAGTTGTGCTGGTTTAAGCATCCATCTGCTGACTCTTCAGGTTCCAACTTCTAACCACATATCATCGCCATGAAACGCAAACCTTATCGCAATCAGTTGTAGTGCATTTCATTAATAAGTCTGACCAGGAGGATAAAGGCACTAATGAAGTAGAAAATGAGCCAGTCAGAATTTTCCCAGATCAGATAATGCAGGTAAGAAGAAGAAGAAGAAGAAATATTTTAAATAAAAATGGCAATGTTTCTAGGATAATTATTTTTCCTAGATAACATAGATTATAGGTAGGGAGGGCTTAGAGTTTGCTTGATTGCTACAGACCCATTGTAAGAATAAATTATTCCTGCAGATATATAGAGATAGCCAAGCCTCCTCTTTTGCTCCTCAGCAAAGACACAAAATGGAATCCACCCAGCGTAGCTTTTCCTGAGGGAAGGCAACTTTTAAGGGCATGGCTGCGTTTGTATAGGCAAGCTTATTTGAGAAATAGCCATAGAAGAAGAAGAAGAAGAAGAAGAAGAAGAAGAAGAAGAAGAAGAAGAAGAGTTTGGATTTGATACCCCACTTTATCACTACCCGAAGGAGTCTCAAAGCGGCTCACATTCTCCTTTCCCTTCCTCCCCCACAACAAACACTCTGTGAGGTGAGTGGGGCTGAGAGACTTCAGAGAAGTGTGACTAGCCCAAGGTCACCCAGCAGCTTTAGGAAATGTAAATCTTGTGAGAGTTCTGCATGATCTTGCTGGAAGCCACTGCAGCTACTTGACCCTGGTAAGAAAGGGTCAAGCCTCAGGCAGTAAAATGGGCTGGCCCACCCCTGCCCCCTAGAAACACTGCTGGGCAGTTGGGCAAGGAGGAGGTGTGAGAGGCTCTCCTGAAAGTCCTTCCTCCTTCTCACATGCCACTCACATGGGTAGGCAAACTAAGGCCCGGGGGCTGGATCCGGCCCAATTGCCTTCTCAATCCAGCCCGCGGACGGTCCAGGAATCAGTGTGTTTTTACATGAGTAGATGTGTACTTTTATTTAAAATGCATCTCTGGGTTATTTGTGGGGCATAGGAATTCATTCACTTTCTCCCCCCCCCAAAAAAAAATAGTCCGCCCCCCCCACAAGGTCTGAGGGACAGTGGACCGGCCCCCTGCTGAAAAAGTTGGCTGACCCCTGCACTAGAGATCTGGAAATGGAGACACTCATTTCCATACTTCACTCGATGCAGAGAGCGGGGCTGCTGTGTGGGTACATTGTGGTTTTTCAACAGCAAACACTTATGGCAGGGCGACATATTCAGATGCGCCCATGTACACATGCTTTGGGAACCTCCCTGATGCCTCCACTAAGGTGTCATACTCTGCTCCTGGAAATGAAGACACAGGATCTGTGCAGCTATGCCTGTCCTATGTGGAGCCACCCTAAATCCAGCCTGGCAGTAGTGTACTGCATTGCTATACTGTGCAGCCCTCATCCCTTAGTTTCATGCTCACCTAGCTTTGTGTTGCTGGGTGATGTGACCTGTTGTGATGTCTTCTAGACCCAGAGTTCTTAAAGTAGGAGATAGGCATCTCTGCAGAAGAACAAGAGCTTAGTAGGGAAAGTAGGTGGTGCTGTTATCTAAACCCCTGAGCCTCTTGGGCTTGCCGATCAGAAGGTCGGCGGTTCGAATCCCCGCGACAGGATGAGCTCCCGTTGCCTCAGTCCCTGCTCCTGCCAACCTAGCAGTTCCAAAGCACATCAAGTGCAAGTAGATAAATAGGTACCTCTCCTGCGGGAAGGTAAAGGGCGTTTCCGTGCGCTGCTCTGGTTCGCCAGAAGCGGCTTAGTCATGCTGGCCATGTGACCTGGAAAAACTGTCTGTGGACAAACACCAGCTCCCTCGGCCTGTAAAGCGAGATGAGCGCCACAACCACAGAGTCGTCTGTGAGCGGACTTAACTGTCAGGGGTCCTTTACCTTTTTAGGGAAAGTGAAGGCTGCTCTCTGACTCTTCCCTATTTTTTGTTCTATTGCACTTTTACCATCAGGAAGAACCTTTCAATTACAATGAGTGATAGCAATTGTGATCCATATCTTGCATTCTCTGTGTTTTTATTTCCATCATCATGGCTGATGAGTCGGTTGCTATGCATCTATGCCTGCCATTTGACAAAATTTGCCCCCTGGACGCAGTTGATCAAACCCAAAGGTTGTTACGGCAACTCCAAAGGCTGGTTTGTCATTGATGTGGCAGCCTTTTGTAAGAAGAGTAACTTGTATATGTACTCTGATTGCTAGAAATAATAGCAGGTTTCCATTTTCTACATTATGCTTTGAACTATTGTGCCCAAAAGTGTTTCAGAAACAAGTCCAATGGGAGGAACAACAGATGGAATCTCCATTGTCTCCCACTCTAAACTTGTGCCTTAGAAAAGCAAAGTTTGGGGAAGAAATGAAAGATTTTCTGCCGATTGTCTCCTGTGAGTTCTAGACAGGGAGGATAAAAATCAATGGGTTTTTTTAAATTTAATTATATATATTTTATTTAAATCGGATTTTTTTTTAAATTTAAATCGGATTTTTATACTAAAATGCTTTTGGAGGAAAAATATTTCTAAAGCTAGTTTTCTATTTAAGTTTCATTATAGTCCAAAGGCTATTCATCAGGAAATAAGGATTTGTTTTAAGTTTTCCATGTGTGCTAAAACGTAGTCTAAGTTTTTTTTTTTTTAACCCGTTTAACCACATCAGTTAACAAACATGGATACATATGCTATAATGTTATTGTTTTAGTTAAATAAATTGTTTAAATTGTTATTAAGGAATGATTATTTTTCTCCTTCCAATAAAGTACAGCAGAAAAGTTGTCCAAATATAAACAGTCAACTTATTAAACCTCACAATAATTTCATAATTATCTGTCTATGTACATTTCTAATAGTATAACCAAATCAGTAATTTTTATATAACTCTAAAAACTACTCTGAAAATTTATTACCGGTATTCCCAAAATGAAACCTTCATCTGGTTGTAAATATTAAGATTATACCAGCAAGAATGAGTCTTTGTGTAAAAAGAAAAAAGAAAAAAAAAGATTTAAATCAAGTCTTACTGACTAGTGATTTAAATCGTGATTTAAATCGATTTGATTTCAATTGATTTGATTTATCTGCAGATGAATGTCGCGAGCAATATATTAGCAAATAATGAAATGCTGCGGAAATACACAATTAATGTGGGTTTGCTTTCCAGGTGAGCTTACTACCATTTTTAGGGAAATGGCAAAGTATCCTGGTCTATTACACAGTAGGTGCATTTCAGTTTCCCCAAAGGTACAAACATTTTAAAATGTGGCCTTCCAAATGATTCTTCGGAAGGCAGGAGAAAGAAGTTAGCGGGAATATGGTAAAATAGGCAGAAATGTGTACAGTATTGTTCGGGCATTATAACTGAACTAACAAGTGAAAAATGGAACTGGATAAAAGAGAGATCATTGACGAAACAGTATAGATTTTCCACAGAGGAGCGAGAAATAAACAAGAAATATTAATGCAATTATAATAGCCTTGTCAAGGAGATGAAGCATTGATCATGGACAAATTTGCAAAGGCTAGTATTGGCTAGCCATGTAACAACATAAAGAGGCAGTCATTGTCTTTGAGCAGGTACAGACTACAGCTGTGGAAGCAATTGTAGGCTGCATTTATAAGGGAACGAAGTGAAGAAACTGTATGTATATATATTTTTCTTTCTTTCTGTAGGAACAAAAGAGAATTGTGGTGACCCAATTCCAGCTTTTGTTGTGTACAGAGCGCCAGTATTGACAGCAGTGCAAGTTATTGTTGCTATCAAATACGAAAGAATGCTACTACTGTATGTCTGAGATGGATTGAGCCACCTCCTTGGATACAATTTAGAAATCTCTCAAAGTTTTTAAGAGAGAAAAAAATCTGGGCCTAGTACTTTCCTTCCTTCCTCCCTCCCTCCCTTCCTTCCTTCCTTCCTTCCTTCCTTCCTTCCTTCCTTCTTTCCTGAAATTGGCACTCCATTTTTCCTTCCAAAGGAGCCCAGTACTTTTAATGAACCTTCTCAAGTCTTCCACTGAAGAATTCTTAGGACCAACTACAGGTGTACCTCGGAAGTCAAACGGAATCTGTTCTGGAAGTCTGTTCGACTTCCAAAAAGTTCAGAAACCAAAGCGCGGCTTCTGATTGGCTCCAGGAAGCTCCTGCAGCCAATTGGAAGCAGTGGAAGCCCCGTCGGACATTCGGGTTCCAAAGAATGTTTGCAAACTGGAAGAGTTCCGGGTTTGCGATGTTCGGGAGCTAAGATATCCGAGTACCAAGGCGTTTGGGATCCAAGGTACGACTGTACTCCATTTCCATATTTAAGCCCACTATCCCAAAGGGCTTAAACAGGGGTCCGCAAACTTTTTTCAGCAGAGGGCTGGTCCACTGTCCCTCAGACCTTGTGGGGGGCCGGACTATATTTTTGGGTCAATAATGGCCTTCAGTGGTATCAAACACAATTGGTTAATATTGGACATTCATTTTTTTAAAAAATGCATGTAAAACAAATATTTTGCATTGGAGCGACCAATTGACCAATTGCTATTTCTTTCAAGAAATGGCATGGCGAAATTTGTTGGTGGAGTGAGATTAAGTAGCAATAGATAAAGGACACGCCATTGGGGTAAAAGAGGGGAAGTTGAACTAAAGAAGCATTAATGAGACAAGCAAAAGATTATTATGAATGACAGCAATTTGTTTATTCCTTTCTATCACTAACGTTCACCCATGGGCCTGCTGTTAGTTTATTTATCACAATCATAGACTGCCTTTGCTCCGGTTAGCTAAAGGTGACATATATGGCTCTGCTTTTCCCATTTTATCTTCACAATAATCCTCTTGAGAGAGAGACACACTGTAGGCTGCATTCAACCATATCCCTTTGCAGCCCAAAGACTCTTTGACCCAGAGGGTACTACTTCCACCAGCACAGAAAGGAAGGAGAAGAGATTTTCACTGGTTCTGCCTCAGAGGTTTGGCAAAGAATGATATGTGCAAAACAGTGGCGTCTGAGTTTCCAGCAGACATAACCCACAAACTTGCAGCAATTTTTTTACCAGACATAATGGCTGGAAACTTGGGGGTTTTTTTCTTTCAAATTAAAGCAGAGATACTTAGAATCCTGGACTCTTGCGTTGTCCATTTTGGTGCATGATCAGTATTGTGAACAACTGCACTCACAAATGGCTCTGCTTATGACTTAAACTTTAACCTGCACTTTGAGCCACAACACACATTTTCCCATAGCAGCAGCCGGGGAATAATCTGTTTGGCTAGCAGTTCCCCCAGCAGCAAAGCTAATACTGAACCAGTCAGGCAGCTGGATGTATTTGCCATAGAATAACCACACTGAGATTTGAGTTTACTGTTAGGGAGACCCAGAAGTGAGGTACATTCATGAAGCAGTAGGGTGAATACACCCTAACTCAAATAGGTTGTGGAAGGGAGGATTACTGTGTGCCCTTTGTTCTTATCTCTGTTATGTATTCTGTGTTTTTTATATTGTAGTTCTGTGTTGTGAACCGCCCTGCAATCTGTGGGTATGCAAATTTTATTATTATTAATAATAATAATAATAATAATAATAATAATAATAATAATATAGTCTCCGTGGTTTGCATGTGATTTGACACCAGCTTTTAAAATGTTTAGCAATGTACCAGTGGTCCAAATATGATGTAATTGTAGTTGGTGCCACTATAGAAAATGGGTGAAGCATGAGCTTGACCAGAAGATGACATTCTTCATATTGGTAGAGCATCTCATAGCCTTCCCATGCTATTCTTCTAAACCACTGGGCCTCTTGGGCTTGCCGATCAGAAGGTCAGTGATTCGAATCCCCGCGGTGGAGTGAGCTCCTGTTGCTCTGTCCCAGCTCCTGCCAACCTAGCAGTTTGAAAGCACACCAGCGCAAGTAGATAAATAGGTACCGCTGTGGTGGGAAGGTTTCCGTCACGGTGTCCCATTGTGGCAGAAACGGTTTAGTCATGCTGGCCACATGACCCGGAAAGCTGTCTGTGGACAAACGCTGGCTCCCTCGGCCTGAAAGTGAGATGAGCACCACAATCCCATAGTCACCTTTGACTGGACTTAACTGTCATGGGGTCCTGTACATATACATATATATATATATATATATATATATATATATATATATATACATACATACATATACACACACACACACACATATATACACTATATATATATATATATATATACACACACACACCCATATTGTTCTTTCTTCAGGCAGTATTTACTGAGCCATCCCCCGAAATATGAACTAAGCAAGAAATCCCAGGTTCTTCGACTACTAACAATAAATGATTATCAACCTGGATTTTTTTCATAGAATCGTAGAGTTGGAAAGGACCCATGGGGCAGGAATCTTTTGCAAACGTGGGGCTTGAACCAACAACCCTGATGTTTTAGATGCTCAGGTTCTCCAGACTAAGCTATCTCTGTGTGTGTTGTGTGCATTCAGATGCATAGATGGTACTTGACTTACCTGTTCCTTCTCTTAAGGCCGCAGTTTGTCCAGCCGTTTACTCTTGGTTTAGTCTTATTTATTTCAGTGGCACAGCAAAGTGCTGGTGTGGTTAAAACGAATCTGCATTATCTGCTTAGCAGTATGCACGATTCTATAGAATGATTCAATCAGAGCCCTATGGAGTAAGTGGGATCATCTTAAAAGATGGTCCCGGTTGCAGGCAGGCCCTCAACCCAGTTCCCCCTACCCTGGCGTGGGTGGATTAATACCCTCACGCCGGGGTGGCACCACGATCACCCCAGGCCTATTGGCCAATCATTTTGAGTGGTGTGATCATGGGGGATATAAAAGCGGCAGCACGACGTGTGCCAAGCACCTGCTTCGCGCTGCCGAACACCCGCCCGCCCTCCCTTTAATTTAGGTGTCCTCTGGCCTTGCTTTGGACTTCGGTTGGTCACCCGTCTTGGGACGGGGACTGGGAAGGAATTTTTTCCATTTGGAAGACTGGCACTAGCCTTTTTGGTTTTTCACCTACCGTATTTTTCGCTCCATAAGACGCACTTTTTTCCTCCTAAAAAGTAAGGGGAAATATCTGTGCGTCTTATGGAGCGAATGGTGGTCCCTGGAGCCGAATTGTCCAGGGGCCAAAAGAGGATCATGCTTTTTATTTTACAATGAGAAAAAGGTGTGTTGAAAGGACCCCACTCAGCAGCTGATCAGCAAGAGATCAGAAGAGGGATAAGAGTCCCTGCTCCCTTTCAGCCCCGCCCTCCTTTGTTGAATGTGCTGCAGAGGGAGGTTGTTTGTTTCCCCAGCGACATGTGACTGGCTGATTAGATTATCTGTCTGGAAACTGTAGAAAAGGCTCCCTTTCCTTTAGAAGCTGCAGAAATGTGAGTTGAACCCCATAAAAATGGGGCTTTTCCTCTTTGCTTTTCCCCCTTTGCAAAAGGAGCTTTGCTTTTTCCCCTTTGCAAAAAAAGCTGCAAAAATTTTAGCTGATCCTAAAAAAACAGGGTTTTTCCCTTTGCAAAAAAGCTGCAAAACATTTAGCTGATCCTCAGAAAAACAGGGCTTTTCCCTTTGTAAAAAAGCTGCAAAACTTTTAGCTGATCCTCAAAAAAACCAGGGTTTTTCCCTTTGCAAAAAAAGCTGCAAAACCTTTAGCTGATCCTCAAAAAACAGAGCTTTTCTTGTTTCCTCCTCTAAAAACGAGGTGTGCCCTATGGCCCAGTGCGCCATATGGAGCGAAAAATACGGTACCTCTTGGCAATCATCACAACTTTATAAGGTTTGGATGTTAGGCATTGGCTTATTGATGAGTGGGGGAGGGGAGGTCATCCATCACCTGCCCCTCCATTGTCCAAGGGTATTCCGTTAAAGGAATCCGGGGCCTGGATCCTGTCCAAAGTCCGGTTGAGGGGCTAGGGCCATGCCAGACCTCTTGGAACACCAGGGGAGATGCAGGCGGGTTCCCCCGAAGCAGCTCCCTCTTTGGTGGTTTCCCCTTACTGACCTTTCTGCAAAGCGGGCAGGAGTCCGAGATAGCTTTTCGCCGATGCCTCAGCCAATACCGCTCACATTTGCTGTGATCAATAAAGTCTGTGGCCTAAATTCTGCCCATTAACCTTAAACCAAAATTCTGCGCCAGTGTGAATTTCTTTATTCTAATGGGGGATGGCTTGAGGGTCTTGACACGCAAATCCAGTATGCCTGCCTGGCAGTGGAAAACGGGCATATTCAACAATACAAGCTGTAAAATCATATGCTGGCATGCCAATGCAAGGAGGCCGCTTGGGAGCCAGCACAAAGAACTCCTCTCTTTGTGCCTTGGTTGAACAGATCTAATGGGTGGATAATATAATTAGGCAGGAGCTCTTATTTTATTAATCCTCTTTAACATTGCATTTCAAATCTATCAAGAAGACAAATCTATGGATAGTATAGAATTGTAGAATCGTAGAGTCGGAAGGGACCTTGAGGGTCATCTAGTCCAATCCTCTGCAATGCAGGAATCTTTTGGCAAACAACCCTGAGATTAAGAGTCTCGTTCTATACCGACTGAGCTATCCCAGCTGTAGCTGTTGTTAAGGATGCATCGTCTTCATCAAAATTCCCAGAATACGAACAGCCGTGGTTACAGCTTCATCCTCCTCGTGGGATACTTATCCAGTTTGTTAGTTTGACTGTTCTCATACTTGTAACCTTTCAAGAACTCTTTTCTTAATTCTGGAGGTTAGCCCAGTATAGCCTTCCTTCGTTACATTTCTGAAAGTGTGATTTGCAGTGCAAAATACACATATTTAATACTAGTAGGGAGGTTTTCTAATACTTGTAGGCTTTCCCATGTCTGGCACAAAAGCTATGTCGTAAATGGGCAAGATTCTCACTTGATTTAGGGTTGGTGTATTTCAAAAAGTAAAAATCCAGACACGAAAGTTGTTGAGTTGGGGGGCTGGGGTTGGACCAAAGCTGTTGAACTACAGCCAAAATAAAATAAAATAAAATTCCTTTGCCCCAAAATGGAAAGGAGAAGAGAGAATATCATGAAGATGATGTACAGGTGGTATTTGACCCCTGTGAAATTGGCTAAAATATACCATGGTCAAAGTAACAAATGCTGGAAATGTAAACAAACAGAAGGAACCTTCTTCCATATGTGGTGATTGTGCCCTAAGGTGAAAAACACATTTAAGAAGAAACCAGAGGCCTTTTTACTGGGCATCCTAGGTCAAGTCATTGCAAAAAGTGATAGGAATTGGTTTTTGTATGCCACAACAGCAGCTAGAATTTTGATAGCTAAAAACTGGAAGACAGAAGATTTACCAATGATCGAAGAATGGCAGATGAAAATGATGGACTACATGGAGCTTGCAGAAATGACCGGAAAGATCCGTGACCAGAGAGACGACGCGGTGGAGAAAGAATGGGGAAAATTCAAATTGTAAATCGGCAAAAACGACACTGCCGACATGGATTGCCATGCGTCCTGATTTTCCCAGACATTTCAACAATTTCTGCCCAGACACTGCTTCCCACTGCAGTATTCTGGGTGTTTCCAGGAAATTCTGTACGTATGGCAACCCTAACTTGTTGTAAATATAACACTCAACTGATATCAGCAGAGATAATTCAAGGGAAGCCAACTGAACATCAGGCCTTCAGACCTTGGTCAGTCAGATACAACTCAGTCAGCATGAGGCTCTTAATCTCAGGTCGTGAGTTTGAGCCCCGCATTGGGTGAAAAATTCCTGCATTGCAGGGGTTGAACTAGATTAGGCATGGCCAAACTTGGCCCTCCAGCTGTTTGGGGACTACAACTCCCATCATCCCTGACCACTGGTCCTGTTAGCTAGGCAGGGGCGTAGCAAGGGGGTGGGGGTGGGCCGCCCCGGGTTCCATAATGGAGGGGGTGACAAATTATCAAGGAACAATTTTTTTCTGAAAATGCCTGCTCTGAAGGTCTTATCTTACTTTACTAGGGATTATATATGAAATTTCATGCATATCGGTTAATATCTTGACCCTCCTCCACCAAAATAGCTGTTCACTTAGCTGTTATGTCATGAAGGCTGAAATTTCAGTTCAGAGAACACTTACTGTTCCCAACCCTAACTCTTTGGAAAGCCATCTAATTAGACTTTGCATTTGATTTTGTGATATTTTTAGGAGGTAATTTAATTATTGTTTGATTTTTTTACCAATGCTATGTATCTGATGTTAGCCACCCTGAGCCCAACTTTGGCCGGGGAGGGCGGGATATAAATAAAAGTTGTTGTTTTTTTAATTACTTGTTATTATTCCTTTGTAAGAAAATATGAAATAACGTAAAACCATTTTTGCGGGTGGGGGGGAATCAAGAAATTTTCTGCACCGGGTACCACCTGAACTTCCCATGCCTGGGGGGGTGACAAAAAAATTGCCCCTGTGTACCAATTTACCTTGCTACGCCCCTGTAGCTAGGGATCGTGGGAGTTGTAGTCCCAAAACAGATGGAGGGCCAAGTTTGGCCATGCCTGGACTAGACGACTGTTGAGATTCCTTCCAAGTCTATGATTCCGTGACAGCAGAAGACAGAAGCATTCAGAAACAGACGCCAATCAATTGACTGACAGATATATATATATATTTAAATCAATCTTCATTTGTATTTGTTGTTGTTCAGTCGTTCAGTCGTGTCCGACTCTTCGTGACCCCATGGACCAGAGCACGCCAGGCACGCCTATCCTTCACTGCCTCTCGCAGTTTGCCCAAACTCATGTTAGTAGCTTCGAGAACACTGTCCAACCATCTCATCCTCTGTCACCCCCTTCTCCTTGTGCCCTCCTTCCTTCCCAACATCAGGGTCTTTTCTAGGGAGTCTTCTCTTCTCATGAGGTGGCCAAAGTACTGGAGCCTCAACTACAGGATCTGTCCTTCTAGTGAGCACTCAGGACCGATTTCCTTGAGAATGGATAGGTTTGATCTTCTTGCAGTCCATGGGACTCTCAAGAGTCTCCTCCAGCACCATAATTCAAAAGCATCAATTCTTCGGCGATCGGCCTTCTTTATGGTCCAGCTCTCACTTCCGTACATTACTACAAAACCCTATAGTGGGGTGTGTAAAATAATTTCTTTTCTACATAATAATTTCTCTTGAAAGCACTCTGTGTGAAAGGGAGAGAGCTAGAGAGCATCCATTCAGTTGCCCCCCTCCCCCCCCCCACCCACAAATGTCTTTGGTATTGACGTTTCGTACCTTTATTTGCAATGGAAATCCATCTTGGTTGTTGCCATGCAGCGGGCATTCGCCGGCAATGGGATCCATAGGCTCCACTCTCTCAGGAAGGATTGTTTCTGTTGACAAAAATTGATCAGGTTTTAACTTTCCACATGCATTTGTTCCGTCAAGACATTGAATGGGCAAACCGGGCCTCTGCTTCTCTCTCGCTGTTATGTGATCTTTCTTTCATCTTTCTTTCAGGGACCCTCGGAGAATTGAGCCTCTTTCATATTTCTTTTTTTAAAAATCTGTTCACTAATTACTTGTGTGCTAGGGATTGTTACATTATAGAAATAAAAGGGAAATGTTCATTCTTTATTTTTATCTGTGGCAACCTCAAAGCCTCTCCTTAATCCTATTTTTGTTTGTTTACAGCTCTTCCAACTTTCTGGGGATTACTTGCATCTGAAGAATGCCCCCCCCCCCACAAACACACACACAAAATAGCCCTACCATCCTGGAGGCGTGTTTTTGCCTGCAGTTAACAATAAACATTCTGTACATGGGAATAACAGTGATTGCGGATAGGGTGTTTGTGCTCATGATTAAAGGATTGGAAATAGATCATGGGCTTTATTTCCAAACCACTCCCTTCTGCATGCGACCCCCATTTTGGCGCCCGCCCTTAACCATCGGTTAGGGCTAACTTGTTGGGTTTCGGTAAAAGGGAAAATGTAGTACGCCGTCATAAAAGGAGAATGCCCTAGACCCAGGTTTGGGGCAGGTATTCTTTGGTGAGAAAACCCCAGCAGAGATTTAAAATCACAAAACATGCAGCAAAATAAAGCATGGAAATGCAGGCTGTTCGACCTTTAAAATATCCCCTTCTAAGTCGCTTCCAAAGTTCCCAGCATAGAAAGAGACCACACGTTTGGTGAGTTAAAAAAAAAGGTTTACTTACAAACTCTCCAAAGGTCAGGTTCATGTGTTTTTCCGCATAGCAAGAAAACATAGGCAGCGTAACTTAAGATTCCAAAATGGCAAGAGTTTCTAAATTATTGGTATAGAAACGCAAATGTGGCTTGCTTAAGCCACACGGGTCTAAGCTTCGAGCACCCAGCTTAGACCTTGCTGGTAGAGTTACAGGTAGGTAGCCGTGCCATAGTCAAAACAAAATAAAATAAAAAATTCCTTCCAGTAGCACCTTAGAGACCAACTAAGTTTGTTCTTGGTATGAGCTTTCGTGTGCATGCACGTGCATGCATTTCAGTGTATCTGAAGAAGTGTGCATGCACACGAAAGCTCATACCAAGAACAAACTTAGTTGGTCTCTAAGGTGCTCCTGGAAGGAATTTTTTATTTTATTTTGTCTTGCTGGTAGAGTTCACATGGTTGAATGAAAGAACAAAGGCTTCATCCCAAAGTGAGGAGGGGTGACCTAGCTAAGCCTGGCAGGATAACTTACTCTGTGGTCTTAACCCCTTAATGCATTAATTAGAGTTATGAGTGTTGGATATCCCACATAACATGGGTTGTTTATTAAGCAGGGTTTGGAAACTAGTTTCAAAGCAGATTGGGGAGAGACTGCACAATCCTGCAGCCCATACGAAACCCTGATGGGCTGTGGTATCCTGCTACCATGAGGGGTTCTCAGGTGACTATGAAGATGATAGGAAGGGGGAGGGGAGATCAGAATGGCTAGCTAAGATTTTTGAAGTGTTCAAGAAAGAACTTGTCTGTAGGCTTAAAGGTAGGGAATTCAGTAAATGGGTTTAAGAGATAAACTTATTTTGTCTAGAAAGGCCTTATTAAAAAAAGCACTGCTGTTACTTCTTTAATACAGAAGATCCAGAGTTCTTTCCTCGAGGCGGCATTTTTGTTGCACATATGATGTATTTGCACAATCAAAGTGAACATTTAGCTGTTGAGAAACTGTGATTCTCTCTTCCCCACTCCACTTTCCCTCAAGATTTATGGATCCCTGCGTATGGCGAACTTACACATGGGGTTATCTGTCTCTGCATGCGTTAGGGGCCTGCGTTTGCTCCAGTTTCCCAGCACTGAATGAGAAACTGACGTGTGAAATCGTCAGGTTTTGCAGTTTGCGCTCTGGCTATTCACACAACACTAAACCCAAGTTTCTAACTGAGTTTACAACTTACAGAGAACTGGAGCTGATTGAGGCTATCTAACCTTGTGCCATGATAACATGGGTTGCAAACCTCTTTTACACAATGTCCGCATCTTCAATTTTAGATGTACGCAATCCCTGGCATATACCTAAAGCCTCTAATACAGGAAGAGGTCCACTGATTTCACAATCATTCTTAGTGAAAGACACTGGGGTATAATAATTTTACATTTACTGGGTAGCAAGCATTGTATAAGCATTAATGTCTTCATGCCTTCTCATTTGTGTTCATTTTCTAGAGGCATCTACTGTATTTTTCGCTCCATAAGACACACTTTTTTCCTCCTAAAAAGTAAGGGGAAATATCTGTGCGCCTTATGGAGCGAATGGTGGTCCCTGGAGTTGAATTGCCCAGGGGTCAAAAGAGGATCATGCTTTTTATTTTACAAAGAGAAAAGGGGGTGTTGAAAGGACCCCGCTGAGCAGCAAGAGATTGGGAGAGAGATAAGAGTCCCCTGCTTCTCCCTTTCAGCCCCGCCCTCTTGCCCAGGCCTCCATTGTTGAATGTGCTGCAGAGGGAGGTTGTTTGTTTCCCCAGCGACATGTGACTGGCTGATTAGATTATCTGTCTGGAAACTGTAGAAATGGCTCCCTTTCCTTTAGAAGCTGCAGAAATGTGAGTTGAACCCCATAAAAACGGGGCTTTTACTCTTTGCTTTTCCCCCTTTGCAAAAAAAAAGCTGCAAAACTTTTAGCTGATGATCAAAAAAACCCAGGGCTTTTCCCTTTGCAAAAAAAGCTGCAAAAGTTTTAGCTGATCCTCAAAAAACAGGGCTTTTAGAGGAGGAAAACTAGAAAAATAATTTTTTTCTTGTTTCCTCCTCTAAAAACGAGGTGCGCCCTATGGTCCGGTGCGCCCTATGGAGCGAAAAATACGGTATTTTCCGTCTTCTCTACCTAGTTTACCTAATTCTTGGTGTGTGTGTGTGTGTGTGTGTGTGTGTGTGTTTTCCCTAATTTGCCATCGAAAGTTACTCGTGTACTGATTCTTGATTTTTCTCCAACTTCAAAAGTTGATGGGTTAAAAAAAAAAAAACATTTGTTATTCTCTCGTCATTCTTTTCATACATCCTCTACACCTACTTGCTTCCAGGAGCATCTTCTGTTCTCCAGAATTTAATAATGGTGGGTAAAGCCAGGCTTTTTTAATTGGCAGCTTTCCTTATGCTTTAATCCGTCTCTCGCCTTTCATTCCCTGCTCTCCGTGTACCGGGGCTCATCTTGCCGCTGTGATCTTTTCCGTTGCTTTCATTATGGAGTGTGGCAGCTGAACGTTTAAGTTTCATATTAATAGCGCCTTGTTTAAAGTTTTCAGTTGCAAAGCAAATGTTGAATCATCTGAATTTGGCGAGGTTTGAAATTATACCTGGGTATGTTTTTACCGTTCCTATTCCCAGCAGATTACACAATGGCACTGATTAGCAGCAGCATTTTGTAATACCACTTAAGGCTTTATCACAGTGGAGTACTGCCAGTAATAGTCTTTAATTCACTTATATGTACCAATTCATCTCTGTCAGGCTTCTATTCATTTCTCCCCTGTCTTACTCTGTCCCTAGCCTCTGTATAATGAGGTATGATGTCCCCCCACTTAAGTGGGGGAGGGGGGGGGTCCAAAAATCCCTAGTGAACTGACTCTGGTCTTTTTGACTCTTCAGGACACCAAGCCCCCTTTTGCATTTATATGCCCACATTACTGCACTTCTCACAAATGAGAGGAAGTGGCACCGATAACGTTATCTGTTAATTCAGAGGCAAAGAAGAAGAAGGGGTTACTTTTCATCAGGCGTTTAATATGGACCTGTTATGGAGATGTCTTTTTCATAATCTTCAAAGAGAGCCAGTGTGGTGTAGTGGTGAAGAGCGGTAGACTCGTTATCTGGTGAACCGGGTTCGCGTCTCCCCTCCTCCACATGCAGCTGCTGGGTGACCTTGGGCTAGTCACACTTCTCTGAAGTCTCTCAGCCCCACTCACCTCACAGAGTGTTTGTTGTGGGGGAGGAAGGGAAAGGAGAATATTAGCCGCTTTGAGACTCCTTCGGGTAGTGATAAAGCGGGATATCAAATCCAAACTCCTCCTCCTCTTCTTCTTCTTCTTCTTCTTCTTCTTCTTCTTCTTCTTCCAAGTAATGCATGCTTCTGCAGTTAGGATATGGGTCACCATGTTGCAAATACTTGGATGGCGCTTGGGCGCTTGTCTGTTGCGAATCGTGGTGGGTTTATGATCGACATGCTTGCTTGATATATGTTGCGTTAAGTTCTGGAGCATGATTATAAAGCGTGAGATGTTTCCTAAGGTTCTAGCTGTGGTTTTTGTTGTCTGTGCAAAACAACTGTTGCTTCCGGAAGTAGGCATGCTTCGCTTCGCTAGATGCAGACGCTGAGCTTCGTTGTTTTGTCTCCTAGGATTGGTGCGAAACATCAGGAGCTGCGGCAGAAGCAGGCCAGGGGGCTTGCCGAGTATTCCCCTGGCCCCGTGGGCCCTCCGCCTGATATTGACGACGACGAGACAGACCCCAATTACGCACAAGTCAATCACTTCCGAGAAATGTATCCATCTCCCAGTTCTTACAGGCCGTCTTCTCCACCTGTGTCGGAAAACTTTGGGTGTGACAGCCCTCCGGTGCCAGTGGACAGGGACCACCTTGAAGGACTGTATGCCAGGATAAACAAGCCGCTTCATCAGCATGCTCCTGTGGAGAGGTAATAATTCATATCATGGAAATCAATGCATCTGCAAGTATTTACAGGTGTAACAAAATAGCATGTCGTTTGTTTGTTTATGTCATAAAATTTATACAGTCGTACCTTGGTTGTGGAACGCCTTGCGACTTGAATGTTTTGGCTCCCGAACACCGCAAACCCGGAAGTGAGTGTTCCGGCTTGCAAACGTTTTTTTGGAAGCTGAACGTGTGACGGGGCTTCCGCGGCTTCCGGTTGAGTGCAGGAAGCTCCTGCAGCCAATTGGGCGCCGTGCCATGGTTTCCGAACGTTTTCAGAATTTGAATGGACTTTCGGAATGGATTCCGTTTGATGACTGAGGTACAGCTGTACACCGCTTGGTTGTTAAAAATCCTCAAAGCAGTTTGCAGAAGATAAAACAGTAAAATCAAGGAAAAAAATCACAACCACACTTTACAGACATACAAAAGTTAAAATACTAAAAGAGTTTAAGATTACCTCAACTTTCTAAGAATCTGGGGTAGGCTTGCCTAAACAAGAATGCTTTTAGCAGGCACCAAAAGGAATACAATGAAGGCTTGACCTCAAAAGGCAGGACATTCAGGAACATACTGTACTAGGTTCCATCAGTCTCTGAGATCGGGCTGGTTTTGTGACTTTCTGCAAGGTTTGTCCCATGAGCATATTACCAGAGCATGAGCAGAAAAGGTTGTTTTCTGCTGCTCCAGAGAAGCGGACACGGGGCAATGGATTCAAACTACAAGAAAGTAGATTCCACCTAAACATTAGGAAGAACTTCCTGACAGTGAGAGCTGTTTGGCAGTGGAATTTGCTGCCAAGGAGTGTGGTGGAGTCTCCTTCTTTGGAGGTCTTTAAGCAGAGGCTTGACAGCCATCTGTCAGGAATGCTTTGATGGTGTTTCCTGCTTGGCAGGGGGTTGGACTGGATGGCCCTTGGGGTCTCTTCCAACTCTATGATTCTACCACTTTGGATAGCGTACACGAATGGCTGTAGCACTGCAACACCATCACAAACTGTGATGTTATGACAAAGTACTGAGAGGTGGTGAAATTAAACAGTCGAAATGTTTTATGATCAGAATGTCAAGATCATAAGCTTCAGATTTTTTTTCCATTCCCAAATCCACTTTTTACAAGAGGAGAGATCCAGATTATAACTTTGCTTCAGCGCTTTTGCAATTTTACTCACTTTGGCTTAGCTACTGCAAACGATCGGGGGAAATTTGTTTAAATGCGAACACAATATTCGCTTTACATTTGCACCAGTTCCCAGTCCCACTGCCCAGGGTCATGATGAAATCGAAATCGTTATTGAAAGGCTTCTACTTCACAAAATTGACAGAATTGACCTGACTCCAATCCAGTTGCGGCGCCACCAAATAAGTGGGTTCTTCCCTCCCCCTTTCTGCTCTGAAGAACTTGTTGTTTTGCAGCATAAAAGACTTGTGTGCTCAAATTGTGGGTTTTTTTTGTTGTTGTTTTTTGCCCCCATGGTCATTCGGCGCCATTAGCAACCAGCTTTTGTACCATATGCAGTGATTTACTATGTATGCTTACAGTTTACATTTCCCCTGTTGTGTGATATTATGCGCTTTCAATTAAGTTGGAGGGAGGACTGAGAATCATGGCACTTTTATGCAGACTGTAGAGCGTGGCTTTGCAAGACAGATTGCCTTTCAGGGCCTTTCCAATAACCAAGTAGGGAGAGAGCAGCCATTTTTAATCCTTACTGTCAAGCTTCCAGGTTGATAGCAGTAAGAAATATAGTATCCCACCCCCCCCATGAGTTAAAAAGAAAAAGAAAACACAGTTTCCCAGGCCCAGTTGTGGGCCATCACCATGAGATTCTGAAAGTTGGCATTTGATAATACAAAATAAAAATAGAAGAGTTTGGATTTGATATCCCGCTTTATCACTACCCAAAGGAGTCTCAAAGCGGCTAACATTCTCCTTTCCCTTCCTCCCCCACCACAAACACTCTGTGAGGTGAGTGGGGCTGAGAGACTTCAAAGAAGTGTGACTAGCCCAAGGTCACCCAGCAGCTGCATGTGGAGGAGTGGAGACGCGAACCCGGTTCACCAGATTACGAGTCTGCCGCTCTTAACCACTACACCACACTGGCTCTCAGAGAGAGAGCTTGACTAGGCTTCCTGCATGCAGGGGCGTAGAAAAATCCCCCCCCCCCAAGGCATGGGAAGGTCAGGTGGTACCCGGTGCGGAAAATTTCTTGTCAGCCCCCCATTAATCCCCCCCCCTGCAAAAATGGTTTTACGTTATTTCATATTTTCTTACAAAGGAATAATAACAAATAATAATAATAATAATAATAATAATAATAATAATAATAATAATAAACTTTTATTTATATCCCACCCTCCCCGGGCAAAGTCGGGCTCAGGGTGGCTAACATCAGACACATAACATTGGTATAAAATCAAACAATAATTAAATGACCTCCTAAAAACATCTCATAATCAAATTAAAGTCTAATTAGATGGCTTTCCACAGGGTTAGGGTTGGGAACAGTAAGTGTTCTCTGAACTGAAATTTCAGCCTTCATGACATAGGAAAACAGCCAAGTAAACAGCTATTTTTGTGGAGGAGGGTCAAGATATTAACCGATATGCATGAAATTTCATATATAGCTATATAATCCCTAGTATAGTAAGATAAGACCTTCGGAGCAGGCATTTTTGGAGGTGGAGGCAGTATGTGAAAGTGTAAGCAAGACAAACAGCTGGACAAATTAGAAGACAGGAGTGCCAGCTTGGCCCTGCGACCGTGGGAGCCCGGAGCCGTGGGTGGCATGCGGTGTGCATGGCCCTGACACCGAAATTTGTGGGTGCCTGGCCCCTTCATGGGGTGTTTTTTTGGGTGCTTGGGCACACAGGGTCCCAGGGAGTTGGCACCTATGATGGAAGAATAAAAAATGAATGGTTGTTACTAAGGTTCATATAATTTGTTTGTCAGCACTATCACTAGTCCTATTTTTGGTTAAAGGGACAGTAAATAATATGGACTTATGTGGGCAACAACAAGAAAGTTATTTCCATTTTGGTTTGGCTATGCAATTCAACGGGATTTCTAGAGATTTGTATTTTCCGGATCATGATCCAGGGCAAATAGGATCGGGTCCAAACCAGTCCAGACTGAATCAGGTCCAATCCAGATTTACAAACTGAGGCCACGAATCAGAATGGGGGGGGGTGTCTGTGCACAGTGCTCGTGTTTAGTTGTTTAGCTTCAACAAACAGAACCCAGATTACTTCATCTCAGTCTTAGAATTCCAGTCATGGGCCATTACCATAGAGGATTGAATTAAAACTCATGCAATCACTTATTTTCCCCGGTGAAAAATGTATTATCATCCCTTTAATGATTTTATAAAATTATGAGGCATCTTATAATGAAAGATCTCTGTGGCTTGATCAGTGTACCTCATACTGACGTACAGCTAGTCATAGCTCCCTCTACAAAGTGCCCGGTTTTAAAGTCCTACTCATTATAGGACATTACTGTCAAAGCATTCCAATAATTAGAAGCCTTTCCATACATCAAAACCCAAGAAATAATCCCAAATGCAAGGGCTAAAATCGTATGTTTACCAGTATAGTGTTAATCCCTCCTGTTGAAAGCATGTAGCGTGAACCTGTATCCTGCGAACGCATTCCTTATGCCTTATCCCTGGTTTAGTTTAATAGGATCCCAGTGTGTGTAACTGGAGGATGATTTGCAGTCTGTAAAATTCACAGTTAAAGGTAAAAGTAAAGGGACCCCTGACCATCAGGTCCAGTCGTGTCCGACTCTGGGGTTGCGGTGCTCATCTTGCTCTATAGGCCGAGGGATCCGGCGTTAGTCCACAGACAGCTTCCGGGTCATGTGGCCAGCATGACTAAGCCATTTCTGGCGAACCAGAGCAGCGCACAGAAACACCATTTACCTTCCCGCCGGAGTGGTACCTACTTCTCTACTTGCACTTTGACGTGCTTTCGAACTACTAGGTGAGCAGGAACAGGGACCGAACAACTGGAGCTCACCCCATTGTAGGGATTCGAACCGCTGACCTTCTGATCAGCAAGCCCTAGGCTCTGTGGTTTAGACCGCAGCGCCACCCGCGTCCCTGGTAACCAATTAAGGTAGCCCAAATCCTTTATGGGTTTTAAAGGAGGCCTTTTTGTTTGCAAAGCAACCCATCAGCACCACAGGAAATTACTGAAATATTGATTTGGGACTTGGCACCTGAAATACAAGGTAGTTCCACCGAGGTTGTCTACTGGAAGCTTGGAGGTGGGGAGGGGCTCATTGTGCATGGCACCTGGTCAATAGGAGATAATCGAAACAGGAGCTGGGACCGAGCAACGGGAGCTCACCCCGTGGCAGGGATTCGAACCGCCGACCTTCTGATCAGCAAGCCCTAGGCTCTGTGGTTTAACCCACAGCGCCACCTGGGTCACAGTTACCTGAGCTTAAATAGCTTGGTGGGCTTTTGCATTCTATCAACTAAGACTGTCTTCTTTGAGACCTCATGGAGGAACCGAGGCACTGTGGTAGAGGCCTCTCTGCTGTAGACTTAATCCCATCACAAAAGTAACTGGGATGGGAAAATACTGGCTTTAGAGAAACGCTACCTGTTGAACTCATGGAACTCATAGAATCATAGAGTTGGAAGGGACCCTGAGGATCATCAAGTCCAACCCCCTGCAATGCAGGAATATGCAGTTGTCCCATATGGGAATTGAATTTGCAACCTTGGCATTATCAGCACCATGCTCTAACCAATCATCTGACTCGTACATGTTCACCAAGCACTTCCACTAATTCAAAGATTTGTGCCATGCATGCCTCTATCTTTCCTTCTGTTGTTTTATCTTTCCATTGCATTTACACCTCGCCTTTCCTTCCAATGGTGCCAGGTGGCATACGTGGTTCTCCCCCTTCCTCGTTTTATTCCAAGCACAACAGCCCTGAGAGTTAATTGAGAGGCAGTGATTGGCCCGAGCGCGCTTCATGGCTGAGTTTGGGGTTGGAATCCTGGTATCCCATGTTCCAGTCGGGCACGCTAACGCCTACACCAGGCTGGCTCTCTCTAAACCACCACTCCTCAAACTGGCAAATTCCACACTCCATTTTGTGTAGTAGAGCCAGGAACCCCCGGTCTTCCAGAGAGCTAAACCAGTGGTTCCCAACCTTTTTTTGGCCATGCCCCGCCTAAGCATCTCTAAAATCCTGATTACCCCTCCCCTCCCGTTGACATATAATTCTTATTATTCAAGAAGTGAACTCCTATTCACATGGAGGAAGCCTAAAAGGCCATTAACAACAACAAAAATACAACCAAAGTGGGTTATATAATCAACAAGTAAGAAGGAACTCGGGTTTAGAACAAGAAATGGAAGACTTAATTTTGAGTCTAAGAGGGGACATTGGAGAAATGAGGAAAGAATTTAATGATTTAAAAATGGAAGTGAGTAATAACATGAAAGGAATAGAGGAAAAATTAGACAAAATGAATGGAAGAATAGAAATTAATACAAAATCAATTACAGAGTTGAAAACACAGGTATCTGAACTAGCTGAGGAGAACAAGGAATTGACAAAGACAATACAGGACAACAAAAATAAAATACAGAATTTGAAAGAGACAGTCAAAAGGTCACTCAAGGAAATAAAAGAGTGTAAAAAAAGGAGAGAGGGCAAGAAAGGAGAGGGAGGAATTCAGGATAACACAGGAGGCAACCTGTGACGCTATGTCCATGCTGCAAATGCAAGTCAAAGGGAACATTCGCCACATTGGGAACCACGGGTCTAAACTTTGAACAATGTGTTAGAATCTTTCTTTCTCCTCTTTCTTCTTTCGTGTACAAAAAGAAAATTAAATGTACTCCTGTTGGGCTTTTGGTTTTAACTGGAAAAGCCTCAAAACCAGTTTAGCACTTGGAGTGGTGTCTAGCTACGCTTCCCCTGCGTTTTCCTGCTTCTCCAGTGCTTTTGCAGAGTTTTTCAGACTTCAAACTTCTTCTTCTTGCGCAACGGTATGTGTGCCTTTCGTGCCAGCAAATAAACTCCCACAACGTCTGGGTTGTTTCAAAGTAAGCACGCTTTATTTACAGACATATAAATCACGGACACTTTCCCGGAGATTCAGACGACATCTCCGCTCCGGTTCAGTAAGGATACAGTTGCAGTGGCGAGGCTGCAGCGGCAGGGCCCCAGATCTGGTTGGAGGGCATTGGGTCGTTTTGCCAATAGCAACAAAATGTGTTGGGCAAGCCCTGCTGTTTCTGGTCTGTTGGCTGGTTGCAGACTATGGTTTGTCGATCTGGATATAAAGCCAAACTATCGTTTAGCTTTCTTACATTTGGTTTGATGTGATGCCCAGGTTCAGCCACTAAATTCAAGCCTGAACAGGAATTTAGAACTCTGATTCAAATCCATTTCTGAACAGGTGAACGCTTCTCCACAATGTTGTTGTTTTTCCTCTCTCTCTCTCTCTCTCTCTCTCTCTCTCTCTGTGTGTGTGTGTGTGTGTGTGGTGGGGGGAAAGCACCAAAGTGCCCTTTAACCAAAAGTGGGTTGTGGTCCCTTTAACAGGCAGCACAGTAATAAGAATATTAACTTTTTTGTGCGGGGGCATATAATAATTTTTTTAAAAAAAAAAATCTGCCATTTAATTTTAAATGCTAATATGTGTGCAGGTAATTAAGAAGCCAAAATTGACTATGAGCTTGGTAAGCTCTAAGAATGGGAGAGAGAGAGATCATTACGCCTCTGCTCATGGATAGCTATTTGCAAACCAGCTGATAATGTGCAAAATGAAGATTTCGTAAGTGGCATTTTAAATGAATGGTTAATGGCTTGAAGATTAATTAAATAGTCAGAGTTGTTCAAAAGAGAACCTGCTAAAATCTTGTTAGTAGGCCAGTCACTTTCATAGCGAAAGTGCAAGCCTATCTAGCAAGCAATTTAGAGTATTTCCCTCCTCAAACAACACACACACACACACACACACACACCTTTCCAGCATGCTACATACATGTAAGGTCACAAAGGTTTTACTGCAGGGTACATTAATACTAGGGACCCAGGTGGCGCTGTGGGTTAAACCACAGAGTCTAGGGCTTGCTGATCAGAAGGTCGGCGGTTCGAATCCCTGCCACGGGGTGAGCTCCCGTTGCTCGGTCCCAGCTCCTGCCTACCTAGCAGTTCGAAAGCACTTAAAAGTGCAAGTAGATAAATAGGGACTGCTCCAGCAGGAAGGTAAACGGTGTTTCCGTGCGCTGCTCTGGTTCGCCAGAAGCGTCTTTGTCATGCTGGCCACATAACCCGGAAGCTGTCTGTGGACAAACGTCAGCTCCCTCGGCCTATAGAGCGAGATGAGCGCCGCAACCCCAGTCGGCCACGACTGGACCTGATGGTCAGGGGCCCCTTTACCTTTACCTTACATTAATACTAAATAAATACCACAAAACGAACGATAAAACTTTGAATTTGTTGTTCCACCAGTATTCATCTCACTGGTGGTGGGTGAGGAAGGGAAGGAGATTCACATTTTGTAAGCATCAAAACGCTGCTGTTTTTGAAAGCTGGGAAACGCACTAGCTTGGGGAGGGGGGAGATTTGGATCGCAAGGCAGCTATCCACTTTTATTTCTTATTTTTGGTGCAATATAATGATTCTCTGGAAAGCCCGTTAATGTACTGTTTTCATTCCTTAGAACACAGTTCACCATATTGTGCATATTGAGAATCTTGAGAAAGAAGCATTCTAGGCTTTGGTACGACTTGTATATCATTCCTTCGTTTGAGGCCATACCAGAGAGTGTCGGCTTTCACGTTCTTAAGAGGGCCAGCGCTCTCAGCCGCAGTTACCGCAGGCTGAACGGACAAACCGTTAACTGTAATCCACCATCACAACTAAAACTTCCTTCCCCCCAATTGGCACAGGGCCTGTCAATGGCAGAGCATGCCTGCTGAACGATGAGCTTCCCCCTTAACAAAATCCATCGCAACTGGCAAACCAAATTGCCTTTGAGTCCGTCTGCAATGCAGCACAGGAATTATAGTGGGGGGGGGGAATCAGATATTCCTATTCCCAGCAGGTGTTGGTGATGGAGAGGTTGTGGACACAGATAACAACATGACACTGCCCCCCCCCCGGGGGGGGAGGCAGTCTGATGGAGAAGCAAAGTGCAAAGCCCTTCCCAAGTCATTTCCAATCTTGAGTTCTTTCCTACAGTGATTAGCATGATTAAGCAGGGATGTCAGGCCTAGTTCTCCCATCTATATCAAAATAAATACTTCGGTTGACCAGGTGACCTCATAAGCGTGAGGTCAGTATGGAGCAACCAAGAGAGCTCCCCTGGCAATTATTACATGCTGCTTGCTGCAAAAGATTTGTTAGACAGTGATGGAAAGTCTTAATGCACGAAGTGGTGGAAGAGGACACGCACAATGATGATTAAGATGACAGTGAACTGGAAACAGCTGCAACGCTCTCCCTGGGTTCTGTATTGCTTAAGATGAAGACCACCTGGGCTGGCTACTGTGTCTGATTTTTTTAGAGTGAGTGTGCGGCAATTCCCCCACTGTGTGCATTTCTGTGCTTCGGTTTTTGAAATAAGGAAGCCATTGTTAAAGTCTGCAGACAAAAGTTTCTGCAGTCGTTTCCTTTCCTTTATATGTCCATGAATATATTGCTGCTGATATATGCTGTGTGCAAACTGAGCTATGAAACTACATGCCATATTTTTCCGTGTATAAGACGAGGTTTATTATTATTATTATAACGAATTGTGATAAATAGGGGCTCGTCTTACACACTGATAGTGCAGAGGGGGGATGTGGGATTGGTGGTGGCTGCGAGCAGGAGATTGTAAGCGGTGATTGGTGGCTGCGGCAAGGCCTGCTGGTGATTGGCTGTTGCTGCGGCAAGTGGGCGGGCTGTTGGTGGTGAGCGGGCAGACGATTGGGGGCTTCAATGAGGTGTGCGATTGGCAGCGGCAGTCAGGCGGGTGAGTGATTGGCGGCAATCCCCAACAATAAAATTTCAACAACTCTGAGCAATCCCTCCCCACAAAAAAGCTCATGAACTCTGGGCAATCTTACCCCATTTCCTTGATTTGGAGTCCCAAAAAATAGGGGTCCGTCTTATACAAGGAAAAATATGCAGAGTTGTGCTGGAGGCAACAGCCAGATGTTCTTTCTGTTGCAGAACCCTCTTTCCTAGGCAGATTCCTCCAGGAAGCCCATGGGCAAAGCAGGATATGAAAGCAACAGCCTATCCAAGCATTTGGTTTCCCAGTGTTAGTTGCATGCTGCCTCTGAACATGGGTGTTCTATTTAGCGGTGATAGCTATTAAAGGTAAAGGTAAAGGTACCCCTGACCATTAGTTCCAGTCACAGACACTGGGGTTGCAGCGCTCATCTCGCTCTATAGGCCAAGGGAGCCAGCATTTGTCCGCAGACAGCTTCCACTTCTGGCGAACCAGAGCAGCGCACGGAAACACCGTTTACCTTCCTGCCGGAGCAGTACCTACAGGTGAAACTCAAAAAAATTAGAATATCATGGAAAGGTTCATTTCTTTCAGTAATTTGCCGGAGCAGTACCTACAGGTGAAACTCAAAAAATTAGAATATCATGGAAAGGTTCATTTCTTTCAGTAATTTGACTTAAAAGGTGAAACTAATATATGAGATAGACTCGTGACATGCAAAGCGAGATATATCAAGCCTTTATTTGTTACAATTGTGATGATTATGGCGTACAGCTGATGAGAACCCCCAATTCACAATTTCAACTTTGGGGTTTTCATCAGCTGTACGCCATAATCATCACAATTATAACAAGCACAGGCTTGACATATCTCGCTTTGCATGTCATGAGTCTGTCTCATATATTAAACTCCAGTAGCTAATGAAAACAATTGCTTACATAAATGGACTTTTCCACGATATTCTAATTTTTCGAGTTTCACCTGTATTTATCTACTTGCACTTTGACATGCTTTTGAACTGCTAGGTGGGCAGGAGCTGGGACCAAACAACGGGAGCTCACCCCGTTGCAGGGATTTGAACCGCCACCCTTTTGATCGGCAAGCCCAAGAGGCTCTGTGGTTTAACCCACAGCGCCACCTGCGATAGCTATTAGCCACTGATAATTCATCCTCATGGTCAATGCACAGTTGCCGTGTTGGGAACTGTGCACGAACATGCCGGCCGTGGAAATTTCCAGAGTCCTCTACCATTCAAGTGTCCCTCTAGCATTTGCGTGTGCTTTCTGGTGTTTCCATCCTCAAGAGATTCTCTTTAGGTTGCAGTGGTTTTGTTTGTTCTTTGAAAGAAGTCGCCTTACAAACATGTTGTTGTTGTTGTTGTTCAGTCGTTCAGTCGTGTCCGACTCTTCGTGACCCCATGGACCAGAGCACGCCAGGCACGCCTACCCTTCACTGCCTCTCGCAGTTTGGCCAAACTCATGCCAGTCACTTCGAGAACACTGTCCAACCATCTTGTCCTCTGCCGTCCCCTTCTCCTTGTGCCCTCCATGTTTCCCAACATCAGAGTCTTTTCCAGGGAGTCTTCTCTTCTCATGAGGTGGCCAAAGTACTGGAGTCTCAACTTCAGGATCTGTCCTCCCAGTGAGCACTCAGGGCTGATTTCTTTAAAGATGGATAAGTTTGATCTTCTTGCAGTCCATGGGACTCTCAAGAGTCTCCTCCAGCACCATAATTCAAAAGCATCAATTCTTCGGCGATCAGCCTTCTTTATGGTCCAGCTCTGACTTCCGTACATTACTACTGGGAAAACCATAGCTTTAACTATATGGACCTTTGTCGGCAGGGTGATGTCTTTGCTTTTTAAGATGCTGTCTAGGTTTGTCATTGCTTTTCTCCCAAGAAGCAGGCGTCTTCTAATTTCGTGACTGCTGTCACCATCTGCAGTGATCATGGATCCCAAGAAAGTAAAATCCAAACATGTGCTTGCATCCATTGGCATGGGCTGCGGAATTTATGGCACCGACAGGGCTTTTGCCAAAGTATACCCAGGCGAGAGGAGGCCTGCTTGCCAGCAATTCGTGCCAAAAGCCCACAGTGACTGGGCTGTGTCCCTTAAAGCAGCTTAAAGCACTGCCTTGGCAGTGGGTGTGATGTGATAGTTAGAATCCACCCAGATTCAGTTGAAACTGAGCCCAGTACAGAAATAATTGCATTATAAAGAGAGCTAAGCATAGAGTAATGGGATGCGGGCGGCGCTGTGGGTTAAACCACAGAGCCTAGGGCTTGCTGATCAGAAGGTCAGCGGTTCGAATCCCCGCGATGGGGTGAGCTCCCGTTGTTCAGTCCCAGCTCCTGCCAACCTAGCAGGAATTTTTAGGGAAGTTTTTAAACTGTGATATTTTAAATGTATTTTAATATTTGATGGAAGCTGCCCAGAGTGGCAGATGGGCGGGGTACAAATAAATTATTATTATTATTATTATTATTATTATTATTATTATTATTATTATTGCAGTTTGAAAGCATGTCAGAGTGCAAGTAGATAAATAGGTACATCTCCGGTGGGAAGGTAAACGGCGTTTCCGTGCGCTGCTCTGGTTCGCCAGAAGCGGCTTAGTCATGCTGGCCACATGACCCGGAAGCTGTACGCCGGCTCCCTCGGCCAGTAAAGCGAGATGAGTGCCGCAACCCCAGAGTCGTCTGCAATTGTACCTAATGGTCGGGGGTCCCTTTACCCTTTACCTAAGCATAGAGTGTGGTCCTTTTCATTTCCTCAGAGCAGGGATAAGGGTCAGGAGGAATCAGCTTTGGAACCATTGGAGAAAGAAATCCAAGATTGCAAGGCGCTCTCATTATTTGGGATAAAGTGGCAAATGGGTGTTAAAAAATATGAGAGACATTAGTCCTTCGCCAAGAGTACCCATCCCACATTTTAGGGCTGCCATTTTTAAAATTTGTTTCCGACACTGTTTGATCAGTGCATTTGAGATGAGATTGAAGCTTGCCAGTACATCAGCTATAGACACTTTGTTTTTGAGGAAAAGGAATTATATTTGTATCCACTCAGTCCTGAGGAGAGTTGCTGCAGAGCTGGGTGGTGCTCAGAAGTTATTATGTTGACAGCCCTTATGTGGAATACTGTACAGAGTTGAAACAAAATTAAAAATTAAAAAATCCTTCTGGTATCACCTTAGAGACCAACTAAGTTTGTTCTTGGTATGAGCTTTCGTGTGCATGCACACTTCTTCGGATACAAAGAGTTGGTTAGAGAACACCAGGTCCTTATTCTGAACCACAATTTCGTCATCCCCTATATTACGATAACTAGAAAGATCCAGATTTTCAACTAACATGAGCATGAAAGTGATTTATATCAGGGTCAAGATTTCTCCTTTGAACCATTTGTTGTTGTTGTTCAGTCGTTCAGTCGTGTCCGACTCTTCGTGATCCCATGGACCAGAGCACGCCAGGCACGCCTATCCTTCACTGCCTCCCACAGTTTGGCCAAACTCATGTTAGTAGCTTCGAGAACACTGTCCAACCATTGAACCATTTGAACCATTGCCTGATGGCAAAAAGGCAGCAGGGGGAATCCTAATTCTGTGCCACCCAATGAGGACTATACGGGGGGGGGCACAGAGATTTCCAGCCCTTCCACAAATGTTGGATCCAGTATTCAGAGTATCCAGTATTCAGAGTTCTTCACAGGAAAATAATGAGTCCAGTCGTCTTACAACAGCTCTTAGATGTTGCATTCAAACTGTAGGTGAAAGTAGCTTCGCTGCCATTTAAAATGATGGGACCAGGGTATAAGCCTTAGCAAGAGGCTGTTTATTTTTGTATACACGTCCCTAAGCCAGTTCCAGAGCTATGCAGCGCTCAAAGCTATGCAAGGAAAAACAAATGCATGCTCTTTCAGCACCTGTAAACGCTGTATTGTTTTAACATTCGTTTGGGAGCCGCCCAGAGTGGCTGGGGAAGCCCAGCCAGATGGTAGGGGTACAAATAAATTATTATTATTATTATTATTATTATTATTATTATTATTATTATTATAAATGAAGGAAGCGGGGGGGGGGAACTGGACTCGATAAGGAGAGGTATATTCTATTCTGTACTAAGAAACTACTGGATAATTAAACCAGCTGATTATTGGGAGGGATCTGGTCTTTTTGGAATGAGTTCTGACTAAGATCTTTTTGGGAAAGATCTTAGCCAGATCTCATTCTGGACAAGAAGCGACAGGAGAGAGGGGGCAATTCTAAAGGAAAGGGGCAATTCAACAAGGCAAAAAGAAATGTGGTGTGCCATGCTGTGGATTGTAAAGAAATACTGCCACAGCTGGTTTTTTGTTTTTTTTAGAAGCCATGTTTGGCTGGATTTCACTGCTTTGCAAGCTAATGCGAAGGCAAAGATGGAAGAACTTACTGTTTAATGTCCCAGAAATAAAACTTCCTGGAAAAGTTCGGGGAAAATAGGTTCCTGGCACAGTCCTTCAGGCTTACAGCTCCTCTTCCAACAGTACAAAATCGGAGGTGTTTTGTGACACCTCAGATTCATTATCCTAGGCAGAATAGATATTCATGCAATGTAATATTCATTATAAATCTTAGTATGGCCACCAGCAGCAGGGCTGTCGTCAGTACCAGAAACCTAGTGGGAAATAATATTCACATTCCCCTGGAGACCGTTTCCTTGACTTCTAAGCAGACCTTTCCACTATGATTCACAACAGATGTGTTGCCTACCTATCTTACAGCAATAAGCTACCCCATTTGGAGACTTTTGGTCAGAAATTACATCAAACTAGTGGGATCCTTCCATAATTTCTAGAGGTTATATGATTTTTTTTTCATGTTCTTCCTGATGCACTGACAATGCTTTTAGATTATCAGACGCCGCTCCAATAGGAAGCAGGTTTATAAAAAGAGTTATGCAATCGATGCCTGTTGTTGTTGTTGTTCAGTCGTGTCTGACTCTTCGCGACCCCATGGACCAGAGCACGCCAGGCACCCCTATCCTTCACTGCCTGAAGCAGTTTGGCCAAACTCGTGCCAGTCGCTTCGAGAACACTGTCCAACCATCTCATCCTCTGTCGTCCCCTTCTCCTTGTGCCCTCCATCTTTCCCAACATCAGGGTCTTTTCTAGGGATTCTTCTCTTCTCATGAGGTGGTCAAAGTACTGGAGCCTCAACTTCAGGATCTGTCCTTCCAGTGAGCACTCTAGTCCAGTGAGCACTCTAGTCCAACCCAAAGGCTTTGGAGAGAAGACATAAAGTTCACCGCATGTTACAATTTGAGAGAAAATGCTGTGCCAATGGTACCTTTAACTATACGGACCTTTGTCGGCAAGGTGATGTCTTTGCTTTTTAAGATGCTGTCTAGGTTTGTCATTGCTTTTCTCCCAAGAAGCAGGCATCTTCTAATTTCGTGACTGCTGTCACCATCTGCAGTGATCATGGAACCCAAGAAAGTGAAATCTCTCACTGCCTCCATTTCTTCAATCGATGCCTGAGTAATTATTAAATCAGGAACTACCTAATAAATTTCAGGTGTTTTCTGATCAGCAAGGGAAAGTGTCTATGCTGGACCCAAGGGCCTTCAACAAGTAAAACAGCAACAATAGACTTTTCAGGCATAGTAACCAAGTAAATATAATGGTACCCCTGACCGTTAGGTCCAGTCGCGGATGACTCTGGGGTTGCACGCTCACCTCGCTCCATAGGCCAAGGGAGCCGGCGTTCATCCGCAGACAGCTTCCGGGTCATGTGGCCAGCATGACTAAGCCGCTTCTGGCGAACCAGAGCAGCGCACAGAAAAACCATTTACCTTCCCGCTGGAGTGGTACCTATTTATCTACTTGCACTTTGACGTGCTTTTGAACTGCTAGGTGGGCAGCAGCAGGGACCGAACAACGGGAGCTCACCCCATTGTGGGGATTCGAACCGCTGACCTTCTGATCGGCAATCCCTAGGCTCTGTGGTTTAGACCACAGCGCCACCCGCGTCCCTAGTAACCAATTAAGGTGGCCCAAATCCTTTATGGTTTTTAAAGGAGGCTTTTTTGTTTGCAAAGCAACCCATCAGCACCACAGGAAATTCCTGAAATATTGATTTGGGACTTGGCACCTGAAATACAAGGTAGTTCCACCGAGGTTGTCTACTGGAAGCTTGGAGGTGGGGGGGGGGGCTCATTGTGCATGGCACCTGGTCAATAGGAGATAGTTGAAACAGGAAAAAAGTTCTTCATACCAATGTGCTAGAATTGGGAATTGACATCTTTGGCACCTATGGCAATGGACAAAACTGGGCAACCAGCCACAGACATTGGCACCAAAGTATTAATATGAGCACTGCATCAGTCCAGCATGTGGAGAAAGGTGATGGGGTCTTCACCAATTGACTCTTCAGGCAATTCATATTGCACAAAAGAAATGTACTGGCGGATCTCCAGAGTAGATCAGTCATTTGAACCATGGGCAAGTATTATCGTATTTTTCCATGTATAAGACACCCCCATGTAAAACAGAACCCCCCCTTTTTAAACCCCAAATTAAGAAATCAATATTTCTGGAGTTGTTTAGCTTTTGGGGTTGGGGGGGGGGAGGTTGCCACTGCCAATCGCCTACCCACCCCTTCTGCATTCACTATCTGTGTATAAGATGACCCCCAATTTTTGCCTTAATTTTTTATAGCAAAACACTTTGTCTTATACACGGAAAAATTCGGTATTACTATTTAATTACGGGGTTTACAGATATGAATTAATTTGCAAACAGGCATAACACAGAAGTGTCCGTCATTTTGCACATGGGCAGTTCAAGCTTCTTCTTCTAGATAGTTTAAAAGAGAGCTGCCTTTATGCATTCCCATGACCATGCGGCCATGCCTGGTGATCAGAGTTTTCCATCTAAACAAGACCATCATGCTAAACCATAGTCTAGTGCCATGCAAATGAACATTAAAGAGCCCCCTCTCACAGAGCCAGGGGAAGGAGTTCAAAAGCTTTCACTAGGGCCTTTGTTTAGCCTCTATTTGTCATGTCACACTGACTTACAAACGGTGGTCAACATTAGCTAGGGGCTGGTTTCAAACAGCCAACTTCAAACGATGGTTACTGAAGTTACTTGTTAGTCTTAGTTAAAATGAAGCACAATTTTGGATCGGAACGTCATGGAAAGATGTGGCTGGCAAGATACAGAAGCTTCTAAACTACTACTCACCATCCCAAATTTGAGCAACCCCAAATTTCAACACATGGGAATAAAATCTCTCCATCCCTAATATTCAACATTGTCAAAACAAAATAAAAAATTCTTTCCAGTAGCACCTTAGAGACCAGCTAAGTTTGTTCTTGGTATGAGCTTCCGTGTGCATGCACACTTCTTCAGATACCACACTTCTTCTTCAGGTATCTGAAGAAGTGTGCATGCACACGAAAGCTCATACCAAGAACAAACTTAGTTGGTCTCTAAGGTGCTACTGGAAAGAATTTTTTATTTTGTTTCGACTATGGCAGGCCAACACGGCTACCCACCTGCAACATTCAACATTGTTTCACTTAACTTTACTATTTGAAGAAAGATGGGAAAAAGGGCTCTTGTAGGTAGGTAGGTAGGTAGGTATAGATAGATGGAATATCTTTTCATTAACCAATTTTCATTATCATGATTAGGCTATAAGAACTGACAGCTCCCTTTTATTTATAATACAGTTTTTTGTAATCATAATGAAAAGAAATAAAACATCTCCATCTGCTTTCTCCGTATTTTCTATAATTTTACAAACAATGGGTTGGAAATTTGTGTAGGTATCCAGACCGTGTTGGACTCAACTCAGTGTGACCAAAGTCAGTGAATCATGATGATGGTGGTGATTTATAGAATTTCTATACCGCCCTATACCCAGAAGTCTCAGGGCGCTTCACAGAACAAAATCCAAATATAAAACCACTAAATATATTATTATTTATTGAATTTACAGGAGTGCCAGCTCAGTAATACATGGAGCGCTCGTGTTTTAAAGCAAACGTTGGTTGTTGCTATTTTTTTTTAATGCCTTTTGAATGTTGCTGCTCAAATTCCTTCTTTGAGGAGCAGATTGCTGTAGGCATAGAAACAGCATATAGGGCCAGGCCTGTCTGGCTGCAATAATGCCATGCACTCTTAGTATATATTTGAAACATAAGACATTATTCAGGCCCTGTCCTTTAATGCCTCCTTCCTCCTCCATTCCTCATGCCGCGATCCCTCTCCTCCCCCAGAGGCCAAAAGTCTTTTCATTCTCCATTGTGCAGCTGTCACATATTATTGTCACAGTGTGCGCCCCCTCCCTCTCGATTCATCTCCGAGGGAATAAGAGCTTTTGAGTCTTGCCAAGAAGGTGCGAGATGAGAGTGCCGTCACAATGGAGGGAAAGGGCAGCGAGGTGCCAATATTTTACCGCCTTTGCAAATAAATCTGAATAATCAGCCCTTTTGACAACCCATTGTTGTGCCTGATTCCCCCCCCCCTTTATTCGTTTAAAATTCAAATGGTGATACATTATAATTTTCAGCGTAATAGTTACTTTGGGGTGTTGTCTGTCAACTCCGTAATCACTGAAAACATAGCCTGCGCTCGCTTCTTGAATTTATCGGCGTTAAACAGTTCTGCCTTTGGGCTTTTAAGGATATTCAGCCCAAGATGTGTTTACCTCATAAGTCGGTAGGAACCTTAAAACATATCAAAGGGGACACCGTTTAATTTATTAATGGAGAGGGGGGCGGGGTTAGCCTGTATGTGCGGTTTGTTTAAGGCCACAAGCCAAAAACATTTATAAATAAACTTTTGTGGTTTTAAAAAAAAAAAAATCTTGAAAGTAGCCACGACATATATAGGTTTTTTTTTTGGGGGGGGGGGGGAGTATGGAGCACTGATGGAAGGGGTAAAAACCCACTCTTTTGGAGTAAAGGGTAGTGCTATTTTCTGTTTCTCGGCGCCTGTAATGCTCAATAATTGCCTGAAAGGACTGCTTTAATTGAGTACTTTTGTGCAGTAAGTGTTCCGCTAACCAGGGGAGCTGAAGTGCTTTCTATCCATTCGCAGGTAATGATAGAGGCGGGTTGTTGCAATGCGGGTCCCTGCTTTACAAATCAGCAGCTACTCCTGCAGCATGATGGAGGGGTTGGGGTGGGGGGGTGAGTTGTGGTTTGTGGGGGGAGAGAGGTGGGGGGGCACGGCTTTGGGGAGCCACATTAAATCAGCCACAAGCCTGCGCCTAATTGTTATTGATTGTTAAGTGCCCAAATTGCGGGGAAAACAGCCCATGCGAGTTCCCCACCTGAAGAAAGTCTCGTTTCCTCCCTTTGATATTTTCCGTAACTACTGCTCCTGATTTGTAAGGATAAGAGAGGCAGCTATTCAGGGGCCTGTATGGCAAATAGCAATGTTTATGCAGCTGCTGCTTCTAAATGGGTGGGGAAGGGGGTGAACTGATCTTTTCCTCTTTTTCCCTGTAAATGCCACTGTCTGCATCATTGTTGAAGCTTTGACCTCCCTGCTTCAGAGCTTGAAAAGCCTTTTTTCCACCTTGAGCAATAGGCACTGTCTGCAGAGCTCAACAGTCAGAAAATCTCATTCTCGTGCCTTGAGTGCTGATGCCAACTTGATCAGTTTAACCGCAACTGATGCTCGGCTATTTCTAGTTAAACCTGCTTCGTGCCGCTATCCTTCTTACGCTTTGCTGTAAAGTGTAGGGCTTTTGGTTTTAACTGGAAAAGTCTCAAAACCAGTTTAGCACTTGGAGTGGTGTCCAGCTAGGCTTCCTTCTACGTTCTCCTGCTTCTCCAGTGCTTTAGCAGAGTTTCTTCAAACTTCTAACTTCTTCTTCCTGCGCAACGGTATGTGTGCCTTTCGTGCCAGCAATTAAACTCCCACAAAGTCTGGCTTGATTAAAGCAAGTAAGCTTTATTTACAAGCATATGAATCATGGAGCTCCTCTCTGGGGCTCACGGAAGACATGTCCGCTCAAAAGTGAAAGCAGGACTGACCAAGAAATAAACGGTGCGTCACATAAATCACAAAGACATCGCATACAGCAGACAGTAGTGACATCATCCCTGTGGGAGGAGCGAACTGTTGAGCTTCTTTAACCCTCAAAGCTCCAAACCTCACATAAAGAAAGTTCCGCTATCATGAATTGTACTTACCAACATGTACAGGTGAAACTCGAAAAATTAGAATATCGTGGAAAGGTTCGTTTCTTTCAGTAATTCAACTTAAAAGTCAAAACAAAATAAAATTAAAAAATTCCTTCCAGTAGAACATTAGAGACCAGATAAGTTTGTTCTTGGTATGAGCTTTCATGTACATGCACACTTCTTCAGCTACTTAAAAGTACTTAAAAGGTGAAACTAATATATGAGATAGACTCGTGACATGCAAAGCGAGATATGTCAAGCCTTTATTTGTTATAATTGTGATGATTATGGCGTACAGCTGATGAGAACCCCAAATTAACAATTTCAACTTTGGGGTTTCCATCAGCTGTACGCCATAATCATCACAATTATAACAAGCAAAGGCTTGACATATCTTGCTTTGCATGTCATGAGTCTATCTCATATATTAAACTCCAGTAGCTAATGAAAACAATTGCTTACATAAATGGACTTTTCCACGATATTCTAAATTTTTGAGTTTCACCTGTAAGGCTGCCTTTTGTGGTTGGGCTGCCATATTAAACAGTCCTATTAAGTCGCGTTTCTTTCACTTTTCTTTGATCTGCGCGCTTTCATTTTCTCACTTAGTTCCCTCTCCTGTTAAGCTCAAAGCCACTTCTGTAGTCTTGGGTTACATAGATCCATTGAGAAGCTTAATTTGGGTGTGCAATCAAACGAGATGTTTGCAATTCTGCGCGGGCACAGAAACAACCAGCGAGGTGCCTCACCGTGAATGTGAAACAAGTGACCCTCAAGTGCTCAAAACCCTTGTGCACTTTTTGCACACTTGTCGGGGTTTGGGTGCTGGAGCTCCTCGTGCACGGCCTTGGATTGGTTATGCACGAGGTACCAGTTGTGGGGAAAGTGGCCAGCGTTCCGCGTGCTTTTGAGCACGGTCGCCGGCCAAGCCTCACAGTCTGAAGGATGATGAGTAAGCCAATTGACGACTCCGATGAAGTGTGAGTTCCTAATTGCCTTCTTTAATGAACAGTTGCCTCGTGAAATAAAATATATACCCTGACTCTGAATAGACGGACCAATTTAAAGAAATAAAAATTTTACTTTACTCCCCCCTTTAACCCCAAAGGAAGACAGACACCGGTTGTATCTTTAGTGGCTTCGGCAGAACCCGCGTAGGCTCGTCCCCTAAGCTAAGTTCTCCTAAGCTTAAAGACCCTGCGCGCCCAATCTTCCGCGAGGCTAACTAAATAAACTAAAACCGAAATATCTTCCGCAATTCTAGCCCTAGGCTAAACCTAAAGAAAACCTAACTAAGGCTAAACCGAATGATCTTCCGCGATCTAACTCTAACTAAAGAAAAACCCATCCAACCCGTCCAGCCCGCTCCTAGCCCCTTAAACTAAACTTGACTTCAACTAAAACCCAACTAAAAGAACATAAGAAGAACGTGCGGTCTCGTGCTACTCCTCCTGCCTAAGCGGGGTGCCTCTGCCTTTTATTAGGGAACAAACGTGACATCATCATTAGTACTTTAACCAATAAAATCACTGTTGCTGCCCTCCAAAAGGGCGGGAAGCAAGTTTAACGCTCATTAACAACTTTGAACATGACCGGATCTACAAAATAAAGGCGGATTAATCTTGTAAGTGAATCACACTATTCATTCATGCTTTCACTTTCACTTTTGCGCGCAATTATACCAAAAGTAGACCTTGAAAAACCCATAAAATAACCAATTAATTATGAATCCATGGCGGATCCGTGAAACGTATTCCGACATATCATCTTTCTTTTTTTGTTTTAAATTAAATTAATTTTGATTTAGTTATATAAAAAAAATTAGAGATATCATAAGCATTTATCTTGACACAAACATTACCATTTGCTTCGATATAAACCTCGACATGAAAAGGCAAAGCGTCAACAGTGCTGACAGTGTCCACATCAAGACTGTGATATAAACACCAGCAAAACCATCAACATCCACCCCTTTCATAGGAGGAAATACTTGTACAATAATGTAGCAATAAAGTCATGAAAATAACAAACCACTAGCCGAACATAAAAAATGATCGATCCGATACACTATAAACCTTCTAGGCATATATATAAATACTTCAATATGTAGTGTAACACAACAAATCACCTCATAAGCATGTATACTTTCGCGTGCAGCGTAAAACAACAAATTACTCCCCAAACACAAGAGAGGACCTGATACAGGTCCAAAATTAAGAATAACGGATAACGACTGCCCAAACATAAGAGAGGTCCCGATCCGGGACCCAAAATTAAAGTATAACTAGAGCTGGGGCTACATGGCCTACCCAGACCCCTCCCCCATTTTTTTTAAATTTTTTATTTGGAAACTAAGGAAAATGGATAAGGAAACATAAAAGGGTTGTGGCTCTGAGGCTACAGAATCGAGGGAACTTTAGATTCTGGACTTACCACAGCGACCACAGGTAACGGGGAACTAGGGTCCGATTCCAGAGAGGGGATTTAAGCCACCTATGTACAAGTGGTTTTCGCCACAAGAGGGGATTTAAGCTACCTATATAAAGGTGTCCCAGCCAGGATGAGGATTTAAACCATCTACGCAAGGGTTTCCAGCGAAACGAGATGGGAATTAAACCAACTACATAAGGGTCTCCCATCAACAGCAGGAAACAAAGTGAAGGGAAAAGCTGGGAACCTGGTTTACTGCCAAAGGTAGCATATAGAGGGGTATTCTTCAAAGAAAATAGGGTTACCAAAAGGGTAGGACGCCACCAGACTTGACACATATATCTTGAACAAATCCGAGAATGACCAATTCTTTGACCAAAGGAAATATTTCAAATAAGGCATATAAGTGTTACCACATTTTGAACTACAACTTTTGCAAGCACAACGTGGAGATTTAGGATTATTGAAATAAAACATATATGTATAAATATATCTATGACTAGAACTGCACAAAGATGATGTTTTTAACCTTACATAAACATTTCCATATCATCAAAGTTGTGACGCTCTAAATGGAAACCATTTCAGAAAAGCTTTGCATATATAAACATCCATATCATTAATTACCAAGCTATATGGAAAACACATGTAATATGCGAGGCGGATATTTCAAGAAGCATACAAAGGTAAATATGCAATTTTTACAAATACAAGACAGGTTTAGAACTGCAAAATGGTGTTGGAGAGGAGGATGAAGACGATGAATGAGTTGCCGGTCGTCTTCTTCTCCGACTACACATGACCATGTAGAAGAAATAGTCCTGGAACTCAGGAAAAGTTCATGGAGCTCAGGAAAGTACTGAAACATCGAGTTCTGAAGAAACAATGATACCTGTAGAAGAAAGGAGGTTAAGCAAGCAAATCAAGGTGATCTGCTAGTGAATGCAGGTATGGGAATAACTGGAACAAATCTAGGCAGCCAGGAACCAAGGGGCTGCCCAGAGGCAAACAAAAGGCATAGGTTGAGGATAGTTGAAGAGTTGCTGCATTTGACAGGAAGTTGAGAAGTTAGCGAATAGCTAACAACCAGAGTTAGACATCACGGCTTGTGATGAAAAGGGAGTATCGAATTTCACGCAAAGTTTGTCCAGCGTGTTTCTTGAGTGAAGAATGGAGTTGAGCACACAAACAGGTGTGGGAAATAGGGGTTCTTTCCGCAGAAGTAGGGACAGTCCTCCGCTGAGAAGATTAAGCAACAAGGGGTTGTCGTTGAAGATGCAGGCTGGCAAGTACCACGCAGGGTTACATGACTTGATCTTCAGGTGAAGAGTTCCTTGCGGAAGACAGTACTTCTGAGCACAGGGAGGAACTGCCTGAAGAGCCTGTAGTAGAGTTCTTGGTTGATGCAGGAAAAGATACTCCAGAAGAATACCTGGGGAGATGCGGAGCATATTTGCAACCAGGTAGAGAGCAACAGAAAGCAGGTGAAAAGGGTTTGCGGTTTTGGTTGGAAACAGGTATGCTGCAAGAAGTGATGGCAGCAATCTGTAGGCACGGTGAGTACCATTCAAAACCAGCCAACAGAATGCCCATGCAAAAGACAGCACGGAACATAGCAAGGAGCGTCCCATGGTTGACGATTGGATCACTGAGACAAAGGAAAGTTTCAACGGCGTGAGAGTGCTTGAAGATGCTGCTGAACAGAACTTGTAGACAGGAGAATTCACCTTACCAAGCAGTGAAATTCTCCAGGAGAACTTTGCAATAGGTTTTCTGCAAGGGACAGTTTGAAGACTATCAAGGGAACACTCTAAAGTCAATGACTGTGGAGCTTTATCCATGAGGTACTGATGGAGAGTAAAGAGTTGCATGTGATTCTGGTGTAGCAGCTCTTTGATTAGGGCCTCTGCTGCAGCGAGCTTTTCTGACGTCAGCGCCCATTGGTCGACCCATACAGGGGGTCCTTCCTTCCATGTGAGTGGAAGAGCATGTACTGGCGCTGATGCAAAGGCCCACATCAAAAATGTGTATGGACAACAGTTCTTGCTTTAGACAATAAGTCTCTACCCCAAAGGGTGATAGGCACATCCATAACAAGTGGACGGAGCTGCACCATGGAGCCTGAGTCTGACTGGAAGGTAATCGGATGCACACTCTGGTGGGCGGGTTCGAAACCTCCGACTCCGAAGCCTTCCTGGGTGACAGTCGTTGCCCACTGGTCAGGCCAATCTTTTCTGGCGATCACTGTAACATCTGCGCCTGTATCAAGAAGACCCTTGATCTTTCGTCCACCCATTTCTAAGACGAGATGAGGGCGTTCTTCTGTAATCTTGATTAGCGCCATTGCTGTCTGAGGAGGCAAAGAGTCTACAGGAGCTGTAGGCGTAGAAGTAAGCAAATAGAGTCTGGCAATTTCCAAACCTTTTGTTAGGACACAAGGAACAGTTGAAAATCCTGGAATCAGCAACTGCGATGAATCTGTGATTCGAACTAGGCCTGCAGTCAGTGTGACTGTGGCAGGGAGGCGATCCATCCTAGGCAGGATAAGGCAAATTGAGGTGTCTGGGAATGGACCACGAATGGATGTTGGCAATTGCTGAGCAAACCATGGATTTGAAAAGTAACAGTCCTCTGTTAAGAAGAGTGGTATACCTGGGACAGAAGATTCTTCTTGTTCTTCGTTGGCAGTGTTTGAAGATATCTTTTTGGCTTCGGGTTTTTTGCACTGCTGAAGTTGGCAACTCTGAAGCTGCTTGGCGTTGAGTTGGCAAACTTGAGGTTCCTCTGTTGGTAAAAGTTGCTGATGCTGTTGAACCTGCTGGCATTCAGTCAGTTGTGCATCAAACTGGCAGGATGGAACTTCTTCTTTGACACGAGGCAGTAGAAGTTGTTGTTCCTGATAGTTGTTTGGTTGTGGCGGGCTGAGCTTAAAAGCTGGAGGTGACACAAAGGTGTGGACATTGTTAACTGGAGTGATGCTTAAGCTTCCACAAGAGGGAGCTGGCTCACTCACTTGCATTCTTTGGCCACATGGAAAGTGATCATCAGCTGGGTTGCAACTTGAACACTGCTGTTTCATCAAGGGCAAATGTCCTTCAATGACAGATTGACCTTGATTTGAAGATGAATAAAGCTCAGGAGTTGCGAGATTGATCTCAGTAGGATGTCTTCTCAACGTTGAAGGCAATTCTGCGATCAGAGGCTTGACTGTGATTGCTTGCTGTGAAGCAGGATCAACATCAGCAGGAACTGAAGGGCGGTCAGCAGAAGGTGAACTGAATGCTGTGTTCTCTACTGGAACCCTTTGAATAGGTAAGGCAGATGATGAAACCTCTGGAACCTGAATGTTTGATGAGGTCACATCTTTTCTCTGGACATCTGAAGAGTAGATATCTCTCTGGATCACTCTTTTTTCCTGATGACCTGGATAAGGAGTAGCGTTGTTCACCTTTCTGGGATGGTTGACCTTCATGATGTTCTTGAACTTGCACCCTATTGTTTTACCGGGGCCGGGGCGCGGCCCGCAGAACCGTTTCCCTGAACTGGAGATGAGGTAGGTGATGTGTTTTGTGGATTCAAGCGACAATCATTCGCCCAATGAAATCCTTTCTGACAGATGGGACATCTCTCTGGCGGCTTGGCAGAAGGCCTTGGCGTTGTTGTGCACTGCGACCGGAAATGCCCATCGCCTCCACACCCATAGCACTTCTTGACTGGCGTAGAGCTGTCTTGACGTGGCATCTGTACCGCAGCTGCCAAGAGCTGTGCTTTGTAGGAGTGGGTACCGACATTCTGGCAGACGCGTAGCATCTCAGTCAATGTGGCATCTGGACGAGCTGCAACTGCTGTTAGGGCATTCTTGCAGTCATCATTGGCATTTTCAAAGGCAAGTTGTTTTGTCAGCATGTTTCTGGCATGACGATCTTCTATCTGGCGTTCCACTGCAACAATCAGGCGATCCACGAAGTCCCCATAAGGTTCTTTTGGACCTTGCCTAACTGCAGCGAATCCTGATACTGAGCTAGCATCTGTGCGATTGGGTAGTCTGCGCCAAGCTTTGACTACAATGTCTGCTATGGTGACAAGTGCAGCATCAGGTATGGCTAGCTGTTGATTGAGATTGGAGTAATGTCCTGATCCTGTGAGCATATCTTCTGTGGCAAGTGGCGTTGCACGTCTGGCTGCTACTTCTTTCCACTCTTGCAGGCACAGAAGAGCATCTGTAGGCGACAGGAAGGTGCGAAGAATCAACTTCCAATCAGATGGCAGAAGTCTACTAGTGGACAGTCCTTCAAGTAAACTTCTAGTATAAGGAGCTTGAAGTCCATTTTCGCGTATGGCTTTTCGCAGTTCACGTAGTGTTTCAAAAGGAATGGCTTGATATCTTGCAGGTTGTCCTCCATTAGCACGAATCACTGGAAAGATGTGCATTGGATCAGCACTAAAGTCTATTTGTCCCAAAGCTGCTTCCAAAGCTTGGGTTCTGCAGATGGGCTGCATTGCTGTTGGATCTGTAGGTGGCATCAGTGAGTTTAAATCTTCTTGATGCTTTCCAAATGATGAGCCACTAGATGGTGCTAAAGAGTCTTTGACATCTGGATGCCTTGAAGATGGCTGACTATGAAGACAAGATGGCTGACTTGAAGTTGGATGAAGAAAAGATGGATGACTTGAAGTTGGAGCATAAGGTTGTTGGCTCTGTACTGCAAGTCCTGGCATCTGGATCATTATTGTTTGGCTTTGCTCTTGTCTTGGAATCTGCATTGGCATTGGAGGTGCTGAAGGGTTGGTAAATTGCTGTTGTGCTGCTTGCATTGAAGCTTGGATTGCTGTTGATTGGAAATCAGCTTGCTGCAAAACTGGAGCTGCTGGCTTGAGCGCGGCCTGCAGGGCAGCAGGGTTTGCTGGCAAAAAGGCTGCTTGCTGCTGCTGCTGCTGGATCGCTGGCAAAAGCGCGGCTTGCGATGGAGGAAGCGGGACCGTTGCTTGGAGCGAGGTCCGCGGCTGCTGCTGACTTGAAATCGCTGGCTGGTAAAAGGCCTGCGATGACTGCTGAGCGACTGGCGGTGGGGCAGTCCGCGGCGGGGCTTGAAAGGCCGACGGCGTCTGCTGCACCGGCACAGGCGGCAATGAATCTGGCAATGACAAATTGGACAAGGGCGAGTGCGTGTACGACAACGGGGCCTGAACTGGCTGCTGCGAGGGGGCCGAAAATGGCACAACCGCAAGCGGCAGCACAGGGGCACTATTAAAAGCAGTATTTCCTAAATTCACTGTTCCATTAAGCAAAACATTTCTTGGAGCGATTTGTTGAAAGCAGTTTCTTACTTTGCTCCATACTAATTGTACAGGAATTCCGATTTTCGGGTTGGCCATAAATTCTAACCCGATCCTTTCCCATGAGGCTAAATCTTTCGTTCCCTCCTTAGGGACCCAGGGACAAATTTCCCCAATGGTTTTAACTAAAAGCTCTACTTCTGATTCAGAGACAGGGTGACCATTTCTTTTCAAAAGGTACAATAAATCTTCACAAAATTTTACTTGAGCAGTTGAGAGTGAGGAGCCCATTTTTTTAAACACTTTTCAAAAACTTTTCCTCCCCCACCCGTAGGCTTCTACTAGGGGACACCGGCTCTACCCGTAGGCTTTAACCGAAAAACCTGGCACCCGTAGGCTTTAGCCAGAAAACCTCCGCCCCCACCCGTGGGCTTCTACTAGGGGCTACCGGCCCTACCCGTAGGCTTTGACCGAAAAACCTGGCACCCGTAGGCTTTAGCCAGAAAACCTTTCCCTCCCACCCGTAGGCTTTTTCGGGAGACACCGGCCCTACCCGTAGGCTTTGACCGAAAACCCTGGCACCCGTAGGCTTTTGCCAGACCCTGGCACCCGTAGGCTTTTGCCAGAACCCTTCCCACCCGTAGGCTTTAGGGAAGACCTTACTCTGCCCGTAGGCTTACACTAAACTCCTTGCCGCTCTACCCGGGGACCCCTTGGGGCAAAATATACGCGCGCGACTTCTATTTACACTACTTTGGGCAAGCGGTGGATTCGCGCTACTGCAGCGAAATCCTGGATAAACCGGGCCGTTATACCTCACCTCTCAATGTCTGTTTCCGAGCCACTTCCGATATGTTGCCTTTAACCGGAGTCTTCGTGGAAGCGATTTTTGACTACGCTTTGCCTCAGAGAGGGCACCACTTGTCGGGGTTTGGGTGCTGGAGCTCCTCGTGCACGGCCTTGGATTGGTTATGCACGAGGTACCAGTTGTGGGGAAAGTGGCCAGCGTTCCGCGTGCTTTTGAGCACGGTCGCCGGCCAAGCCTCACAGTCTGAAGGATGATGAGTAAGCCAATTGACGACTCCGATGAAGTGTGAGTTCCTAATTGCCTTCTTTAATGAACAGTTGCCTCGTGAAATAAAATATATACCCTGACTCTGAATAGACGGACCAATTTAAAGAAATAAAAATTTTACTTTACTCCCCCCTTTAACCCCAAAGGAAGACAGACACCGGTTGTATCTTTAGTGGCTTCGGCAGAACCCGCGTAGGCTCGTCCCCTAAGCTAAGTTCTCCTAAGCTTAAAGACCCTGCGCGCCCAATCTTCCGCGAGGCTAACTAAATAAACTAAAACCGAAATATCTTCCGCAATTCTAGCCCTAGGCTAAACCTAAAGAAAACCTAACTAAGGCTAAACCGAATGATCTTCCGCGATCTAACTCTAACTAAAGAAAAACCCATCCAACCCGTCCAGCCCGCTCCTAGCCCCTTAAACTAAACTTGACTTCAACTAAAACCCAACTAAAAGAACATAAGAAGAACGTGCGGTCTCGTGCTACTCCTCCTGCCTAAGCGGGGTGCCTCTGCCTTTTATTAGGGAACAAACGTGACATCATCATTAGTACTTTAACCAATAAAATCACTGTTGCTGCCCTCCAAAAGGGCGGGAAGCAAGTTTAACGCTCATTAACAACTTTGAACATGACCGGATCTACAAAATAAAGGCGGATTAATCTTGTAAGTGAATCACACTATTCATTCATGCTTTCACTTTCACTTTTGCGCGCAATTATACCAAAAGTAGACCTTGAAAAACCCATAAAATAACCAATTAATTATGAATCCATGGCGGATCCGTGAAACGTATTCCGACACACACTTGGGGTTAAGCATCATTAAGTTAAGGCATTTGTATAGCTATTCTGCCTGCTCCCCAAAAAGGGGGGGGGAGAGACATTGGAAATGGGGTTATTTAAAATATGAGTATTCTCCATATAGAGTAGCCCTGTAAAGTGTTAGAAAGCCTAATTTGTTGGTTTAAAATTTTATTCATACAGGGAACCAGGCAGTGGGCCTTCTCGGTAGTGGCGCCCGCACTGTGGAACGCCCTCCCATCACAGGTCAAGGAGATAAACAACTACCTGACATTCAGAAAATACCTGAAGGCAGCCCTTTTTAGGGAAGTTTTTAATGTGTGATATTTTTGTATCTGATTTTTGTTGGAAGCCGCCCAGAGTGGCTGGGGAGATCCAGGCTGATGGGCGGGGTATAAATTATTATTATTATTATTATTATTATTATCATTATCATTATCATTATCATTATCATTATCATTATCATTATCATTATTATACATTAAGTGAGAGCAAAGGAGTGGGTTCCATAAAAATGCAAATATTCACATAATAATAATAATAATAATAATAATAATAATAATAATAATAATAATAATAATTTATTTGTATCCCACCCATATGGCTGGGTTTACCCAGCCACTCTGGGCTGCTTCCAACAAAGGTTAAAAATACATTAAAATGTCACACATTAAAAACTTCCCTAAACGGGGCTGCCTTCAGATGTCTTCTGAATGTCGTAATAATGGTTGTACAACACGTGTATATCAATGCAAAGTGGAATATCATTATTCCAGTCAATCCAATTATTTCTACTCTGACTGAACCGACTCTAAGGTGGCTTTTCCTCGCTCTTGATACCTGAGGTTTCTGTAAGCCAGTGATGGCCAAACTTGGCCCTCCAGCTGTTTTTGGACTACAGCTCCCATCATCCCTAGCTAAAAGGACCAGTCATCGGGGATGATGGGAACTGTAGTCCCAAAACAGCTGGAGGGCCAAGTTTGGCCATCCCTGCTTTAAGCTAAGATAGATGTAGATTCCCTAGATCAAGGGAAGTAATAGTTCCACTGTATTCTGCTCTGGTCAGACCTCACCTGGAATACTGTGTCCAGTTCTGGGCACCACAGTTCAAGAAGGATACTGACAAGCTGCAACGTTTCCAGAGGAGGGCAACCAAAATGGTCAAAGGCCTGGAAACGATGCCTTATGAGGAACGGCTTAGGGAGCTGGGTATGTTTAGCCTGGAGAAGAGAAGGTTAAGGGGTGATATGATAGCCATGTTCAAATATATAAAAGGATGTCATATAGAGGAGGGAGAAAGGTTGTTTTCTGCTGCTCCAGAGAAGCGGACACGGGGCAATGGATTCAAACTACAAGAAAGAAGATTCCACCTAAACATTGGGAAGAACTTCCTGACAGTAAGAGCTGTTCGACAGTGGCATTTGCTGCCAAGGAGTGTGGTGGAGTCTCCTTCTTTGGAGGTCTTTAAGTGGAGGCTTGACAGCCATCTGTCAGGAATGCTTTGATGGTGTTTCCTGCTTGGCAGGGGGTTGGACTGGATGGCCCTTGTGGTCTCTTCCAGCTCTATGATTCTATGTAGATCTATCCACCTTCTACATGAAAAGTATGTGCTCGGCCACAAAGTTACAGTCCCTTCTCTTCTGCGTGAAGGATAGAATGCAATCATATTCTTTCCTAGTTTCCCAAATCCTTGGGAATGAAGCTTCTATTCCTTGACATGCAGTTAAATGTGTGCTCGAATAGTAGAGTGGAAAATTAAGCTAAGAATATAATTGTTAAAATGATAATGAACTCACTTTCTTCTTTATTTCTATGATTAATGTCACTGCTTTGGCACAGTAGCTGAAAGTTGATGCTTCTTTCTTGGAAGTTACATTTAATTCCATTTTGATTTTTTTTTTCCTCCCAAGGAGTAGCCATCAGAGGAAATAACTTTTTTTTTTTTTTTACATTCTTTTCTCCCCGAAAGTTTAGAACTAGCAATGAGCAGTCTCCCCAGAAAGAAATTTTCTGCAACGTTAATTGCACCAGACCGTAGCATTTAAAGCAACCTACTCTATCGTCCATTTACCTCCCATGTGAAATGAAAACTCTGTTTTGATTTGAACTGTCACAGATAATTTCTGCACATAAAACACATCCAGGGACAGCTTTCAAATGGAGTTGTCACTTCTTGTTTAGCGGGCGGGGGACTCTCTATTGTTGTCAAACCTTCTTTGCAAAAGCATCACTAACATGCTGATATGCACAGCTATTCGGAAATAGAGGAATGGATACTCTGCCGCCAAGATGCTAGAATCCGCTTTCTGTTGCATTCATCTCCTTAGGGAGAAGGTTTTAAATATCACTTTAAGCAGATTTTCTACTCCTTTGTTGTGTAAAGTGCAGATAGATTACTCAGTATTTACTCATCAGAATCACTGTTTACCTTTTAGCGAAAATATAATATAGTGGATAACGAAATGTCTTCATTGTAAGTGTATTTAATTACAATAAAAACCAAATTATTTCTTCAAGGAGGAAACCCACTTATTTGGCCTGCAACATGGCCTTCAGTTTTATAGAAGAAGAGAAGAAGAAGAGTTTGGATTTGATATCCCGCTTTATCACTACCCGAAGGAGTCTCAAAGCGGCTAACATTCTCCTTTTTTCCTTCCTCCCCCACAACAAACACTCTGTGAGGTGAGTGGGGCTGAGAGACTTCAAAGAAGTGTGACTAGCCCAAGGTCACCCAGCAGCTGCATGTGGAGGAGCGGGGACGCGAACCCGGTTCACCAGATTACGAGTCTACCACTCTTGACCACTACACCACACTGGCTCCCATTGGTGGGAGCAGTTGAGGGATGTCATACTTTTAATTAATACTGAGTTTTGATACAAAAATGGTGCCACCATTAAGACGATCTCAAATGGACTTTAAGGGAAAAGGCTAAAATGGTTGCCGAGTTCTCCTTTAGTGCATTGATCATATGTGCCTTGTCAGGGCCGGATTTAGGTTTGATGAGGCCCTAAGCTACTGAAGGTAATGGGGCCCTTTATATGTACAGCTGTCCTTTGTCAACAACAACTTGTCACAAATATTCAGTTGTGTTGAATATATGCTATTTGGTAATTTACGGACTTGATAGGTATCTAAAGCCATTTGCACATGTTCCCATGCAACCAGTCCATGCCGAATGTAGGCACCCTATATATAGAAATGAGCAAACCAGTGATATTTTAGGGAGCAGGCTAGCAGGCGGGGCCCATTACTTACATCATAGCCTACCCAACACAAAACACCCTTGCTATATGTAGGTTGCTTTTTTTAATCTTATACAGCGGTGCCTCGGGTTACAAACGCTTCGGGTTACAAACACTTCCGGTTACAAACTCTGCTAACCCGGAAGTAGTACCTCGGGTTGCGAACTTTGCCCCAGGATGAGAACGGTTATCGCATGCTGGCGGCGCGGTGGCAGCAGGAGGCCCCATTGGCCTGAGCGCACCTCAGGTTAAGAATGGTTTCGGGTTAAGAACGGACCTCCGGAACGAATTAAGTTTGTAACCCGAGCTACCACTGTACTTTGCAAATGTACATCCATTTGTTTTTTCCTTTAAATTTTTTGGGGTCCCCCAAGAGAGTGAGGCCCTAAGATATAGCTTGTTTAGCTTATACGTAAATCCGGCACTGCTTGGGGTCTTCTCTGTGCTTGCTTCAGAAGAGACACGGTCAAACCTGTGGGGAACTTATGTGATTTCAAGGGATTTTACCCAACTGCTGAAGAAGTATCGGGAGAATTCCATTGTCACTGGAAAATTTGCCATCAGGTTCTTCGAAATCTAAGCACGGAGAACTCCCATTATCATGTGCTGACAGGAGCCAGCTTCTGCCAACCTAGCAGTTCGAAAGTACACCAGTGCAAGGAGATAAATAGGTACCACTGTGGCAGGGAGGTAAACGGCGTTTCCGTGCGCTCTGGCTTCTGTCACGGTGTCCCATCGCGCCAGAAGTGGTTTAGCTAGCTGTAAATTGCCCGAGCAAGTTGGAGTTAATTCTTCATTAGCAAATGCAGGATCTGCACCCGAGTACCAGGCCTAATTGTCATTGGCCAGGAGTCGGCTTCACCTGCTGAACAGCAGCCTGAAGGAGCAGAAGGCAAAGTGACTCCACCTGCTGCTGATCAGCCTTCTTGCTCCTGATGAGAACGAGCTGGCTCCAGCTTTCTTGAGCTGGGTTTCCAGCCTCAGTTAGTTCGTGGCAACAGCATTTGTTGTTCCTGGCCAGACCTTGCTTCTTCTTGTAACCTTCTTGTGTCTGACTACATGAACTGAGATATTCCTGACCTTAGTACTGGGCTGGACTGGACCTTGTTTACGGACTCTGCCTCCAGGCAAGTACCCCCTGAGACTAGGCTGGTTGGCTGGCTTCTCCCTCCACTGAGCTCTGCCATGGCTTGACCACACAGCTATAGCACTCATGAGCACAGCAACTGGTCTCTGGCAGGTCTTGCCTCCATGAAGCAGCTGTCAAGACTGAGGGTCCCCATCTCCCCACAACTGCCTAAGTCCCCTCCTCTCCAAGCAGTCAGAGGCCGCACCTGCGTGACAGTGGTGTAATTGGGGGGGGGCAGCAGAGGGGCTACTGCCCTGGGGGCAAAATTTGGGGAGGGCACGAAATTTCAAAAGAAAAAGAAAACGCTTTGAGGGTTGTTGTTGTTGTTGTTTATTAAAAAAATAATCAAACAGTGTAAAAATTCCTTGAAATAAATAAAAATAAAATAAATGGTGGCAACAGCAGCTGTCCCATCCCCAGTTTCCTTCCATGGGAAGACCCTTCCCCACCGCCAATGCCCTGCCCTGACAAGGGGGCACAATACTTGCTTTGCCCCGGGCTCTGGCAACCTACACTACGCCACTGGTGCAAGTGACCTGTATTTAATTTCAGGTTTAATATATCCTTTGGCAATGGAAAAAGAGAGAGGGTGCTCCCTGTATTCAGAATCTTGCCCATTAACTCCCTTCTCCCCCCCCCCCATCAGTACCATTGTCTTTCTCTCTTCACTATTCACCTCCAACCATTGTCTCCTCGTGGTGCAACTTTCACACCATGCTATAATGCCGAATAAGACGGGTAGGCCTTTTTTTCCTGCCCCAAAGCCACTCTTTTCTTTTTGACTGAGTAGGGAGAATGCCAACAACAATAGCAAAAGGGAATTCCAGCTACATTGTTTTCTGCTCCTGTGTGGATTTTTATTCCACTTTCATTATAGCGATGCCGGTGCGTGGGGTTCTCTGCTCACCTAGCAACAATTGGATGCAAATTGCTGAATTCTCCCTAAATTTATACGCCAAGCATAGAGATCTTTCATCTGTGAGGCCATAAACATTATTTTATCATGCTAATGTGACTTTTTCTGGCAGTGTTGCTACTTTGAATACATGGGTTTGAAAATAATAATAGCGCTTATCAGTGGGAGGAAAAAGAATGCTATGTAAGAATCTGGACTTTGCCATGGCAACACTACCTAGCTCCTTCTCTCCCCCCCCCCCCAAAAATCCAGTTTTTAGTCTTGTGTTCTATGGGAGCCTGCCTCTCTCTTTTATCTTTCTTTCCTCAATTCGCAAATAATCTATTTCCATTTGTGACTAAGGCATTGATTAAGATGTGCTAAATGCCTAGGTGCAAAGTTTCACCTGGGCAATTGAAGTGCTCATGAGATGCTTGGCTCTCTGGATGGGGTTGTAGAAGGAATTCTGAAAAAATGTAACCAAGCTGTGTTGCCTGAGTATAGTATTTCCTTAGAGCCAGGCACAGGGGGTCTCAGGGCAAGGGGGCTGAATGCAGACCTCCAGGCCTCTCTCTCCAGCCCTCGAGACTCTCCACAGGCTGCGTCTCTCACTGGTTCACCTCTGACTCTTGCATGGTTGAGTTCTGTCACATCTGTTGCCTCTAACCCATCCCATTACTAGCATGGAAGGCTGGCCCAAGAGGAAATGTAGCCCTCGGAGAGAGAGAAAGGTTTCCCATCCCTGCCTTAGAACAGGCACAGAACTGGCAGGAAGCCCAGAATGGGGTGTTGAGGTGCCTGGATCTTGCTCCAAACCCAAATTTGTTGTTGTTGTTGTTGTTGTTGTTGTTGTTGTTGTTTAGTTGTGTCTGACGAGACCAGAGCACGCCAGGCACTCCTGTCTTCCACTGCCTCCTGCAGTTTGGTCAGACTCATGTTGGCACTGGTAGCTTCGAGAACACTGTCCAACCATCTTGTCCTCTGTCGTCCCCTTCTCCTTGTGACCTCCATCTTTCCCAACACCAGGGTCTTTTCCAGGCAGTCTTCTCTTCTCATGAAGTGGCCAAAGTATTGGGGCATCAGCTTCAGGATCTGCCCTTCCAGTGAGCACTCAGGGCTGATTTCCTTCAGAATGGATAGGTTTGATCTTCTTGCAGTCCATGGGACTCTCAAGAGTCTCCTCCAGCACCATAATTGAAAAGCATCAATTCTTTGGCGATCAGCCTTCTTTATGGTCCAGCTCTCACTTCCATACATCACTACTGGGAAAACCATAGCTTTAACTATGCAGACCTTTGTCGGCAAGGTGATGTCTCTGCTTTTTAAGATGCTGTCTAGGTTTGTCATTGCTTTTCTCCCAAGAAGCAGGCAAAGAAGAACCGAAGGAGAGCCAGTGTGGTGTAGTGGTTAAGAGCGGTAGACTCGTAATCTGGGGAACCGGGTTCGCTTCCCCGCTCCTCCACATGCAGCTGCTGGGTGACCTTGGGCTAGTCACACTTCTCTGAAGTCTTTCAGCCTCACTCACCTCACAGAGTGTTTGTTGTGGGGGAGGAAGGGAAAGGAGAATGTTAGCCGCTTTGAGACTCCTTCGGGTAGTGATAAAGCGGGATATCAAATCCAAACTCCTCCTCCTCCTCCTCCTCCTCCTCTTCTTCTTCTTCTTCTTCTTCTTCTTCTTCTTCAAATACACACAGAGCGATTCGCCTTGCATTCTTCAAGTGGGAAACAAAACCTGAAGGCAGCGTCATTTTGCACAGCAATCCTGTTTGCCGTAGCTATGTGCTGTGGACATGTGCCAAGAAGCTATAGCCAGTCAGTGCTCTCCTCCTCTGCCTGCTCCTGAGTGCCCTTCCCCACATGATGTGTTTACTATGTATGTTGGCCGTGTCGTCATGACAATCACAACTGCTCAGTAAAGTGTGAAGTAGTTTGCAGAGGAGTCCAAGGGAAGGGGGCAGAGCTGGGAAGTAGCAGTGATGCAGGAACATCCTAGAGGGGTTCAAGAGGCTAAGTAGTCACGTGTGAAAAAGGCAGATTGGAGGAGATTTAGCCGAACATATTCCCCCCCCCTCCCTGTGTTTACTGCTTGAGGAAAACAATAGAACTCTTCTAGAGGATTGCTTACTGACACAAGTATGCAGTCCTTAGGAGAGAATTTTTCTTTTGGTATGTCTGTAAATTCAGCACCCCCAATTTCAAATGTGCCCAGGGCCCACACAATAAATGCATTAATGAAGCCTGTTTAGAAAACACACACACACACACACACACATGTCACTTTGATAGACAACAAAGCCAGGCTCTCTTTATAGTCCATTTCTAAAATGAAACCATAAATTTAAAGGCTGGGCTTCATCACTGCCCAGGAAAATAAAGAAGAAGCTCCCCACCCCCACCCCCACCCCCAGTCTGCTGATGAAATATAACATTTAATAGGATTTATGAGGCCCAGATTCAGGAAGATCATTTTCAGGGCAGTTAAAGAAGCTTTTCCTCCTGCCCTTTGCCTCTCCCCATCCCAAAGGCAAAGGCATAACACCCGCACACATGAAAATCTGTTAGTAATGAAAAATTATTAGAAATAGCTCAGCTGAGCCTGTACAAATTTCAGTTTCGGAGGGAGGGAGAAAAGTATAGTATAAGGGATTTACAACGAGGAGTGCCTCTGAACAGAATACCAACTACATCAAAACAAGCAGACTGCATGTTTTGTTTTTTTTATAATAAAATTCATGAATACAGCACAGGGCAGGTTTGAGTAAGTGGCTTGCTCACACTAGCAAATATTCACTGAGTAGGCTTCCTAAAGTGAAATAAAATACCCTTGTGGCTGTATTTTGAAGCTTCTTTCTGTGAGCACACACACACAAACACGTAGCAATTTCTTGGGGGTGGTGGTGGTGGAGAACAGGTCTTCTGCAACTTACGATCGCAGTGTCCATCAAATAGGAGGAAATGAAGAAAAACTGCCAGGCAATGTCAGATTTATTAACAGCTCCCCTACTCACCAAATTAATGTGTTTTTCTTGCCTTTGACGAGCTGAGATGTCCACGTGCTCCACTTCCCTTAATGGACGAGAGAAGGAAGTGGTGCTCATCAATTAGCCATCTCATTAAGCTGACTACAGCTTCATTTGGAACACGGGCGCAAGAGCTATCTGCCCACAAAGGCTCGAAACAGAACTATGGCTGTTCGATATTTATACTACTAGAGTGTTCAGAGGCTCCATCATGGTTTAATGCTCTCTGGCACACACACACACAAATGTTCTACGATGTCTGGAGTAGTCTTTTTCTTCCTTCCCATCATATTCTAAGAAGATGGAGAATTGCACTCCTAGAGCTGTTGTTGTGGCCAAATGTCCAGCTTTTTACAGTGGTCCTCTACATGAAGCAGCCCTCTGCTTGAAGGGATGCCCAGCCCAAGTCTGGTTTAAATATAAAGGACCCTAGGAAAGGAGAGCACAGGGGGTCTCACAGTTGCCCATCAACACTTATCACTTGAGGAGCAGGCTGAGCTGGCAGAATGATCACAGCATTTCTCCACTATAGGGGGTATAGGTAAAGGTAGGGTAAAGGGACCCCTGACCATTAGGTCCAGTTGTGTCCGACTCTGGGGTTGCGGTGCTCATCTCGTGTTAATGGCCGAGGGAGCCGGCGTACAGCTTCCGGGTCATGTGGCCAGCATGACTAAGCCGCTTCTGGCGAACCAGAGCAGCGCACGGAAACGTTTACTGTGGGGGTAGCCTGCGGATGGGACGGCCGGTAATGCTGGAGCCCTGCTCCCACCGCGCCGTGAAAAGGGTCCGCTGGCCACAATCTGAAGGTTTTAGCTTGTGAATTCGGATTGTTGATGCCTCGTAAGTCTTCTGCGAGCGTCTGTGAGTTCCAAAATGTTTCGGAAAATAAGAAGAACTAAACTAAAGGGCGGCCAAAAACTAACGGCCAAATAAAAGGTTTTAAAGTAAAAACGAAAATGAAATAAATACAACAGAGACTGCAGTCTGGTGAAGAAGCCTACCGCTACCCTGCGTGGTTGGTTTCACTTTCTCTTTCTATCTGTGCTTGCCACGCAACGATGTTCTTAGTCGGCTTGCCTCACGCTTTCTCCACACCACAAACAGGGAGTGGCTACTATTTTTTAGAAGATCAATCAACGTCATAACAAGTACAACAACCAATGACAGTCCTGTTACCGTGCTAGATTTTGGCGGGAAGAAGACTAATGACCATTACCTCATTTAAAGTTGGAGCCTTTTTTTACCCGCGGAGGGATCCAGGCAGTGAACCGCCCGTCGGATCCCTTTTTACCTTTCCTTCCAAGGCGGAAGGATATCACCAAATAAATACAAATAAACATAAATAACCACAGGTGCAAAAGCACCTGCGAAACATATTCCCACAATTTACCAGTACCTTCCCGCCGGAGCGGTACCTATTTATCTACTTGCACTTTGACGTGCTTTCAAACTGCTAGGTGGGCAGGAGCTGGGACTGAGCAATGGGAGCTCACCCTGTCGCGGGGATTTGAACCGCCGACCTAGGAATGTAATTCTCCATCTTCTTAGATTATGATAGGAAGGAAAAATAATACTACTCCAGACATCGTAGAACATGTGTGTGTGTGTGCCAGAGAGCATTAAACCATGACGGAGCCTCTGAATAGGTGAAGGTAAAAGACAGTTAACTCCAGTCAAAGGTGACTATGGGGTTGCGGCACTCATCTCGCTTTCAGTGCAAGGGAGCCGCCATTTGTCCATAGACCGCCTTCCACGTCATGTGGCCGCCATTTGTCCATAGACTAAACCACTTCTGGCACAATGGGACACCGCGACGGAAACCAGAGCGCACGGAAACGCCGTTTACCTTCCTGCCACAGTGGTACCTATTTATCTGCTTGCACTGGTGTACTTTCGAACTGCTAGGTTGGCAGAAGCTGGGCAAAGCAACAGGCGCTTACCCCGTCACGGGGATTCGAACTGCTGACCTTCCGATCAGCAAGCCCAAGAAGTTCAGTGGTTTATACCACAGCGCCACCTGCTTCTCAGGTATATAGGTATATACCCACTATGGGGGTATATAAATAATTGCAGCAATTAATTATAAATGTACAGCTATACATGTGCATGTTTACGACATGAAAAAGTACACAACTGCAACATAACAAAAGCAGTCAACAAAAAGTCCAAACCACACCCCAGTCTAGACAAATCACCTCCTCACCTATAGTGAAAACTATGAGTCTCTACTTGACATTCAGGCCAAGAAAGCCAAAAACCTAATAATCTCTAACTGGTTTTTAGAACTGAACCAAAGCTGGACTTTTAGCTTTACAACCTAAACCTGAAACCTACTCTGAACTTAAGCTGAAAGCTAAGCCTGAATTATTTGATTTGAATATGACCTTTCCACTTTCTCGATCTGCACTATGTGGGACTCCTCTCGTGAACTGTGGGGTTTGGTTTTTTTTTTGTTTTGCATGCTATTTACCCTTGGCTCATTTCTGGCCAAGTGTTTGTGGTTTCTTTCGAACCGCAAGCTTGGTTCACAGAGCACGATGCTAGCGCATTGAGAATAAGCAGGGCAACTCTTTCATGTTTAACCATAGTTCAGAACAAACTCGGGTTTGGCGTCATGTGTGAATGTGGCCATTTGGGAGGTAACTTACGCAGCGTCACTGTGAAAAACCAGCACCATACACGCACACAGAGGGAACCATCTTTCACCTTATGACTTGAGCAATTTTCAAAGGCTCCGGACATGATAATCTCCATTGTGCCGTTTCTTATCAAAACTGTATTTTGAAGCTAAAAGTTCTCTCTGAATGGGTCTTCTGCTGGCGACAAAGCTTTCTTTCTGGTGTGAATTTCTATATGTATAATTCAGCACATCCAAATTTTATGCAGTTATGTGTGATTTCCTTCCCACCCCACCGCCCAATCTCGCTTTCTGGTGGTGTGGGTGGGTGTGACCTCCCTACAAGCAATCAAGCTATAGGGTAGAATCCATACTGTTTTTGTTGTTGTTCAGTCGTGTCCGACTCTTCGTGACCCCATGGACCAGAGCATGCCAGGCACGCCTATCCTTCACTGCCTCCCGCAGTTTGGCCAAACTCATGTTAGTAGCTTCGAGAACACTGTCCAACCATCTCATCCTCTGTCGTCCCCTTCTCCTTGTGCCCTCCATCTTTCCCAACATCAGGGTCTTTTCCAGGGAGTCTTCTCTTCTCATGAGGTGGCCAAAGTACTGAAGCCTCAACTTCAGGATCTGTCCTTCTAGTCTACTGTTTACTTGTCTTCAAATTAGATTTCTTAGTACCAAGGGCTTGTAATGGGGTGTTCTTATGCGATGTTACATCCAAATGGGTTTCCTTCTCTGACTCCTTTCTGAATTCAAAGGAGTTTCAAATGTAGCCTTGGCAGTGGTAAAAGCCTACTGTTTAATGGAAAAGGGGGAAATGAATCAATGTCACCCTGAGTTTGTACAAACACTTGTAACCTAAACTGTTGTTTTTGTTTGCTATGGTCACTTTTGATAAGCTTCACGATGGGTTGGGAAGGCAGTGAAGAAAGAGAGAGAGAAAAGCTATTTAGAATGTATAAAAGTAGAGTTTGGATTTGGATTTGATATCCCGCTTTTCACTACCCGAAGGAGTCTCAAAGCGGCTAACATTCTCCTTTCCCTTCCTCCCCCACAACAAACACTCTGTGAGGTGAGTGGGGCTGAGAGACTTCAGAGAAGTGTGACTAGCCCAAGGTCACCCAGCAGCTGCATGTGGAGGAGCGGGGAAGCGAACCCAGTTCACCAGATTACGAGTCTACCACTCTTAACCACTACACCACACTGGCTCCCAGGGTGGGAGCCGTTGAGGGATTAATACTGAGTTTTGATACAAAAATGGCGCCACCATCAAGACGATTACACCACACTGGCTCAGCTTGGGCGTTCCACAAGGCATCGCCGCCAAGCCTTCTTGCTTCATGGGTGCAAGAGAGCCCCACCCCGGCAGATCTTAATGTTTGGGCAGGACAATTTGGGAATAGGCGCTCCCTCAAGTGTCTTGGTGCCTGACAGCTGCTGGTGGGTGGCAAAAACAGAATGATTATTATCGGCGGCCATGCATGGAGATTTGAATTTCATTCGGGTTCGTGAGCCAAAGGCGCTTTCGGATCGCTCTCCACGTTAACTGCATTGTTGCACTTCTCATAGGAGTGCCAGAACCCCCACCCCCCGAATAGTTTCCTTACTAATTCAAAGGATGCTTGCCTTCTTTCCTATTGTGTGGCGCTTCCCCGATTCCAAAGGCTCCTTGAGAATGATGTGTGCGATCTACTGAAGAACTGCACTGGCTGTGTCTTTGAGCAATGCCTAGCAAAATTGCTTCTGGTCCCTGTGCTTGGGACTCCTGAGGCAATATCACAATAATTATAATACTGATTAAATGTGCCCATCTCTGAGGAGCTCTCTGTTCTGGTAAGAGCCACTCTGCCATGCACAGCTACTACCCAGCGTGCTTTCATCCTGCCTCGCATCTTGCGCTGACAGCTAATGGAATACTTTACAAATTATTTCATTTGCTGTTTGCGCTGTCCCTCGTTAAATCGCCGTTCGGATGCTTCATTCTTCTCCTTGTAAGGCTCGCACCTTTCACCTCCCGCTCGCAAGTGGCTTAACTAGAACATCTGCTGTCTTTCTGTAGGAAAAAAAAAAGATGCTGGTTTTGTTTTTACATCTGTTTGGTTGAACATGTAAGTGGGATTGAGATATAATTAGATGTTTGTTTCGAAATGCATCGCCACATATGCTCTTGCTAGGGTATGCCAAGTCTTCCATTGTTTGCAACGTTAGAGGTCTGGATTTGAAAACGTATGTAAAAGCAAACCAAATTGCTCCCCCCCCCATCAAAGTGTAATAAATAATAAAGGTAAATGGACCCCTGACCATTAGGTCCAGTCGCGGACGACTGTGGGGTTGCGGTGCTCATCTCGCTTTACTGGCCGAGGGAGCCGGCGTACAGCTTCCGTGTCATGTGGCCACCATGACTAAGCCGCTTCTGGCGAACCAGAGCAGCACATGGAAACGCCGTTTACCTTCCCGCTGGAGTGGTACCTATTTATCTACTTGCACTTTGACGTGCTTTCGAACTGCTAGGTGGGCAGGAGCAGGGACCGAGCAACGGGAGCTCACCCCGTCACAGGGATTCAAACCGCCGACTTCTGGTCGGCAAGCCCCAGGCTCTGTGGTTTAGACCACACACACACACACACACCCATCAAAGTGTAATAAATAATAGCTTTATTCAGTTAGAACATGGGTAGGTAAACTAAGGCCTGGGGGCCAGATCAGGCCCAAACGCCTTCTCAATCCGGCCCACAGACGGTCCGGGAATCCGCGTGTTTTTACATGAGTAGAATGTGTCCCTTTATTTTAAATGCATCTCTAGGTTATTTGTGGGGCCTGCCTGGTGTTTTTACATGAGTAGAATGTGTGCTTTTATTTAAAATGCATCTCTGGGTTATTTGTGGGGCCTGCCTGGTGTTTTTACATGAGTAGAATGTGTGCTTTTATTTAAAATGCATCTCTGGGTTATTTGTGGGGCCTGCCTAGTGTTTTTACATGAGTAGAATGTGTCCTTTTATTTAAAATGCATCTCTGGGTTATTTGTGGGGCCTGCCTGGTGTTTTTACATGAGTAGAATGTGTCCTTTTATTTAAAACTAGCTGGCCCGGCCGCACGTTGCTGTGGCTGTTTTTGTGATAAGGAAAAGGGAGGTGCATAGCCAAAGACCAAGTGTGTGTTTACCAACAATTTTTCTTGTTGAAGTTGATGGTGTGTAGATGGATTGTTGCTCCGTAATGGTGAAGTTAGGAATGTTTTTTTTTTATGGTGACGATTGGATTTGGGTGTTGTTTTGGCGTTGTGGGTGACGTAGTCGTCCCCCCCCCCCGCTTGTTTCCGTACTGGCTCTGTAGGCGGGCGAGGTATTAGCACAAATAGCGGATGCGACGTTTTGGCTACCTTTCACACCCCACCCAATGGTGCCTTGGCCGCTGACAGGAAAAGCCGTTTTTGCGGTTGGCGATGACAGCAGCGGTGTTTGTGAGTGGCCTGCCTTTCTATTGGCTGGTGGTAGTGACATTCTAACAGGAGGAGGAGGGGTTTGAGTCGTTTTCAGTGTGTTATGCTGCGTTCCGTCCACTGGACGGCGCTGTGTTTTTTGGCAAAAAATCACATTTTTTCAGTGGGTTAGGTGTATTATTTTTGCAATCTAACTACGTAAGATCCTTCCCATATGCCCATGGAACCTTGTTTCCAAATTTGAACGGAATCGGTCAAGCGGTTGCAGAGAAAAGCTGTCAGTAACAAACACCCAACTTGAAGGATTTTATGTATGTAGTAGATGCATGTCTGGGTTCTTTGTGGGGCCTAGGAATTCGTTCATCCCCCCCAAAAAAAATAGCCCGGCCCCCCACAAGGTCTGAGGGACGGTGGACTGGCCCCCTGCTGAAAAAGTTTGCTGACCCCTGAGTTAGAAGTAGGTTGTAGACTGAGTCATACATTTAGTAAAAATTTCCAGAGGAATAGCTGTGCAAATTCCAACATAACATTCTCCCCACCCCATCACTATTATTATTATTATTATTATTATTATTATTATTATTATTATTATTATTATTATTATTATTATTATTATTATATTTTAGCCTTAAAAACATCTGGGATGGAGAAGGCAAACAGCTCGCTTTCCCCTCCACAGCATTGTTTTAAGCTAAAAAAACTGTTGGATGATGAAGTTATCTGTCATATATAATTTCATATACGGTATATATAATTTAGCCCCAGGACAACTGTAGCACCTTAAAACTAACAATTCTGTTGTGACATAGGTTTTGTGGGCCATAGCTCTGTTCCACTCATTTTGTTTTGCAAGGAAACAATCATAGAATTGTAGCGTGAGAAAGGGCCACCAGGGGTCATCTAGTCCAACCCCTTGCAATGCAGGAATCTCAGCTGAAACATCCATGACAGTTGGCCATCCATCCTCTGCTTAGAAACCTCTGAGGATGGAGAGCCCATCACCTACCTCTTGTGAGAGGCTGTTCCACTGTTGAGCACCTCTTGCCGTCAGAAAGTTCTTCCTGATGTTTAGTTAAGAGTCTCCTTTTTTTGTAACATGAAGCCACGGGTTCAAGTCCTACCCTCCAGAGCAGGAGCCAGTGTAATATGCTATAGCAGTTGAAGATTGATACGTATCCTTGTTAATGGCTTGTGGCAATCCACTAGAATAAAGTGCAAGTGTCTCTGCGCCCAGTCCCTGTGTCCGTGGGATTGCGCTACTGCGCATGTGCCCCACGGACAGCCGTTGGGACGTGGAGCGCAGAGACCTTGGGCGGCCGGGCGAAACTGTTGAAGCGGCGGGTGTGCGCGGGTGTGCGCTTGCGTGGGCTTACTTCTAAGCGGCAGCGGCCGTTACAAGTGGCGGCGGGCGAGGGGAACAGGGATGCTATGCGCAGAGCTGGCTATGTCATGCGGCTCTCGCGTTATTAGGGAAAAAAACCGAGATAAGCCAGAGCCGCTCAGTCAGCTCTGCGCATGTCCCCGGCGTTGCTAGGGCAACAGGGACGCAGAGCTGACAAAGTTTCTATAACTAACATTGAGGCAGTCACCTCTGAAATTCTGTAGGACAAACATTATTTGGGGGGGGGGGGGGAACCACTGGTGTGATCTATACCATAGACCACATATGTTCTAGCGCCCGTTAATTTAACAGGCTTAATGTCTATCTAGTTAACTATAATATGTAAAAAAAATTTTTTTAAAAAAACAAGTTTTTATTGAAATTTCTTTAAGATAATACAAATAATAATACAAACACAGTCTACACAGTTACAAAAAACAATTACACAACCACATCATTACATACAATTACACAATCAAGTAAAAATAGAACTCAAAAAAGACAGAGGGGAAAAAAGTAAAAAAAAAAAGTAAAAATGACTTCCTAAAGTTCGTCTTCGTGTCTCCTACTAAAGTTCTTGTCTATGCTTTATTTAATAAAACTATAATATGTAAATATGAGAGGTTTTCCCCAGTCAGTCAGCAATGAAAAGGAACTTTGGAGTGCGGCTCATGACATAACTGCCCTCCCACAAAATCTGTTACAATCGTAGACCATTTTGTGACCTTTTAAAAAGCAGACCTTTTAATTTCAGTGGCTTTTGTGTTCTTCCACCCAATTTTAATCAGTTTACAAACTGCTCAGAGAGCTTTGCTGAATGGGCAGTATATTAATTTTATAATTAAATTAAGTAGTCATTTAATTGCATATTTAAAAAGGGAAAAAAGTCATAAATGCCAGCAGGAGAACAGCTCCTCTTGCAGCAACACCCCGCCAAGATTACTAATTTATATGAAATTGTGCATTTTAGTGTATGTCTATATTCCGCCAAGAAATGTGCATTCATTTCCTTAATATTCCTTTATATAGTCATTAACATGCACGTTTTCATAAATTGTGCGCTTATGTCCATCACTTTTTGTTCTTAACATTTAATGGGCCTTTGTTTCTTGCGGTCTCCTAATAAACACTGGTGGTGTTACTAGTTTGTATTAAGAATTTGGTATGCTTCATCAAAATGGCAGCTCTAATTAGGTTCCTTGAATTAGCTAATGGATTTTGAGAAAGATAGCTTCCAAGGCTCTTACAGCTGTCCAAGATATTCCTGCCATGGCAGAAAGACAAAGGGCCCCTGGATGCTACAGATTTGAAAGCTTTAGAAGTGCAGCTGACAGTTAAAAAGATAAATTACATTTGTATTTTTTTCCCGTAAAAGTCCTAATACTGGATTAATGTTATCCCAGTAGCCATCATCCATTAAAAGGTTTCTTTTTTATTATAAGGGTGCTTTTTGACCATGTGCGCAATCTACTTTCCTCTGACATCTTAGGCTGCCTATAAATAACCTTTAAAGAAGAGAGAAGCAAATTATTTCTTCAGGATTACCTATGCAGAGAATCTAAAATGTAAGGAGATTTTGCCATGGCCGTATATCCTTGCGATAGTTCTGCTTCGGGATAAGCGTTTAAAAAATGAAGGAGCGCGATAAAATGGGACACCGAACTTCCCCCGGTGACGTTGATGTGCCGATTCATAATAAGCAAAATTTAGGGTTCCCGCCCACTACTCAACACTGTCTATTTCATTTTCAAGTATTTCCAGGTGTAATCATAGTTCCTGATATTACGCCGTGCCTTTTTTTTTTTTTAAAGATCAGCATGGCATCCCTTTATTTTCACCTCCCTACGGCTACACTTTGGTGCCAGAATTTATGGCAGGGCGAAAGAAATGATGTGGCGTGTGATCATTTGGAATTTATGACCTCTCAACAGATCGTATGACGTGACCTAGAGTGTGGGGGGAAAGGGTCTCACTCGATATTTGCTGTTTCAGCAATATAGGAAAGATTATCTGCCTCCCTCTGTGGCAGAACTCCTAAGGGTGTGTCCACAGCAGCTGGTTGTTGTTTTTTTCCTTGAGCTGTGCTTGAGATATATCTCAAGTTATCCACACCACATCCTTAGGTGGTCTCTCTGATCAGAGCTCTGCTCCAGGATTTTGCTGCTGAGCAGCTGCGGGTCTCCTTAAAGCAGAGCGCTGATTTCCCCTGCCGTGTTAACTCATGATGACCGTACAGAAGAGCCCTGCACCTACCAAGCTTCCTGCTTGAAAAGGCAATATATGTGACTTATTTATTACAATATCCTCTCAGAGGTAGGAGGGTAAAGGTAAAGGACCCCTGGACAGTTAAGTCCAGTCAAAGGCAACTATGGGGTTGCGGCGCTCATCTCGCTTTCAGGCCGAGGGAGCCGGCGTTTGTCCACAGACAGCTTTCCGGGTCATGTGGCCAACATGATGAAACCGCTTCTGGCGCAACGGGACACCGTGATGGAAGCCAGAGTGGCGCACGGAAAGACCGTTTACCTTCCCGCCGGAGTGGTACCTATTTATCTACTTGCACTGGCATGCTTTCGAACTGCTAGGTTGGCAGGAGCTGGGACAGAGCAACGGGAGCTCACCCTGTCGCACGGATTCGAACCGCCAACCTTCCATTCAGCAAGCCCAAGAGGCTCAGTGGTTTAGAAAACCTGTGTCCTAAAGAGGTAGGGGAACCCTCTCTCAAAGGGTGTGCCATACCACACTGGTATGGCAAGACAGGACGGCAAGTACCCTGCACCCTTTTGTCTGCCTCTGAGTCTGCAGCAGCAGCACAGCAAAACAGGATGCGTTCCCCCCCCCCTTTCTCTGAAGTATGACAGAGAATTGCTGCTTGTCGCCATGTGTGTTTCCAGACCTGGAGCAGTGTCACCAATTGACTAGTTGTGATTGAATATGGATGCCAATACAATGCTCAGAAAGTTGGGTTTTTATCCCTTTTAGCATGTTTTGTATATTTTAAAGTACGTTTGTGGATTTTTCTTTATTTTATTGTTTTCATCTCTCCGTAAACCGCCCTCGGGGTTGTTGTTGTTGTTCTTTTGCAATCAAGAGGTGTATAAATTTTACAAAATAAAAAATAACGCCGACTTCTGACAGTGCGGTCCTATGTAGGTCTACGCAGAAACAGGTCCTAAGTCCGAGGGGACTTGCTCCCAAGTTAAGTGCGTGTAGGATTGCACCCTTAGTAAGCGTTCTTAGCAGAGAGGTGTGAGAAATACAATAGCATTCCTTTGCCATAATTAGCATTCAGCGTTTGTTCCCTTGAATTGTTACAGCTGTTGGTAAATTGAGTGGGAAGGCTGAAAATCTTCACTCCGTGCTGGTGTGACCTATATGTTAAAAACGTGCCAGCTGCTTTCTCTCAGTGAAGTTTTTTTTTAAATATATATATATAAAATAAATAAAATAAAAATAAAACGTCAGTTGTAAAACGAGAGGGTGCCAGAAGATGGCAATTTTAAGTATTCTGCTGTGTGTGTCCTAAGGAAACTGCCACACAGAGATTGCCCTCCATTATTGTACCTCATTAAGATCCTGTGATGGAAAGAAGACATAATTGATGTCATTTTTGTAGTACAAAATAGAAACTCGAGCATTGGCGGCAGGTGGGAGGGGGGGACACCCTGAGTCTCTCTTTTGTTATTTGCTATTGTGCATAGGCTGCGGAAAGTTCAACTGTTGTCAGCAGCTGAGTCCCGTAATCGCCCTGCACTTTGTAGCCCTTTGCAGAATCATTCATATTGTAGAACTACCAGCGGGAGTATATATGCCCCTTAACTAGCTCCTCAAACGTCACCCTTTCCATAATACTTTTTAATGAAGATCTTGTGACTGTTTTCCCATAACAGGCGCATTCTGGCTAAGAGTCTTTCGGTGCAAGAAATGTTTTTTCCCCCAAATGACTCTTCCCCTCAACCATATGACCGCAAGCAGCCAATTTATCCAGCCATTGGGTCCCCCCCCCCCTCCTGTAGCTGCCGTTCTGGTGAGGCTGAAAATTAAACATTTTTGTTGTACTGCATTCAGCGAAGTAAGGAATACCGGATTGCCCCTTTTCTAGTGCAGCCTCACAGGACCTTAAAGGTGCATGGTTTTTAAGCAGACAAAAACGCCGTTTACCTTCCCGCTGGAGTGGTACCTATTTATCTACTTGCACTTTGGTGCACTTTCCCATAGAAACCAAGGCGCACTTTCCCATAATGCAAAATGGATTAAACTGTTCCAGACTTTCAAAGTAAAGGTAAAGGGACCCCTGGCCATCAGGTCCAGTCGTGTCCGACTCTGGGGTTGCGGCGCTCATCTCGCTCTATAGGCCGAGGGAGCCGGCGTTTGTCCGTAGACAGCTTCCGGGTCATGTGGCCAGCATGACAAAGCTGCTTCTGGCGAACCAGGGCAGCGCACGGAAACGCCGTTTACCTTCCCGTCGGAGCGGTACCTATTTACCTACTTGCACTTTGATGTGCTTTCGAACTGCTAGGTGGGCAGGAGCTGGGACCAAGCAACGGGAGCTCACCCCGTGGCAGGGATTCGAACTGCCGACCTTCTGATCAGCAAGCCCTAGGCTCAGTGGTTTAACCCACAGCGAAACAACCCCTAAAAGAGCAATTTAGCATGAATTTTACTATCTAATGAGACCATTGATCCATAAAATGAAAGCAATACTCATTGTTCTGTACTACAAAATAAATAAGACAGTATTGTAGATGATCAAAATTAAAATTACTTTTTTTTCTCTTACCTGCACTGATGATGGTCATTGTTTGGATGGGGGGCTTTTATCCATTTCCGCAGTCACACAATCATAAAACGAAAAACAAGCCAAGTCACAAAAATGAAAAAGACACACAAACAAAAACGCAAGAAAATGCAAAAAAAGAGAGCACCAAATATCTCTTCAGAACACTGCAAACAGAAACGGAAGGCTTTAATTACGGGGGGGGGGGGCTTAAATTAGCTGCTCAAGAATACAAACGAGATGAATAAAAAACCCTAATTGCGATGGGGGGGGGACTTAAATTTGCTGTGCAAGGGTAAAACAGGATTGTTGCTGTTCAGTCGTGTCCGACTCTTCGTGACCCCATGGACCAGAGCACGCCAGGCACCCCTATCCTCCACTGCCTCCCGCAGTTTGGCCAAACTCATGCCAGTCGCTTCGAGAACACTGTCCAACCATCTCATCCTCTGTCGTCCCCTTCTCCTTGTGCCCTCCATCTTTCCCAACATCAGGGTCTTTTCTAGGGAGTCTTCTCTTCTCATGAGGTGGCCAAGGTACTGGAGCCTCAACTTCAGGATCTGTCCTTCTAGTGAGCACTAAGGGCTTATTTCTTTAAGGATGGATAAGTTTGATCTTTTTGCAGTCCATGGGACTCTCAAGAGTCTCCTCCAGCACCATAATTGAAAAGCATCAATTATTTGGCGATCAGTCGTCTTTATGGTCCAGCTCTCACTTCCATACATCACTACTGGGAAAACCATAGCTTTAACTATACGGACCTTTGTCGGCAAGGTGATGTCTCTGCTTTTTAAGATGCTGAAAACAGGATAAAAAAACCCTAATTATGATGGGGGGCATATATTTGCTGCACAAGGGTAAAAGAGGATGGAAAAAACCATAATTACGATGGGGGGGGCTCAAATTTGCTGCACAACGGTAAAAACGGAAGCACAGAAGCACTGAGGCAAAATTTGAAAACCGGAACACCTACTTCCGTGTTTGCAGAATTTGGGTTCCAAGTTGTTCGGGAACTTAGCTGTTCGAAAACCGAGGTACCACTGTACTGAGCTCGGTGGCTCAAGGATCTGACATTTTTTAAACAAGGTACATTTCTGTGTTCCTGGGGACTTTGCCCTGTTTTAAAATTAAGCATCCTCCAACCCCAAAATGGAGATAATCTGGGCTTTGCTGATTAGGGTGCAGAATCCAAGTGAACCTCAGCCAATCTTGGAATATGTTTTCTTGCAGCCTTCTTTTATCAAGGTCGGTCGGAAGAGAATTCCGTTGCCAGCTGTAGGTTACGAAATCAAGAAAGCGTGGGTTTGAAGCAAAGGCAGGGTGGGAAAGAAGCTTGAATGAAGTAGTTCATCAGTGTGTTGTTGTTGTTTTAATATTTTGTATCGAGAAGATACATTATGAGCAGTCGAGAAAATAGTTCGAGCACGCTAAGTCATACTTAAAAAGTAATAACAACGGACCGTGAGATGTTTGCAAAAAGCACTTCTGCCAACTAGTTCAGGCAGCTGATATTTAATTCCACTCAGTGCTGCTTGCTACAGGTAAGAAGAAGAGCCTAATTGTTTTTTAATTAATCCCTGGGAGCCAGAATAATATTAGTTGCTGCATTTCCACTAAGCCGCCTCTGAAGTCAAAGAGTCACCAGCGATGTTGTGGGTCACTAGGCTCAATTTTCATCCAGATAAATGATGCCCATGTGTTGCTTTGGGAATCCTTAACCTTTTGGGTGGAAGTGGCCGTAATGCTTTCGTGCAAGTTTGCAGGGCTAAAAGGTCGCCACGTTTGTTTTTCATTTCTAAAAAAGCATTTAAAACTAGATCATGATCTGGTTGGTGTTTTTCCAGCCCAAGCTAAAGCCAGTTTCTGTTTACAAATGGATGTCTATGCAATTTTCTCTTGGTTCTCCCTCCCTGGCATGCATTTTGTGTTGCTCTGTGACCAAATAATATGGTTTCCATATATTCTATATATGTCTAGCTATAGGGTTACCTTTCTGTCAGTTCCCGTTTTCAGGGATGTCTAGGGCTGTAACTCTGCCCGAAAGGAATTCTGCCCCAGAATTGTGCGCTGAAAATTCTCGGGTTTCCGCCTTTAAAACTTGACTGCACTCTCGCGGTTGTGGGGGATACATTTTCAAATGCTGCTGGCATCAGTTGTGATGTTGATTGAGGTGAGCCTCCCAGTTTCCAGAGAGTTTCCCTTTCAACACACACCATCCCACTATCCCGAGTTCCTAAAGCACTCTTGAGTGTTCAAGAGCAGCTGAAAGAGAACACCTTCCCCTCCTCTTTTCCTTTTCAGCAGCTCCCCCAGTGCCCAAAGTGTTTTGTCTTAAACTTCGCCTTTCCATGTGCTTTTTCAAAGTATGCCCCTCCGCCAATGCTCGCCACCACACTGGAGCTATTTCACAATAAAAGGCACAGACAATGTGTTGGAAACAGCAGCCAAGTATCCCATCTCCAGTGATCCCTTCCCCCCCCAGGGGGGGGGTGCTCAAAGGTACGCAGTACCTGCACCTCTTTTTGTTGTTGTTAAAAGTGTGGCACTTACTGTAACAACTTCGTGGTGAGTACAGGCAGGGGCGTAGCTAGGTAAATTGGTACCCGGGGGCAAAAAAAAATTGTCAAACCCCCCCCCCCCCCGGCATGGGAAGGTCAGGTGGTACCCGGTGCGGAAAATTTCTTGTCAACCATTGATTCCCCCCCCCCCCCCCGCAAAAATGGTTTTACGTTATTTCATATTTTCTTACAAAGGAATGATAATAAGTAATAATAATAAAAACCTTTTATTTATATCCCGCCCTCCCCAGCCGAAGTCGGACTCAGGGTGGCTAACACCAGATACATAACATTGGTATAAAATCAAACAATAATTAAATTACCTCCTAAAAACATCTCAAAGTCTAATTAGATGGCTTTCCACAGGGTTGGGATTGGGAACAGTAAGTGTTCTCTGAACTGAAATTTCAGCCTTCATGACATAGGAAAACAGCCAAGTGAACAGCTATTTTGGTGGAGGAGGGTCAAGATATTAACCGATATGCATGAAATTTCATATATAGCTATATAATCCCTAGTATAGTAAGATAAGACCTTTGGAGCAGGCATTTTCAAAAAAAAAATCTTGCTAATTTGTCACCCCCTCCATTATGGAACCCGGGGCGCCCCGCCCCCCTCACCCCCCCTTGCTACGCCCCTGAGTACAGGCAACCCTTTTTCTAGGAAAAAAGCACTGCCTATCTCCATGTTCTCATATAACGCTACCCACTGTGTAGGAGCCTCAGGGAGCCCCAACAGGCTTGCACACTTCCCTCCCCTGGAGCCACAAACAGAATTTACCCCACCTTTCCTTCTATTTTAAAAGACTCTCACTCGGTTTAGTGTTAGGTGAGAACCAGGCATCTTGGCTTGAAACAAACCCTGGTTAGCTGCTAACCCCTGGGGTGGTTTTCTCATTGCAGCACTGGGTTGGGGGGGGAGGTAAAGGTAAAAGACCCCTGACAGTTAAGTCCAGTTGCGAACGACTCTGGGGTTGCAGCGCTCATCTTGCTTTACTGGCCAAGGGAACCAGCGTTTGTTTGCAGACAGCTTCTGGGTCATGTGGCCAGCGTGACTAAGCCGCTTCTGGCGAAACCAGAGCAGCACACAAAAACGCCGTTTACCTTCCCGCTGGAGTGGTCCCTATTTATCTACTTGCACTTTGACGTGCTTTCGAGCTACTAGGTTGGCAGGAGCAGGGACCGAGCAATGGGAGCTCAACCCGTCGCAGGGATTCGAACCGCTGACCTTCCAATCAGCAAGCCCAAGAGGCTCAGTGGTTTAGACCACAGCGCCACAGAGGAGGTTTAAACCTTTCCTCTTAGCCTTGTGCTGTGTTGGGGGTGCATGCAGCAAATGTCTGCATGTGTGGAAAGGGGAGAGAAAGTAGGGTGTGTGTGCCCTGCATGTGTGGTGGCAGTATGGGGTCTATATGCATGGTGTGCGCAGTGCAAATATGCAAGAGCGAGTGTATGCTCAGTGGCCACAGGCATGTGGTTCTTGAATGTGGTCCTTGGGCCAAGAAGTTTAGCCAGCCTTTCCAATTTAGTCCACTGCCATGCATATCTCCAGGGGTGCCCAAGGTTCTTGTGTTTGTTGGATAGCATGGTGCCTAACTTCATTGGCCATTGTTTTTTGCCACTGCAATAATAGGAAGATACGGCATGGAATCTCCACTTTGGTAGTATGGTACCTTCACTCTCCCCCCATTTTCTTTTTAACCAGTTCATAGACTTTTCCTGGTTCGGAAAAACAGAAATCGGAAGCCTGCGGCCGATTTCGGCTTCCAAAACTGCAAGCTGTGTTTTTTTGTGTGTGTGTGTGGTTTTTTTACATTTTGAGTACTCTTTATTTGAATTTTAACTTCTGTTATCTTAGAGAATTGTCAGAGAGCTCTTCTATCGCAGTATCATTCATTTGCTCAAGTAGAGATGTAAACATCAAAAGCTCATTTCCTTGTAAGCTATATTTTTTCTCTCCATAGCTGACAAAGATGAAAGCTTGAAATATTGGAGAGTTAAAAAAATTTTTAGTGTGGGTTTTATTTTTTATCATTTTCCCCCAACTATTCTTTTTCTCTCTTCCTATTATTGAAGCTGCGAAGGCGCTTCGATAAAACATGCAAGATTTCACTGCTCTGAAATAAAATGCTGGCACCGTAAATGTAGCCTTTGTAACGCACCCTTTGAAATTCACCAGCCTTGACTTCTTAAAGTGAGTGATACCATAAATGAACAATACCATTCAGGAGTGCTTTCCCACACGTTTTATGTACGTACAAGACAGGGGTGTTCCTTTCTGTAGATAGAATTCTGTTTTGACTTTTATGGCATTGTAGCTGTAGGAATCGACATGTTCCTCCAATCACTACACGGTTGTGTTTCTTCGTTTGTGAATGGGATTGTTTCTTCCCCTCCTGCCAGAATCCTTTAAAATGGGGTTGGGGTGGCGGCTTTTATTCTGTATATTGATTTTTAAAATCTCTGGCGCTTACCTAATCTTCTGACAGCTGAGTCATGGCTTCTTACCAGGAAGGGGCAACGCAGCAAGAAGGTTGTTTTGGTGCTCCTGCAACCATCTAGGCCCATGGATGCCCATGTGGACTCCACAGCCAAGAGTACCTACAATCAGCTTGGGCTGGTGTGTCAACAGCACCCTTTCCTGGACATTTGTCCGCTGTGGCACATGCATTGGGAATCTCACATTTAGGCTGTTGTACTGTGGGACATATTGCTACAGCAGTCACTGAGCCAGTGGGGTGTAGTGGTTAAGAGCGGTAGTCTCATAATCTGGGGAACCGGGTTTGCGTCCCCGCTCCTCCACATGCAGCTGCTGGGTGACCTTGGGCTAGTCACACTTCTTTGAAGTCTCTCAGCCTCACTCACCTCACAGAGTGTTTGTTGTGGGGGAAGAAGGGAAAGAAGAATGTTAGCCGCTTTGAGCTGCTAACCCCTGGAATGGTTTTTGTTGCTGCTTCCTGTATAATGTTACGAGCCTCCATCCACAGTTCTTCAGGCACTCTATCCACCAAATCTAAATCCTTAAACCTGTTCTTCACTTCAACTGTGTAATCATAAGGAATTTGATTTAGATTGTATCTTACTGGACCAGTGGTTTTTCCTACTTTCTTCAGTTTAAGCTGGAATTTTGCAATAAGAAGCTGATGATCTGAGCCACAGTCAGCTCCAGGTCTTGTTTTTGCTGAGTGTATAGAGCAGGGGTCTGCAACCTTTAAGACAAAAAGAGCCACTTGGACCCGTTTCCGAAGAGGAAAAAAAACTGGGAGCCGCAAAACCATTGCGGCCCACAAAAATATAAACACCCAGAAGCTCATAGCACAATTTAGACAGGTAATGAAGAGCAGGTAATGAAGGCAAAATGGCAAAATATCACGAAACGCTCCCCCCCCCAGCCAAACAACAAGCACTGTATTAAAGGAACCATCCGAACGCCTGACGCTGCAGGGGCAAATCTAGAAGGGGAAATCCAACCCCCCCAGAATACTTCCGCCCCATGAACAGCACAAAAACCTCTTTCCCCCTTCTCTCAATGCACACACTTTGTAAACCAAGAAAATCTTTTTTTAAAAAAAACAATTTGGGAATCCAGTTGCGGTGAGGTAATAGCCCAGCTATTAAAGAACAATGTAGCTAATTCCAAGGCAACTGAATAACAAAGAGGCCAGCGATTAAGCTACAGTGCCTGGGGGGGAAAAGTCAAAGGGCAATTCTAAAATGCAGCAGGGTGACTTTTAAAACACGAAGTTTTTTACCCACCAAAAATGGTGACCTCCAATATGTCCCCAAACTACTGCCCAACACGGATGCAAGTACAGGCTCCAAGCACTATAAACACCCAGAAGCTCATAGCACAATTTAGACAGGTAATGAAGAGCAGGTAATGAAGGCAAAATATCACGAAACGCTCCCCCCCCCCCAGCCAAACAACAAGCACTGCATTAAAGGAACCGTCCGAACGCCTGACGCTGCAGGGGCAAATCTAGAAGGGGAAATCCAACTCCCCAGAATACTTCCGCCCCATGAACAGCACAAATGCAACCCTAAAAGTTTAGCAAACTTATGCAAAAGCACACAGCATGCACACTGCCCCAATCACTATTGGCCAGCAGAGGGGCTGGGCAGGGCAGCTGAGAGGGGCTGAAGTCCCCCCTGCAGGCACGGGAAAACATTCCTTCAGAATGGATAAAACCCTTCTTTCAGTCCATGGGACTCCCGCTTCTAGGGGGGCAGGGGGCTTCTGGGGGGGCCGCTGCCCCTCCTGCCCCCCGTCGGCACGCCCATGCTCGGGCCCCTTTCGCCACGCTGCTTAAGGGAAGTCTCCTGTGCGCCCCCGAAACAGAGCCCGGGACCGGTCGTCCCCTGAGCTTTTTCCCGCGCCCATCTCATCCCGTTGGGCCACGCTTAGCTGAACAGCCGGGCTTCCTTTTCCTTCCCAGACTGCCACGTGTCCTGGAGCCGGGCCCTTCCACTTTTTTAAAAGAGGGCTTCCCCCTCGCCCACCGCCCTCCGCCCCTGGCCCAGCCCGCAGCTGCCTCCATATCTCGTCGAGTCGCGCCTCGTCGAATCGCAGCAGCCAGCAGCTCCACCAGCAGCAGCCAAACACAAGCGCCGGGACAGGCGCCAAGGAGGGAAGCTGCTGCGGTCTGTTGCTGCCCCTGCGCTGGCACGAAACAAGGCACGCATGAGCAGCACAGCCGCCGGCAAGGTAGAGAAGTGGGTGGGCGCAGGCGGGCCAGCAGCGTGGCGCAGCGCCCCCTACATTTCGGCGCTAAATGCACCGGCCCTGCCTGGAGCCGCAGCAAATATGCAAAAGAGCCGCATGCGGCTCCGGAGCCGCGGGTTGCAGACCCCCGGTATAGAGCTTCTCCATCTTTGGCTGCAGAGAATATAATCAATCTGATTTCGATGTTGCCCATCTGGTGATGTCCATGTGTAGAGTCCATCCCGGAAGCGCTGGAAGGGCGCACAGAGCCCCGCGCCGCTCCAGCGCCACGCCCCTCATCCCCCGCTCGCCCACCCCCCTCTCAAGGGGCGGCAAGCGTGGGAGGGAGGCGGCGGAGAGGCGGCATGGCGGGGGCGCCGGAGGGATAGCCGCACCAGGGCGGCCGATCTCCTTAAGACGGCTCTGGGTGTCAGTTCTGTCCCAGGGCGGGGGACAGATAGTCGGAACCAATGCCTAAGCAACCACTCACATTGGTTGTATTTAAATAAAGTTGTGGCCAAAAATTTATGCCAAGAAAACCTTAAACTTAAATGACTGTGTGACGTCTGAATTATTGGGGGTGGGGGGCTGTCCTGGAGCCTCGACACGCAAAAGGAAAGAGATAATGCAGCTCTCTTTAACCATCTTACAATTAAAATGCTGATCACAAAGTCTTACTGATGCATTCCAGCGAGATTGTTTATTGTATAATTTTTTTAAGTATTAGTTTTGCAGTTGGCATAATTCTTTTATATTTCTATTTCAAGGTCTGATTTCTTTTCAGGACAATCATTTGTTCATCCTGTGCAGCTAAAAAAAAAAAAATACACACGCACCCCACCTTCTCCATTCCTTTGCTTTAGAATTGGTATCTGATCAAACCCATATTTTTAAATATATGTATTTATAGTCAGATGGGAGAATAGGTTGCAGTCAAAGTATTTTTCTTGAAAATGTGAGGGAAATGGTGGTCTTTTTTTTAATATTGCCTTATCAGTTTCTCTTTTTTTTTATTACTGATGACTTCATTCTGTTTGAATTCAATGCTTCGGTTTCTTTGGGGTAAACTAATAGATTATGTATGCGATATTTGCCTGGCCCTGATTGAATTCATCTGGTGAGTTTGAATGTGGTTCATATATTCATGTAATTGTCAGGAGCCAAGTTGAGATTCAGAACTCTTAAATGACTGGGCATCACAGTCATTTCTTTCACATTGCTTGGGGACTTTGCATTGGTTACTCAGTTCATATTTCTCTACTCAGTTATACTGAAATCTTTAAAATGCCAGTACTGTACTTCTAACTATGTGGGCAGTTATTAAGCCAAACATCTCTTAAGGCTGTGTCCGGCATTTTATGTTTGGGGGATAAAAGGGGGCTATACAGTACTGCCAACACTGACCTTCCTCAGCTTCCACCCACCAACCCACCCAGTGTGGTGTAGTGGTTAAGAGCGGTAGACTCCTAATCTGGTGAACCGGGTGTCGCGGGCACTTCAACCCTATACAGCCACCCCCGGACGTTTCACGGCCTATGAGTGCTGCACCAACGACAAACGGTCCCCAGCTGCAACCCATCAGAACCTGCTTGCTTTATTTACCACAGACGATGTTTATGTGAATAAAGAAGTTGTTTATTGTTTACAAAAGCTTGTGGTTTCTGATAACTAAACGGTGTTCAATAAGCTTATAAAGAGGGTCCTATACCGGCCTATTACCGCTAGGTGATACCGGCCTATTACCTCTAACAGTCAACTAATTAACAATAACAACACATTTCACAATAACTGTTTATCCTCGCTGCTAACTTCCACCAATGCTACACCTCAGACTCTTAGACCCAGCTCTCACTCCTGACTCACTCCCTGCTCAACTTACTTCTCCCACCAACTCTCACTCTGACTGACCACAGGGAGGGGTTTTTATACCCAGGCTGAGCCCGCCCCTTTGGGTTCTAACTGACACAAAATTTAACCCCTACCTTGCTTAGCCCTGGCTTTGGGCTAGTTCTCCACACCTGGTTTGCGTCTCCGCTCCTCCACATGCAGCTGCTGGGTGACCTTGGGCAATAATAATAATAATTAATAATAATAATTTATTTATACCCCGCCCATCTGGCTGGGTCTCCCCAGCCACTCTGGGCGGCCTCCAACAAATGCTAAAATACAATACAAAGTCACAAATTAAAAACTTCCCTAAACAGGGCTGCCTTCAGGTATTTTCTAAATGACAGGTAGTTGTTTATCTCTCTGACCCCTGATGGGAGGGCGTTCCACAGGGCGGGCGCCACTACCGAGAAGGTCCTCTGTCTGGTTCCCTGTAGCTTTGCTTCTCGCAGTGAGGGAACCGCCAGAAGGCCCTCACACTTCTCTGAAGTCTCTCAGCCCCACTCACCTCGCAGAGTGTTTGTTGTGGGGGAGGAAGGGAAAGGAGAATGTTAGCCGCTTTGAGACTCCTTCGGGTAGTGATAAAGCGGGATATCAAATCCAAACGCTTCTTCTTCTTTCAGAAGAATTTCACTCTTATTATAATGTGGAGCTTTGTAGCTCCAACCTACAGCTAAATTGTGGGCAATCTGCTGGTGAAAGTTCATTCTAAGGCACACAGCAGCTTGATTTTTTCATTTAGCCCTTAGTATTTAAGACTCTGCACCAGGTTAAGCTTGCAATTATCCTGCAGAAGGTTTCTCAGAAGAGGTTTGCTGCCCCACAAAAAATGGCCAGCAAAGCCAACTTGCTATTCCACCATATAGATTTGCCAACAGATCGTATTTTATAGACAGTGCTTCCACCAAGGGCAGTTTCTCTCATTATGTTGTGAAGACGACGGTGCCTGCAACCTCGCGCAGTCAGCCGTGGAGGAGTCAACCGTGGAGGAGCGGGGAAGCGAACCCAGTTCCCCAGATTACGAGTCTACCACTCTTAAACACTACACCACACTGGCTCTCTCACAAATGGCAATCACCTGGTTTACCAGTAGTACATGTGAAAAGGATCTAGGGGTCTTAGTGGACCATAAGCTTAACATGAGGCAACAGTGTGATGCAGCAGCAAAAACGGCTAATGCTATTCTGCATCAACAGAAGGATAGTGTCCACATCAAGGGAAGTATTCAGGTGCTTGGTTTCCACAGTGTGCCTATATTATTTACCCAAAGTGACCTCATTCATCAAAAACTATTCCCTCTCCCTTGACATTTAATACCTACATTGGGCAGGCACGGGGAATGTATATATGGCATCCATAAACGTCGCTGTGAATCAAATTAGTTTAGTATTTTTATATTTAAACCCGCATAAGACAGGAAATATAAATCTTAGCCAGCTAGCAGTCTCCCAAACCCTGCATATGCTTTCATTTCTTTCTTTGCTTTATGCGTCTAATGCAAGCTTAATATTACTGTAATTTAGAGGCTGATCGTGCATCTCAAACACCACTGTCTCCTTCTTCCCACCCAACTATCTCTCAGCCCTTTCAACCACAGTGTTCTAACTCTGAACAAATTACTTCAGTAGCCAACCGAGCCATAGCAAACCAAGCCGGAGAATTGTTTCATGAAAACACACTTTTGTTTTAAGTAGCGGGTTGAAAGTTAAGTTGTGGCAGGTATCCAGGTGTCTGCACAGGTTTCCAGATGTCTTGGGTGTAGGTGTTTCAGGTTGAGCTCTGCGGTGACCCAAAAATAAACTTGCAATGTAGACAGACCCAAATAAATATTAACATGTTCCGTTTCATTTGTTAAATATTTTGCTTTCTTGAATTGGTGGCTTGGAGAAAAGGTATAAACCAGGGGTCAGCAAAGTTTTTGTGGCTTGGGCCAGTTCACGGTCCCGCAGACGCTGCGGTGGGCCGGAATGTTTGTGCACGCATGCGCACATGCTATTTCTGGCACGGAGGAGGTGTGCGCAGCTTCCCATTGGCTGCAGGAGCTTCCTGCAGCCAATGGGAAGCCGGCCAGCATCACAGAAGGTGGTCCCCGCTCTGCTCAACGCCGGTTTAGCGCGGTACATGTGTGCCGACCAAGCGGGCAGCTGGGGTCCCCGAGTGGGCAGCGGGGGTCCATGGACCAGTTAACAAGTGGCCCATGGGCCTTAGGTTGCCGACCCCTGGTGTAAACGGTGCAAGCAGGAGCCCTAACTAGCCTGTCCGTGCTAGTTTCCTTTTCCAAAATGAAAGTTTTCACTACAACTTGAACTGAAAATGAATTCCACCTGGACTCTGGGCTTACACCTGCTGCCGATGAAATGCCCTCTGGTGCAACTCACGCTACGTTTTCTTCATTCTCCAGTGACCATCCAGCTGTTGGAACTGCAGACCGCATCCAGAAGTTACGGAAGGAGTACCATCAAGCAAGACGAGAAGGCTTACCTTTCTACGACGAAGAGGAGGGCAGAGGAAGGCCATCTGACTATGATCAGCACTGGGTAAGGCGCTCAGCCAAAGTCTAATAAGTATGCGTCGAGTTTTATGGGGACAACACACAAAAGATCAGTTGTGTTTCCCAAATAATTCATTGAGAAGTATATGTTGGCCAGCCTTGCAAATAAGCCCACATAAATTACTAGCCTGTGGGAAAAAAAATAGTAGGCTACTGGGGGCTGGCAGAGGAGGGACAGAGAGCGCCATCCCTCCTTCGCCACCCTGCGACACTTTTGATAGCTCACAGCTTCTGCCTGCTTCCTTGCTCATCTAGATGGGGCTGTGTGTACTTACCTGTAGACAATTCATTTTTATCTGTGGCTCCTACAGAAGTGCTTAAAGCAAGGGTGATGTAGATTGTGGTAGCTAAGGAAGAACCAGCGGTCTTACAGGTGAGCATGGCAATTGAGATATTTCAATTATATATCAGTTCTTCAGTTGGTTTCATGTTCAGCTGGGCTAATTGAGATAGATCCATGTGATGGAAGGAGGTACACATCTTCGCCGGGGGTCTGCTGTGGTCATATAATATCTTTTTTATCGCCTCCCCACCCCAACCCGATCCTCTATGTGCCAAGTTGCTACATGTTCATATGAAAGCAGGTAATGGCATTTGATTTCCTTTCTCCAGAATTATGATCAAGCCTCTCTTTCCCTCCCCAAGTTAATAACTGCTCTGTGAAAAGCTCGGGGCCTTTCAGGGATAAACTGGCCATTATGCTAAGTAAGCTATAAAATAGAGTCCCTTTGATTGTGTAAGCATAAATGAGTGTCTCTGCTTCTGTGCCCTGTGCTAGACTCTTAAATTCTCCCCAGTCTCAGACTACACTGGCTGTTCTCTTATCACATGACAGAGGAGCGGAAATGACTGGAATTGTTAAAACAGTTTCCCCTGGTTTTTATGATGATACCTTAACATTGAAAGCTGTAAATACCTTCAGAGTACATAATACACCGTGGACTATTCTGCATTCTACGTCCAAGCATGTTGCCAAAACTAAAGCTGATGAGACATTAAGGCTGTCCTAAATGTCCACAAGATATGGGACGCGGGGGGCGCCGTGGTCTAACCCACTGAGCCTAGGGCTTGCCGATCGGAAGGTCTGCGGTTCGAATCCCCGCGACGGGGTGAGCTCTCCCATTGCTCGGTCCCAGCTCCTGCCAACCTAGCAGTTCGAAAGCACGTCAAAGTGCGAGTAGATAAATAGGCACCGCTCTGGCGGGAAGGTAAACGGCGTTTCCGTGCGCTGCTCTGGTTCGCCAGAAGCGGCTTAGTCATGCTGGCCACATGACCCGGAAGCTGTACGCCTGCTCCCTTGGCCAGTAAAGCGAGATGAGCACTGCAACCCCAGAGTCGTCCGCGACTGGACCTAACAGTCAGTGGTCCCTTTACCTATACTTAAATGTCCACAAAGCAAACAACTTTCATGGAAAAGAGGGGGAGGGATTTAGTGTACCCATTTAACATTTGGGAAGTTTTTGCATTTCTCATGGTTTTTGTGTTTTGGCTGCATTTTTTGAACCAATATATTGAATCCTTCATGCTGGCCACATGACCCCAGCTGCTTACAGGTCATGCTGTCAGCCGGATGATACCACAATGCAACATAGCCAATAAGGTATGGTTGTGTGACATCACAAAGCCAATTTAGAGTTGTTGTTGTTGTTGTTGTTGTTTTATTTTCTCTACCAAATTACCAAAAGAAGCAAAACTATTTGCAAAAACAAAACCACTTCCTCGCCCTTCCTCATAAATTGATTTCGGTATCTATGCCATAATTTTCAGTGGCGTTAGGTCAAATCCTCATAGACTGGAACTACATTGCATCAATATGTAATTATGAATATTAACAAGGATTGAGCTGTCCCTTTAAATCTTCTGTCTATATCGGGAACATTTCGTGATCTCTTCAATACGCTGCTATTAAACTTTGTGCTATCTTTTTAAGTAGATTCTTCTTCCTTACAAATTAGAGCAGTTTTGGAATATCCGTGCTTTGTAAGTCAAGCAGTGGGTTCAGGTGAGGGGTTTACTGAATGTCCAGATGTCACAAATGCAGTCTAATAGAACAGATGTTTATCAAACTAGGAAGCTATGTCAAAAATCAGTATTGTCCATTGTGCATCACCAAACCTACACCTGTCTGCCCTGCAGTAACTTAATTCCTGTTTCCCTGGACCAGAGTCCCTGCCTGATGCATGCACACGAAAGCTCATACCAAGAACAAACTTAGTTGGTCTCGTAAGGTGCTACTGGAAGGATTTTTTGGTTTTTATTCTATTTTATATTTTGTTTTGATTATGGCAGACCAATGCGGCTACCTACCTGTAGCAGAAATCTTGAGTTACTAATAGAGAGACAGCATGTCACAGCACCCTAGACCTCCCTTCCAAGTCAACAACTGGGGCTCCAGACTTTCATGATCTGAATTGTGGCCTCTTGGGGTGGGGTCCTGCACCCCTTGATTTTTAACCTCTAGCCTCCTGCTGCTAATTGTCTGCACAATATATTACTGACTCTTATTTCAAACTGCGGAGTTCACCATACCCAAGTGTTGCTTCTCTCCTTCCTCTTTCCATTTGTTTGTTTGCTGGACATCGAGCCCAAGGAAGAGTTACGATGAACGCAATAGCTAGCTCACTGCATAGTGACTTTTTTGTAGGCTCTAACAGAGATATTCTTGTTGGGATTTCTGCTGAATAAATCAGTTTAACGTACTCCTGATGAAGTCAACCTTATTTGGCAAATATACAAAGTTTTAGTGCTTAGGTTTGTTTGTTTTTTTAAAAAGAAAACCATTCACCAAACGATGCTCGTAAATAACATGCCTGTGCTCCCAGGGTAGATGTTTAAAGAATAATGGATATCCCAGCAAATAATCCCAGGACTGGTCAATGAAGCTTTGGGAGCAGGCTGAGGATTCCCATTTCTTATCAGACCTCGAAGGGCTTTATTACCTTGCTGAGGGAGCTCAGACCTGCGGCCCCATATAGTCTCCAAAGCCTCACAAAGGTCTCTTCTGGGTAATCCTCTTTAAGCCATTTCTATTAGGTGTAATACCCTAAGATTACTGATTCCCAAGGCGACATGTTTTTTGAGAGGAGAGGTTGTTAATCAAAGCACCCAAGATAGCTTTAAATCTCTCAGTCCCTCGGATTAATATCAGGAGTCTCAAGGCTGTTTTTCATTTCTCATTCAAATGCATTTGTGCTAACATTAACTCGGCGGCTCGAAACGCAAGGAGGCTGGCTGGGAATCACACTCGCCCAACTTCACTGGCAAAAAAAATATGAAATAAATCTCAGGCGTTGCGTTGATTCTTGAGCACCACTCCACAAACTGCCCAGCTTCTCCCAACTGTGATTGCTATTTGGTTTTGGGAGCATGTCGTATTGAAAATTAAGAGGATCACAAACGTGCCCCGGAAAAAGCGATAATTCCACACAGAATCACGAAGTCGGAAGGGATTCAGCCCAACGTCCTGCCAGTGCAGAAAACAAGCTCTGCCACTGGAGACCCAGGTAGCCTCAGCAGCTAGAGGAATTGCCTTATGTGTGACAGCTATGGCTATTCCTGGACAGGCAGAATTTGACCATAGTATTGGGACGCGGGTGGCGCTGTGGGTTAAACCACAGAGCCTAGGGCTTGCTGATCAGAAAGTCGGTGGTTCGAATCCCCGTGACGGGGTGAGCTCCCATTGCTCGGTCCCTGCTCCTGCCAACCTAGCAGTTTGAAAGCACGTCAAAGTGCAGGTAGATAAATAGGTACCACTCTGGCAGGAAGGTAAACGGCGTTTCCGTGCGCTGCTCTGGTTCGCCAGAAGCGGCTTAGTCATGCGGGCCACATGACCCGGAAGCTGTACGCCGGCTCCCTCGGCCAGTAAAGTGAGATGAGCGCCGCAACCCCAGAGTCGTCTGCGACTGGACCTAATGCTCAGGGGTCCCTTTACCTTTATTGGTGACTTCCGGGTTGGATTACTGCAGTGCGTTCTGTGTGGGGCCTCCCATATGCTTGGTCTGGAAGCTGCAGTTAGTGCAGAATGCTGCAGCACGATTGCCAGCAGCAAGGAGACCCTGTCGGCATATCCATTTGGCACCCTCAAATGGATCTTCTCAAATCGGGTCCTCCCTCAAAGAGGGCACGTGTTGCGGTGCAACCTGGCAACCAAACCCTGTGTTGTGGGTGGGATCGTTTAGATAGCCACAACACCCTATTGGTAGGTGCTGGGAGCAATCTGACCAATGGGATGCAAGAGAAGGACATTGAGGGGCCTATTTAACCCCATGCACGTGTACCTGAGCTTCCTCTTGGGGCTAGTGCATCGGAACACCCACCCACCTGTCCCTATATTTAGGGTATTTTGCGATTGACCCTGCTATGCCATCGTGTGTGGTCTGTCGTTGGGACAGGGGCACGGCAGGAATTTTCCCCACTTGGCTGATTGGCTGTTGCCATTTGGGTTTCACCTGCCGTGTAGCAAATCGTCACAACTTGTAAGGTTGCGGATAGGCTCTGTCTGGTTCAGGTGATATAGATGGGGGAACGCTCTCGCCATCCCTAAGCGAAGGGTATTCCGGGAAAGGAATCCAGGGACTCAATGGTTTAGTCAACCCTGAGAGGGGTTGTGCCTGTGCCAGAGTCCAGGGGGGCATCTGGATGGTGGACTAGTATGTCTCCGCTTTCCACTGTTCCAGGTGTTCACCCTTGGCTGACCTACGATAGAGCTCTGGGTCAGCGCTGCCTGCAAGGGTGCAGGGAGCTAGTCGAACCAGAGCCTATGCAACCACTCACTTGATTGTAATCAATAACGTTGTGGCCTAAATTCTGCCAAAAACCAAACCAAAATTGGAGTCTTGACTGAATTTATTTCTAGGGGGTGGGTAAGAGGTCTAAACACTCAAATATGAATCTTCTAAATTTTGCATGCCCTCAGCAGTGAAACTGAATTTTGCACTGATTTGATTCAAGTTTTGCACTAACTTGGTTCATATAGGTCACTTAGCTATGGGCCTCTGGGAACGTCCTTGCAAACGTTTTTTTTTTTCTCTGCTGGTGCTGCATCCAGCTGCAACCCAAAATTTAGACCCTGCTTCATGCTGCTTTTGTATGGGTAGTATATTTCCCCTTCCCATGTGGTCAAGAATGATCTAGCCTAGACCATGATCGCTAGCAGACAGGCTACTTACGACTAGCTTTTCCTCCCTGAGCAACAGCTGACTTGCTTCCTAGAAGAGAAGAGAAAAGGCTAATTCCATAATTGTGATTAAATTGAAAACTTACTGCAGCTCCACATCGTTCCAAGTCTTTGTTCTGAATAAGGCACATAATGCTGAGACAAGAGGAAATCCTGCTGTTAAAAAGGTTTTCCCCTTTCCCTGTATAGGGTATTCACTTGGGGGGAATGCAGCTGGTGACCCCCTCTTATGTACAGTTAATGCTAGATAGGTTCTCCCTGTGTTTCTTGTCAGTTAGCCATGCTAACTAAGCCAGCTTTCCTTTATAATACGTCCTGCTAATGTATAGCAGCTGCTGTATTATTCACCGTTCACTATCTAACCGAGTGTTCAGTTTGGATGGCATCTGCCACGAGTCCGCAGGCTAAGAACAGTCCCTCTTTCGAATGCATTGGTGTATACCGGTTGCGTACGTGTGGACACACAAATAAAACAAGGGTAGAGCTGACGTTAGCAAGTGGCCTTTTGCTGACGACGTAATGGGGGCAGAGCTTTTGACAGAGGCATTTCTAACCATCCCTTTTGGGGAAGAGAAGAAGAAGAAGAAGAAGAAGAAGTAGTAGTAGTAGTAGTAGTTTGGATTTGATATCCCGCTTTATCACTACCCGAAGGAGTCTCAAAGTGGCTAACATTCTCCTTTCCCTTCCTCCCCCACAACAAACACTCTGTGAGGTGAGTGGGGCTGAGAGACTTCAGAGAAGTGTGACTAGCCCAAGGTCACCCAGCAGCTGCATGTGGAGGAGCGGAGACGCGAACCCGGTTCACCAGATTACGAGACTACCGCTCTTAACCACTACACCACACTGTCTCTAGATTCCATTCCCCCATACTGCAGTGGCTTAAGAACCTCCCAGCACCACTTCGTAGCACGTCGGCCTTAAGAGCATAAAAAGGAATGGAGCAATTTGTTTCACAAATCGGGTCCTCCGTTAAAAGAGGGCACATGTTGCGGTGCGACCTGCAACCCGACCCAGTGTTGTGGGGGTAATTGGAAATCAAGGCCACTGTCCCTGGAAAATAGGGGCACTTGGAGGGTCTGAAGAAACAACAAGAAGAAGAAGAAGTAGAAGAAGTAAAACTTATCGTTGTTTAGAAGTCAAGCCAAAAATATCATTTCAAACAAGCAACAATGCTTTGTCTTCATGTTGTTCTGCAATTCTGTTTCTTACACAGTGATTGTATAAAGGTAAAGGTAAAGGGACCCCTGACCATTAGGTCCAGTCATGTCCTACTCTGGGGTTGTCGCGCTCATCTTGCTTTATTGGCCAAGGGAGCCAACGTTTGTCCGCAGACAGCTTCCGGGTCATGTGGCCAGCATGACTAAGCCGCTTCTGGCAAACCAGAGCAGCGCACAGAAACGCTGTTTACCTTCCCACCGGAGCGGTACCTATTTATCTACTTGCACTTTGATGTGCTTTCGAACTGCTAGGTGGGCAGGAGCAGGGACCGAGCAACGGGAGCTCACCCCGTCGCGGGGATTCGAACCGCCGACCTTCTGATCGGCAAGCCCTAGGCTCTGTGGTTTAACCCACAGCGCCACCCGCATCCCAGTGATTATATAGTTTTTCTTTGTGATTGTATAGTTGTTGCTTATTGTTTCTGCTATGGACCCAATGGTTTTCTCCCATTACCACTCCGTTATTCCCACCATTCTGTTGTGTTTTGGCTTCCTCCCCAGTTGTCTTTCAGCAAGGAAGGAAAATTTGGGAATGCTGGTCATGCATTTTTGCCCATGCACAGAACAAAAAATTCCCTACATCTCTGTGAGGGAGGAGGAGATGCTCATCCCTTTGAAGATGGTTTTTGTTATTAACTTTTTGCTCCTTTGAGCAACATAAAAAATATTTTATAACTCAAAAGGATCACACCAGCACAAAATAAAAAGTTGAACACTGTATTTTTTTATTTTATTTTTTGATTACTAAATAAATAAATCTTGCTGGCTTGGAAGAAGAAAATGGCTTTTTTTCCTTTTAGGTTTTTTTTTAAAAAAAATTATTTTAAAGCTTTCTTTCTGCAGGAGTGCCTCACCACTCTAGCTCAAAATAAAAACACAACAAATTAAATATAACTTACACATCATTATTTGAAAAGACCCACCTTCCTTAGAAAGGAAAATATTTATTCTGTTGAGGATGTTTTCATGTGTTTTTTTAATGCACAACATCAATGCACAAATTATGGATTTATTTATTTTTTGAAAAAGGACTTCAGATTTTGATATAATCAGTGCCACACTAGTAAGAAGTTCTGGTTAGAATTATTGAATATTCAGATCAGGACTGAAATCTTTTAATTTTTTCTCAGATTGCTTTCTAACGTAGAACCTGCTGCCTTCACTCCTGGACAGCTTGTACTTTCTCAGCATGAGGAGAAATGATAGAATCCTGTATCACTTGTACCATATCTGGATTATTAACATATTTCAGTTAACCTTTTTTGGGCCATCTCTGCAACTCAAATCAGGCAAGGCGGTAGTTATAAAAGTGATACTTGCTTTTTAAAACAATCAGAAAATCAAGACAGGTTCCCAGATTTAAAAATTACATCTACTTATGACTATACTGCTAGCCTGGTATCAATAGGTTTTGTATATTGTTCTCTGTAATAAATTAAGGCAGCCTTTGGTCTCCGCTTTAGGGAATCTGAGTGAAAATCCTTTGAAGTCAAACACAGAATTCCCTATTAATCTCAGTGTACTTCCACAAACAGAAAGAAAATTACAGGAAATTGAGAGTATATTGGGGCCTTGGTATATTTGGGCCTTCTTTGCTCCTGCTAAGAAAAGCATTCTAAGCTGAGGAAGGTAATGTTGTCATGATCCTGTTGGGTCTGCGCACTTGCTGAAACAGGTACATATCCCCTGGTTGGATCGAATCATAGAATTGTACTGTTGGAAGGGATCCTGAATATCATCCAGTCCAGGGGTCAGCACCGTTTTTCAGCCGTGGGCCGGTCCACCGTCCCTCAGACCACGTGGTGGGCCGGACTATATTTTTTTTTGGGGGGGGGGGAAATGAACGAATGCCTATGCCCCACAAATAACCCAGAGATGCATTCTAAAGAAAACCACATATTCTACTCCTGTGAAAACACAAGGCAGCACCCACAAATAACCCAGAGGTGCATTTTAAATAAAAGGACACATTCTACTCATGTAAAAACACGCCGATTCCTGGACCATCCGCGGGCCGGATTGAGAAGGCGATTGGGCCGCATCTGGCCTACAGGCCTTAGGTTTCCTACCCCTGATCCAGTCCAACCCCCAGTAATGTGTGGGATGTGATCCATGAGAGGCAGTCAAGTACAACATTCCTTGAAATGCTAGAGAAGACATTCGAAGGGAATGTTTGGTCCAGCCAGTCGAAACTTCCTGTTCCTCCTGGCTGGAGCATCCTTCCTTTTGCATGTGATAAAAGGTGGGCATGACCTAACCTGTCCAGGTAACAAGAGGATGAGTCATGCTGCAACCTTCCCTCTTTTTTACTTCCTTCTTCGTTTGATCAGCTTTTTAGCTAGGACTGCTCTGCTAGCTAGCAGAAGCACTGGGATTATTCCCCCAAGTGGGGTAGCTCCACATGTACATATTTGTAACTAAGTCTGCCTTCAGGAATCCAACTGTGAACTGATGTAAGTATAGTCATACCTCATGTGCCAGTGTGGTGTAGTGGTTAAGAGTGGTGGACTCGTAATCTGGTGAACCGCGTTCGCTTCCCTGCTCTTCCCCATGCAGCTGCTGGGTGACCTTGGGCTAGTCACACTTCTCTGAAGTCTCTCAGCCCCACTCACCTCACAGAGTGTTTGTTGTGGGGGAGGAAGGGAAAGGAGATTGTTAGCCGCTTTGAGACTCCTTTGGGTACTGATAAAGCGGGATATCAAATCCAAACTCTTCTTCTTCTCTTCTTCGTGTTGCGTTCGGTTCATGTTGTGTCTTTTCAGCTTGCGAACGCGGCAAACCCAGAAGTGTATACTTTGGGTTGCGCCGTGCGCAGTGGCGGAACTTCATTCTCCAGCACTGGGGCCGGGAAGCAGGCAGGGCGGGGCTGGCATGCATCCCGGGGGCGGGGGCATGCTGCCCAAAGGGGCGGGGCACACATACTTGGGCGGGGCACGCCGCCCGCAAGGGTGGGATGCACGTTCTGGGGCGTGGTGCGCAGCCTGCGGGGGTGTGGCGCCCAGAGCGGGCAGGGGGGCAGCTGCGATGGAACCCCACCAGGATCACACCAGTGGAGACGGTGCGCTCCCATCGCCCCTTTTCCTCCGCCCCTGGCCATGCATGCAGAAGCGTTCTGCGCACTTTGCACATGCACAGAAGCAGAGCTCTAGTTACAGACTTTTCAGGGTGCAAACAGCACCCTGGAACGGATCGAGTCCATAACTAAAGGTACCACTGTAAACTTATTTTATTGACTTTGAATAAGATTGTGGTGTCTTTGTTCTTTTAAGAGGGATTCAAAGGAACTTACCAGGAACGTACAATGCAATCTGAAACAGACAGAATTGTATAATAGTGCGAAGCTGAAACGAGCCTGCAACCAGCTATCTGCTGTGCATGTAAAAGGGGAATGTAAACTCTGCTAAGTAAAGGAACTTGGCTAGTGCAAGTTAGGAAGGATATTAATAAACAATATATCCTCTCCTGCCACCCTGAACATTCCCACACAATGCAGGAATATGCAGCTGTCCCATACGGGGTTCCAACCCACAACCTTGACCACGCTCTAACCAACCAAGCTATCCACTGCCTTGAATGGGGAACTGTGCCTATATTTAAGAGGTGGGGGGAATCAGGTGGGGGGGGGGTGGAACTACATGTGCCCAGTCCAATATCTGAACCCGGGTGCATATAACCCTTTGTAAAAAGTGATGCACCCACACAGCTTCAGCTGCTCCTTGCATGCTCTGCTGGATTGGAACCACTGAATATGGATGTCCGCATCTCCACACACCCATGGAACCTAAAATAGCTAAGAATTAGTAATCTTCTTCGTGCATTTGTGGGGATTGCTTTACAGATTTCACACATAGATTTGGTTACTTTATAATCTTAGCCCTGTCCCTCGGTGGGGCATTAATTTCCTCCCTTGCTTATCTTTTCGTCTTCAAGAAAACACATAAAACACAGTAATTGTGTAGTTCTTCACTAGTAGGGGAGATGCAGACGGCATGACAATTTCCTTTTAAGATGCCTTGTTTACATCCAGCCTCATAACTCTCTTTTTTTTCCCCTTTCCTCTTTTGCAAGTAAGATTTAAATGTTGATAAATAACATCTTAAAAAATGATCACATGTTTTGTTATTTGATCTCCTCTCAGCCATTCCCGGAGTCAAATCTGTATAGTATGGCCCAAATATATGGTCTGTCAACAGGTTTTTGACAGAAACACTTTTGTAACATGCTCAGTTTTGTCAGTTCCCAATTAAGGTTACTGAAAGAAGACGAATCATGCTAGTTTGTGTTAAAGGCCAGGGAGTTTATTGTGCATCTGGCACTGTTCCAGACCTCAAAAAAAGTAAAATGGAGAAAAAGAAGCCTGAGAACGGCATTATTTTTCCATAACGTGTCAAAAGGTTCTGTGCTTACTTTGGACTCAGAAAGGAGCTCTTTGTGCATTTAATGAGCAATTAATTCCAGCTTCAGGATGTTGAGTTTCAAGTAGGTTAGGCTCCCCAAAACCACAAACGTTTGTATTGGATCGTGTTTTTTGAAAAGGGGGCATTCCAGCTCTGGGAGAGTAATAGCATTCCTGTCTTCTCATGCAATGGGAGATATGACAACTTTATGTGATCCTGGAAGCCACTGCCGACCCGCCCTATGAATTCAAGTGTTTCTGAAAGCCATCTGGCTGGCAAAGTCAATTGGGCCGTTCTTACTCCTTTCCGTACTTCTTAGCTCCTTTTAAGAAAACCTCGGTTTTAAAAATGTGCCGCGGGGGTATCCCTTTCACAAAACTGCCTTATGACTTGCGTTGCCCCAAAATGATGTCCTTTCTTGGCAGCAAAGAGAAGACGTTAGTTTTTCTCTAGGTTAATTTGTGGAGCTGTTGGATAGCTGATGTTAATTAACGCTTGTTCGGTTAACGCCGCTGGGCATTCCATGTTCCTAGAAGACCACACCTACCTCTCCGTACAGGAGAGCTGAGACCAGTGTTCAGCCTGGCAGGGAAAAGAAGAAATGCGTAGATAATGGCACGTGCGAGAGAGAAATGAAGTCGGTATTTTTGCAGCTGTTATCACAAAGCAAGTGTGGGGAATGAACCAGGTACTGTTGTTCAGGAAAAGCCAGTTCTACTTTCTTAAACAGTACTGGGTATCTATTTCTTCTCCTTTTCTGGGCTCCATATGCATTTTGTTGTTCAGTTGTTCAGTCGTGTCTGACTCTTCGTGACCCCATGGACCAGAGCACGTCAGGCATGCCTATCTTTCACTGCTTCCCACAGTTTGGCCAAACTTATGCATGTTGTTGTTGTTGTTCAGTCGTTCAGTCGTGTCCGATTCTTCGTGACCCCATGGACCAGAGCACGCCAGGCATGCCTATCTTTCACTGCTTCCCACAGTTTGGCCAAACTCATGCATGTTGTTGTTGTTGTTCAGTCGTTCAGTCGTGTCCGACTCTTCGTGACCCCATGGACCAGAGCACGCCAGGCACCCCTATCCTCCACTGCCTCCCGCAGTTTGGCCAAACTCATGCCGGTCGCTTCGAGAACACTGTCCAACCATCTCATCCTCTGTCGTCCCCTTCTCCTTGTGCCCTCCATCTTTCCCAACATCAGGGTCTTTTCCAGGGAGGCTTCTCTTCTCATGAGGTGGCCAAAGTATTGGAGCCTCAACTTCAGGATCTACCCTTCCAGTGAGCACTCAGGGCTGCTTTCTTTAAGGATGGATATGTTTGATCTTTTTGCAGTCCATGGGTCTCCTCCAGCACCATAATTCAAAAGCATCAGTTCTTCGCCGATTAGCCTTCTTTATGCATAGTGTTAACTAAACAGGCACTACAGAACTCCCTTAAGTCTTCAGTGCCCTCTTGGCTTGGCACCACTGGGCAGCTTCCAAGGCCCCAGTGACTTGGGGGGGGCACTGGTACCAACCTCCTGACCAGCTGTTGCCGAGAAGTAGCAGCAGCGAATTCCTATCCTTCCTCCCCAGTCCTGAGTACTCCTTGCAGTCAGGGCTGGTCCAATACATTTTGGCACCCAAGGCAAACCACAGAATGGCAGCTCCACCCTCCCAGGGAAGAAGCAGTGAGTGAAGATCAACACTGGGAACCAAGGAATAATCAAATCAACCTTATCAGATGGTTGAAATGGGAATCAAGGTCCATCGCAGGGGCAAAAGAGGCCCACTCTGGGCCACGAAGGACAGGTGCAAAGCCTGGGAGACCCCACCATTTCCTCCCTAGGGTTAGAAGGAGACCAGAAGTGCCTCCAAGAGGGTACTGTAGACACGGCATTGAGTTGGTTGTCAAGACAGCAGCAGATCTGGCCTCCAAGCAATCTGCCATAGCTGCAGCGGGCAATGCATTCCTTTTGGCTGGATGTGCTGCCCCTGTGTATCCTGCCGCCTGAGGCGGTCTCCTCACCTTGCCTCATGGGTGGGCCAGCCCTGCTTGCAGTACGTACTGCCATTGCTCACTCACTTCCCAGCTCTTCTTGGCCATACAGATGCCTAGTAAGAATCCACGTTGACGTCATGTGTGTGTTCGCATTCAGCACATCTCTTTCATTTTTGTTTTGATTTTATAAGCAACCAGGGGTTGGGGGATTGTGAGTACCAGGACCATGATGAACAGAGAGAGGGCTTGACTCTTTCTCCCTTTCTGGCAGAGATCTCCCCCTCTTAGTTGCCATTTGCTGTGAGAAACAAACTGCTCTAGCAGGTGCTTTGACAAATACCAGGATGGGGGGATTTTTTATCAGGATCAGAGTACAGGGGAAGGGTTAATTTCCTCCCCCTGTGATGAAGAACTGATCCTGGCCAGTACTGTCCTAGTTTCCTAAAACAGCTGTGCTGAAAGGGACCCGACGTTTCGTCCTTAATTATTTACAGATCACAGTACTTCTTAACTTATTTCCTCCCGTCCACAAATTGTGCCCACAGATCAATACGGCTTTCCCCCCCTTTTGCTCTGTACTCAAAGCTTTGTAACGAGTTCTGTCCATCCCCTTTCACTTGACAAGGCAGAACAAAGTCACCGACCACAAGAGAGACCAATAAAGGTCAACCGACTTCCACAGACTCCACATCAGCAAGTACCACTCTATTGTATGCTCAGATATAGCCAGGTCTGGCTAATGAGCCATCAAGCTCAATGTTTTGCACAGTTAGGTGAGTCCCTAAGAATTACCTGCGCATTTGCAGGCTAACATCCAAAGCTTTCTAGACCCCTGCTGCTGCCATTCGTGAAGTGCAGCGTTACAGTGGTACCTTGGAAGTGGGCCATTCCATTGTCACGGGTGGGACACTAGGACCATGTTTTTTGGTATTCACACATGTGTAACAATGTAAATATACATAAAAATTAACAATCAAAATTTAAACTATGTTCTTAATAAGATACTGAACATTTTACTAATTTTTTATTATTTTTATGGATATTTTAAGTGCTGTCACGGGTGGGACAAAAAATGACATGGAGCTTGAGATAAGTTTGATTTATGGAAAAACTCTGAGTTGGGAGGTGAATCAATGATAAACTCAGCATATCTGTTTAAAACAATGTTTATTGGTTACAACTATGCAATCAGGAATAAAGTTTAAGAAATTTAACGATACAAAATTAAGGAAAAAATGCTGTCACGGGGGGGGGGGACAATCATCAGAAAACTTTTAACTTGAACACTTCTGTGAAGACTACGTGGGTGGACTTTTGAAAAGAAGGTCCATAAAATAAACTTCTTTTGACTAGCTTTTTAAAAAATGGTTAGACTGCACGTTTGGAAACTTCCTCACCAAAGTCCAGCGCTCATCAAGCATTCTTATCAGGCTCATTTTTCATGGAATGGCCCAAGTCCGTTCTGAAACTAAAGCGTTCTTAAACCAAGGTGTGCTTTCCCATAGCAGCGGGGGACTCGATTTACAGATGGGACACACTCAACATGTTCTGCTTCCAAGCAAAGTTCACAAACCAAAACACCTACTTCTGGGTTTGCAGCGTTCTTAATCCAAGTTGTTCATCAACTAACTTGTTCTTAAACCAAGATACCACTGTATATATGTTAACATAGTTGAAGCACCCGATTCCATGTATTCCAAACTTGGAATTGGCCATCCATGTGGAAAAGAGCGCACGAACCGCAGCAATCACAAAAGGGTGGTTGGGCTTCTGACATTAAGCCTTTCTGAAGATGAACAAGACGTCACGTTCCTAATATTTCTCCATTTGAGCCTTCACTCGCCTGCTTGAAACGCACTCCCAAATTACAGCTCTGTTCTTGACATCCAGCATGCTAGTGCCATTTATGCCAAAGGATAAAATACACTTTCTTCTGACATCTAAATGTGTTTGTTAAGAAAAGAAAAGTAGAATTCCTCTTAAAAGTTTGACAACCACATCCCTCCCACCCCCCCCCCCAAGAAGTAAGGTTATTTTTTGATAACTTTACAAACGCTACCCCAACTTTTCTGATGTCAGGAAAGAAAAACAGAGAGAGGAAGTCAACATCACACTCTTCTGATAATGTTGTCAGTGCAAGCATTTCAGCTTGCCGGAAGGAATGACCTTCCCTCCTCCCCGCATGCTTTGTTCCAGCCAATTTTAGGGGCATGGTGAAGGAGAAGAGGAAGGAAAGCCTTCCTGCACGTCTTCTGCTGATTCATCCATCCATCCATCATTTCATTTGTATGCCGCCTTTCCGTAGTTAAAACAGTGCTCAAGGCAGCTTACAACATGACAAGATTTACATAATTACCAACATAACAAAAATCATGAACAATAAATAAAACACATCAAAAAGTACACAACCAAATGGAAAACAATTTCCACATAAATCATAAAATCTAAAACTAAGAATACTGCATTAATATCACACACACACACAAACACACACACACACATATATATAATTTTTATATAAATTATATTAAATAATTATATAAATCTCATTCATATATATATATATAATTTTTATTAAATTTTACACAATTTTCCAACACAACATAACAAATCCTTGGCTATCACAGCCTAAGACTTCCTTCAACCTTTCTGATTTTGCATTTTATGACTATGCTTATTGTTGTAAGTCCATTCTTACACCAGCTAGTCTTAGTCCTTTTCACAATAATTTGAATAATCATCCTTGCAAAACGTCTCGCAACCCTGCAAGCGATGTTTGTTAATTACGATTGTCTTTCAAATACAACATAAATTTCTTCCAGTCCTTTAGGAAAGTCTGGTTTCGAAGTCTTGCCAGCTCGGCATAGTCCCTCCGTTTTAATTGCCCCTCTTCTTTTGTTGGTATCTCTTCTTGCTTCCATCTTTGGGCTAGTAATATTCTTGCTGCAGTAGTCGCATATAAAAAGAATACAGCATTAATATCAAATCACAATTCAAAATGGCATAGATAAAAAAATAAAAGCAATTAAAAAACAAAACAAAAACAGAGCCCTCTCTGCCCAACAGCAGCAGCAGCAGTCTTTTATGGAGCCTGCCAGGCCCCACCCCAATATAAAATACACAAAACCATGCAAGACACTACAGTATGAACTACGAGAATATTATGAAAATATTTAAACTAGAAATTATTTATATCAACAAATAGACTGAAATCACATAAAACATGTATGCAAGTATCATCTCGAAGGCATGATCTATGGCTTATTATCCAAATGATCAGCTCTGAAGGTGCAGAATTATATAAATATGTGCAATATTTATATACTGCAAAGTGATACTGCAAAGTCTCTCAGGCGTCCTCATCTGTCCTCCGACGGGTGGCTAGCTTGTTGTCCCCCATTTCCCGGGTACGGTTTCATCAAGGAACGGACTTCATCAAGAGGACAGTTGCCATGATTCTCCATCTGAACTGATGGTGCAGACATCATGGCGTGGAACCACAGCTCCACTGACTGTATGTTAAAAGGTAAAGGACCCCTGACGTTGAAGTCCAGTCACAGACGGCTCTGGGATAGCGGTGCTCTGTGGGGATAGCCAGCAGATGTGACGACCAGTAATCCCGGAGTTCCTGCTCCCACTGGCCGTGAAAGGGTCCGCTGGCTATGATCTGAAGGTAGTTGTTGTGAGTTCTGGAGGTTTCTGAAGGTTTCTGAAGGTTCCGGAGGTTTCCGGATAGGAAAGATAGGTTAAGCTAAGTAGTGGCCAAAACTTAGAAGGCCAAATAAACGTTTTTGAAATAAAAGAAATAAAGACTAAGAGACTGCAGTCAATGGTGAAGAAGCTCTCAACTGCTCTGTGCGGCTTGGTTTCTCTTTCGGTTTCTCTCTGGCTTGTCTCGCACTGATGTTCTCTCTGGCTTGTCTCGCGCGTTCTCCACACACGCTACAGAGAGCAGAGGCTATTTATTAGGAAGCTAAACATCATCACAACATTAACAACAACCAATCGCAATGTTGTCTCTAGGCTAGTTTCTGGGTTGGAAACTCTTAACTGACCGCTACATTGGCTAAATTGGCGCGCTTTGCCCCCAGCGCGGAGGGATCCAGGCAGCAAACCTTCTGCCGGATCCTTTACCTTCCTTGCGATGTGCGGAAGGTTACCTTAAAGAAAACATAAAGCAAACAGGTGCAGGAGCACCTCAAAACATATTCCCACATTGCTCATCTCGCTTTACAGGCCGAGGGAGCCGGCGTTTGTCCGCAGGCAGTTTTTCTGGGTCATGTGGCCAGCATGACTAAGCTGCTTCTGGTGAAACCAGAGCAGTGCACGGAAACGCCGTTTACCTTCCCGCCGGAGTGGTACCTATTTATCTACTTGCATTTTTGGCACGCTTTCGAACTGCTAGGTTGGCAGGAGCTGGGACCGAGCAACGGGAGCTCACCCCGTCGCGGGGATTCGAACCGCTGACCTTCTGATCTGCAAGCCCAAGAGGCTCAGTGGTTTAGACCACAGCGCGTCCCTTGACTGTATGTTAGACTCAGATAAAATGAGGTGCTACAGTTTGGGTGTCAAGGACAGAAGGGATCGACCTCTTATTTCATGGTTAAAATCTGAGTGTTTATCACGTATACTTTCCTAACTCCTTGGAATAGGTCAGGCCATAAATTTTCATGGGTAATAGTCCCGTGGCTGATAAAATATATCACCACTAAAGGTGTTCTGAAATTGCCCGGCTGCTTGTTAATCTACAGTTAGAGCTCCTGCGCTTGTTTAACTTCAGCGCTTTAAAATATGGTGGCTGCATTGTTGTTAACTTGCAGCAAACTCTAAAGAGTGTGAGGTTTCTTTCTCTCTCCCACACACACACACACACTTTCTCAGCAAAGATGTGAAAATGAGAATGTATTGCTGGGTGTTGCAGAAGGCAATTATCTGTGAATATAAAAAGGCTTTTTAACAAACAAGTGGCATTGTTATAATTATTTTAAAGGAAAAATAAAGTCAGTGGCTAAGACACCTGGAGATTGTGCGGATAACTTTATTAGTTCCCACTTCGAGGTCTGCAAAGTGCAGATCCTAATCTGATAAGATAATGCATTAAAGTACAGACCAAAATAGGGCAGAAAAAAACTTCATTTGCTAAATCAACCCCTGGCATTACACAAACCTAGCTCTTCTGGAAGAAGAAAAAGTCTCCTCTTCTTTTTTGTCCTCTTCTCTTTTTGTGATTTCCTGCCCACGACTTCACTACATGCTGAATTTTTTTTAAAAAGGTAGCCTGACCCCACCTTTATTTTATTTTTTTTAATGGAAATGTGATTTAAATAATTAAAGGGTGTTCTGCGCAAGCCATGGTTTGTGTTAAAAGCATCCGCTCGGGTTCTCGGGCAATTCCATTTTGTTTGTATTTCTAGTTTTAAAAATCTTCTTCGGTGTGCCTGTGTACTTGAATAAATTGGATTTTAAAAAAAAGAAATCCACGCTTTCAGTTTTTTCCAGAAAGAGAGAGAAGTTGACTATTTTAGAGGCCTAAGTACCTACGCTTTAAAACAACACAGCCTCGTTTAAAGTACAGACTTATGATATTAAGCTTTTATTTGAAGCGTTTTGTGTCAAGGGCATATTCACCGTATTTCGTGTGACTCTGCAGCCCCATTTAATGTACAATCTTAGCAAGTTAGCACATCCACATTTTATTTTCCCAGTGTTCTTACAACGATGTAAGACAGTGCGGCTGGTTTGCACATTCATTGGACCTGAAGTCTGGAAATCATTGGAATCTCCTAGCAAATTTTTGTTTGTTTTGTGTTTTATCTCATTTTAAATAAAATAAATAAAATCTTTATTACGGCCCAGAGACCCAACAATTCATTATAAAACAGTACACAGTTTTGACAGCCCGCCTTCAGGTTATATAAGCATTATGTACAGACTTAGGAAGAGAGATCATTGGTTCTTGCCACCACCGATAGAAACTTCGCCACTGCTAATGTTCTATCATTTATCCGGTCTTCCAGTAGGAACCTGACATTATTATTTGAAGGAGGCCTCTAGTGTTTTTTAAGAATTAAAATTATCCCTTGCCTGTCCACGGTGAGGCTTCAGACAGACTACAGAATGGTGGAATTGAGGAAGAAGGAGTCCTGTGGTTTATCTGGGGGTAGAGGTTTTTTTGTTAGATTTCGAGATAGACAAAAGCTGCTAATTCACCTAGCAGTAGGTGGAAGGAAGTGTCCTTGCTGTTGTAACGGGTTCAAAAGCAAAAAAGTTAGCCGCAGTTTATTTATTTTTTAAATGGCTAGAGCATTTGAATGAATGTATATTTGTGTGGGTATGTGTGTGTGTATAGAATAGATAGATAGATAGATAGATAGGAGAGATAAAGGACCCCTGGACGGTTAAGTCCAGTCAAAGGCAACTATGGGGTTGCGGTGCTCATCTCGCTTTCAGGCCAAGGGAGCCGACATTTGTCCACAGACAGCTTTCTGGGTCATGTGGCCAGCAGGACTAAACCGCTTCTGGCATAACAGGAACCTGAGTGCACGGAAACACTACTTACCTTCCCACCAGAGCGGTACCTATTTATCTACTTGCACTGGTGTGCTTTCAAGGTGCTAGGTTGGCAGGAACTGGGACAGAGCAACGGGAGCTCACCCTGTCGCAGGGATTCGAACCGCCAACCTTCCATTCAGCAAGCCCAAGAGGCTCAGTGGTTTAGACCGCAGCGCCACCCGCATCCGTATATTTGTGTACACTCTCGCAGCTGTATATAAAGCCACCGTATACTGAGTCAGGCCAATCTCGTTTGCTCTGATTGGCAGTGGCTCCACCTTTTCTCACTGGAAATGCCAAGGATTGAACCCAGGGCAGGGCAGGATTGGCTATCACAAGGCTGGGCACTGGCTTAGTGAGACCTAGTGTTTCCATCGCTCCCATTCCCTTGAAGAAGAAGAAGAAGAAGAGTTTGGATTTGATATCCCGCTTTTCACTACCCGAAGGAGTCTCAAAGCGGCTAACATTCTCCTTTCCCTTCCTCCCCCACAACAAACACTCTGTGAGGTGAGTGGGGCTGAGAGACTTCAAAGAAGTGTGACTAGCCCAAGGTCACCCAGCAGCTGCATGTGGAGGAGCGGGGACGCGAACCCGGTTCCCCAGATTACGAGTCTGCCGCTCTTAACCACTACACCACATTGGCTCTCTTGACCACTGAGGCAGCAGCAAAAGCCGCAATGCTTCGATTGACCATGTCCCAGGTTTGGTGTTCTTATTTGCTGATCTGGACCAGTTCCTGAGGCTTAGGCAGCATGAGTCACAATATTAATATAATCTTAACAGCCAGCAGGTCTGTTTTTGGGGACTGGAGCCAGCATGGTTCGCCCATCTGTAGCATTTACACATTTTGCTCTGTCCTGCTGGGTTGCTTTATCATATTACACGGTTGCGAAATCGAAAGGTACTTCTCCGCCACTCAGAAACGAGGCACCTGGGCTTTGCTCACTATGGAAAAGATAATGAGTGCTAGCCCTGTCCACGACTATTAAGGTCATGGCAAAATCATTTATCCTAAACTCCCCCCCCCCAAAAAAAGCATTGTGTGATCTTAAGTAAATCGAATCATTCCAGGGGATCGCAGCCATAGCAAATAAAACCTTTGGGGAAGAAGTTCTAGGATGTTATAATTGGGTATGGTTGAGCCGTAAATAGGAGAAGTAGGCTGTTGAGAATCCAAGGCTCATTGATTTCAATAAGTGTGTGTCGTTATCGCTGGATTGCTCCCCTTGGCCGCAATCCACCATCTCCAGTCATTTGCAGACCATTTCCTCCTTACACGAGTGAATGAGAAACCCATTCATCCATGGGGCTTCAGGTCTCCACTATGAAATTTGGTTTGGTACTGGAAGTGATTACGGCATTTTTTGGGGGTTGTTTTTTTTTCCGTTTGTTTGTTTGGTTGGTTGGTTAATTTAATTTTTAGAATCATAGAATCATAGAGTTGGAAGAGACCACAAGGGCCATCCAGTCCAACCTCCTGCCAAACAGGAAACACCATCAAAGCATTCCTGCTCTCCTGTTTTATTTCGTTGAGTGGCACAGTGCGATGGTAGGAAGGGAGAGATTCCATATCACTCCCTACCCCCAAGCTACATCTCCTCCTCCTTGCCATTCGTCACTCCAACCATGCAGGGGTGCCCAAACCTTTTTCAAAGAGGGCCAAATTTGATGAAGTGAACATACATCATGAAGGCCGACCAAATTTGTTGAGCTTTTTTTAGGATTGAAGTTGCTGAGCTTTTTTAGGATTTTACCCCAGGACATATACTGCCACAGGAGCCAGATTAAATCGACCGGCGGCCCGGATTAGGACTTTGGACATGCCTGCTCCAATGGCTATATAAAGGCTGGTCATAGGCTAAAATGCCCCCTTCGGGAATTTGCTTAGCAGCTCGACACACAGACGGATAGATTTGCTGCTGACATTTGAGCAATTGTATTCCAGCCGAATGTTGCAGGACGGTCACTTTTGAATATTAATTCAAAAGTTCTGAAAACCATTCCAAAATCTGCCATGCTTTCAATGATCTGCCTATGAATCATTCTTATTTGAATGATCTGAAGAAGTGTGCATGCACACGAAAGTTCATACCAAGAACAAACTTAGTTGGTCTCTAAGGTGCTACTGGAAAGAATTTTTTATTTTATCTTATTTGAATGTGTTTGTATGATACTTCTGCATATATATATATTTGCAGTATTTCAGTCTTTTCGAACAAAAACATAATTCATGGGGTACTTCAACAGAGTCGTGCCAAATTGTCTGTATTATGACAAGCAAAACGTGCATGTGTGAAAGCCCAAACCATGCTTGCCATATTTTACAAACAAAACCACTTCCATTCTTTCTTTCTTTTAAATTTTTAAATTTTTATTTATTCATTATGCATTTTTGACAAACATACTCACATAACCAAACAACAACAACATCAACAATCACTACAACAAAAAGTTTTAACATAAACATACATTTCTTCATGAAATACTAGATTCTTTTACACAGACTAAATAAAAAGTAATATAAAGAAAAGGGGGGAATCAGTTTTTATACAATATTTAGTACATTGTTTTGTGCAATTTTTTATACCAATGTTGACTTCCCTACACTTACTCTCCATCGCGTCAAAATAGAAGTGTAAAATATCCCAGTTTTTACACTAAAACCAATATTATATATCCACTTGGATAGTACCTTTAATCTTCCATTCTTTAGGTTTTCCAAATCCAAGCAGGGTTTCTTGAGGAGTGGTTTTACCACTGCCCCCATCAAGCAAACAGGACACCACATGGCTCTTATTTTGGTGGCAAAACACTGACATGCCAACCTCCTCCCCCCCCCCATCCCCAAATAGACATAATGGCTGTGGCCTTTAGGAAATTAATTCAAGATTCTGCACTTTTGGAACTAGCCAAAGTTCAAATAGTCAGATCCGTTTGCTTGGAATTGAAAATATGCTTTTTGCATATATCTACATGTTCTTTGCATATGTCTACAAAGAGCCATCTTTAACTCAGATCAACCTGTTGAGAGAGATGTAAATGTGTCCTTCATCCTCTGAGCAATGGGTGAATTGTTTGCTGCTTGGGTTCTGTGTACACATACTCATAGAATCATAGCGTTGGAAGAGACCACAAGGGCCATCCAGTCCAACCCCCTGCCAAGCAGGAAACACCATCAAAGCATTCCTGACAGATGGCTGTCAAGCCTCCACTTAAAGACCTCCAAAGAAGGAGACTCCACCACACTCCTTGGCAGCAAATTCCACTGTCGAACAGCTCTTACTGTCAGGAAGTTCTTCCTAATGTTTAGGTGGAATCTTCTTTCTTGTAGTTTGAATCTATTGCCCCGTGTCCGCTTCTCTGGAGCAGCAGAAAACAACCTTTCTCCCTCCTCTATATGACATCCTTTGATATATTTGAACATGGCAATCTATCACCCCTTAACCTTCTCTTCTCCAGGCTAAACATACTGAGCTCCCTAAGCCGTTCCTCATAAGGCATCGTTTCTCATCGCACATGTACAACTCTTGAACATGTCGCATTGAAGAGGACACGACTGTGTGTGTAAAAAGCTGTTCCTGTGTGTTTATGATCTTAAACATGTCTGCAATAGACATGGAGGTTATCATTTGGATGATTTTTTTAAAAAGCTATTGTGTCTCTGTACATACAATGCACCAAGAAATCATCCGCTACAGAAGAAACAGACAAGTGTAGGCCTCGGAGTTATCTTTTTTATATTGCAGTGACTACGCGGTGCTTTCATGTGCCATTTTAAGATTATTCTTTATTTTTTTAAACTAACTTACTGATTCAGAAACACAAAGCTCTTGTGAGAGAGATGGGAAGTCATCTTTTACACGACTGACCTGCCGCCATCCAAAATCCAGACCCAAGTATGTGAACATAGCCATAGAAGAAAAAAGTATACAACCAGTGGATTAGCTTTAACTTTTATTCTTCTAATATTCTCTGCTAATTTGTCAGGAAAATGCCTGCCAAGCCAGCAATTAAAGTGTACTTGGTCACCAAGATATTTATGTGGATTAATAGTTCTCTCCCTTGAACATTATGCACGTAAGTTTTTGAAATAATAGCTATAATATATGGCGGCATGACCCCTCTTGAGTCTTACCAATAAAAAATAAAAAAAATCAAGTTCTGTCATTTTAATGCAAATTGTACCTTTGGAAATGATGGCCTGAAAAGAAAAAGGTTTCCATGGTTACCTTAGGGAACCACACATCCTGTTTATCATAACTTCTCCATGAAGCAAATTGCAGAGTGGAGAGCATGCTTTGATGTTAGCTGTATTTTCCTGCAGATACCCTTCTAAACTTAAGGACAATTTAACTCACCCTCTTAAACTTTTTTTCATTTATACATAAAGAAAGTGTGAGGGGTGTGTCTGTCTCTGTGTGTGTGTGTGTGTGTGTGTGTGTGTGTGTGTGTGGAAGTGGATGGAGCCTTTTGCGAAACTGCATTTGTATTAACTGCCTCAGGCTTCATTCGGAACCATTAAATGACCCTTTCTAAGTTTCCATTCCAGTTTGAATTGGCAGGTCAGCCTCCTGAAAGAAATAATAATAATAATAATAATATGAATATGAATATGAATATGAATACAGTACCTATAACAGGCTTCTTCCATTACTTTCCTCCTCTTGTCCATCCCCGAAGCTCTTCAAAAGCCACGGAGAGTTTTGTTTTCTTGTTGTCCCGCTTTGCCCAGTGCACAAAGATTGAACTTTCAAGCTTCCCTGCTCAGTCTCTGAGCCTCTTATTTGTGGTGCTATCACAGGAGAGAACTATATTGATTATGCGTCACATTCAGAGACGACACTGGGGGGGGGGGTCGAAGAATTGGCATCCGTGCCATCTACTAAGGCATAGTGTAGAAACTAGATTCTTGTAACTTTCCCCGCATCTGGATATTAACTTCTGGCTAAAAGAGAGTATAGCTACCCATGGCATATATACATACAGTGTGTAGGGTCATTAGGAGTAAGGAACAGATGTTGAAAATCCCTCCCTCTCTCTCCCCCACCCCAAGTTGCCTTGCTTTGAAGTGCCATTTGAGTCCACCAGCTGACAGGACTTGACCCTGTATGTGGTGCTTTTTAGAACCGCAGTGCCGGGGAAGGCGTTGGCCATTATTGCCCATCTGGCATCCATCTGGTACCAACAAATAACAGATAGCACCAGATCGCAGAAATACTATACCAGCTGCCAAATTGGTATCGGCACGGAAAGGGAGGTTGCCTCCCAATCATGACTGCCAACTGAAGGAAACAATATCCGTATCGTTTGGAAAGCTGGGACCAAAAGAGAGAGAGAGAAAGAGAGAGAAAGAGAGAGGGAGGATGGTTTGGCATATGGAATAGAGCTACCCTTTTCTACTGAGAGCTTTTATAAGGCAGAATTGCTGGATTTTGTTGGTGTGTTTTGTTGAAGGCAGAGTTTGCAGGAAGGTGGTGGTGTTGTTTTGCCACAGTTATTTAAGGTGGGATGGAGAAAGAGGATAGCCGAGGAGATTTCGTTTCTTGCTTACTCTTTATTTTTTAAAGGATTAAGGTGGATTTACTTCTCTGGCCATTAAAATTCCTCGAATACTCATCTGGTTTGTCGTTAAGATTAGAAGGAAAGACGTCCAGGGTTAAAATGTAACAGCAAAAACTTGTGTGAGGCGTCCCGTTCCCACCCCCGACCCCCACCGTGATGGGTGTTTTTGATCACTTTTTAAGGAATTTGTAGATTTTGCTCAGCAGTGTCTCATTTTCCTTTTCCCTAAAGTTGTGTCCCAATTGGTGCAGTGCTGTTTACTGTTGTAACAATTGTTCTCTCAAAATTTATCTTCTGTACCATGAAAATAAATAAAATCAGGAAACAACAGAGCATGCCCTTCTTCATGGCCAGTTTTATATATATTATGTAGACAGTTGAACTAGGTTTATCCTGCCGGGGTTCGGTGCTGGAGCTCCCCGTGCGTGAGCCTAAGCTGCCCACGCACGAGGTACCAGTTGCGGGGGGAAAGCGGCCAGCGTTCCGTGTGCTTGTGAGCACGGGCGCCGGCCAAGTCTCACAATCTGAAGGAAGCTGAGTAAGACGGAAAATGACTCCGAAGGTGCGTGAGTGGATGAATGCCTCAAAACTAAATGGTTGCCTCGAAAACTAATGGATGCCTCGAATCTGAACTGGAAAAACCAAACCAAGGACGTTATCTGAGTTTTGATTGAAATTAAAAATTCTTAAAACCTTTACCCTTTTCCCCAAAGGACGACAGACACCGAATCTATCTTTAGTGGCTTTGGCAAAACCCGCGTAGGCTCGTTTTCTTGCCCTAAGCTAAGTTTCCCTAAGCTCTCAGTCCCTGCGCGCCCAATCTTCCGCGATACTAAACTAAATAAAACTAGACCGATAAATCTTCCGCAAATCTAGCCCTAGGCTAAACCTAAAAGCCTAACTAAAACTTCACCGATAGATCTTCTGCAAACTGAACTTAACTAAAAGAAACCCGTCCAGCCCGCTCCCAAAAAACCCTTAAACTAAACTTGACCTAACTGAAAGAACTAAGGAAAAACGTAAATGAACGATTGACTAACCCAAACTGAACGTGCCTAAGCGGGGAGCCTCAGCCTTTTATTTAGGAACAGGTATGACATCACGACCAATATTTTAACCAATAAAACCACTGTTGCTGCCCTCCAAAAAGGCAGGAAGCAGGATAAACGTTCATTGATAACTTTGAAACATTACCGGAACTACAAGTTAAAGGCGGAATAATCCTACTGGCAAAATGACTATTCATTCTTACTTTCACTTTCACTTTCAAGTGTAAGGATACAAAAAGTAGTTCTCAATAACCATTAAAATAAACAAATAACCGCGGATCTTTAACGGATCCACGAAGTGTATTCCGACATTATCCAACCCATCTTATATAAGCTTCCTGTGCATTCAGAACAACACAACATCTCCCTACAGGACGAGAGCCCAGAAGTCACATATCCATTCGCCAGATTTTGCGCTGCCATGATAGATATTTGACGAAGAATGCTCCGTGCTACAGTTCAATCCTAAAGTGTTCTCCTACTGGTTTCTCTGTCTTGTGATTCCTGATGTATCTGAAGAAGTGAGCATGCACACGAAAGGCTCATACCGATAACAAACTTAGTTGGTCTGTAAGGTGCTACTGGAAGAATTTTTTGTGGGGGGGGGGGAGAAGAAAAGTCTAAGGAGTAAACAAATCGAGAATGGAGTCTCTAAGCCAGAGCTGAGTTCTATTGAGCTCTGGCTGGGGGGGGGTGGAAACCCTGGGGGTCCTGCCATCTTCCATTCTGTGAATATGACCAAGGACACACGTGTATGCAAATATGGGTGTTTTATTATAACACCAGCATTTCCAATCACTTGTAGTCAGGTATGGTAGCACGACAGAACCATGCTAGCTATTTTAAAAGTGGTAAAAGCTTCATCTTGAACAAATGAACAGGGGGGAAATTGGGTGCCCCTACCCCTGCCCTTTGCCCGCTCTCCCCCACCCCCCTTTTTGACTTCACTGCTGCCTTTTCTAAAGATCTGTTGCATGGCTTAGGCCAGACATAGGGAAACTCAGATGTTTTGGGACTACAACTCCCATCATCCCTAGCTAACGGGACCAGTGGTCAGGGTTGATGGGGATTGTAGTCTCAAAACATCTGGAGGGCCAACTTTGCCTATGCCTGGCTTAGGCTGGACAGATTAGCCCAGGGGTAGGCAACCTAAGGCCCAGGGGCCAGATGTGGCCCAATCGCCTTCTCAATCTGGCCCACGGACAGTCCGGGAATCAGCGTGTTTCTACATGAGTAGAATGTGTCCTTTTATTTAAAACGCATCTCTGGGTTATTTGTGGGGCATAGGAATTCATTCATTTATTTATTTTTCCAAAATATAATCCAGCCCACCACATGGTCTGAGGGACGGTGGACCGGCCCACAGCTGAAAAAGGTTGCTGACCGCTGGATTAGCCCCTGAGAAGTAGCACTGAGTGTGGAGAGCTCAGCATACTTCTGGTTAAAAGGCTAATGTGATAGGAGGAAATGCCTCACAAGAGCCTGGAAGTACAGATAACAATTCTGAATGTTAACAAGACAATGAGTTGACTTGAAAGGGGAACAGCCTGTAATCTGAAAGCAGCAGTTATCTGGATAAATTGTATAGTAAACTAATTGCAGAAAAAAGGAGGAGAGGAGACTGCAAGATCTTGGATGAACAAAAGGCAGTTCATTCTCAGTCACAGGCAATGTCAGAAGGTTGGTTTTTAATATTATGGATGTGCCAAAGGGGCAGATTGTCATGACTGTATTAGATAAACCATGTCCGTCCAGTTCAAAAAAAATAAACAAAAGCTGGCCCTTCCGAGTGACTGCTGCTCCTTAGATGCCTTCGAAAGAGGCTCTCCTCCTTTTGTCTGTTCCACGTTCTGTGAAGACGCTGAGATATTACTAATGTGGTCTGAAGAAAAGTGGGAATAGCATATGTGAGCCTTTCTGCTTGTTTGAAATACCAGTACTCCCAGCCCTAAGCTGGAGGTGTCTGCTGTTTGCTTTTCAAGTTTATCTCAGGGTTCGGTTGCAGCCGTGAGGGGCTCACCAATCTGGTGCGCATTTAAGACAATTAAGGGGTCAAATTAACAAAAACAAATTATTGGATTAATGGGAAGGAAAGCCACCCAGAGAGAAGGGCACCGAGGAGCCAATGATCTCATCCGTAATAGATAAAAGAAACAGAGGCAAGCCATGAGATTCTTGACGCAGAAGCTTATTGAGCTTGAGAAAGAATAGCCAGTGTGCTCAGGGTTTGGACATTTACTTGCGCCTGCATTTGCTACATAATCTGTTAACCTCTGTATTTTTTTATACAGAGCGATAACACCTAATTCTGAGTTACTCTACTACTTTGATAAGGCAACTGATACAATTTTAGGTGCAGGTGTTTCTTTCTCTTATTTTTCTTGCCAGAAATCCCCATCTGCATTCTGGTTTCTTCATTAAGAACTGTTCTCTTGTCCAAGTCCAGATATTGCATTAGTGAAACAAGCTAATAACAATTGTCTTAGAAGCTTCATGGTGGTTCTGTATGGAGGGAAGAACCGAAATTTAAACATATTAGCAATGTCATTATTTGAGCACCACTCTCTATGTATTTTTCACCGTCTTTCTCAAAAAAAAAAGAACAATGGTGAGATTAAAAGGGCACGTAATTGTCTAATTTTGCTTTTCAGCAAAAGTGTTCAGAACTGCTAACCAGAGACACCGAGCTCTTAATGCACAAGTCTGTTGCTGGTCTTTTATGGTGAACGAGAAGGATGGTGCGATTATTCTATCTAGTTATTTTATTCAGGGATATTTTCCTGACCCATGGGAAGTGCATTCTAGTGACATGAGCATAACTATTAATCAACGCTTATGGCGGTAATCAGGGAGTTGAAAAATGACCAGAAACTGAAAATGCACCAGTAAAACTGCCTTAGAGGAGTTCCCCCCCTCCTTTTCAGATCATGCTCTTGCATTTTTAGTTGGATAATGCTAGCACAGTTATGATGATATATTCTAAAACGCAGTGATTTACAAAAGCAGTTCAGATCCATCCATTTTATACGTGTGTGTGTGTGTGTGTGTGTGTGTGTATAAGCATTGTGGAATGCTCTGGGAACCATGAAGGCATTGTAATCACAATAACAGGTTGTTTAAAAGAAATTTCCACAGAGTTCAGGAAGAGGTGTGTGTAGTAATAGTAACAGCACTATTAATTATGGTGGTGGTGAAGATAATGAAGATGATGATAATTCTGGCTTGTATTCAGAGTAGCACTAAGGCAGTGGGTCTCCAAGGGTCTGGCGTGCCATACTGGTGGTGTGGGTACTGGAGAGGACGGCAAGTGTGGCAGGAAAACTGAAGGACAATCTGAGAAACATTTAAACATGTTTTTTTAGCTGGATTGGATTGTATAGTGAAAGCAACTTCTGGCCCAGGAGAACTATTTTACGTCCCTTCCTCCTAGGTGTGGCCTTCGCTTTTGGGCAACAAAGCAGAGCACTGAAGCTCAGAAAGCTGGCAAACTCCAACTTGGCCTATACAGCCGTACCTCGGAAGTCAAATGCCTCGTGGCTCAAACGTTTTGGCTTCTGAACGCCACAAACCCGGAAGTGAGTGTTCTGGTTTGCAAACTTTTTTGGAACCTGAACATCTGACGCTGCTTCCTGCAGCCAATCAGAAGCCACGCTTTGGTTTCCGAACGTTTTGGAAGTCAAACGGACTTCCGGAACGGATTCCATTCAACTTCCGAGGTACGAATGTAATTGATGTGTGGGCCTTTTGTTCACCCATCTCTTCTGAGGGTGCTGTGCTGCCTCTGGCCCTGTGGAGTCTTCTGCTTCTTGAAGAAACGACCTCCTTTTTATTGCTCTCTCTCGCTCTCTCTCATTCCTCCATCAGTCCCCAGAAACAACCTTTTCATCTTCCTGGGCGAATGGCTTCTCCTCCCTCTCAGCCGCACCCCTTGATTCATCTCTTCCTCCTTTCCTTCCTTTGTTCTTAACTTCCTCCTGCCCTTTGATCATACCCCTGTTCGGAAGCCTTTCAATTCCCGCACTCCAACCTTCGCACACTTGGTGGCAAGGCTCCCTCTGTACACGGCCCTTGGGTGCAGACCCTGGCCGTACACATAATGGCCGTGGTCGTGACTCATCTGTTGCAATCCCGGTTCTTCAAAAGTAAGAGATTGCTTTTGCACAGCACCTGGGAATAATCCCCATAGAACTTAATAGATTTAATAGTTTTAGGATTGGGCTCCACAAACAAGGATGAGAGGTATCTTTTTAACTTCTTTGCTCATGGCAACAATCCAATCAGTTTATTTCAGCTTTAAGCTCATAGAAAGACAAGACAAAAAACACAGGAACAACAATTACACTCATGGCAACATTCTGTAACTTTCAGTTAGTATGCACGGTGGAAGTGAACGGTGTTTTTTTGTGATTAGGCCTTTTATCTATTTGAAGTGACTAAAAAATATTTGCATTTATGACCCGTTTCCCTCTTGATTTCGCTAACTAAGAGTTTTGTATAGAGCTGTCAGATGACTAAATGATGTTTAGTTGATTAATCATCTACCCTTTAACAAATGAATGAAATTTAAATGTGTTTGCATAGTACAAATACCTCGGTATTAGTGCCTTTTTATATATATGGAGGGAATTGTAAGCAGAACAAAAACCTCCACTTGTTGCTCAACGGCTCAGCCTGAGTTGTCATTTTCAGTATCTGCCTACCACATTGACTCCAATAAATCTCAGTTTGACCTACAAGGCCATACTAAGCCCAAGCTCAGGAATTCAGGCTATAAGAAAGTAACATTGAATATTGATGGTCCATTGTTAACATAGATTGCACAAGTGACTCTTAACTAGTTTGAATTTAGTTAGTTAGTTAGTTAGTTTTTTTTTTAAGTAATCTTTATTGGTTTTATTTACACACATTAAAAAATATTTACAGTCTCATCGATACAAATAAAAGAAGAAGAAATAGAAGAAGAAAATAAAGAAAAAGAAAAACACGCGAAAAAAGTTAAAATTGGTTTACATAACCACACTTCTCACATGCATACAAATCTTCCAATCTTTCTTAATGTACTTTCGTTACATCATTGTTTGTCTGCACAGTTTTGATCTTTATTTCTCATTCTTTTATCTTCAATAGTATTCAATATTTATTTAATTACAAGTATCACTCTAGTTCTGCTAATATGGCCTTATTATTGCAATATATTCTTATGTATTCTTTAAATATTTTCCATTCACCAAAAGTTTTCTGCGTCATTTCTCCTCTAACTCCGCCTGTCAAGTTAGTTAGTTAGTTAGTTAGTTAGTTAGTTAGTTTCTATACCACTCTTCACCTGAAGATCACAGGGCAATTCACAATATACAACACAAAAACACATACTATAATAAGAAAACATTAACAATAACCCTCTCCCACAGTATTAGGAGACATACCATGCCAACCACAGGTACACATGTTAGCACCAATCAGGGTTGGAGATTTCCACCCAGATTGCACACATGTGACCCCCACTTGCACCCTACACATTTCTGAACTCATCACCTGTGGCAAGACCTTAACAGTTTTCGATATCTTGCTCTCCCTTTTTCAAAAAGCAAAAAAAAATAAAAATAAAAAATTTAAAAGCCATTTTGAGCAATAAACAATTATCAGTAGTATTAAGAACGAGAAACCTAGGATTTCCCATGTTTGAATGTAGCGTTGCGTAATATTTAATAATGTGTGGATCTGTGTTATCTTTTTCACCTTGTTACTGCAGTACTGTACATTGTAAACTCAACTGATCTTGCTCAGAGAGCGAGGGAAGGGGTACTGTGTGACTGTTCATGTGACTATGATTGTGATTGTGTGGGTCTAGCCCAGGGGTTAGCAAACTAAGGCCCGTGAGCCGGATCTCCGGCCTGCGGACTGTCCGTGGATCAGCGTGGGGATTCTGTTCATTCGGGCTGTGCCATTTTTTCCCTGCGCCATTCCATTTCCCCCACCTCACACACACCGCAGCGGCGCCCTCCCTCCTCCTGGCTTCTCCCCGCCCTGCCTAGAGGAGGAAGAGGGCTGGGCTGAGCTGGCTGAGCGCCATTTTAAGCAGCCCCTCTCCGGAGCCAGCCCTTTCGCGCCGCTCATCTTCCTGACCCCTCCGCCCTGGTGCTCCTGTGGGCCAGAGAGCGGAGTGGATGAGCTCACTCTGCCTACCCACGAGAAGCAGCAGCGGCAGCAGCCCCTAGGAAGGTAAGCACAGCAGCTGGGGGGTGGGGGGAGGACTACTTGCCCCCCTCGTCTCTTCTTCCAGCTCCCCCCTCCCAGTGCTGCTTCTCCGTCCCGCCGTAAGGTCTGAGGGACAGTGGACCGGCCCGTGGCTAAAACTTTTTGCCAACCCCTGGTCTAGCCCTACACTGTTAATGAAGTACAGCATTTCACAGAGCCTAATGGAGTTCTTCACTCCTTAAAAAAAGGTTCCCCACCCCTGCTTATAGGTAAAGGTAAAGGGACCCCTGACCATCAGGTCCAGTCGTGTCCGGCTCTGGGGTTGCGGCGCTCATCTTGCTCTATAGGCCAAGGGAGCCGTCGTTTGTCCGCAGACAGCTTCCGGGTCATGTGGCCAGCATGACAAAGCCACTTCTGGCGAACCAGAGCAGCGCACGGAAACGCCGTTTACCTTCCCGCTGGAGCAGTACCTATTTATCTACTTGCACTTTTTGGTGTGCTTTTGAACTGCTAGGTTGGCAGGAGCTGGGACCGAGCAACGGGAGCTCACACCGTGCCAGGGGTTTGAACCGCCGACCTTCTGATCGGCAAGCCCTGGGTCACCCCTGCTTATAGATTTAACCAAATAATTGCTAGTCCAGTCTGTGTTCTGTTTCTGCAGCAAACTGTGTATTGGATTATTCTAATCTTTGAGTCATGTCTCATCGACAATACTTCTCATTAAGAGGCCCAGTTTTCCATGGCACACCAGGTCTCTTGGTTAAAGGACCAACAGTGTTGCTTGTGTATGTCTGTTGTCTGTGACAGGTGTAGAAGAAGAGTTTGGAATTGATACCCCGCTTTATCCGAAGGAGTCTCAAAGTGGCTAACATTCTCCTTTCCCTTCCTCCCTCACAACAAACACTCTGTGAGGTGAGTGGGGCTGAGAGACTTCAGAGAAGTGTGACTAGCCCAAGGTCACCCAGCAGCTGCATGTGGAGGAGCAGAGACGCGAACCCGGTTCACCAGATTACGAGTCTACCGCTCTTAACCACTACACCATACTGTAGGTGAAGATGCATCCTGCTTGTTAAAAAGAAAAACCATATGTAATGATGCCTTGTCCATTCCCTATTGCAGTTAACACACACACACACACACACACACACACACACAATAGCCAAACAACAAAACAAACCACAAGGGTACCTTAATGCATAGCCCATCTCCATTTTAATCCCTTCCATTAATTAACTAAAGCCCTGCTTGATTCATCTGCCGATTACTGTATATACTTGAGTATAAGCCTAGTTTTTCAGCACATTTTTTTGTGCTGAAAAAGCTGCCCTCGGTTTATACTTGAGTGAGGCGGGCGGTGGGGGCAGCGAGAAAGAAGCCCTTTCTCTCCGCTCGCGCCGCCACCCACTCTCCCCAGTCAACCATTCCTTAAGAAGCGTACAAGAACGGCGGTTCTTTACTCTCCCCAGGCAGCTTGTTCCATTCCTGAACTGCTCGCATAAATGCAAACTTGGCAAAGGAGGAAGAGGAAGGAGCAGCCCAAAGGGCTGCTTTCGGGCTGCTCGTTCCTCCTCCTTCTCCACAGCGGCAAAGGTGAACCGGCTTATACTCGAGTCAATAAGCTTTCCCAGGTTTTTGTGGGAAAATTAGGTGCCTCGGTTTATATTCGGGTCGGCTTATACTCGGGTATATACGGTAAGCATGCAGAACTAGTTTTGTTTAACTTGAAAGCTTCCACGTTCCTCCAATGACAGCTGTTGGTGCAATAAAAGCATCCCTCTTCTCTCTCTTGGTGCACCTTAAAAAGGAGAGAACCAGTGGCAGAATGAAGTTGAGGAGGACTATGAAATGTCGCTGTCATCCGGCAAAGGCACATCAGTGCTGGTAGGGTCTCATAACTCCAGCTCCCGTCTTCAAGAGATGGCTCCTGCCATTAAAATCAATGCAACTTAATTAAAGCAAATTATAGGCAGATACGTCTATAAATAAGATATTAAAGTGAGCTGCTCAATATGATAATTGCTGCATATTTAGTAATCAGTGTGTGTGTGTTCTGCATTTGCCAAGAGGGATTTCATTCAGTGGAATCAATGGAGCTTTATTAAAAACCATCCAAATTAGAGGCAGAAATGATGAGTGTTATAATAATGCTAAATCACTGTTTCAACTTTGATCGTAAGAAGCAGGGTAGCAAAAAAAAAAAATACACCCCCCTCTCCTGTGTAAAGGAAACGCTGGCGCTGTTTCCTTTCCTTTCTTTTTCTCCTTTTTAAATTGAGCACAACATGTTTGAAATTTTAATTTGCACCTTTTTGATTAAATAAAAAGACAAGTGGACAATCCTTGGAGGGTTTAGCGAATAATGTGCCGTGGAATCTAGAGACAGAGAAAAGGCGTTAGTTTGGTTGGTACCGAAAAGGAAACAGCACACCAGTTCACAAAGACTGCTGTTTATGTGGTAATCCCTTACGTATGATAGAATTGGACATGTTCTTTTTCTGCTTACACGAGTTAATGTACCGGTAGCTTTAGGTGCAGTTACAGGTAGGTAGCCGTGTTGGTCTGCCATAGTCAAAACAAAATAAAATAAAAAATTCCTTCCAGTAGCACCTTAGAGACCATCTAAGTTTGTTCTTGGTATGAGCTTTCGTGTGCATGCATCAGGCAGGGACTCTGGTCCAGGGAAACAGGAATCACTTCTTCAGATACACTGAAACAGAAGTCACCAGACCCTTATATATAGTGAGAGGGTGGGGAGGGGTATTACTCAGAAGGGTGGTGGGAATGGGTGATTGGCTGATAGGTGTGGAAAACCTGTTGACGACTGTTTTTGTTGTTGTTCAGTCGTGTCCGACTCTTCGTGACCCCATGGACCAGAGCACGCTAGGCACGCCTATCTTTCACTGCCTCCCGCAGTTTGGCCAAACAAATGCCACTCACTTCAATAACACTGTCCAACTATCTCATCCTCTGTCGTTCCCTTCTCCTTTCCCAACATCAGGGTCTTTTCTGGGGAGTCTTCTCTTCTCATGAGGTGGCCAAAGTACTGTTGTCCGAAGCTTATTTATTTGACGACTGTTAACGACTGCAATTGGTCTTACAGGAAAAAGCAAGGGATGAGATGGCCAAAAATAGCTTTATTTTTTTAATGAGATAAGAATCCAATGAGATAAGAATATTACCAAACTTAAGACCATGGAGAGACCTGGTCTGAACAAAGACATTGGATTCTTACTATACATGACAAAGCTATCTTTAGCCATCTCACCCCTTGCTTTTTCCTGTAAGACCAATTGCAGTCGTTAACAGTCAACAGGTTTTCCACACCTATCAGTCAATCACCCATTCCCACCACCCTTCTGAGTCATACCCCTCCCCACTCCCTCACTATATATAAGGGTCTGGTGACTTCTGTTTCAGTGTATCTGAAGAAGTGTGCATGCACACGAAAGCTCATACCAAGAACAAACTTAGTTGGTCTCTAAGGTGCTGCTGGAAGGAATTTTTTATTTTGTTTTGTTTTAGCTTTAGGTGGACAGGGCAAGATACTTTTTTAAAAAAGAAAAAAAAGAAACTATTTCCATTTCCACCCCCACCGACACGCCCCAAGTGGAAAATAAAAACCAAGCGAGGAGATGTCTAAAGATCAAAGAGCAAATTCCACATGGTTCTTTTCTTGCCTTTACTTTTTCAGCACTTGGATCAGAAGCGTGGAGGGGTTTCCATGGGGTTGGGGGGGGGGGGAGATTACTGGAGAGGAGAGGTCAGGAGGCCGCCAGCAGCTAAACCCCAGAGCACAATGTGGATGGGCAGCTAAAGACAGCGGAACTTGGCTCAAAAGGGCAACTTTATTGTGTCTGGCAAAGGTAAAAGAAAATACTGCAAACAAGACATCTCAGAGTTGCTAATGTCACCTTTCACTGGCGGGAAGGTGACACTTTGACATAAAAGAGCAGCTGGCCATTTATTTTTTTAGATGTGTGGGACCCACGGAGTTTGCACGTGATGCCTATCACTGTTACGACTACAATTTTGTGCACAGTTGAGGTGCTTAAACACCATTTGAAGTTGCTGACATTTAAGCAGCCTCTCTGCGTTTAAGATCTTCGCCTTATGCGCAATGGCTTCTTGGTGTCTTAATACCTGGGGCAGTCTGAAAGCCCAGGCTAGATTTGCTCTTTGCAGAATATGTTGGAACATCTTGCAGTTATGAGTCTTAATAAGCAAACATATGCCTATAGCCCTTCTGGGTAGCTAAGGTTTGCCTGTTCCTCCAAACTGAAGCATATTTTTTGCTCTCCATGTTCCTAGAATTATTAAATAAAAGTTTCATTGAGCATCATTGCTACCCAAGGTGGAAGTCACTTTTCTCAGAAGGTGCTTTTGAGTCATTGAACTTGGCAGCACACAGCAGAAATAGGCTGGTACGCAGAGAGACACCACAACACACACACACACACACACACACACACGTAACTAGCTGTAAAGTAACATAACATGATACGTAATAAAACTGTAATTCTAATCGTCATATCAAAAAGCACAGTTCCTGATCGCAACATAATCATATCTTCTATATGTATTGGTATTGTAAAGTCCAAGGATTGTCAAGTATGGTGTAGTGGTTAAGAGTGGTAGACTCGTAATCTGGTGAACCAGGTTCACGTCCCCGCTCCTCCACATGCAGCTGCTGGGTCACCTTGGGCTAGTCACACTTCTCTGAAGTCTCTCAGCCTCACTCACCTCACAGAGTGTTTGTTGTGGGGGAGGAAGGGAAAGGAGAATGTTAGCCACTTTGAGACTCCTTCGGGTAGTGATAAAGCGGGATATCAAATCCAAACTCCTCCTCCTCCTCCTCCTCCTCCTCCTCCTCCTCTTCTTCTTCTTCTTCTTCTTCTTCTTCTTCTTCTTCTTCTTCTTCTTCTCCTCCTCCTCCTCCTCCTCCTCCTCCTCCTCCTCCTCCAAAGATTACAATGCACAGTTCCTGTTGGCAATGCCATTTCCTGCTGATACCTTCCTTCAGCATCGTCTTATGTCTGAAAGTGTGACAAACGGAACTAATTAATAACAAAAGGCAGCTAATGGTAGCATTATGAATTTTGAATTATGGTGCTGGAGGAGACTCTTGAGAGTCCCATGGACAGCAAAAAGATAAAACATATCCATCCTTAAAGAAATCAGCCCTGAGTGCTCACTGGAAGGACAGATCCTGAAGTTGAGGCTCCAGTACTTTGGCCACCTCATGAGAAGAGAAGACTCCCTGGAAAAGACCCTGATGTTGGGAAAGATGGAGGGCACAAGGAGAAGGGAACGACAGAAGATGAGATGGTTGGACAGTGTTCTCGAAGTGACTGGCATGAGTTTGACCAAACTGCGGGAGGCAGTGGAGGATAGGCGTGCCTGGCGTGCTCTGGACGCAGAGACATTTGCACTTTATTAGTGTAGATGTATCCATGTTCGTTAACTGATGTGGTTAAACGATTATTATTTTTAACTAAGTTTTAGCACACGTGAAAAACTTAAAACAAATCCTTATTTCCTGCTGAATAGCCTTCGGGCTATAATGTAACTTAAATAGAAAACAATCTTTAGAAAGATTTTCCCTCCAAAAGCATTTTATTTTGAAATATCCGATAATTTTTTTTTAAAAAAAACTGATTTAAATTTTTAAAAATCCGTTTTTTTAAAATTATTATTTAAAAAAAAATCATTGATTCTTATCCACCCTGCAGCTTTCCCATGCTCCTTGGTGCACAGTGCTGCGAAACTTGACTGTGCCAGCCAAATGTTCAGCAGGCTTTGTTGTTGTTCAGTCGTTCAGTTGTGTCTGACTCTTCGTGACCCCATGGACCAGAGCACGCCAGGCACGCCTATCCTTCACTGCCTCTCGCAGTTTGGCCAAACTCATGTTAGTAGCTTCAAGAACACTGTCCAACAATCTCATCCTCTGTCGTCCCCTTCTCCTTGTGCCCTCCATCTTTCCCAACATCAGGGTCTTTTCTAGGGATTCTTCTCTTCTCATGAGGTGGCCAAAGTACTGGAGCCTCAACTTCAGGATCTGTCCTTCTAGTGAGTACTCAGGGCTGATTTCTTTGAGAATGGATAGGTTTGATCTTCTTGCAGTCCACGGGACTCTCAAGAGTCTCCTCCAGCACCATAATTCAAAAGCATCAATTCTACGGCGATCAGCCTTCTTTATGGTCCAGCTCTCACTTCCGTACATTACTACTGGGAAAACCATAGCTTTAACTATACGGACTTTTGTCGGCAAGGTGATGTCTTTGCTTTTTAAGATGCTGTCTAGGTTTGTCATTGCTTTTCTCCCAAGAAGCAGGCGTCTTCTGATTTCGTGACTGCTGTCACCATCTGCAGTGATCATGGAACCCAAGAAAGTGAAATCTCTCACTGCCTCCATTTCTTCCCCTTCTATTTGCCAGGAGGTGATGGGACCAGTGGCCATGATCTTAGTTTTTTTGATGTTGAGCTTCAGACCATATTTTGCGCTCTCTTCTTTCACCCTCATTAAAAGGTTCTTCAATTCTTCCTCACTTTCTGCCATCAAGGTAGTATCATCAGCATATCTGAGGTTGTTGATATTTTTTCCGGCAATCTTAATTCCGGTTGGGGATTCATCCAGTCCAGCCTTTCGCATGATGTATTCTGCATATAAGTTAAATAAGCAGGGAGACAATATACAGCCTTGTCGTACTCCTTTCCCAATTTTGAACCAATCAGTTGTTCCATATCCAGTTCTAACTGTAGCTTCTTGTCCCACATAGAGATTTCTCAGGAGGCAAATGAGGTGATCCGGCACTCCCATTTCTTTAAGAACTTGCCATAGTTTGCTGTGGTCGACACAGTCAAATGCTTTTGCATAATCAATGAAGCAGAAGTAGATGTTTTTCTGGAACTCTCTGGCTTTCTCCATAATCCAGCGCATGTTTGCAATTTGGTCTCTGGTTCCTCTGCCCCTTCGAAATCCAGCTTGCACTTCTGGGAGTTCTCGGTCCACATACTGCTTAAGCCTGCCTTGTAGAATTTTAAGCATAACCTTGCTAGCATGTGAAATGAGTGCAATTGTGCGGTAGTTGGAGCATTCTTTGGCACTGCCCTTCTTTGGGATTGGGCATAAGCAGGCTTATCTTCCCACAAATCAATGTAAAAACGTGGAAAAAAACGTAATGACCACACACACCCCTCAATAGCCTGGTTCAGCAGTGACTCAGTTCAGAAAATGTTAGGTATACCTACGTCTGAACAATTTCAAATGAACGTCAACATAGTAAAGGTAAAGGGACCCCTGACCATTAGGTCCAGTCGCGGACAACTCTGGGGTTGTGGCACTCATCTCGCTTTACTGGCCGAGGGAGCCGGCGTTTGTCCATAGACAGTTTTTCCGGGTCATGTGGCCAGCATGACTAAGCCGCTTCTGGCGAACCAGAGCAGCACACGGAAACACCGTTTACCTTCCCGCCGGAGCGGTACCTATTTATCTACTTGCATTTTGACGTGCTTTCAAACTGCTAGGTGGGCAGGAGCTGGGACCGAGCAACGGGAGCTCACCCCATCGCGGGGATCCGAACCGCCGACCTTCTGATCGGCAAGCCCTAGGCTCAGTGGTTTAACCCACAGCGCCACCCGCTTCCCGAACGTCAACATATCTGACTCAAATTAGCTTGCACCCCCCCCCCAATAGAAAGAACCTCCACGGGTGGGCTTTCTCTCAGTGGTTAGATCCTGCTGCCCTTGTACCATAATATTTTTTTGCATTCCTCTTCCGTTGATGTGCAGCATTGCTCCACTAGCCTCCAGGTCCTTCCTCTCATACGTTTGTATTGGGTGGGGTTTTTTCCCCCTTTCCCTCTGGGAAGATTTCATAGAGGGAATTGTCAGGCATTGAGATATTATTTGCAGCGCTCTTATTACAGGCCTCAGCTAAAGCACTGTATAGTTATCACAGTTGACAGGGCCATGGCTTACATTTCTCAGATGCCTATCTCTCCCTCCCTCCCTCCCTTTTATTTCGCTCCATTTCTCTTGGATTGAATTATATAATGTGCAGTGGAGATCCATTTCTGATTCTCTCACCTTTTAAGGGGGGGGAATTATGAGAATCTTGCACTCCATGACTCCCACACCTTACTAGTTCCTCTCTTGTCTCGTGGTAAGGCTCCTCATCAGACAGCCACGGCAAGACTGAATTACAAGCCTGGTAGATGAAGGGAACGCTGTGGATGTAGCCTATCTTGATTTCAGCAAGGCCTTTGACAAGGTGCCCCCATGATATTCTTGTAAAGAAGCTGGTAAAATGCGGGCTAGACAATGCTACCATTCAGTGGGTTTGTAACTGGCTGACTGACCGAAACCAAAGGGTGCTCATCAATGGCTCCTCTTCATCCTGGAGAGATGTGACTAGTGGGGTGCCGCAGGGTTCTGTCTTGGGCCCAGTCTTATTCAACATCTTCATCAATGACTTGGATGATGGGCTTGAGACCATCCTGATCAAGTTTGCAGATGACACCAAATTAGGAGGGGTGGCTAATACCCCAGAGGACAGGATCACACTTCAAAATGACCAACAGATTAGACAACTGGGCCAAAGCAAACAAGATGAATTTTAACAAGGAGAAATGTAAAGTACTACACTTGGGCAAAAAAAATAATGAAAGGCACAAATACAGGATGGGTGACACCTGGCTTGAGAGCAGTACATGTGAAAAGGATCTAGGAGTCTTGGTAGACCACAAACTTGACATGAGTCAACAGTGTGATGCAGCAGCTAAAAAAGCCAATGCAATTCTGGGCTGCGTCAATAGGAGTATAGCATCTAGATCAAGGGAAGTAATAGTACCACTGTATTCCTCTTTGGTCAGACCTCACCTGGAATACTGTGTCCAGTTCTGGGCACCACAGTTCAAGAAGGATACTGACAAGCTGGAACGTGTCCAGAAGAGGGCAACCAAAATGGTCAAAGGCCTGGAAACATTGCCTTATGAAGAATGGCTTAGGGAGCTGGCTATGTTTAGCCTGGAGAAGAGAAGGCTAAGGGGTGATATGATAGCCATGTTCAAATATATAAAAGGACGTCATGTAGAGGAGGTGAGAAAGGTTGTTTTCTGCTGCTCCAGAGAAGAGGACACAGGGCAAAGAAGATTCCACCTAAACATTAGGAAGAACTTCCTGACAGTAAGAGCTGTTTGACAGTGGAATTTGCTGCCAAGGAGTGTGGTGGAGTCTCCTTCTTTGTAGGTCTTTAAGCCGAGGCTTGGCAGCCATCTGTCAGGAATGCTTTGATGGTGTTTCCTGCTTGGCAGGGGGTTGGACTGGATGGCCCTTGTGGTCTCTTCCAACTCTAGGATTCTATGATCGTCCACTCACTTCTTCTTCCCATCTTACTTGTTCAATATCTGCTTCGGCTCAATTGCCATTTTACTATTATTATCTTTAAATGGTGCCGAGGCATCACTGCATCTCACCCTCCTTACCCCCCAAAAGCAGCAATTTTTTATCCCCCCACCCAAAAAAAAGTCTTAGTGCCCGAATAATAAAACTGGCTGCTGCTGGAAATGGCTACTGGGCTGAAATGATACTCGAAACAGCAAGAGTAGTAGCATTAATCGTGCAGAAAACAAGTTGGCTGGGCTTGAGAGGCCAGCAGTTATCATCCTGCCGGATCTGAATGCTAATCCTAATCGTTTTGCCTGTGGCATTGTCTGCCACCTGTGGGTCCGTCTTTTCTCCTTTTGCAGAATCCAGGGCAACAACCAATAACTATTTGAACTGAAGCAGAATGTTGGGCTTATAGCGACTACCTTGCTGAGGGGAGCTTAGTGCCCTGAGAGGTTTGTCCACCAAGGTAATAAATTCATGTACAAAAGCTTAATGCCGTAATAAATGTGTTGGAGTGCTTCCAGATAGATATTTATTTCTACCACAAATGCGTTCTTCCACGTGTGCAACAGCAACAGCACCTTCCCTCACGTACACTGGCTACATATGTGTTCTATGCATGACAGAGAAGTAAAACTTCTAGGTCTCCTAAATGACTGCGTCCTAGAACCTTAAGGACCGTGTTCACTAGTACATCCCAAATTGATCACTGTGATCACCTGGAGGAGCAACATTAATGGTCTCCTGTGGGCCAGAAGCATGACTCCTGTCAATGAAGAGTGTCGTAGACCCAACTCTATGGAACTCCCCCCCACTAGAAGTTAGACAGGCACCACCCCTGCTGAGTTTCAGTTTTAGTATTCATTGCTGTTCTGGCATTTGCCATCCACACCAGTCGTAGAGCTTGATGGAATGGATCAGTCATGTGGTGCAGTGGTTAAGAGCGGTAGACTCATAATCTGGTGAACCGGGTTCGCGTCTCCGCTCCTCCACATGCAGCTGCTGGGTGACCTTGGGCTAGTCACACTTCTCTGAAGTCTCTCAGCCCCACTCACCTCACAGAGTGTTTGTTGTGGGGGAGGAAGGGAAAGGAGATGGTGAGCCGCTTTGAGACTCCTTTGGGTAGTGATAAAGCGGGATATCAAGTCCAAACTCTTCCTCCTCCTCCTCTCAGTCACTCCCCACTCCTGAGCATCTAATGCATTTTCTCCAGCCACAGTTACTTCTGTATGTCTGCTCATGCACCTAAAATAAATTTTAAAAATCCCAGAAAGGTGACAAAAGACTTCATTTGTCTGTTTTAACTGCTTTACAGTTCACTGCTTTACTTGTAGCTTGACAAACTCCAATCTTTTATGTTGTAGTTCCATCTGATTTTATGTAGGTTCTATTTAGCTTTTCCTTTGGGGTGGTTTCTGGAGTCAAGGAGTTCCACAGATCTGTGGTTTCATTTTACGTATTCTGTCATCTCACTATTCCATCCAATACCTTTCCAACGTTGGTTGTAAATGTTTGGTCCATGTATTAATAATTTTCATCTCCCCGTTGCAGATAAACCCAGAACTTTGGTTTCTTTTTAAGATACTATTCTTCCACACCTTATTGAGCCTTCCTAGACAGATTTGCCTATGCCTGACCTATACACACTTAGCAAGAGTGGCACCCATTCTGTGTCCAGGGCAGCTGTCTACCAGCTCTATCTGGTATGCCTGCTGAGCCCCTACCTCCCTGCAGAATGTCTTGCCAAAGTGGCGCATGCTCTGGTTATCTCCCGCTTGGACTACTGCAATGTGCTCTACGTGGGGCTCAGCCTTTGAAGGTGACCAGGAAACTACAACTAATCCAGAATGTGGCAGCTAGACTGGTGACTGGGAGCAGCCGCCAAGACCACATAACACCGGTCCTGAAAGACCTACGTTGGCTCCCAGTACGTTTCCGAGCACAGTTCAAAGTGTTGGTGCTGACCTTTAAAGCCCTAAACAGCCTCGGCCCAGTATACCTGAAGGAGCGTCTCCACCCCACATCGTTCACTGAGGTCCAGCGCCGAGGACCTTCTGTCAGTTCCCTCACTGCAAGAAGCCAAGTTGCAGGGAACCAGGCAGAGGGCCTTCTCAGTAGTGGCGTCTGCCCTGTGGAACACGCTCCCACCAGATGTCAAGGAAATTAACGACTATCTGACTTTTAGAAGACATCTAAGGCAGCCCTGTTTAGGGAAGTTTTTAATGTTTGATATTTTACTGTGTTTTATGTATGCTGTAAGCTCACAATTCCTTCCCTGGCAACTCTCCATGCGTCTCTGGGGAACCTTACCTTAAAGTTTAGAAAACCACTGGCCTAATATATCCCGTCACATCTTTCTATGAGATGCTAGGAAACAGAAACTAGCATGTTTACGCCACCTTGGGCAGCATAAATAACTCAGGCCCCGGAACAATGGATTCATAATATAAGGAAGAAGGTTCAAACTAAACATTAGTAAGAACTTTCTGGCGGTAAGAGCTGCTCAACATTAGAATGGACTCCCTCAGAAGGTGGAGGACTCTCCTTCATTGGAGGTTTTTAAGCAGAAGTTGGATGGTCATCTGTTAAGGATTCCTTAGCTGTGATTCCTGCATTGCAGGGGGTTGGACTAGTCCAGGCATAGGCAAACTCAACCCTCCAGATCTTTTGGGACTACAACTCCCATCATCCCTAGCTAACAGGACCAGTGGTCAGGGATGATGGGAGTTGTAGTCCCAAAACATCTGGAGGGCCGAGTTTGCCTATGCCTGGACTAGATGACTCTGGAGGTCCCTCCCGCTCTCACCCATTACCCTAAGTTCTCACCAATCTCCTTGTGTTTTCTAGTCTGATCCACAAATCATTTAAGGTGGAGTACCTGGGTTTCACTAGGGACCCAGGTGGCGCTGTGGGTCACCACAGAGTCTAGGGCTTGCTGATCAGAAGGTCGGTGGTTCGAATCCCCGCGACGGGGTGAGCTCCCATTGCTCGGTCCCAGCTCCTGCCAACCTAGCAGTTCAAAAGCACGTCAAAGTGCAAGTAGATAAATAGGTACCGCTCCAGCGGGAAGGTAAACGGCGTTTCCGTGCGCTGCTCTGGTTCGCCAGAAGCGGCTTTGTCATGCTGGCCACATGACCCGGAAGCTGTCTGCGGACAAACGCCGGCTCCTTTGGCCTATAGAGCGAGATGAGTGCCACAACCCCAGAGTCGGACACGACTGGACCTGATGGTCAGGGGTCCCTTTACCTTTACCTTACCTGGGTTTCAGCACCTTTAGTTCCACTTAGATTCAAATACTTTGGAACCACTGGTTTGCAAGAGCTGAGCAAAGAAATAAATCAAAACACGAGAACAGATTTTGTGGCAGACCCAGACTTCGGCTGTCTTCTCCCCAGAGGAGCCCAGCCCATTTTCCTGAGATAACTGCTTTATTTCGAATCCAGTCAAGTGTGTCAGTGTAAACTTCAAGGCTTCCCATGCCTAATGTTTCTGCTGCATTCTGTACAAATGGGAATAGTATCTTTACATCCGCTAAGATTCACTTTCAGCAGGAACTGTTTGGCTGTTTGGGGTGGGGTGGAATCAGGTTGTTGCTTTAAAAAAAACCAAACAGGCTCTTTGGAATAACACTGCAATTATGATGATGAGAGCAGTAAGAGATTGTAAAAATTAAAATACTTTAAAGTTCCACAAATGATATTTCATATTAGCCACACTTCTCCCCTGGGGCTTATCAACCTGAAGTGGTGCCTTATGTAAAATACACCCAGCGGTTAGCAGGGGAATTGCAACAAAGTACGGTTTAGTTGTGGTTTGTGTGAGGCAAGGAAGGGAAAGTTTTCAGAAACTGTAAAATGTGCAACGTGAACATATCCACCAAAAGTGTGTTGCATTCCCTCTTTCTCCACATGGGTTGGATGTAAAACATTTGGGGTTCATTTTATTTCTCATGTACAACAGTGGTACCTCGGGTTAATAACTTAATTCGTTCTGGAGGTCCGTTCTTAACCTGAAACTGTTCTTAACCTGAGGTACCACTTTAGCTTAATTCGTCCTGGAGGTGTGTTCTTAACCAGAAACTGTTCTTAACCTGAGGTACCACTTTAGCTAATGGAGCCTTCCGCTGCCGCCGCACGATTTCTGTTCTCATCCTGAAGCAATGTTCTTAACCCGAGGTACTATTTCTGGGTTAGCGGAGTCTGTAACCTAAAGCGCCTGTAACCTGAAACGTCTGTAACCCGAGGTACCACTGTATATGTGATCCGTCCAGTGAATAGAAAACCATAGATCAAAAGATTCAGCTAACCCGTTCCAAAGAGGGAGATGGGAGGAGAAAGTTCTCTAAACGACACGAGATTTCCTAAACTCATTGTGCTAATATCTGTGGCATGGGTGACCTCTACCTCAAAACAAAACAAAATAAAAAAATTCCTTCCAGTAGCACCTTAGAGACGAACTAAGTTTGTTCTTGGTATGAGCTTTCATGTGCATGCACACTTCTTCAGATACACTGAAACGGAAGTCACCAGACCCTTAAATACAGTGAGGGAGTGGGGAGGGGTATTACTCAGAAGGGTGGTGGGAATGGGTGATCGGCTGATAAGTGTGGAAAACCTGTTGACGACTGTTAACGACTGCAATTGGTCTTACAGGGAAAGGCAAGGGGTGAGATGGCTAAAGATAGCTTTGTCATGTATAATGAGATAAGAATCCAATGTCTTTGTTCAGACCAGGTTTCTCCATGGTTTTAAGTTTGGTGTTTAGTTGCAATTCGGCCACTTCTCTTTCCAGTCTATTTCTGAAATTCCTTTTGTATTAGGACAGCTACTTTGAGATCTTTTATAGAATGTCCTGGGAGACTGAAGTGTTCTCCTACTGGTTTCTCTGTCTTGTGATTCCCGATATCAGATTTATGATATCAATCTCTGCCTCAAAGATAAACTTGTTTTGGCAAGAAGGCCCCACGTAAAAATCAGTTACTATAATGGCAGCCTGACTTGACAGGCTCTCCTGGTTCCATAAGTTATTGTGTGTTTTCCCCATCCTCTACCAGGTCAGACAAGTCTCTCCTTCGCTCCTGATTCGCCGGCGTAACATCTCGGCTTGTGTCTAGACAGATGGCGAGGGGTAGAAGGGCTTAGCTGAGCCTCTAATGAGAGACGCTGGACCTTATAGTCTGCTCTTTGAGCTCACTTCCCAGTTCACCCTCACTAAAGAATCTATCAGCCTTGCAGAGCCAAATTTGGTAAGGCTGTATCCACAATCAGTTTCTATGGCAACTGTATCTCAGAGCACATACACAAACAGCACTGGCAGGGGGATATTGCCCCCCCTTTCCCATCCCTTCTTTTTCCTCTGAAAGAAACAATCAGAAATTGGATGGTACAGCCCTATTACAAGACACACGTGTAATGCAAGCACTTTTTCCTTGCAAGGCAGCTGTGTGGGCTTGCCTTGGTAAACAACCATGAATTCATAGTTGTTGTTGTTTTTTAGTGTTTCTGTACACTAATGGACTCCTTATTCTTGGTGGATTTGAGAACTCATCACCATCATCCTCAAACGACTGTTCTGCTTTAGAATATGTAATTAGTGGCTTTGGAGATCCTTTTTCCTTGCAGATCGCTTGAAGCTGCAATTGGGCATTCCTGATCAAGCAGATAGCAGTATTTATTTTCTGTTCCCTTGGCTCCAGGAGCATGGACTCATTTCATTTTTCCACAAAACAAGATTAAGTACAGTATTCCAGGCTGGTCTGTCACCAGAGTTTCCATTTATTTAAAGTAATATTAGTTGCTTAAATTACAAATGTGACGGCAATGAGCAGCGATGGTGTTTAACGTTGTTTTCCCCTCCCTGAAACACCTGTTGTTTTTCTGGTGAAAAAACTGAAGAAGAAAGGAAAAGACACAGGATGCTGATTTTCTGAATCTCAGTCAAGATCATTTTTCGCTCCATAAGACGCACCTAGTTTTTAGAGGAGGAAAGGGGGAAAGCCCTATTTTTTTTGAGGATCAGCTTAAAGTGGTGCAGCTTTTTTTGCAAAGGGAAAAGCCCTGTTTTTTTAGGACCAGCTGAAAGTGTTGCAGCTTTTTTTTGCAAAGAGGAAAAGCCCCGTTTTTATGGGGTCCAACTCACAGTTCTGCAGCTTCTAGTCCTACAGCCATTTCTACAGTTTCCAGACAGATAATCTAATCAGCCAGTCACATGTCGCTGGGGAAACAAACAGCTTCCCTCTGCATTCAACAATGGAGGCCTGGGCAAGGGGGCCGGGCTGGAAAGGGAGCCTTATCTCTCTCCCGATCACTTGCTGAACAGCTGTTTAGAGGCTTCCTTTCAACACCCCCTTCTCTCTTTGTAAAAAAAAAAGAGCACGATCTGCTTTTGGCCCCTAGGCAATTCAGTTCCAGGGACCATGCATTCGCTCCATAAGACACACAGACATTTCCCCTTACTTTTTAGGAGGAAAAAAGTGTGTCTTATGGAGCAGAAAATACAGTACCTTAAAACACAGAACCAGTGAGGTGCAGTGCATTGGAGTACAGTGTGGCATAATGGTTAGAGTGTTGGACTGTGACTTGGGAGACCAGGGTTCAAATCCCTGTTCAGCCATGAAGCTCACTGGGTGACTTTGAGCCAGTCACCATCTCTCTTAGCCTAACCTGCCTCACAGGGTCGTTGTGAGGATGGAATGGGGAAGAGGAGAACCACTTTGAGCTCCTTGGAAGGTAAAGGTGCCATATAATTATAATAAATACAATACAATAAACTAGAGGGTTGGGGACCCAAAGCTGTGTTGTGAGACAACCTTGGGTTGGGTCACACCAGGAGCACAACTGTTCCTTTTCTCTTAGGTCCCTTTGTTATTTTTAAAGAATATGGGAAACATAGCATACAATGGGAAGATGGTGGGAAATGAAGGAGAAAGGGAAGGGAGGAAGCAGCAGAAAGTTGGGCTTCTATAATAACAACTGAAAACTAAGTAACAAGTAGCAGGTTGGTGTGAAGGATGGACTCCACGTCTGAAAAGACTAAAAGGCTACTTTCTGGTATAGTGAATATTGTGCCAGACATCAGTTTGTGAGACCTGGTTTAAATGTCTGCTCAGCCATTCATCTGCTCAGCTCACTGAATGGCTTGGCCCAGTCACAATCTAGCTCAGACAGCGCAGTTGGTTAAAGCGCGGTGCTGATAGCACCAAGGTTGCAAGCTCGATCCCCGGAAGGGACAGCTGCATATGCCTGCATTGCAGGGGGTTGGACTAGATCATGGGTAGGCAAACTAAGGCCCAGGGGCCCGATCCAGCCCAATCGCCTTCTAAATCCGGCCTGCGGACAGTCCGGGAATCAGCATGCTTTTACATGAGTAGAATGTGTCCTTTTATTTAAAATGCATCTCTGGGTTATTTGTGGGGCCTGCCTGGTGTTTTTACAAGAGTAGATGGTGTGCTTTATTTTAAATGCATCTCTGGGTTATTTGTGGGGCATAGGAATTTGTTCATTTCCCCCCCCCGCCCCCCCCAAAATATTCCAGCCCCCCACAAGGTCTGAGCGACAGTGGACTGGCCCCCTGCTGAAAAAGTGTTCTGACCCCCAGACTAGATGATCCACATTGGCCCTCAAAACTCTATTATTCTAACCTATGTCACAGGCTGTTATGAGGGTATAATGGGCCACCCATGTAAGCCACACTGATCGTCTTCTCAAAATGATTGATAATAAATAATGGTATAAAAATAGTGTCATCTCATGGTGGAGTAAACCTTGATGATCAAGGCGATAAAGGACTCCTAAACACTCCTTGGAGAGCTTTGGATTTGTGGCACACGCCATGAATACAATAAGCAAGCACGATTACTGTTTATAGTGAAAGAATAACTCCATAGTAACTCCATAGCGCTTGTTCAAACCCTGTAGAATGCAATCAGATTCCTTAACCAACTCATATTGTCATGACTTCTGGTGTCATCGTTCCATGACATGGCCATAAATTCAAAGATGGAACGTCACAAGGTACTGAAGTGCTTGCCTACGGGTTCGTTAACGCACCTGTTGGTTGCATATCTCCAAAGCAACAGCCCTTGGCTGCTGGGAATTGTGAAATGCAAGGAATTAAATGAATGGATGAAATGTGGATTGGATAACAAGACTGACTGAATCGGAGCACAGGTTTGATAACTCGTGTTACCCCTAATCCTGACGCATTTTTGTCTCTGAGACCTCTGAGGAAGGAGGTCCGATACCCTCCCAAACTTCTTCTCTTGCACCGCTATTTCCTGGGCTCTTCTTTGCAGCCTCACATAAGGGAATGTACCTTGTCGGAACTTCCTTGCAAGTTCTACAAGAAAAATCACTGATCACTGTGTCCTGGATGGACTTGTGTGATAAGCAGCAGAGCCTCGGCCTTCCACCTCAGTCCTTTGGGAATTTGGCTAGCAGAGACTCCTCGTATTGTTCCATTTCCCAAAAAGATTTTCTTCAGATATTGCAATTACTGTAAATTATTATGAGGCGTACCAGATGAGACATTTGCTATCGTCAGGCAGGAAGGTCAGTGGGTCCAGCCGACTTAAAGATTTCCAGCCCGTCCATATGTGAAAAAAAAGTATATTAAATCTAGTTTAACTCACCAACACACTACCATACGGGCAGACTTTCAGGTGTGGAAAAGACAAAAGGGAAGCATTAGTATCGAGACTCACACCACTTATTTCCCTGCAGAGTCAGCCAAAGTTTTACAATAAAGTTAGGCAGTATGAAAGCCCTACTTTTAAGCAACATCGTCTGTTTTGACTGTGACATTTCTACACTGCGGCACAACCTCTGTGGTGTGATATGTGGCAAATGCAGCTGAAAGACATGGATGAAAATGCAATGACCTATCGTATTCCCAAATCAATAGTCAACTCTGAGGACCAAGTAAAGTTTCTGCTGAATTTTGCACCTTGTCTTGCTTTACTTGTATATATGGCTAAACACACGTTTCCAAAACCTATGAAAAATAATAACAATTAATTGTTACATAAATTGTTAACAATGTTTTGAAAAGACATTAAATCCTGTCCCCTTTCTCTTCCATTAATCTGTGCTGGAGCAGGGATTAATAGAAAAAAAAAATATTTCGAATGGCCTCTTAGTGCATTGCTTTATAAAATTGCTGATTCAAGCGGTAGCAGGATAGGAACACGTGCTAATGTAAGAAACAGGGAATCCAGCCACAGCAGCTCCTGCATTTGCTAGAGAATTACAAGTCATTTGAAGAAGCATCTTGATATTCTGAGTCATCAGCAGACATTGATCTGGTTCAGTCATAATGGCAAACTATGGTTTAGTGTTACATGCATAAGCCTCCTGCTCATACTTCACCTACATTTTAAATTAACCATGGTTTATCCTTCTGTCAGTGCTTGAAATCATCGTTCATTTTTATTAACTGTGATTTAGGACAGGCTTCCCCAACCTGGTGCCCTCCAGATTTTTTATTATTATTATTTTTAGCTACAGCTCCCATCAGCCTTAGCCATGCCAGCTGGGGCTGATGGAGTCAGAATTCAGCAACTTCTGGAGAGCACCAGGTTGGCAAAGGCAGGTGTAAGGAGACAAACCAATATTGTATGCCATGGTTTCAAATGGGGTGATTACCTGGGAATCACACGCATTCTACCGAGTGTCCCATGGCAAGTTATAAATGTAGGAAACATGCTCTGTGGAGGGCTGCCCTTGAGGTTGACTCAGTGTATTGGTGATGACCAGGGGCGTCTTGCCCATAGAGGCAAGTGGCGTGGGGCGCCACGGTGCCAAGTTCTGGAGGGTGCCAGGGAAGAGGCGGAGGCTGGACGTGGTGCCTCCTGGCATCAGCTTGCCGCCCTCGCCAGCCTCGCTGAAGCAGCGCCACGCTCGGAGCCTCCGCCTCTTCCCCGCCAGAGGAGCCGCCCTCCAGCCGCCGCCCGCCACCTCCAGCCCCGCAAAGCTGCTGGCAGCACCATAAAAAGGTTGGCAACTCTGGGAAATGGGGGGGGGGCACACCGGAGGGATCTTTGCACCACGTCGCCAGATATACTTAAGACGGCCCTGGTGATGACTTATCAAGCCCCGAATGACCGGGGACTTTAAAAGCTTGAATGTCTCTCTAAATATAGTCCTTCCTGGGTGTGTTAAGATCAGCTAGGGAGGCTCAGACTTGCATTCTGCCATCGGGTGTCAAACATCATGCACTGGTCTGAGAGAGGATCTTCTCCGTGATGGTGTCCGAGTTGTGAAACTCCTCCGCAGTCTGCCAACTCTCTCTCTTTCCCATTTACACGCCAGGAGAAAGCATGACTAAACCACTCCGGCCTTTGGAAAGTTTTAATGTTCAGCTAGAATTTGTAGGCATTTGCATTTTTATGATTGATTGAAATATGAATTTTATTCTGCACTTAATGTGTTGTAGACTGGCGTTTCTAAGTGTAATTGCGTTTTTCTTTGTCCTGAGATCTTTGCAGGGAAAGGTAGGCTATATTTCGATAAATAAATAACATCTGGGTTCAGCCATAACAAGTTGTTGTCGTTCAGTCGTGTCCGACTCTTCGTGACCCCATGGACCAGAGCATGCCAGGCACGCCTGTCTTTCACTGCCTCCCGCAGTTTGGCCAAACTCATGTTAGTAGCTTCGAGAACACTGTCCAACCATCTCATCCTCTGTCGTCCCCTTCTCCTTGTGCCCTCCATCTTTCCCAACATCAGGGTCTTTTCTAGGGAGTCTTCTCTTCTCATGAGGTGGCCAAAGTACTGGAGCCTCAACTTCAGGATCTGTCCTTCTAGTGAGCACTCAGGGCTGATTTCTTTCAGAATGGATAGGTTTGATCTTCTTGCAGCCCATGGGACTCTCAAGAGTCTCCCCCAGCACCAGAATTCAAAAGCATCCATTCTTCGGCGATCAGCCTTCTTTATGGTCCAGCTCTCCCTTCCATACATTACTCCTGGGAAAACCATAGCTTTAACTATACGGACCTTTGTCGGCCATAACAAGTAACTGCCATTAACTTAAAATGGAAGCAAAAGCTGCCCGGGGGGAGGGAGTGATCAAGAGCCCAAATTTTATTCACATTAATAAGGCAACTGGCCCAGTTTAGATAGCATGCCCACCCACAGTTGAGAATGCTGAATTGACAGGTCATGCTTTGAGATCAGCCAGCAAACCAGAATCAGAAATGATGGCTACAAAAAAGGTTTTCAAACCATGGTGTGTGCTAACGTATGGTTTCCATTGTGTCTTGAGTTGACAAACCATAGCTGTAGCCATACCTCTGGAGGCTGCTGCTGCCTTGTGAAAAAAATGGGAGTGATAAGGAGATGGAAAGTGAAAGCAGATGTGGGTTCTGAGCTATTTCAGTTAGTGATTATTCAATCCCACTATACTTTGGGTTTGCAAAATCAACACTCCTTTATGTTGTCACCCCAACAATATTCCCATTTGTAAACGGGAGAACTGAGTTGTGCATCCTATCGATGGCGTGCGTCGCAGTTCAGATATAGCTATCTTGGGCCCAAGTCCTAAGATGGTCCACAATGATCAATGGCTGCTTTCACTTCATCCAGTATTATTCTTGATTCTTTTTCTTAGTTTTTTATGGACTGTAGGATACACAGGACATCTTTTTCTGTTGCCCCGTGTTACGTACAAATTGACAGCATCTCTTCTGGACTGCAAAAAAGAATGCCAAAACCAGGAAAACAAGCACTCTTGTTCCATGTATATATTTAATTTTAATAATAGTGGTAAGATTAATGTGGGTTCCTCAGCATTTTTTTTCTTTGTTGATTTTGGCATGCTGGCGCGTCGTTTGTTCTCTGATTATCATTTTGAGAAACATTGTCAGTAACTGGGTTGAATAATTGATCTTCATCTCTAATTATGCTGTTCTCCACAGGTGCCTGGAAAAACTCCAGATGGGACTTCGCACCATCTCCAGTTTGAGGGAAGAGAGAGACAATACGCCTCCTTGCCCAGGTAACTTCTGTTTTAGATTTACATACTCCCACTCTCTAGTATATACATACATGTGTAAGCACACACAGGCACACTGCTTCCGCAGGCAGGTTTTCTGCTGTTGTCGCACTGTTTAGCTAAATCTGCATCAAACAGACATCTGGCAACGAAATGAGAGATTATGCTGCAATTTGGTCGTGCTGCCCTTCCGCTGATGATTTAGTGCCATCTTTATAGCTGTGTTAATAATTTAGCCAGCCAATTTGGAGGGGGGGGAGGAAGAGTAAAGTCTCTCTCAATGAACATGTCAGCAAGAGTCATGATCTGCCGAAGAAGAATATGACATAGAAGGAAGCTTATTCCACAAGAGTTATAGTAGGTCTTAGCAGGGCCTGAGACAGAATTTACAATGGGGGGAAAAAATCATAGCTAGCAGTGACAGAACTGTGCTGTGAAAAGTTCAGCGGTGCAGCAGTTTGTGGCTTCAGAGGTGAGTGAAAAGAACCTGGGTTTCTGGTTTCTTTCTCCCAATACGCTAAGGCTGCAATCCTTTACACACTTGCCTGGGAATAAGTCCCACAGAACTTAATAGGACTAGCTTCTGAGTAGACCTGCACAGGATTGTGCTCTGTGACTAAAGAAAATTGGAAGTGAGGATAATTGTTAGAACTTCTCTTGCTTATGGGGTGTGTGTAGTCAACCTGTGATCTTCGGATGAAGGGCAGTATAGCAATTTAATTAAGAAGAAGAAGAGTTACATTCCTAAGCAAAAGTCTGCTCCTTTATTTTTTAGAAGGTTACACAACCACTCAGTTCCTTCTCAGATTTGCAAAATCAGAACCAAAGATGCTCTAGGCACAGTGTGTGTTAATCATCACCAGGCACCTGTTGGGTAGTACCTGCGACTTTCACACCTGTGGGCTTGTTTCTCCTTTCCCTGCATACTCCTTGGAGAGTTTTGTTGTTCAGTCGTTCAGTCGTGTCCGACTCTTCATGACCCCATGGACCAGAGCATGCCAGGCACCCCTATCCTTCACTGCCTCCCGCAGTTTGGCCAAACTCATGCCAGTCGCTTCAAGAACACCGTCCAACCATCTCATCCTCTGTCGTCCCCTTCTCCTCGTGCCCTCCATCTTTCCCAACATCAGGGTCTTTTCCAGGGAGTCTTCCCTTCTCATGAGGTGGCCAAAGTACTGGAGCCTCAACTTCACGATCTGTCCTAGTGAGCACTCAAGGCTGATTTCTTTAAGAATGGATAGGTTTGATCTTCTTGCAGTCCATGGGACTCTCAAGAGTCTCCTCCAGAACCATAATTCAAAAGTATCAATTCTTCGGCGATCAGCCTTCTTTATGGTCCAGCTCTCACTCCTTGGAGAGCTACAGAACCATAAAAATCAGGTTTGACCCGAGATCACAGTGACACACACCACATTGATGTGTGTGTCCTGTAAGCAGTAACAGCTCCACAGTACATCCTCCAAGTATCTGCATAGTTAACTCCATAAATAGCCATGGTCATGCGGAGGGAGAGCAAGTCTCAGACATTTGTTCTCCTCCCTCCCCATCCCTGCTACTGGCTTCTTGAGCTCTGTGTCGCAAGACAGGGCCTGGTGAGCAGAGTTCGCTGGAGCCCAGGTCAAATTCCAGGAAGGCAGGTCCGCAAACATCAATACGGATGGTGAGTTCAGGTTCCAGGATGGCTAGCAAGGGGCAGGTTCCACAAACAAGGTAGAAGTGGAGGTCAGGTCTCGGAAAAGGACAAGCAAGGATGTGGTTAGCACCACGGACAGCTCCCAGTAGGCCTGGAAACCAGAGAAGCCTTACTTGAATGCTGCTTAACAGCTAGAAAACTCTGAGGGTACCTTGAGTAGGTTTCCGGTTTCCTCTAGGTTAGGGGTCCCCAAACTAAGGCCCGGGGGCCGGATGCGGCCCAATCGCCTTCTAAATGCGGCCCGCAGATGGTCCGGGAATCAGCGTGTTTTTACATGAGTAGAATGTGTCCTTTTATTTAAAATGCATCTCTGGGTTATTTGTGGGGCCTGCCTGGTGTTTTTACATGAGTAGAATGTGTGCTTTTATTTAAAATGCATCTCTGGGTTATTTGTGGGGAACAGGAATTCGTTCATATTTTTTTCCAAAATATAGTCCGGCCCCCCACAAGGTCTAAGGAACAGTGGACCGGCCCATGGCTGAAAAAGTTTGCTGACCCCTGCTCTAGGTAGCCAGTGGTGTCCCGTGATGAATGAGGTCCCCGCCTTGAAAGGGACCTGCTTCCTTCAGGAGCCTTTGCTTGTGGCGACACAGAAGTGACCGCAGCTTTGGAAGCAGAGTGTGAAGGCAGTAATGTTTTCTCTTCAGACTGTATCACGTGCTTTGAAATTCTAGCCTCTTGACGAGCAAACAATGGTTTGTTCCATTTGATGCAGGGGTTGGCAAGGTTTACCAGCCATGGGCCGGATCACTCCTACAGAGATCGTCTGTGGACCAGACTGGTGCAGCGCGATGCCGGAAATCGCATCTGCGCACGTCCGTAGCGCCGGAAATCGCTTCTGTGCATGCCCAGATGCCAAAAATTGTGCCTGTGCAGAAGGGATTTTCGGCATCTGGACCTGCACAGACGTGATTTCCAGTATCTGCCCATGCGCAGACGTGGTTTCTGGCGCCACTCAGCGAGTCCCCGCACCATGCTGCGCTGATTTAGCGCAGCGCAGAAGGGACTCGCCGAGTGGGTGGCTCGGTTTGGGGACGGCTCGTGGGCTGGTAAAACGGTCTTCGTGCCCATGAGCCGCATGTTGCCGACCCCTGATTTGAGGCCCGCCTGGCACCAACTTGGTCATCATTTTGGAACCAAGAAAATACCTTTTCATTCTCCCAGGCATTTGTTTTTATTCCGATTATGGTTTTAATATGTATTTTCATTATGGTGTTTTTCTTCTGGTTGTAAATCACTTTGGGACTTTTGGTAGTGGAAAGCAATAAATATCCTTAATAAACCTGACTCAGTCAGTGAAGCACGAGACTCTTAATCGTAGGGTCATGGGTTTGACCCCCACGTTGGGCGAAAGATTCCTGTATTGCAGGGGGTTGGACTATATGGTCATTGTTGTCCCTTCCAACTCTACAAATCTTTGATTCTATTAGTCTATTTGATGGGCATCTGCCATGGATGCTTGAGTTGTGATTCCTGCATTGCAGGGGGTTGGACTAAATGACTCTTGGGTTCCCTGGCAACTCTACAGTTCGATGATTCTATGTAACCGGTGCCTTTCTCTTGGTACACGGACAGCTAGCATGGTGCCTGCCAGATGTTATGGGACTACAACTCCCATCATCCCTGACAATTCGCCAAACTGGCTGGGGCTACAATTGGAGTTGTGGCCCATATCTACATGACACCACGTCGGCTATCCCTGTCTTAGTAGTTCACAAGCTCAGGATCCTTTCCCACCTTGAGAAGGATGGGTTCTGGTTGAAGACGCTTTGCTGGCTCCCTTGAGCATTCCTACAAAACTGTTCAAAGATCTGGCATCTGCCAAATGACACTTCTCCCTATTTTCCTGGCCGCCCATGTTTTCACTCAAGTGATCCTGCCAGTATATTTTTACAAGAAAGTGTTGCGCTCTTAAGAGATTGGGTGTTACTCAACTGTGCTTTGCTCAGAGCGGGCGCACTAAAATCAATGGCTCTAATGGAGCAATTTTCATTCATTTTAGTGGGTCTACTTTGATTAAAACTTAGTTGAATGCCACTCGCTGTATTTATGCCATGCTTTCATTGATGTGGTATAACAGGGCAGAATCCCAATAAAGGGAATTGGCACCATAATTTCACTCCCCCTAGTATTTTGAATAGTGAAAAATCTGGGGCATGAGCACCTTTCAGAAGTGATGCAAAAATGCTCTAAATCCAAGAGGTAGCCATCTATGTACAGCATTATTTTAGTTCTGTTTTGCATTATGTTTCCCAAAGGCTGTGGCTTATATTAGAGTTTTCCCAGGCTTTAACTTTCTTTAACCATGCACTAGAACTGTTAATAGTGTTCTCCAGTTTAAAGGGGATTTTTACATTTCAGACTATCTCTTTAATTCACATCTGTGACTAATACGGGACGTAATTTGCTAAGTTAGTATCAGAGGAGCTATCTTCCTTAAAAGTTTAGTTTGGCTCCCCACTGTTTTCCTGCATGCCTCAGGTAATGAGATATTTTCAAGATCCCTTTTTTAATCTTCAGAAATTCTTCTCCGCTACTGTCCATTTGCGTTGTGAGTCCCACTGGCAGGTTATGTATTGCAGAAAGTTACTAAAGTTTCCATAAAGGAGCAGGTTAAAAGGCTGAGCCAAACATACCCCTCCGCCCAGGTCTTTCCTTCCGTCCTTTGATTGCATCCTCTCATTTCCTCTCCCTAACAGATCTATTCCATTCCTTCTGCGCCTTCAAGTTCAAGTCATTTCTAGGCCTGCAGCCACTGCTGTCTTCCATCTCATCTCCGAATCCCCTCTATTTCTTTTACATCTGCTCTGTAATAGATCATCAGAACTGAATATAGTACCCAGCTGTGCATGTACTATTGATTTATATTACATAGGAGCTTTTTCAATATTATTTTCCCATTCAGTTCTCCTCCACCTCAACATCTTGTTTACTACTTTGACTGCAGCTTCTGCTGGGCGTTTAGCAGATTTACATTGTTCACACGAACACAAAGATCTCCTTTCCTGATCGATTCTAAATCTAAATCAAGCCATTAATCTTACCCTCTGCTTTTCCAAACTTCAGTTTTTATCTCTGTTCCGGATATGTATTTGGAAAGGGTTTAAGAAGCAATCAAGATGTTCCATAGCCTTCGCGTTTCTGGGGGTAGAAGGGGTTTCATTTCTGCTCAGTCAGCTGGTGCGTTTGTGGCAGCCTCTAGTTTAAGTGAGAATATCTGGAATGCCGTTCTTTAAATAACATAAGCAAATTTAGATTATTATTTCTGAATATTGATATTTCAGCTGGTACAAAATGTGAGGTTTTTTTATTTTACTTTATTTTTATTTGAGAATTGTGTGACAACAGGCAAATATTTCAGAATAAATGCAGAGCAGTTGAGTTACTCCTGCTCCTCCCTTGAACCCATATATAACCTACCCCAATAACATCCCCGTGCATAGGGAGAGACATGGGCAACAAGAAAAGCCTCTCCCCAGAGATGACACCCTTACTCCAGCATCGCGCCTAGATCCCCATGGCAGGACCCTCCCACACAGTGGCGGAGGAAGGCTCCGCGCTACCCGGGGCGGCGAAAAAACACGCCCCGGGGGCACGGCGCCGTGACGTCACATTGTGACGTCACGATCGCCGGGCCACCGCCGCTTCCACAGCCCCCTTTTAAGCCGCAGAGCAGCCCCACAAGCCGCCTTTTCCATCTGTGGCTCAAAAGGGGGCCGCGGAAGCGGCGGTCTGACGCCGGAGTGCGCCTGCACGAAATGTCGCGCAGGCGCACTCCGTCGTCAGGCCGTGCGCCGCTGCTCCCGGGGTGACGGAGGGAGCGGCGGCGCGTGGGAGTGGTGTGAGGGGCCGCCGCTTGTCACCCCCCACGTGCCGTCGTTTGTTCCGTTGCCCCGGGAGCAGCAGCACCGCACACACCGTGCGCTGCCGCTCCCGGGGGGATGACAAGCGGCGGACCCTCCTGCTACTCCCCACGGACTGCCTGTCACCCCGGGGTGACGGAGGGAGCGGCGGCAGCGTGGGAGTGGCGGGAGGGGCTGCCGCTTGTCACCCCCACCCTCCCCTGTCACCCAGGGCATACCACCCCTAGCGCCCCCTAGCGACGCCCCTGCTCCCACGCTAGATGAAGAAGCCTCCACCTAGGGAAGGGGAATTGACATTTAGTCATTTCCATAAGAGCCCAGAATTTTTAAAAAACCTTGCAACCTCAAGTTTAAATGTCGGTGATACAGGCACCCACACTGGAGCTGGTGCTGCGGTGAGACCACCTGAGAGCTCTCGCTGTTGACTCAGTAGACTCAAGAAAGATCTTAACATCCTCACCTGGAACTTGGCAGGATGGGAGAGCAAGAAAGGAGATAAAGATCTTACTATGTTTCTGCAGAATTTTGACATCATCTGCCTACAAGAAACCTGGCTGCAAGATGCTAACCTTCCACACTTGCAAGGGATACTCTAAGCATAGCCTCCCTGCTGTCAAGAGACATCAAAAAGGACGAGGAAGTGGGGGACTGACCACCTTTGCCTCACTGGATTTGGCTGGGGAAATCATTGTTGTGGAGTCAGATCTCCTTTATGAATATTTTTTGCCACTACAGTTCAGTGCAGGGGCGGGAGACCCATTTTTCTGCATCAACATCTACCTCCCACCAGCACATACCCTAGCTGTGGTGGTGAAGATTTGGACTGAAATAAGGGGGGGGGGGAGTCCCAGTTAGCACTACCTTGAATTCCACGCCAATGATTTGCTTTAGATTTACCTGCGATAGACGGGAAGAGGCTAACTGAGCCTCACTTGCCCACTCACCAGGAATACTTGGTGGACACCAGTTGAGAGTGAATCGGACAATGTTGGGCTTTGGCTTGATACCGATGACCCTCAGTCTGAATATCAATTACTCAGCTTGGTGGGGTATTTGCTGAAAAACACTGCAATTGGACTATCGGCAAACCTTGGCAACAGCTTGGAGTAAATCAGACAACGTTGGGTTTGGGGGTGATACTTATGACTTTCAGTTTCTGTTTAAATTACTCAGTTGGGGGGCTGAAAATGGTGGAGTTTTCGCTGCAAATCTGTTGCTGAACTTTCGCACCGGTTTGAAGTGATTCGGACACTGTTGGGTTTCGGGGTGTTAACTACGAACCCTGGTTTGATGGATCAATTTCTGTTTCGGAGAGCTGCAAAACGACTGCAAAACTTTGGCACGCGTTTGGAGGGAATCCCAAATTTTGGCATTCATTAGCATCCAGGGACTGTCAGGAATGCAGGTTCATCCACAGGTCAGGAAAAGAAGACAGGAATGGCAATCGGCTTTTGTTCACAATAGTAAAAACACAACGGCGTTCATTCTAGACCATGGGTAGGCAAACTAAGGCCCAGGGCCGGATCTGGCCCAATCGCCTTCTAAATCTGGCCTGCTGTTGCATTTAGAAGGCGTGTTTGAGTAGAATGTGTCCTTTTATTTAAAATGCGTCTCTGGGTTATTTGTGGGGCATAGGAATCCTTTCATTATTATTTTTTTCAAAATATAGTCCGGCCCCCACACAAGGTCTAAGGGACAGTGGACCGGCCCCCTGCTGGAAAAGTTTGCTGACCCCTGATCTTGGCTAATATGCCCTAGTTGAAGACATTGCTGGAGCTGGCATTTGGTCCCTGTAGCCCTCTGTAGCCCTCTCCTTCTGGACTCCTCCCAAGCAGCTATAGACCCCGTAAAGGGAGAGGGATCTCCCTCTGGACAATGTGCAAAGCTCTTCATGATCTGGGTGTCAGTGGAGGAGGAGAGCCAGCTGAAGAAGGGCTGAAGCAGTGTCTGGCTCCCCTCTGTCAGAGTATGCACTCACACTCTGACCCTCGGCATTCAACCCTGCCCTGCTACTTTCACCTCCCAACTTTCCCCTTCCACAGACTGGTCCTCTGTGTCCCACCACCACTGACCTGGGTCTAAGCCCTCTGTGAGACTTAGCCCACAGCGCCCACAACTCTTTGTCTTTCAGCCTGTCCCTGACACTTCCTATATAATAAAGTCCAAGTGTCTCTGCGCCCAGTCCCTGTGTCCGTGGGTTTATGCTACTGTGCATGTGCCCCATGGACAGCCGTTGGCACTTGGAACGCAGAGACACTTCGGAACATGCCAGCAGCGGAGGCTGCGCCAGCGCTGGGCACGGGAGAGAGCAGGAGACTCAGCAGCCACTGCGGCATCGCACTGCCAGGGACTCGCAGCCACTGAGGAGCTCGCGGCGCTGGGGCTTGCGGGCGGCTCTCGCCTTGCCACCCTTTCTCCCACTGCTGGGGGAGATGCAGTTTCCATCCCCCGTTGCCAAGGAAACGGTCCGAGGGAGAGACGCCAGAGCAGAGGCGCCCCCCGCCCACGGATCCTGCACGCCACCCGGCTGTTGCCGCCGGCAAAAACGGCAATGCTTAGCCCCTCCCCCCTGCGCGAGAGGGAGTAATGTCATCCGCTGGCCTGGAGCGAGAGGGAGGTGGTGGTGGGCGTGGTGGTGGAGAGGCCACACCTCTCCTCCAGGGATCCCCGCCCACTTTCTTTCCCCATCTTGAGGGCCTGTGAGGGGGCTTCGAGGGCAGGGGAAACAGGGGTGAGGAGCAGGGTGGGGGGAGCCCTGTTCTAGCGCCCGTTAATTTAACGTGTTTAAACCACTAGTAGTTAATAAGCCTGATGAAGGATTATACTTAGCTAAGAAAGGGGCTGGTGGAGATATGCAGTCATACCCTATTAAAGTGGGCGGGAATGTAATGAAGCCAAAATCCGCTGGCAATGCCATTGGTACAGCCTATGCAAAGATAACAAGTATACCAGATGCACACCGTGACAGTTTGAAGCAACACTAATCAGCAAGAGCACAACCTCCCTAGCTTTGCTATCCCAGTTTAATACCAATGGCAGGAAGGTGGGAGATGCCTCCCTCTTCCTAAGCAAATGAACGTGCTGATAAATTCAGTTAGCTGTTTTGCTTTGGAGTCTGCTTTGGAGGTTCCGGTTGTTAAATAACGTTGACTTTTTAAATAAGCATCAGTGTTAATGGAACACGAGTCCTAAGGGTGGCGTGAGTTCTCTGTTGTGAAAAGCTGTGAAGGAAAATAACCAGGAGTCAATCAAATCAAACATGTGTCTTTTTATTTAAAAAAACAACAACCTAATACTAATAAAAAAAAATACAGTCATAATTTGGCAACCTTCTATGGGAAACTTTCTGCTAAGTCAGACCTTCCCAGTGGCTCAGGAGTGATGGATACTTATTCTTATACCGGATTGTGTTATTTAATCTCCAGAAGGGAAGGAAAAGCGTAAAAGGCAAAGCCAAGGATTTGCAGGAAAGATAAGAGATCTTCATACTCACTACCGGTAGTTGCTCTAGGGCTCTAAGGTGAACAGAGCAGTGTTACTCAGCAATGTTAAAGCTTCTCACTTAGGAAGGAAATAGCATGATTCTTGCCAGCCATGCTTTGCTTTTTTGGCACCGTGAATTTCACCATAAGGCCAGGTAATGGTAATATACTTGAAAATCTTGCCCCTTTGCCCCTCCCCCAAAAGCCTCTAAACTGTTTTCTGGTTCCATCTGTGACATGTGGATACGTTGGGTGGTTTTCATTTAATGGACAATATCCATTGCCGCCCATACTCAGAGTAGACCCATTGAAATCAATGGACTTAAGTTATTTAAAACAAAATAGGAAATTCTTTCCAGTAGCACCTTAGAGACCAACTGAGTTTGTTCTTGGTATGAGCTTTCGTGTGCATGCACACTTCTTCTGCATGCACACGAAAGCTCATACCAAGAACAAACTCAGTTGGTCTCTAAGGTGCTACTGGAAAGAATTTCCTATTTTGTTTCGACTATGGCAGACCAACACGGCTACCCACCTGTAACTTAAGTTATTTAAGTTTTCGATTTCACTGGGTGTACTTTGAGTATGACTTTGTTGTTGTTGTTCAGTCGTGTCCGACTCTTTGTGACCCCATGGACCAGAGCATGCCAGGCATGCCTATCCTTCACTGCCTCTCGCAGTTTGGCCAAACTCATGTTAGTAGCTTCGAGAACACTGTCCAACCATCTCATCCTCTGTCGTCCCCTTCTCCTTGTGCCCTCCATCTTTCCCAACATCAGGGTCTTTTCTAGGGAGTCTTCTCTTCTCATGAGGTGGCCAAAGTACTGGAGCCTCAACTTCAGGATCTGTTCTTCTAGTGAGCACTCAGGGCTGATTTCTTGGAGAATGGATAGATTTGACCTTCTTGCAGTCCATGGGACTCTCAAGAGTCTCCTCCAGCACCATAATTCAAAAGCATCAATTCTTCGGCGATCAGCCTTCTTGATGGTCCAGCTCTCACTTCCGTACATTACTACTGGGAAAACCATAGCTTTAACTATACGGACCTTTGTCGGCAAGGTGATGTCTTTGCTTTTTAAGATGCTGTCTAGGTTTGTCATTGCTTAGGCGTCTTCTAATTTCGTGACTGCTGTCACCATCTGCAGTGATCATGGAACCCAAGAAAGTGAAATCTCTCACTGTCTCCATTTCTTCCCCTTCTCAGAGTAGACCCATTGAAATCAATGGACTTAAGTTATTTAAGTTTTCGATTTCACTGGGTGTACTTTGAGTATGACTATCTCTAGTTAAAATTAGCCTGCTTCCCGACTTTGGCTTCATTGCCGTCTCCTTCTATACAAGGGATAATCAGGAGCGTTCCAAGTTAGAGAACTGTTGGTGCCTTTAGATGTGAAAAGTTTCTCCTTTTGGACCCAGAAATAGACTCTTAACCAGAAGTAGAGGTCAGTCACTGAGACCTTTAATGATCGGTATTAATATGATGTATCTCCTGCGCCTTGGCCACCTTTCTAGCAAGAAATGCTGATTCTTAAAAAATCAATGTTTCGATCCTTCTCAGCCCTTGTGTTGATTCAAGAACAACATTTTGTACCATAAAGGACACTGGAAAGACTATAAAGGGTGAGATCTCGTTGTGCAAATCACTTTCTGGAGCAGTGAAGAAAATGGGTGAGGGGAATTACTATGACACTCCCATCTTCACAGGCTCATTAAAGTTTAAGGTGGGCCTTATAAAGGACATCTAGACTTATCTCAGATGAATAGTTTGTCTTGCAGAAGCTCATTCCTTTGACATTCAGGACCTGCCATGGCTGCTTTACTTTTCCCCGGCTACTAAATAAGATAAGTCTAGTGAAATGTCCCAAGGGACCAGAGGCTTCCCCGCAGCGTAATTTGTTACAGTAATTTAAGAGGGGCGAATCAAATAATAACTTGACAAAGAGGGGAGTCAACACTATTATACAACTGCTGTATTTGCATAAATTCAACATCCTTGCCAAACCTTGAAAGAATGCATTAATTCATGTCCATAATCACCCTGAGATTTCTTAGATTCATGTTCTTTATTTTACACATTCACCCTTCCCATCCAGCCTCTCCCATGCTATTGTGCAAAATTAATCTGCTCAGTAGAAGGCATTTGTCTTCTGGAGTCACCTTACCATTTTGAATATTCCCCTTGAGGTTGAAGCAAGATGCAGAGTTTGCAATTACTTTTTTTTCTTCTTGCAAGGTTACGTGCAGATGTAAGCTTGCGATAACAGCCACCAGTCTGAGTGTTTTGTTGCCACCGCCAAACTGATGGATCTGTTAAATATCTTCCTTAGCAATTTTTGTTGTTGTTGTTGTTGATTTGGCTTGATAAATAACATTGCAGTAAATTTATATTTGCTCAGCTTCTTTTCACCCCAGTAAATGCTGTGTCCCCTGTTTGAAAACGATGTTCATTGACTTTGTGGGCGGTATTGAACTACCATATTTTTCACTCCATGGGGCGCACCGGACCATAGGGCGCACCTTGTTTTTAGAGGAGGAAACAAGAAAAAAAACATTTTTCTGGTTTTCCTCCTCTAATAGCCCTGTTTTTTTTGAGGATCAGCTAAAAGTTTTGCAGCTTTTTGTGCAAAGGGGGAAAAGCAAAGCTCCTTTTGCAAAGGGGGAAAAGCAAAGAGGAAAAGCCCCATTTTTATGGGGTTCAACTCACATTTCTGCAGCTTCTGAAGGAAAGGGAGCCTTTTCTACAGTTTCCAGACAGATAACCTAATCAGCCAGTCACATGTCGCTGGGGAAACAAACAACCTCCCTCTGCAGCACAATCAACAATGGAGGCCTGGGCAAGAGGGCGGGGCTGAAAGGGAGCCGGGGATTCTTATCTCTCTCCCAATCTCTTGCTGATCAGCTGCTGAGTGGGGTCCTTTCAATACCCCCTTTTCTCTTTGTAAAATAAAAAGCATGATCCTCTTTTGGCTCCTGGGCAATTCGGCTCCACGGACCACCATTTGCTCCATAAGACGCACAGATATTTCCCCTTACTTTTTAGGAGGAAAAAAGTGCGTCTTATGGAGCAAAAATACGGTAAGTCGTTCTGCTAGTGCAAGTACTTTGGGCTGTGTGGCAGAACTTCCTCTCCCTCTCTCCATGTGCCTCCTAAATATGTTGTGGGTTTTCCCCTAGCCCTCCAGATTAGATTTAGGGGGAGGCAGGGAGAGGGAAGGGAAGTTGTGTTGCCCAGCCAAAAGTACTTGGCACTAGTGAAAATGTTTGGATCCCACCACTGAGCCTCATGCTGACAGTCCAGTTCCGAGTTTCTCTGTTTAATTGAAGGCAGATTCCTGTTAGAGTGACATCTAAGGCACTTCTGACCAACATCTAGCTGTGACTGGCTGAAAGGAATGCTTGCCAGACATTTTCCCTCACCCTCTGCTTGTTGGGAAAGGGTTCAGTGGAAGAGCCTGTGCTTTGCATGCAAAAACTCCCAGGTTCAGCCCCTGATGTCTCTCGGTCTGACTGGGGAACGCTGCCATCAGAAACCCTGGAGAGACAGTCCCAGCCAGTGAAGACGATATGGAGCTATAACCTGACTTGATAAAAAGCAGCTTCCTATTATTTCCCTATGCTCACATAATGGGGAACATCTGTACAGTTCATGGGACTGAGCTGTCATCATTAAATCACATTCTTAACCAAGTCATTTCAACAGGGCTATGAGAAGGTGTTGCAGTCCAACCACAGCTTTCCATGTCATCGTTTTTCCACATAGGTCAGATTTACGAGCTCAAAGACAGTTTGATTTTGCTTAGACTAGGATGTTTCATTCATCATATTGGGCATACCACACTGTTTCTTTTGTGTGTGTGCGTGCCTCTTTGTGTTGAGCCTTTGTCTCTTAAACTGAGTGCGAGGGGTGGAAGCCAACATCCGTGTTATGTTCCATCTGCTTGCAAAAACTTGGCCCCGGATGGAAAGAACAGCAATTGCTGTTGAAAGGAATGTCAAGGTCTAGGGCCAGAACTGTGGCAGAGTTGCTAAGGCTACAAGCAAGCGAGTAGGAACTGGAAGCAATCTAGACCAGTTTTAGAGATGTGGTCATGGGTTAGGACACCAGAGGTGGCTGCTGCCCATTGGTGATGGTGAAGGAAGAAGCAAGGAGCCCAGCAGTAGGGATGAGCCAGAGAGCCAATGCCAGACAGAGTCTACCTCTCCTGCTGAGTTTTGCAAGGGCAACACTGAGGCGGAGGAGGAGGAAGCCGGCAGCCAGAGCCACCCTATGGACTGGTTAGTAGGGTGAAATGCAGTCACCTCCAGATTAGTCATGGTTTGTGAGCTTCCCCTAAAGGTAAAGGGACCCCTGACCGTTAGGTCCAGTCGCAGACGACTCGGGTTGCGGCGCTCATCTCGCTTTACTGGCCGAGGGAGCCGGCGTACAGCTTCCGGGTCATGAGGCCAGCATGACTAAGCCACTTCTGGAAAACCAAAGCAGCTCACGGAAACGCCATTTACCTTCCCGCCGGAGCAGTACCTATTTATCTACTTGCACTGCGTGCTTTCGAACTGCTAGGTTGGCAGGAGCAGGGACCGAACAACAGGAGCTCACCCAGTCGCGGGGATTCGAACTGCCGAACTTCTGACCGGCAAGCCCTAGGCTCAGTGGTTTAGACCACAGCGCCACCCGCGTCCCTATGTGAGCTGCCCCTACCTAACTGCAAATTACTTCGAGATGAAGAAGGAAGACTCTTCACTGTGGAGCAATTTGGGTGTCCTCTGTGATGGGATGAAAGTTGCGAGCAAGCATTTAGTACAAGTGGCTAAGCACAAAACTGACAGGAATGCCAGACCTAAGTGAGGCCAAAAGACCCTCTGGGTTTCCTCATATGTGCACCCCTTTTCATAACATCCATCTTGCACAGCTTCCCGTTTTTCTCTCCACAAACTGGACGTGATATTAATGGTATGAACCCATCCCCAAGTTTTAAAAAGCTTAAATGGCAACTGCAGAGCTCACCAGTTAGGATCAGGCCTGCAGCATACTGGGAGTGGGGTTTAACCCTTTCCCCCACCATGGTCTAGGCAAAGAAATATCCCTCCCCCTCTCCCCACCCAAGAACAAGATTTATTATTGGGATGAAAAGGAGTTTTGAGAGTGGCGGTTTTCATTCTGACCACAAGGTGTGAGGTGGATGTTTAAAAACTACTGTACGCTGTAGACCCAGTTCCGCCACTACCCGTCTGATATTTAAAGTTTTAAAAAATGGTTGCGTTCACACAAGTAAATTTGTGTCTAGTTTGGTCACCACTGCTATGGGCTGTGCTCTTTACAGCCTTTTACACAGCATCCAACTGAACCACGACATGTTTTTGTAACAAAATAGAAAATTCTTTCCAGTAGCACCTTAGAGACCAACTGAGTTTGTTCTTGGTATGAGCTTTCGTGTGCATGCACACTTCTTCAGTTTTTGTAAGTACGGAAGTGGCCTGGGTTTATGTTCCACTGTGATCAAACTCTCTGGCTTACTCTGCAAGGAAGCTCCCTTAGAGCAAGGTATTCAGCTCAAACATAAAACAGGGAAAGACACTTCTTGAATACGGACACCACCATGCATATATTGTCAGGTGTGTTTGCATCTGAAATGCGAAATACTTTCTCTTTTAAGGGGAAGTAGAAATTTGATGCAACCTACAAGAGGGAAAAAGGAAAAGACTTGACGCCGATAATGGAAGGGGAATAATTTGTGCTCCTTTAATGTAAAGTGGAACAAAGCCTGTAATTAACAAGTTGCGATTTCTGAAGGCTGAATTGGGTCTTTTATACTGAAAAGGCATTCTTTTTGAAGGAAGTCAAGGAGGTCACAAGGTCAAAGCATCAAGTCATGGAGTGCAGCTGTTCAACCAGATCTGTAATCTCCAAGGGAGTAACTAAAGAAATTTCAACTTGCGGGCGGGGCAGTGGTATCCTGGTATCAATGAGGACATTTCTTTTAAAAACCGAAACAAAACAAAGGTCCCTGAAACCGTTAAAACCAGTTGTTCCAGAATAATACTTTGGAGATGTAGACTAAGATCAGAAAGGGAGAGAGAGAGAGAGAGAGAGTTGGATTTTGCTCTCTTAATGGCTCTTGACTCATCCTCAGAAAGAGCCAGTTGATATAAATGAGATGGTTTAGAAGTCAGTTGGTTCCTTGTAACTAAACAGTTGAATAAATAGAAAAGGAGATTTTTATTTAATGGTTCCCTAAGTAGTACATTTGTACAAAGCGAAAGGGGAACAGTTTTGTCTTTCTTGGCATATGGCTCTCATGGCCTCAGAGCTAACTCTTAAGCATAGGAAGGGGAAAAGATCAGCCCTGGAGAGATCTAGGAAAAAAGCTTTCTCCAAAGAAAGGCATGCTAGCACATATAAATAGAGAAATTACAGACGTATTAAACCATTAAGAAAAGGATAGCATGTAACCACAGAAGTCTGGGAGCAAAAATTATTTTTGAAAACAAACCATTTATGGTAGAGAAAGAAACACAAATTTTAATGGAAAATGCTTTTAGTCAAAAGGAAGGATTTTGCGCTCTCTCAGAAGAAAAAGAAAATTGTATGCAAATTAAAAAGAGAAAGATCAAATTAAACAAAACAAAAGTGTTTGTCCCATAGAACACATCAAGAGGTCGGCGTGTGGAGAATACAGAGCTCTGCAGCAAAACGCAACCTTGGCATGGATAACGCAGGTACTGTAATCACTCAGGAGATGGGAGATTGAGAAGCTCAGCTGGCTGGCTTGAAGGGAGTGTGCAAAATTAGAAGTGGAGTGAAATAGCTATCTAGAGTGTTGAGGGTTGAACGCAGTCAGACCTGGTTTCATGTTCCCCCTTATGTCAGGTACATCTAATGAAGGTTGTGCACTGGGTCAGTGTGGCAACCAAACAATGAGGCAAATCAGGGTAATTTGGGGGGGGTCTTCCTTCCCCCTGAGTTGAACCATGACTGTGCCAGATTGCCAGATAGGCAAAGTAGGCACCCGCCTGTAGGGGCCCCAGAACAACAGATCAAAATAAAATTGGTTTGGTTTTGAAATAAAATTACAAAAACGTATTAGGAGATAATTTGCATTGGGGGGAGCAAGATTTTGACTGCATAGGGGCACTCCACTACCCTCAAGGACACAAAGATCTCTGATGGTTTGTTTTTTTCCCTGTACTTTCTGTACAGAATAGCTTATTATTTCTCTAGGTCCATGGGCTTTGCAAGAAGGAGACGGTCTACATAGCTTTCTGCGGAGCACTGCTTGCTGTTAAGCACAACACCAAGGGGAATAAGGGGGTCTCCTAACTACTCTCGGCACTCTTAACAACTCTGCAGCCCCCAGAATTCTTCAAGAAAACCCATAACTGTTTCAAGCGGTACTGTAATGCGTTAAAAGTACTGTATTCTTCCGTCCATAACACGCCTCCATGTATAAGACGACCCCTATATTTTTTTTGGACCGCAACAAAAACTGGGGGGGGGGAATTGCCCAGAGTTGTTGAGCTTTTTTGGGGGGGGTCACTGCCACCAATTGCTCTACAACCTGCCCACCAATGAAAATAATACGCATCGTCTCAGCCACCAATCGTCTGCACTCTCATGTTATACACAGAAAGATACGGTATAGTGGGAATGTGGCCGAAGAGGTTTACCCTGTATGATGTGATATTATCATCCGAAGTAATACTCTGAAATTTTTCACGACACCGAATATTCTGGACAGTTTCTGCCCACATGGTAAATCAATGGAGAAGGGACATCAAGGCAACACACACACACACACACACACACACACTCGAAGCCAAACTGAGATACCTACTGAATGATGAAGACCCTCCAAGATCACTTACGGTTGCCAGATTTCTGATCACCATCCTATCCCAAAAGAAGAAAAACGGACTTCTGGGCGGATTGGACATTCCTTTTAAATCATGACTCAGGAAGTAATTATGTGTTACCTTAATTGATGTTTTTATAATTTTATAAATAGGGAGTGATGTTTTATGTTGTAAATTTACTGCTTAGTCTGTTACTTTAAAGTCCTTTCGAAGTTCTAAGTAGAAAGGCTAAGTATATATATGTTGTTTGAAAAATCGTGCGCGATGGGCCAATGGCCGTAATAATAAATATCTATCTATCTACACACACACACACACACACACACACAAACAAACACAAACACACACACTTGAATCTTTTCATGAGTTGAGATGCATGGAGAAACAGTTCACACAAAAACACACAGCTTGACGGAGAGAGAGCACCACATTTCTGTTTTGCAAATGTTTCTGCGATTCAAGTGTTATTGGACCCGTTTCGTCTCCGTTTCAAAGATCACCGGCGTCAAACCTGAATGCTGAGTGCTGTGTTTATGATACGTTTTTCAGCATGCATGTGGCGTCACACACCGTTTTCAATTTCACTGGCCCTTTCCTTTAGCCTTTTTCCTAACGAAAGGTAGAAATTAATAAACGTTTGAGAGCTTTCAACGGTGGCAGGAGTATGATCTTGTGCTGAAAAGCTTTAGCTGACATGTAACTAAATTAAAGTGCGACTTTATCCAGTTGCGCGCATGCTTAACGAAGTTCTTGCCGCTTAACTTTCATCTCTTAATAGTGATGCGAGTCTCACATTACTAGGCTTTTCGCTCCTTCTTTTGGCCTCAGAAGACTGAAATGCATGCAATCCTGGGAGACCCTTGGACAAATGTTAGTTTTAAAAGAGTTAATCCCCTCTGAACCAGTAAAATAAAAGGGAAAGGGAAGTCAGGAAGCCCTGACTCAAGAGGAGTCCAGGAGGCATGAATTTAAATGGCAAGGCGGTTGATAGGGAGGTGAGAAGTAATGTTAAACGGGAGAGACATTATTCAGGTCAGCATCCTTCGTGAGCAAAGTAATTGATATCCGGTACTTTTGCAACAGCTGAAAAAACAGCATAACATGCTCTACACGACTTCAACAGCCGTAGGAAGTGAGAGGAAGGAGGGTGTTACCCTTGAAGGAAAGTGAGTTACCTACCAGTTTTGTTCCACTTCAAAGTTAATTTAGTATGGAGAATGCAAACTGCACATTCAGCTATCTGTTGGGCCGTGTTCTAGAAACGGGTGGGCGGCATAATCTACGGAGCCGAGGAAAGCAAAAGCAAGTGTGTATTAATTCTGAGTGGCTCCTGATGCAGAAGAGGGCTTGGGGGAGCACCCAGGGAATCCGGGGGGTGTATCGTGAGAAATTAAATGGAAGCCTTTTTGCTATCACTCACAACCTCTTGATTTCTGGGTGAAACAAGGTGTGTTCCGTAGAGCGAGCGGCTATAGATAGCAACAACATTTGGCAAGAGCAGGCAATCTCAGTGGGATTTCACAGTTGAAACTCTGCGCAAATGGCTTTTCACTTGCATCAAGGTGCTGCGGCAACTGTATTATATGACAGCATTTGACATTTTAGTTATCAATTTTCATTTTTTAAATAAATAAATAGAGGTTTTTTTATTGAAGTAGCAGGAAAACAAACATGAAAAAGGTATGTTGTGCACTTTGATGTGGATAACCTAGTAAAAAGAAGGAAATGCACAGATCATTTATGGGCAGTATTTTCTGTTGCTTAATAAAACTCTATTTTCTTTTTTTTAAGAAACACAGATAATATCACCTGACATTTATATAGAAGTGTCTTTCTAAACATCCTGGAATGGCCAAATACAGGCTTGACTGCTCTCATTGCTAACTGTTTCCGTGAGAGCTGAGGTGTCTGTAATGTACGTCTTTTACGTACTGTCAGCCCTCAAGACATCTGGAAATCGGCATTTAGGGCAGTGAAAAAGTTGTACCGTTTTGAAGAAAGCAGAAATCCCTTCAAAAAGAAGCCAAACTGTGCAGTCAGAAACCCTGTGACTGTTGTTAGTCAGCAGAGCCGATTGTGTCCCTCTATGCTTTTATGGAACAGGCAGACAAAATATTATGAACGCTTCTAGGGCTAGAATCAGATTTCAAAGTCTTTGTGTCTCACACAGACGTCTAGTAGCTGAGAGAGAGTTGGAAACGCATCTTTCTGTTATGCTTACTTTTCATAGATTCTACAGTTCCAATATGACCCATTTCTGTTGCAAAACAAGCTGGGATAGCTCAGTCGGTGGAGCATGAGACTCTTAATATAAGGGCTGTGGGTTCGAGCATCGCGTTGAAGGGGTTGGTTAGATGACCCTTGTGCTCTCTTCCAATTCTATGAACTGTGCTTTATTATTATTATTTTTTAATACGCTTTAGGAGTGTGACAACGTCCCCATGCTTCTCACAGGGAAGGCATTGTTCCCTGTGGTGTAGCCAGTGCGGTGTAGTGGTTAAGAGTGGTAGACTCATAATCTGGGGAACCGAGTTTGCGTCTCCGCTCCTCCACATGCAGCTGCTGGGTGACCTTGGGCTAGTCACACTTCAGTCTCTCAGCCCCACTCACCTCACAGAGTGTTTGTTGTGGGGGAGGAAGGGAAAGGAGAAGGTTAGCCGCTTTGAGACTCCTTTGGGTAGTGATAAAGCGGGGTATCAAATCCAAACTACTCTTCTTCTTCTTCTTCTTCTTCTTCTTCTTCTTCTTCCTCATCATTCTCCTTCATGCATGCTATAAACAACATTAGCAACCTGGTTGCAACACAGTCAGTCCAGGAGACCTGTAGGAAGCAGACTTCTAGAAAGTCAGGCCATTGATCTCCCCAGCTTAGCTTTCTCTATGCTGGTTTCTGGCAGAAGCCTTGCCCTCCTATTCCTGGAGAAGCCAGGGTTTGAGCATAGCACCCTTCAGATGCACAGCATATCCTCTAGAACCATGAGCTATGTCTCCTGCAAAACTGAGGGTTTCTCCTGATGTGTTAGTTCAGGCTTCCTCAACCTCGGCCCTCCGGATGTTTTGAGACTACAGTTCCCATCATCCCTGACCACTGGTCCTGCTAGCTAGGGATCATGGGAGTTGTAGGCCAAAAACATCTGGAGGGCCGAGGTTGAGGAAGCCTGTGTTAGTTCTATGCTGGTATTTGATGAGTGTATCTCATCTCTCCTCTGGGCATTTAAAAGCGCTCTGCTCTTTATTATATATACACCGTATTTATTAAAAATTTTACAAAGCAGACGAACGCTTTTCTGATAAGTAAGATTGAAAAGTTCAGTAGCAATCTTGGGTCTAAGGACAGTTAAGGTTTTAATGAGAGACCAAAGACAATACAGGAAAGCTTGCTGAAAGCAAAATAAAGGAATAAAAAGAGATTCAGGTTTATACTATGTTTCCGTATTATCTTTACATTCAATATTACTGTTCGTTTATTCAGTATAGATACAACCAGCACAAAGACTGTTTCTACCTAAAGAAAGAGAGAAATAAATAATTTTCTTAATGAAATGTGACATCAAATAAGGTTCTCTACAGCATTGCACTGTTGCAGGAGAGTTTTAAATAATGTATAACTGCTGGTTGAGAAGGAAGACGAGAAATGTGGGAATCATGCATTCTGTTAGGTCATTTGCTGGCACTATTCAAGTACAAGCAAAAAAAATAACCCCCTGGGAACTGTTCCCAAATTACATGAAACTGGTCTTAGCCAACACTACGCAATGCTGATCCTTACTTTGTAATCCAAATATGCAAGCAAACCACGGGTATTAAATAAAAGTTTATCAGTAGCAGCAGTTGTCATTTCTGGGTAACAAATTTATTTATTTGCTTCGCTTGCTGTCCTGAGGTGACTGGGACCTGATGGGGTTGATAATGAGCATGACCTACAGATTAACATGTTCTGGAGAAGAACAAAATTACTCCGTGGTACCCATGCAAACAATTTAAATGCGTTGCGAAAGTCGGGTTAAGAACTTTACCTCAGGATGAGAATAGAAATCGTGTGTTGGCAACGGGAGGCCCCATTAGCTAGAGTGGTACCTCAGGTTAAGAATGGACCTCTGGAACGAATTAAGTTCGTAACCAGAGGTACCACTGTACATGCATGACTGGATTTTTAACTATAGGACTTTACATAACTTGCTGTGTGTGTTTGTACACAAACACAGACACACACGTCACATTCAAACCCTAAGTGTTTTGTACTTCTGCATGCTGGCTTTTCCACTGCAGCCCCCCCAAAGGCCTTCCAAGATCATACCAGGAGCCCTCTGGAACCGCATTCAAAAGATACTGGTAAAATAAAAACGTTCCTCGCCTTATTTTTTTCGTACCAGTGCAGTTTCCCTATTGTTGGAAGCCACCCAGAGTGGCTGGGAGAATCAAGTCAAATGGGCAGCATATAAATTTATTATTATTATTATTACAGTGGTACCTTGGGTTACATACGCTTCAGGTTACATACGCTTCAGGTTACATACTCCGCTAACCCAGAAATAACGCTTCAGGTTAAGAACTTTGCTTCAGGATAAGAACAGAAATCGTGCTCTGGCGGCGCAGCGGCAGCAGGAGGCCCCATTAGCTAAAGTGGTGCTTCAGGTTAAGAACACTTTCAGGTTAAGAACGGACCTCCAGAACGAATTATGTACTTAACCAGAGGTACCACTGTATTATTATTATTATTATTATTATTATTATTATTATTATTATTAGTTCCTGGTTGTTCTGCAGCACCCTCTGGCGTCACATTTTAATAACACATTGTTAACGTTTCAAGCAAAACGTAATGTGCCCATCTACGTTATGAAAATCATTCCTTAACCCTTCCTTAATGTTATAAACCATGAGTTTATACCAATATCTTTTTTAAAACCCTCAGATTATGGCATAGCAACTATTTATATGCAAACCAGCAAGGAAACATGCCAACTGTGTGTCAGGGTTATAAAGAATCAAGGTTGCCCAGTGTTTCGTGTAGCAGGGAGTCATATTATTGGCACCTTGATCCTCTCTGGCCTAGTTTCTAAATAGGAGGACATCAGGGCAGGTGTTGAGGGAAGGGACTGAGATTTGGAGGCAGTCCTTTGAAGGGAGTGTATCAATGTACACCCCTTCACTCAACCTCAGTACCTCTACACACAGAGAGATGTTTCCTGCTTAGAAACCAGAGGCACCAGGAAAGAGCAGCAGTTGCAACACCAGTATATATGGGGGCAGAGCACACGAAAAAGGCAGATGCAGTGGTACCTAAGGTGCTACTGGACAATCTTTTCTAAAAAATAATAATTATTTATTTCGATTGTGTCAGACCAACATGGCTACCTACCTGAATCTAGAACAGTGGTACCTTGGTTCTCAAACTTAAATCCGTTCCGGAAGTCCGTTCCAAAACCAAAGCGTTCCAGAACCAAGTAATGCAAAATGGATTAATCTGTTCCAGACTTTTAAAAGCAACGAAACAGCAATTTAACATGAATTTTACTATCTAACAAGACAAGTGATCCATAAAGTGAAAGCAATAAACAATGTACTGCAGTCACACAATCAATCAATCAATCAGTAGCTGAACTGGGTTCCACGCAGTCACAAAAACAAAACAAAAACAGCCGCAAAAACAAAAACGCAAAATAAATAGCAAAGGCAGACAGACCTCCGCGTAACACTCAAAACGGAAGTGTGGCACTCAAATCGGAAGCGTAACACTCAAAACGGCGCACCTTCGGCTTCCGAAAAAAGTTCACAAACCGGAACACTTACTTCTGGGTTTGCAGTGTTTGGGTTCCAAGTTGTTTGAGTACCAAAGCGTTTGAGAACCAAGGTACCACTGTATTATTTCTGGGTTGTGGTGAACATTGTACCTTGTAGCGCTAAGCACACAATCAAAGTCAACAGCAACAAAAAAATCCCACGTCCCAACTCTGGAGATATCTTCACCCTTGTAATTTCCACGTAATAATGGCACACGTATCTATAAATAGGAGGAGAAGGATGCAGAAATAAATTATCATGAAATGCATATATTAGTGTAAACTCTGGCAATAAATGGATTTCATGATAACTGGTTTTCTCCCCCCCCCTTTCCTTTTTTTTGCTGGAGTGTGGTGCCTGTCCCCAATGAGGTTCACCACTCTCCAGCAAAAGTGTCTCATGTTTTGTTCCTCTTGCTGGTCATAACTTCCATGTTAGCTTTTCAGTGAGGGCTGTTTTTTCTCCAAAACACACTTATGCAACACATTTCATGATATACCAGCAAGTTCTTGAGGCCAAAATTACCACCTCATTAACTGTAGGTACTCCACCTTTTGAAAAATTGCTCAAGGCAGCTCACAGAAATCCCAACCAGTGTAAAACAATGAGAGTCTCTACTTTCTCGGGAAAGCAAGAGACCTCCAGCTGTGTTCTCTGGTTAGTGCAAAGATGCATATTGATGACCAAAGTGGTTAAATGTACCAATCACGAATCACTGGTGCACTTAATGCTTCTTGATTGTCGTTATTAACATTGGTATATCGTTGCTAATTAATGCAATCAGTTTTCTTTTAACAAATTAAGCTCTGTAAATATCAGTGAATTATCAAAGGTGAATGGGCTCCCTCTCTTCAACGCTGCCATCTTAATTTTGCCTGATTGCGGGGCGGGGGAGATTGGTAACCTACTCTTCGGTTGCTGTAGCCGTGAAACCGTTTCTGGTGTGAAAGTAGAAGAGAAGTATGAGTATGGTTCTGGTGTACAAAGGAGGGGTGCTGGCTTTCAGTAGATGCGTAAAGCAACATTAGTTTGGGTTTCAAACTAGAGAGCCAGTGTGGTGTAGTGGTTAAGAGTGGTGGACTCGTAATCTGGGGAACCGGATTCGCGTCTCCACTCCTCCACATGCAGCTGCTGGGTGACCTTGGGCTAGTCACACTTCTCTGAAGTCTCTCGGCCCCACTCACCTCACAGAGTGTTTGTTGTGGGGGAGGAAGGGAAAGGAGAATGTGAGCCGCTTTGAGACTCCTTCGGGTAGTGAAAAGCAGGATATCAAATCCAAACTCTTCTTCTTCTCTTCTTCTCTTCTTCTGCTATGAAATTGCCCTCCCAGCCCTCACTTTTTACATGATGGGCGCACCAAAAGTTCTGCCGCCGTCACCTGCAGTTTGAAAATATGAGTTCAGCCAGTGTGGTGTAGTGGTTAAGAGCGGTAGACTCGTAATCTGGGGAACCGGGTTCGCGTCTCCTCTCCTCCACATGCAGCTTCTGGGTGACCTTGGCCTAGTCACACTTCTCTGAAGTCTCTCAGCCCCACTCACCTCACAGAGTGTTTGTTGTGGGGGAGGAAGGGAAAGGAGAATGTTAGCCGCTTTGAGACTCCTTCGAGTAGTGAAAAGCGGGATATCAAATCCAAACTCTTCTTCTTCTTCTTCTTCTTCTTCTTCTTCTTCTTCTTCTTCTTCTTCTTCTTCATTGTTAACTGCTTTCTCTTGAAGTATGGTTACTAGAATGGTGGACTGTTTGGGAATCTACAAGAATGTGTTGGAATACCAGCAAAATGACTGCCTGGAGTATAACGCTTAGAGAGTGCTGTTACCTTCTGAAACACCTTCATAATATACCAAACACCTTTTGGTGTGCCTGAAGATAGGAATGACACGCTAACTAGCAGAAATAGAAACATGATTAATTGTTTTTGTTACCTGTTTAAGGGCATAGCTGTACACTTGAGGCCTAGGCGAGAGCATGAACTGTAATATCTAAATAAAACCAATGACAAAACTTGATTTAAAAAAAAAAAAGACTGTGAACTTCCTTTGAGCTTAAACTGTTGTCTTTTACCACGTAGATGAAAAAATAAAAAGGCACATTTCAGTGCGTTCGATTGAGTTACCATATCTAGAAATAAAATAATAAAGCAGAAGGAAAATACAATCTGTTCTGGCTCTGTATCTTTGTAATTTATGGAGGGGTGTTTTCTTTTAATCACAGAATATAGCTAAGGAGGGAGGATGCTGACAGCAAGGAGGGAAAACAGGGGGGAAATGCTTTGATTTAGATGAAAGATAATGTTAAAAATAAAAGTTCTGTAATAGCATTGATAACCTGCTCTCGTGCTGCTTTACGCAGCCTCTAAATATCAGGCTGTGTATTAATAGTAATCCAATATTTGAATAGCTAGAACCTCTGCACCAGTTGTTATTACTTAAGGAGACTCTCTAATGGCTTCTATTATTTGTCGAAAATCATTTTTAACAATGTGGCTGAATGTTCATTGTGCTTTAAAATTCGTTTCATGTGTAGAACGAGAACTGATTAAAATGTGTTTTTTTATGTGACTTTCAAAGTGCTTTATAGAAAGATTTGGATACTTGCAATGTAGTGAAGGGAAGAATTATTACATACATTGCAGTAGCTCTTCGGCAGCCCCATTCCTTAGAGCCAGGATTGCTCATTTCCTTCGTATGTGAGAGGATGGTTTTCGTCAGCACACCAGCAGTGCTCGTCTTAAATACAGAAGCAACACCCCCTTGGAATCTGGGCAATTCCTAGCATGCAGCGTTCCGACCTGTTGGACTTCCTTTCTGTCATCTGCTTCTATTTAATGTGAGGTGTAACACAGCTTGTCCTTCTAGCTACCATATATCTTTTCTGGTCAGGTGTTTAGTTACCGTATTTTTCGCTCCATAGGGCGCACAGGACCATAGGGCGCACCTCGATTTTAGAGGAGGAAACAAGGGAAAAAAAATATTTTTCTGGTTTTTCTCCTCTAAAAGCCCTGTTTTTTCGAGGATCAGCTAAAAGTTTTGCAGCTTTTTTGCAAAGGGAAAAGCCCTGTTTTTTGAGGATCAGCTAAAAGTTTTGCAGTTTTTTTGCAAAGGGAAAAACCCTGTTTTTTTGAGGATCAGCTAAAGGTTTTGCAGCTTTTTTTGCAAAGGGAAAAACCCTGTTTTTTGAGGATCAGCTAAAGGTTTTGCAGTTTTTTGCAAAGGGGGAAAAGCAAAACTCCTTTTGCAAAGGGGGAAAAGCAAAGAGGAAAAGCTCTGTTTTTATGGGGTTCAACTCACACTTCTGCAGCTTCTAAAGGGAGCCTTTTCTACAGTTTCCAGACAGATAATCTAATCAGCCAGTCACATGTCGCTGGGGAAACAAACAACCTCCCTCTGCAGCACATTCAACAAAGGAGGGCAGGGCTGAAAGGGAGCCGGGACTCTTATCTCTCTCCCGATCTCTTGCTGATCAGCTGCTGAGCGGGGTCCTTTCAACACCCCCTTTTCTCCTTGTAAAATAAAAAGCATGATCCTCTTTTGGCCCCTGGGCAATTCAGCTCCAGGGACCACCATTTGCTCCATAAGACACACAGATATTTCCCCTTACTTTTTAGGAGGAAAAAAGTGTGTCTTATGGAGTGAAAAATACGGTACTCAGGACTGCCATAGGTCCGGGTTTTCCTGAACACATCCAGGAATCGGGCAGCATTTTGATGTCTGGGCGGATTTTTGCGAAATCTGGCAAGGGGGATAATTATTATTTTTTTGCCACGTTCCCCCTAAAAAGTGCAACAACCCTAAGTTACTAGACTAGGAGATATACAGCAAGGGAAGATATTTCACTTCATTTTGGTACAGGAGTGGATCATCTCACATTCTCCCATCTTAGACCCTTTGTTGTTGTGGTTTAGTCATGTCTGACTCTTCGTGACCCCAGCACGCCAGGCTCTCCTGTCTTCCACTGCCTCCCGCAGTTTGTCCAAACTCAGGCTAGTCGCTTCGAGAACACTGTCCAACCATCTAATCCTCTGTCGCCCCCTTCTCCTTGTGCCCTCCATCTTTCCCAATATCAGGGTCCTTTCCAGGGAGTCTTCTCATGAGGTGGCCAGAGTATTGGAGCCTCAGCTTCAGGATCTGTCCTTCATCCAGTGAGCACTCAGGGCTGATTTCCTTAAGAATGGATAGGTTTGATCTTCTTGCAGTCCATGGGACTCTCAAGTTAGACCCATACCCTGCCTAAATAATAATATTTTCTACTTACTTTTTCCATCAAAAACAATACTGCGTGATGAGGACATGCCCAGTGAATTTATCAGCAACCCCCTTGGGGCCGAGGTCCCAACATGGTGCTACCATCTCCTTGCCTACTACTTGCAATTTCATGTTCATAAACATGGTAGGTTCCAGGCAAGAATTGCTCCAGTTAGCAGCCAAAGAATTGCTGCCTCCCTGAAACACGACAGACACAAAAATGCCTTCCCTTTAGCTAAAAGGGATTGGGTAAGGTTTCTCTAGCAGGCTGAGCGGAAAGGTTAATTCAATGAGATGCAAAGCACCCCTTTCACAAGACTGGGTGTTTTTCTCTACATAAAGATCTCAGCCTCTGCTGATCCAAGGAACAAAAGGCCAGAGACCCCAAATCCTAATCCTGGGGCTCTTTAAACAGGGGCTGCAACACAAAAGGCGTGACTAGTTAGTATGGAGACAGGAGCCGGTGGTGCCAAGAGGTTAATGACTCTCAAGGTATTACGCAGGGCGGAATAATGTACAACATACAAAATGACACATGTTGTTAATTTAAGTAGCGAGCCATTACAATCTGCTTTTGCCCCCTTTTGCTTTTGAAAAGGTCGCAAAATAGCTTCACGTTGCTCAATGGGTCCTTTAATTCCACGCAACCTCCCGGAGGAGACGGCGGCATTGCTTGAGATGATCTGTAGGCTAAAGGGAGGAAAGCAGAGTGCTCACTTTCTCTTGTGTCCAGAGTTTGTGCAAATCTCATTATTGCCTTTGTGTCAAGGAGGGTCACAGTAGAACACCAGCCGCCATCTTGAGCAGCTCAAACACAGGGAAGGGGTTGTTGTTGTTGTTGTTGTTGTTGTTAAGTTGTTTAGTCGTTTCTGACTCTTCGTGACCCCATGGACCACAGCACGCCAGGCACTCCTGTCTTCCACTGCCTCCTGCAGTCTGGTAAGACTCATGTTGGTAGCTTTGAGAACGCTGTCCAACCATCTCCTTCTCTGTCGTCCCCTTCTCCTTGTGCCCTCCATCTTTCCCAACATCAGGGTCTTTTCCAGGGGTTGTTAGTGTTAAGTAAAAGGTGTCTTTCTGACTTCCTGAGCTCGGTCACTCACTTGTGTTGAGGTGTTATGGGGAAGAGAAGGGGTTTTGAGGGGGCAGAAGGCCTTTGCTGCATTTTCAGTCCAATCCAGTTCAGAAGGAAGCTGCATTTTGTTCAACAAATAAGGTTGAAAAACTTCCCCCGGCACTTGCAGTATTTTAAATCTAAGAATATAGGAAACTGCCTTATAGTCTGTCAAACCATTGACCCACCTTGTGCATGTGCTCTGCCTCTAAGCAATGGTCCTTTCTAATCTGATTCTACTCACCCGGTGAAGACTTATTGAGCCTCAACTACAGTGGTACCCCGCAAGACGAATGCCTCGCACAACGAAAAACTCGCAAAACGAAAGGGTTTTGCGAGTTTTTAGTTGACTCGCGAGACGAATTCGTCTATGGCTCTTTTTCGCAAGACGAATTCGTCTGGCGAGGTACCACTGTAAGCACCGGAGCCTCGCCCCGCCATGTTTTAAAGCTGCAGGGAGTGTTGCTGTTCGCTCCTTGCAGCTTTAAAACGCTGCGCGACGCGGATCCGGTGCGCGGGGGCGGCGTCGGATCGCGCACGGCCATCCAAAATGGCGGCGCGATCCCCCCGCCCCCCAGAGCCTTGCCCCGCCGTGTTTTAAAGCTGCAGGGAGTGCTGCTGTTCGCTCCTTGCAGCTTTAAAACGCGGCGCGACGCGGATCCGGTGCGCGGGGGGCGGCGTCGGATCGCGCACGGCCATCCAAAATGGCGGCGCGATCCCACTCCGCCCCCCCGCGCACCGGAGCCTCGTCGCGCCGTGTTTTAAAGCTGCAGGGAGCCAACAGCAGCACTCCTGTTCGCTCCCTGCAGCTTTAAAACGCGGTGCCGCGCCATTACAGGGAGCTGTAAAGGCTTACCTTTTTCTCCGGTCGGGAGGGGTGTTGTGCATCGCATCCATCTTGGATCGACTGTGCATGTCTGCGATCTCCATTTTGGATGGCCGTGCGCGATCCGACGCCGCCCCCCGCGCACCGGAGCCTCATCGCGCCGCGTTTTAAAGCTTCAGGGAGCGAACAGCAATGCTTCTGTTCGCTCCCTGCAGCTTTAAAACACGGCACGGCGAGGCTCCGGTGCGCGGGGGGGCGGAGTGGGATCGCGCCGCCATTTTGGATGGCCGTGCGCGATCCGACGCCGCCTCTCCCCACCGGAGCCTCATCGCGCCACGTTTTAAAGCTGCAAGGAGCGAACAGCAGTGCTGCTGTTCGCTCCCTGTAGCTTTAAAACACGGCGCGGCGAGGCTCCGGTGACGGTCGGAAGGGGCCCCCGGACTTTTTTCCCCATAGGAACGCATTAATTAAATTTTAATGCGTTCCTATGGGAAACGGTGCCTCGCAAGATGAAATTTCCGCAAGACGAAAAGTCTTGCGGAACGAATTAATTTCGTCTTGCGAGGCACCACTGTATATGTGGCAAGTGCTCTTAATTCAACTGTTTTCTGTTCATACTCATTTCCGTCTCCCTCGATTTTCACGTTTTGGAATGGCATTCTCACACGAGTAAGAAATGACTCTGCGGCACGTGACGCGAGGCACCTTAGACAACCTTGTCGCCGCGGCAGGACAGAAGTCGGTTACAATTAAATCTAAGAACCGTCTGTGCCATCTCTTGAATGTTTGTTCCCCGGGGATACCGCTGCTTGATTTTTCCAGTTGAAAACACATTTGATTTAGTATCAAACTACTCCTGAGGTGTGCTAAAGTGGCAGGAGAACTCGTTAGTTCCAGCAGTAAACCAGTTGTAAAGTACGCTTCCCAATACCTGCTTGTGTTGCATGCACACAAAAGGCACGATATGTCTTTCCAGAACTGGAGAACGACTGCTCTGGTGGCTTAATAACAGCAGCTGTCTGAAAAAAAGGGAGAATCTCTCTTCTACACAACTATTAAACTCACAGGAGCCTTGGTTCTTCTTTGCATCTCATTACTCTACCGGAGCAGAATCTTCTTCCGCGTTCTGAAGTTGGTTAGCATTGAGTTTCCAACTCAACCAGTTAAAACAGCTGCACTGGGTTGATTTTTATTTGACAGCCCTTAATACGAAGGGTTGTCACTGGAGGTTCAGCTTCCCATTTCAGTAAGTTCTAATCAGGCCCTGACTATTCCCAGTGGAGGTTTTTCAGCTTGTTTTCTTTCTGTAGACAGGAACGAGGAAACGATGCAAAGTATTTTGGACCTGATATTTTTTTTCACACCGAGAGTGTGTTAGGGATGGCCGTGGAGTTGCAGCTGAGTGCAGTTATGTCAATTGGGAGTCCACCGCTTATCGATCAGCTTGGCTAAAAATGTGCCCTTGCTTGAATTAATTACACCGCTGGCAAATAGTGAGGGAACTCCAGCTCCGTGCAATCCAAAGCAGATACAGGTAGCACAAGTAAAGGGTTTTTTTTCTTTCGCTATTTGTTTTCCACTCAGTACTTAGGTCATCAAATGATCATTATTTTTTATGGATCTGTAAAGCCTAAAGAAGGCAGAGCTATGTAATACATAACGTTGCAGAGTGGTCCGCTAATCCTGCTCAACCACAGTCGTGCCTGGGACCAGGGTCTGGGGTCTGGTAACTGGAAATCTGACACTCTAGGAATTCCAGTTGCAATCCTCAGACTGAAAACAGCTCCCCTGCAGCCAGGCCTGTGTTGTGTGAGAGCCCTGGGATTGCATTAGTTTACATTATCGGGTGGGGGCGAGTTAGCCACTCGTTGTTGATGAAGTGCAGGAGAAGAAAGCACCTTTACCAGAGCAGCCTATAAATAACACGTGTGTGGCATGTGCTGGAAATCTGTTTGGTAGCCTTTCTTCGACATCAGCAGTAGCAAAAAGAACAGGGCATCATAGAGCAAGTTTTCCTTTTAGCACGGCAAGTCCGTTTGTGTTCCTGCAATTTTTAAAATGCAAAAATCATGCCCCCTTTTTCTGTAAATGTTGTTTTAAAATTGCTAAAACAAAGAGCACTTGATGAATAGCAGGCCAGTATCAGAGACTTCTTGGGTTACAAAATTGATTTTAATGAGCTGTGGCCAACAGCCTTTTCCCTACACACACATTGGAGACTCCCTTTCTTCTTACCGAGATGATTCACCCACAGAAATTTTCTTTTGTTCACGTCCAACCTGCCAATACAACCCCCTCATTCAGAAGAAAGCTCCTTTAAACTCCGGGCTTGTGTTCTTCAACGTGAATTAGCAAAAGTCTGGCAAGGATTTTGCAACCCACTGGCAGGTCCTATCCCACTACCGGGAAATCTGTGCTCTAGAAACAGGCCCCTTTTTTTCACAAGTTCCTTCCCCCAAACACATACTTACGAACTTGGGATTATTTGAGATAATTATAACACTATACATCTAACCAATGCGTTCTGCACTGAAACATCTGAAAACTGCCAATTTAGGTAGGATAATGTTCCTTTTTAAGTTACTTCAGAACTCCTAAGATATTTTGCCTGAGCCAGAATTTCTGAAAAAATAAACCTATACTGCCAATACTCGTGGTACATTAAGCAGCCCATAAACGGCACACAGAAATCTACCAAATCATTCCACGTTTTAAATCTTATATTAGTAATCCAAGAATTGAGAGAACAATGTGCAAAATCTAATACAGAAGCCACAAACAGAAAACTAATTCAAGTTTGTACAAAAGGAAAATTCCAGTCTTTAGATTTTGCACATTGTTCTCTCAATTCTTGGATTACTAATATAAGATTTAAAACGTGGAATGATTTGGTAGATTTCTGTGTGCCGTTTATGTGCTGCTTAATGAGCCAGAATTTTGGCATGTGCACCTTCTCACTCTGCAAGGTTGTACAATTTGCCTGATTTCTGCTGAGTATGGATAATGTGGGGAGACACTTGTTTATTGTAGGCATTCCTCACCTTTTTCCATTATGGTGATGGGAGGGTTATTTAGCCAAAACCCCATTTTCAAGTAGAGGAACACTGGTTTCCTACCTAAATGTCCGTAACTTTAGCAATTTTGTGCAGTATAAGGAAGAATTCGGAACTAGTTTGCAAATTGCAAGCGGTACTTAATCTGAGACCCTGTTCTTATTAGGGTAGTAACCTTTCGACTGCAAGTGCAGCTCATGTGACTGAAAATATAGGCAGCTTAAAAATAAAAAAACCTGACACATTTTCGAATGGAGGAATGTGCCCTTAGGTGAGTCTCCTTCAGGAGGTGAAGCGAAACAATTCAGTGCGAAGGAACCAGTCCTAAATTTAAGGCACAAATTCTCACCTGATGGTTAGGTAAAGGTAAAGGGACCCCTGACCGTTAGGAAAAGTCGTGGACGACTCTGGGGTTGCGGCGCTCATCTCGCTTTATTGGCCGAGTCAGCTTCTGGGTCATGTGGCCAGCATGACTAAGCCGCTTCTGGCGAACCAGAGCAGCGCACGGAAACGCCGTTTACCTTCCCACTGGAGCCGTACCTATTTATCTACTTGCACTTTGACGTGCTTTCGTACTGCTAGGTTGGCAGGAGCTGGGACCGAGCAACGGGAGCTCACCACATCCGGCGAACCAGAGCAGTGCACGGATGGTTAGACAGGTGGTTTTATAAGCTTAGTTCTTGATTGTGCCAAGAAGCAAATGTCACATGTTTATAACCTCATGGTGAAAGCATTCGAGGCACAGAGGCTGTCTGCATTTTTGCATCTTTTCCAGCCTCTGCAGAAAGAGAAGACGGGCAAGTAGTTCTTAACCGAGCAGCCACCATTTATCATTTCTGTAACATTTTTAATTTGCAGAGTGCTTTATAATCTTTAGTGAGTTCTCCCCCACAAGCCTCTGGGATTTCCCCATTTTACAAATGGGGAACTGAAGATGAGCGAGAGAGAAGAACGCTGAGGCCCCACAATGACTCCGTGACCCAGCTAGGGCTTGAAGAAAAGTCACCAGGATCCAAAATCAGGGCTCTTTCTCCTGGATTTTCACTGTCTGCCATGCATTGTTTGCATTCTGTTTCACTCTTCTGCATGAATACATTAGTGAAGGCATGTCCAACTTTCAAGAGAGCTACCAAAGTTGTTGAGCTTTTTTTTTTTAGGAAGTCATAGCTGTTGAGCTTTTTGGGGGGGGACACGATCTACCACATACCACCCGCGATCTACCAGTAGATCACGATCTACCTGTTGGACATCCCTGCATTAGTGGAAATGGCTTTTAATGTGCCTGTGCCACTGTTTCCTTTTATTTGGTTTTACAACTTAGGACCTTGCAGTGTTTGGGAAAATTCACATGGCAGTTTCACATGGTACTGAATGTTTCCCCCCCCCCCCACTGAAAAAAACCCCCACCACAAGTTGTGAATGCTGTAATGTACATTGGAGAGCATGGCTCACCATTGCCTTAAAGCGTTTTGTTTTTTCCCCAAATTTGGGACCCACCTTTAATCCAAAATAAATAAATAATTCCTTCCAGTAGCACCTTAGAGACCAACTAAGTTTGTTCTTAGTATGAGCTTTCATGTACATGCACACTTCTTCAGATACACTAAAACAGAAGTCACCAGACCCTTATATATAGTGAGAGGGTGGGGAGGGGTATGACTCAGAAGGGTGGTGGGAATGGGGGATTGGCTGATAGGTGTGGAAAACCACCCTTCTGAGTCATACCCCTCCCCACTCTCTCACTATATATAAGGGTCTCTCTCACTATATATAAGGAGGTAGACCAACACGGCTACCTACCTGTAACCTTTAATCCAAACATGCATTTGGGGACCCATGTTTTATCTTCTTGCAATATATTTTTTAGTGGTAATGCTAATGTTGTGACTTACCTTAGATCATACGGTGACCAGCAGTGGGTCCTGATTCACCAGCCTTGAGGGCTTTTTTGAATTCTAGTTACAGGTAGGTAGCCGTGTTGGTCTGCCATAGTCAAAACAAAACAAAAAATTCTTTCCAGTAGCACCTTAGAGACCAACTAAGTTTGTTCTTGGTATGAGCTTTCGTGTGCATGCAGATACTGAAGAATTCTGAAGTTTCTGAAGAAGTGTGCATGCACACGAAAGCTCATACCAAGAACAAACTTAGTTGGTCTCTAAGGTGCTACTAGAAGGAATTTTTTTTTAAATTCTGTTTGAGAAAAGGGCTGGTTGAGTTCTCAGTTCTTGCTGGTGCATTCATGAGAGCAGTCATTCTCTCGTTCCCATGTGCATATGCACAAACACACACAGGCATTTCACTTCATTAAAATAAATGGTTTGGTGAGTCAGGCCAAATCAGGCTTTTCCAAGCTAGGCTTCTTGCTCCAGAAACAGCAATTCTTGGTTATTATTGTTTGTTTGTATGTTTGTTTAATTTATGAGTTGCTTCTCATGAAAAACATCCTGAAGCATCTTGACAACAAAAGCATATATTGAAAACCATTTCAAGTCCAATACAGAGACGTGCTGGGTTAAAAACCTCCTCTTAAAAGGTTTGTTGGTTAAGGGTGATTTTCAACAGGCACGAAGAAGCTAATAGCGAAAGCATCATGTTATCTCCATGTTGTTTAAAGCCTAGCCTACTAAAACCTTTCATAGGAAGGAAGATCATTGAGCATAGGATTAGCAGTTTTCCCTTTGTGTTTTTATCGCTGTGGGATTCATGTGTTGGAGGGAAGGGTATTAAACCCAAAGCTATTACCACCAATGGAAGAAATTGCTACAGGTTTTTTTGGGGATTACTCCTTTGCATATGTGAATAATCTAAAAATTACAGGCGGATCCTCTGATCAGTCAGTTATCTGCCGTCCTTCTAATGCTTTTCGTCGCAGCATGATTCTTTTCCCCATTTTGCCAGAGTGTTTAGGGAGCTGCACCTGTGAAATTCTGCCTGCACATCTCTGTTGGGTGCGAGGGGCAAACCTTTGTTGCAACAGAACAGTGTGAAGCTCCAGGTGCCTCAGACAAAGGACTCTGGGGGGGTTGTGTGGAGAGTCTCTTTATTTAAATTCCTGGGAGTTTACCTTAGTGAAGTCCTCACTTGGGAAAACAATATAACTCAGGTGGTTAGGAAGGCCCAACAGAGACTCCATTTCCTCAGGGTCTTGTGAAAGAACAATGTTAAACAACAATTGATCACCTCCTCCTACCGGTCCACTACAGAAAGTGTCCTCTCAAATTGTATCACAGTGTGGTACGTTGGCTTGACAGCCACGGACAGAAAGTCTTTACAGAGGGTGGTGAACACAGCACATGATATCATGGGCTGTCCCCTGAGCCCGCTAGATGACATCGCAAGGGATCGATGCCTTAGGAGAATGAGAAAAATTCTCAGGGACGATTCACACCCCGGCCAGCACCTCTTTAATCTTCTACCCTTGGGCAGGAGATAGAAACATAATCAGTTGTACCAACAGGCTAAAAAACAGTTTCTATCTGTGGGCTGTTAGGCTGCTGAACGGAAAATAATATAGGGCAACTGACTTTCGGGGTTGGTGTGTTGTGTGACAAGCACACAGAATGCAATGAGTTTGAGTGTTTGGGGGGGGAGGCTTGGTTAATTTCATTGTACGCAGGTTGCACATTGACAATAAAGGTGTTGTTGTTGTTGTTGTTGTTGTTGTTGTTGTTGTCGTCGTCGTCGTCGTCAGGATCTTCCCCAGTACTGCTCATGAGTAACAACAGAGCCTCTTTTGAAAACTGAAGCTATTTATTAAGCATTGCTATTTACAAGCGGAGATAGTCAAAAACGTGACCGTTCAATCACTATCAGAATCCGGAAGTACATTCCTTCGGCTCCCCGCCCAACACCAGATTTTCGGCACCCTGAAACGATGTCTCCTGGGTCCTCTAGCCCCCCTGCACTGTGCCTGTGTGTCGGAAGCTGTGGGCTTCTGTCCCATCTCGTCTGGCTGGTGGTGCTGGGTCTTTCAGCAGTGTCACGGAGCCCTTGCTCCGCTCCCTCGCTTGGAGACAATTCATGTGATAAGCTGGAGGAGGAGTCCGTCTGCAAGAGGGGCTCGGGTTCCCTATAGCTTCGTGAGCTGTCTTCCCTTGAAGAGCAGCTCTCCCTGCCCTGCTCCTGAGCAGGGCTTCCTCTCTCCCTCTCCTCGTAAGTAGCTGGGCTACTCCTGACAATTATCATCATCACCATCATCATCACCACCACATCCAGGCATGGATGGTCACATCCTGACACCATACTTTCAAGGCACACGACTTCCCCCAAAGAAGCCTAGGCGCTGTAGTTTGTTAAAGATGATGGGAACAGCTCCCTCGGTAAAGAACGAGACTCTTAATCTCAGGGCTGTGGGCTTGAGCCCCACATTGGTCAACAGATTCCTGCATTGCAGGGGGCTGAACTAGTTGACCCTCGCGATCCCTTCCAAATCCACAATTGTAAAGGGTTGACTGCAGTTCCCACAACTGAGGGAAGCATTGTGTGGTATGGATGCAACCTTTGTCTTTCCACCGCCGTTCTAGCTTGCTCCTTGATCTCAGAAACGCGTTCAATCACTGCCTGCCTGCTTAGTGCAACTGCGAGCTTAACTCTGTATTGCCAGCCTGACAGACAAGCGATTCTATGGTTATAACAATCTCATTGGAAGAGCCTAGCAGTTTTCCAGCCATTCATCTGGGTAGTCAAATCCGCAATGGTGTTAGGGCCCATGCTCTGCCTGCATATCATAAGCTTTCAGGATCGATCTTAGCATCTGAGCAAAGGGAAAAGAGAAGACTTTCTGCCCGAGACCCTGGATCGAGTGACCAATACCGATTCTGTATAAGACAGCTTTCTATCTTCCTAAATCCTCTTTGGCTCGCATCCAGTCCCTTTCCACGCTTTAGTTAACGAAATCGAAGAAGAACAGACACTTCTCGTCATTTCCTGCTACAGATAAGGTCCCCCACATGCCTTCTGGAATGGATGGGCCTGAAGCAGCCAGGTTGGATGAGGCCCGGAGGTCACAAATTTTCCACTTCTCAATGTTGGCCTGGCAGACATGTGTACCCTCCAAATCATGGGTCACTGGAGAGGCATGAACCAAGCATCTGAACTCTGAGCTCCCCAGGAGCCAACGAAAACAAGAAGTGGGGGCAAAATTCATTAGGACTTCCTCAGGGGGAGTATGCAGTCCATGTTTTGTTTATCACTGGAATGGTGGTGACAAAAGCATGCGCGTGAACTGTGTGCGAGTGTGTGATTAGTTTTTAGGAAAAGTAAGTAACAAGTTAGGCTTTTCGTAAGCCCAAGTAGGAGTGGGCACTTCTATAGATTCATCCTTTTACCGCTTTTGATAACACGCTTTTGGGTGGGGTTGCTTGTAAATCTCCCCCAGCACTTCCCCTGGTTTCAGTGGGGTCTGATCTCAGTTTTCTTTCTGATATCAGAGGGCATGACTACAGTAAGGTTACCAGATTTTTTTCAATGAATTCGGGGACACTTTTCAACTTCCTACTAAATAGATGGATTTTGTCAGGGGACTCATTTGTAAATCCCACACTCAAACTGAAACAGTAGCAGAAAATGATGTCCCCCTATTGCACGGGTAGGCAAACTAAGGCCTGGGGGCCGGATCCAGCCCAATTGCCTTCTAAATCTGGTCCGTGGATGGTCCGGGAATCAGCGTGTTTTTTCATGAGTTGAATGTGCCCTTTTATTTAAAATGCATTTGTGGGGCATAGGAATTTGTTCATTTCCCCCAAAAAATATAGTCTGGCCCCCCACAAGGTCTGAGGGACAGTGGACCGGCCCCCTGCTGAAAAATTTTGCTGATCCCTGCCCTATTGTGTTTCCTTTTGTAATGGACAGAAAGAGGGTTCTGCTATGGCATGCCCTGATGTCATCAGTAGGACGTGATGAGAAAGTTGGCGAACCACCCCAGCCGCAATTTCAACTTCATGACCTTGCTAGAAGCCATAGTAGATCATTGGGTTTGCAGCGCTGTGCAAAAATAAGTGATTTTGAAAGTAAAAGTACAGGAAGGGTATAGAACTGTCACCATGTGGATTTTTGCTCACGTAATCCAGCTCTGCATTTGCATAGGGGGCTGCTTTGCCTTGCCGTAGCTCCTCGGCTGTGTTGAATTTAGCATCCTGCGAATCATCTGTCTTCACTTTTTTAAAAAGCCCCCCCCCCCTAATACCTCATGAGGAGAGAAGACTCCCTGGAAAAGACCCTGATGTTGGGAAAGATGGAGGGCACATGGAGAAGGGGACGACAGAGGATGAGATGGTTGGACAGTGTTCTCGAAACTACTAACATGAGTTTGGCCAAACTGCTAGAGGCAGTGAAGGATAGGCGTGTCTGGCATGCTCTGGTCCATGGGGTCACGAAGAGTCGGACATGACTGAACGATAACAAATACTGCAAAGATATACAAAAAAGCAGAGGAAAAAGCTGGGCAGCATTTGGGGCCGGGGAGTGTGTCGTGTAGTACTTTGTGTCTTCCTACATCTAAAAGAAAAAAAGTAATATTATCCCCCAAAAAAGGGTTCTTAATAAAAAATATTTATATCCTCTCCTTTTTCTACACAGAGTGCACTCAAGTCTACTCACACTTGAAGTACATTTTAATAGCATTGCGGTGTGATTAAAGACAGGCAAAATTTATACAAGTCAACTCTGGTGCAGAATTCAAGAGCGAATGCCTATACAGTGCCTTCGCAGGGGTCAGCAGCACATGTGGCTGAAATTCAATGCAATCATGGTTAGGCCGCTCCAAGCAGTCACTTCCCTATCCTAGCCAGTGATTTCTTTATTCTCTCAGGGGTCTGTGAGAAGTATGTTGCGTTATCTGTGCTCAAGGAGTCAGCCAGAATTAAGATTTCCTGTGATGTCATAGACCCCTAGAAAACGCATTTATAACAGCAGTGACATTCACCAATCCCTCCCGAGCAGCAAAAGGTTAATAGATGCACTTCCTCCCCAAATTAGCTCAGGTGGACACTTGACACTGGGCCTTATTTATGGTCCCAGAGAGAAATAAAAACAAGTAGGTCGTTCTGGATCTTCAGGGCCGTGATGAGATTTTGATCAAACCACTCAAGAAAAGAATGCAAAGTCCATCCTGGGAGCCTTCCTACTCTCAGTAGGCTTAAACAGACTTCCTTGCTCTGTTTCATTTAAAAAAAACAACTCTAAGGGTCATTGTTCACATATTTAACCACAAGCCCCGTTAATCCTGCTGCCTGGTCTTTTGTCATCCACCTGATTAGACTAGTGGGACTTTGTACTCTCCCTCTGCCCCCCCCCAACCCCTCTTGCTTACATTTGCAAGCAGAATGTAAAGGTAAAGGGACCCCTGACCATTAAGTCCAGTCGTGTCCGACTCTGGGGTTGCGGCGCTCATCTCGCTTTACTGGCCGAGGGAGCCGGCGTACAGCTTCCGGGTCATGTGGCCAGCATGACTAAGCCGCTTCTGGCAAACCAGAGCAGCTCAGGGAAATGCCGTTTACCTTCCCGCTATAGCGGTCCCTATTTATCTACTTGCACTTTGACGTGCTTTCGAACTGCTAAGTGGGCAGGAGCTGGGACCGAGCAACGGGAGCTCACCCTGTCACAGGGATTCAAACCGCCGACCTTCTGATCAGCAAGCCCTAGGCTCTGTGGTTTAACCCACAGCACCACCCACGTCCCTAAGCAGAGAATGTAGTTTACTGCAAAAACACAATCCCAGTGACCTCTGATTTGAGAGGACAATTATGAGCCAGTCGTATTGCCATTTAGATAAATTGCTCTTGGTGCTGAGCACTTTGTAGACTTAAAAATATTCCGTAGTTGACAACATAATAATTTTAAGAAAAAGGAAAATTGTTGGTTGCTCCCTGTTTTTTGCCCTCCACTGTCTGTCTTGTTTGTATAGTAATGTGTGTCCCCCACCCCCCGCCACACGTACACACACCTCTGAGTGTACTGTAATCTAACCTGTGCTCCCGTCTCACTGAGAATTGTTTGGCATGAAGTGAAACATAATGTGCATTTTTCCGCTGCCCCGCTCACTTAATTCCATAGGACAGATCTCTGATGTAGGCAATGTACCAACATTATCTGCCTTGAAATGAACCTACGTTCTCCCCCTGGAATCGCTTAGCGCCAACGTTTCCTGTTTAAAGTGGAATAAGAGAGGGAGGAAGAATTCCAGGCCTTGGACTTTTAGGACCCCTCATCCTTCCCCAGAGATTTTTCACTTTAAAAACAGAACGTTATAGAAGACAGGCCCTCCCAGTTCTGCATGAGAAACTCCAGACAAAGTGCTGAAGGACTCCGAAGCCACCCTTGGAGACACAGAAAGGACTCTGAAGCCACATGTTGTTGAGACAGCTACTATTGTTGTTGAGACAGCTACTACCAGGGCCACCTAAAAAACCCACATTTTAGCAGCAGGTGTGGGGCATTATTTGATTTCTATTGCATACCAAAGGTGGACAACAGCAGTCATATTGTCCAGTCGTATTCTTTTCATTAAGATAAGGAAGTTTATGTTTTATCTGCAAGAAAAGGAACGGCTCTTCCACACTGGCATACAAAATAATGGGAGGCGCTGTAGTGCAATACTCTAGGTCGTCCAGCTAACCTGGGGGACCAGATCAGATGCAATAATACAGTATAAACCATGGTTTATCAGACTGAGTACTACTGTTGTAAGGGACGCGGGTGGCACTGTGGTCTAAACCACTGAGCCACTTGGGTTTTGCCAATCAGAAGGTCAGTGGTTCAAATCCCCACAACGGGGTGAGCTCTCATTGCTCGGTCCCAGCTCCTGCCAACCTAGCAGTTCAAAAGCACACCAGCGCAAGTAGATAAATAGGTACCGCTCCGGCGGGAAGGTAAACGGCGTTTCCATGCGCTGCTCTGGTTTCGCCAGAAGTGGCTCAGTCATGCTGGCCATGTGACCCGGAAAAACTGTTTGTGGACAAACGCCGGCTCCCTCGGCCTGTAAAGCGAGATGAGTGCCGCAACCCCAGAGTCGTCTGCGACTGGACTTAACTGTCAGGGGTCCTTTACCTTTACCTTTTTACTAGTGTTGTTGTCAAATGGGTCGATCTGGTTTTGTAGTCTGATTAAACCAAAGCTTCCCATTTCAGATGTGAGAAACTATGGTCTAACAAACCTCCTGAGTATTGATTTAAGGCTTGGTAGAAAAAGGAGGAGGGAACATGAGGGCACAAAGCTCATTCTCAGTCTAATATCTGGAGTTATTGCTGCTAAATATATACTGTATTTTGGTGGAAAGATCCAGGTAGGTTCAGTCAATGCTCATGTTGACTTTTTACCTGATAAGTGTTTTTCTAGGGGGTTAAAGAAAGAGGGGAAGTTAACTTTCTTATCTGGAGATGGTTGCTGCATCTAGATTAGGGATGCCATACATCCGGACATCACCAGAATTTTGAAGCCAGAATTGACGTCCGGGGGGGGGGGGGTCCTTTTAAAAGCCCAACAACTTCTGGGCTGACCTGGGTTTTTTTTTTTTTTTTTTTTGAAATATGACCACCCTAAGGATGTTCTGGGTCAGGGATTAGAGCACAATCTTAGGTGTATTTACTGTGAGATCTTGCAGAGTTCACTAGGATTTTCTCCTTAGGATTGCAACCCAAAACACTAAAGGACTCCTCCCAACCCCAAACCAAAACCGCTTCTGTGTTGTTGTTGTCGTTCAGTCGTGTCCGACTCTTCGTGACCCCATGGACCAGAGCACGCCAGGCATGCCTATCCTTCACTGCCTCTCGCAGTTTGGCCAAACTCATGTTAGTAGCTTCGAGAACACTGTCCAACCATCTCATCCTCTGTCGTCCCCTTCTCCTTGTGCCCTCCATCTTTCCCAGCATCAGAGTCTTCTCCAGGGAGTCTTCTCTTCTCATGAGGTGGCCAAAGTACTGGAGCCTCAACTTCAGGATCTGTCCTTCTAGTGAGCTCTCAGGGCTGATTTCTTTAAGAATGGATAGGTTTGATCTTCTTGCAGTCCACGGGACTCTCAAGAGTCTCCTCCAGCACCATAATTCAAAAGCATCCATTCTTCGGTGATCAGCCTTCTTTATGGTCCAGCTCTCACTTCCATACATTACTACTGGGAAAACCATAGCTTTAACTATACGGACCTTTGTCGGCAAGGTGATGTCTTTGCTTTTTAAGAAGCAACATGTGATGGAAATACTTTGCCCCCCATTTGATAAAAAAAATTAATACCCTGTTGCCAATGACCCCTTTGTGGTAGTTGAATGACCCCACAATATTATATCCACATCAGGAAGCACCCTTGAAGGCAGTCCCAATTTTCTCTTCTTCCATGTGTGCCCTCCAGTCTAGGGATCTGTTGCCGTCAGCCCACAACATTCATTCCCCTTCCAGAGAAACTAGTGGCCAGCCCAGGAGAGGGAGGGTATTCATTCTATGCATTTATCTGACAAGAGTTGAGCAGCTGCTGAAGTTTAGACTTTTGGCCACAAAAATGGGTGACCCAGAGCACCAACCACTGCTGGGAAACCGTCTGGGTGTGCCGTTATTACTAAACCGGTTTTATGCGCCTTTTCTGTTCGGCTGCTGGGCTCATGGGGCTTTGGTGGCAGTGGGTCTTTGTGGCCATTTCAGGAACAGGACCTGGCGTGGCATCACCACAAACCATGGTATGGCATGTCACGTTGGTGCAGGTTCGGCAAAGCTGAGCCGGGGACTGTTTGAGGTTGCTAAAAAGGCAAAGCCCTTGTCACCAAGGCCTGCCTTAATTTTGGTGTTATCAGGTAGTGTTGGCTCCGGACCTTGACTGTATGTCCTTGACTGTTTGGCAGTGGAACAGAGGTGGTGGACTCTCCTTCCTTGGAGGTTTCTAAGCAGAGGTTGGATGGCCATCTGTCATGGATGCTTTGGCTGAGATTCCTGCATTGCAGGCGGTTGAATTAATGGCCCCTGGGGTCCCTTTCCAACTCTATGATTCTATGATGCTATCATCCTTGGTGGACTTGGAGGGGTGACAGTGATACCATGTGCCTTGATTGGGCATACAAAGAGGAAAATGGAGAAATCCAAGTTGCCTTTGCAGGTCTTTAGGGCGATGCCCAGCATTCCGTGCATCAACAATGGTGATCACACACTTGGGGTGGTTTGTGTAACTGGGTTCCACTCTTCTCGGTTCCACGCATCGATGCTGAGCTGGACGAGAGCATTAGCAAGGCAGCTACGGCAATGGCTCACCTCTCCAAAACGGTAAAAGAGAATGCGATGCTAATGTCCACTACGAAGATGAAGGTCTACGAGGCTTGGATGTTGAGCATGCTGCTTTTCGGAAGTGAGTTGTGGACAACTGACAGCTGTCATGAGCGACGCCTCAAAAGTTCCCACACGCTCTGCATCAGGGAAATTTTTTGAGTATTATGTGGCAGAACAGTTTCAAACAGAGCTTGCGGTTGGTAGAGTAACAGGAGAAAAGGCTAAGCAGAGAGCTTGTGCCTCCACACACACACACACACACACACACACACACAAACATGAACCAGTCTCATCATCAAGGCTGACCCAATACATTTTGGCACCTGAGGCAAACCACAAAATGGTTTCTCCTCACCAGGACCGAGAGGCTACTGTTGAGGCTGTATTTGTGGGGTGGCTGCCGAGGAGGCAGCAGATGCAGTCTCCCAAGGAGTGTGCCACAGCTTCCCTGCTACTGCTGCCGCCTCTGGGGATCCTGCCACTCACCTCATATTGCCTCATAAGTGAGGCGGCCCTGCTTATCTTGAGCTTTGTTCCTTTGTCATTCTGTGGGGTTATGAAAAATGTCAGTGACTGGCATGGCTGTAATCGTAATCACCCGAGCTCTAGATTTAGTCTTTGGTGACTGAGCTCCTTTGCAAAGTCCCTCTTACGGGCTTCCTTGAGAGACAATAGGAAGGATTCGTTTTGGCCAGAGAGCACATTTGCTTCGCTGGCGAAGGAGCCAATCTCATTCCTCCTTGACAGTTTATGAATAAAACCACTGAGGTGTTAAATAATAGGATGATGTGCTTTCCCCTGATATTCTGAATGCCAGGTGGACCGTTCTCTGCTCCAACCAATTGATACTATTTTGAGAGTTTGCCCTCCGTAGGCACAGCGACGCTCATCCATTCTTATTTGCAGCATCTCTGGCTCTGTCGGGTGACCAGAATCAGATCTGTCAAGTAAAAGCTGTCGCTTTAGTGATGACTAAATCTGAGCCGGGAGTTTGCAGGGGTGGGTGGGTGGATATTCAGCCTTATTTCTAACTGTAGTCTGCTGCTGGAACTGCAAAAGAAAGAGCAGCAACAGTACATAGGCTTTGCCCGCTGTGCTTTGATACCAGCAGGCCTGTGAGGTTGGAAGTAGACAGTACCACAAGCTGAATTGCATCAGATCGCGAGTCTGCAGTGTTTTGTTTTCTGCCTTGCTGTCATGTGTTTCCCCCCCCCCCTCACCAGTAAAACCTGTGCTACTCAGATGTCAATGGCCAGCGCCTAATGAAGATGACTGAGCGCTGGATCAGTCCAAGCACTGTTCCTGATGGGCAAGGGACTCAGTTTCCCCACTGCAGTCTCTGCAGCATTTATAGAAGCAAATGACTAGGAACAGGAGATGTGTAATACTTGTGGTACCCAAGTGATGCCATGTGGTGCTTGTTCATATACAGGTGAAACTCGAAAAATTAGAATATCGTGGAATGGTTCATTTATTTCAGTAATTCAGCTTAAAAGGTGAAACTAATATATGAGATAGACTCATGACATGCAAAGTGAGATGTGTCAAGCCTTTATTTGTTATAATTGTGATGATTATGGCGTACAGCTGATGAGAAACCCAAATTTACAATTTCAACTTTGGGGTTTTCATCAAAACCTGGTTCAATGCCCATGGGATTACTGTGCTTGATTGGCCAGCAAACTCGCCTGACCTGAACCCCATAGAGAATCTATGGGGCATTGCCAAGAGAAAGATGAGAGATATGGGACCGAGCAATCCAGAAGAGCTGAAGGCCACTATTGAAGCATCCTGGTCTTCCATAACACCTCAGCAATGCCACAGCCTGATAGCATCCATGCCACGCCGCACTGCGGCAGTAATTGATACAAAAGGGGCCCAAACCAAGTACTGAGTACATATGCATGCTTCTACTTTTCAGTGGTCCACTATTGTTCTATTTGCAATCCTTGTTTTGATGATTTCATTTAATATTCTAATTTTCTGAGATTGTGAATTTGGGGTTTTCATCAGCTGCACGCCATAATCATCACAATTATAACAAGCAAAGGTTTGACATATCTCACTCTGCATGTCATGAATCTATCTCATACATTAAACTCCAGTAGCTAATGAAAACAATTGCTTACATAAATGGACTTTTCCACGATATTCTAATTTTTCGAGTTTCACCTGTATATGAGCTCTTAATTTTCTTGTATGTCTTACTTCACAAACTGGAAGCACAACTGTCCTTTCTCAGTTAAGTGTATGCCTCGCGCAACCAAGTTAAAATGAGCTGGAGCTGAATCAGCAACATTCCACACTTCCTTCTTTTCTTTCTGTTTACACAGGTACTCTCAGAACATTTTATCAGTATCTGAAATTGCCGTGTGTGTCCACAGCAAATGACTGCTTCTGGGTGCATATATATCCTGGTGGTGATATGCTGTGGTTTCTTGCTTCCTGGGCTGGTATTTCCTGCTGCTCTCCTATTAGAAAACATAAGTGTTATCTGCAGGAATTGAAATTGGGGTGGGAATGAATTTTCAGAAGAGTGAAGGCTGAGGGAGTGAGACTCTTCACCACAAGGGCTCAGGTTGTATGGCACAACAATGAAAAAAAGAAAAAAGTTTCACATGAGGTTGACAATGGTCTGATCAAGCAGGACTCTTCTTAGATTCTTTCCAGGTGAAAACTTTTTAAATTCCCCACACCTCTTGAATCTGCTGGCTTTTCCTTCCCTTTTGTGGATTTAGGTTGCCGTTGTGTAAATCTTTATTGCTCACTCTTACCAGCGCAGGTGGCATTGTGGGTTAAACCACATAGCCTAGGGCTTGCTGATCAGAAGGTTGGCGGTTCGAAACCCCGCGAGGGAGTGAGCTCCCGTTGCTCGGTCCCAGCTCCTGCCCACCTAGCAGTTCGAAAGCACGTCAAAGTGCAAGTAGATAAATAGGTACCGCTCCGGCGGGAAGGTAAACGGCGTTTCCGTGCGCTGCTCTGGTTCGCCAGAAGCGGCTTTGTCAGGCTGTCCACATGACCCGGAAGCTGTACGCTGGCTCCCTCAGCCAGTAATGCGAGATGAGCGCCGCAACCCCAGAGTCGGACACGACTGGACCTAATCGTCAGGGGTCCCTTTACCTTTACCAATTTTACTTAGAATCATAGAGTTGGAAGAGACGACAAGGGCCATCCAGTCCAACCCCCTGCCAAGCAGGAAACACCATCAAAGCATTCCTGACAGATGGCTGTCAAGCCTCTGCTTAAAGACCTCCAAAGAAGGAGACTCCACCACACTTCTTGGCAGCAAATTCCACTGCCGAACAGCTCTCATGCTAACTTGATGCTAATATGATGTTAAATGGTCGTATGCTACATCTTGAGTTCCTCTGGGTTTTTTCTGTTTTGTTTTTTGATGATCTTCCCTGAATGCACAAGGAGCAAGGTTGGTCCGGGATCTGTCGCTGTCTGAGCTCTACTTCCCGGTTGTGTGTGTTATATCTTGAGCAGCATTTCAGAAGATTGGCCTGAAAAACAATTGGCCTGAAAAACAATGACCAAAAATATCTCCCTGGCTAGAGTCTTGCCTCTCCTCCTTCCTACTGGAGGCGGCCTCCAGTTTGCTTGTAATTGGCATCCGTATATCTGAGTTTCCATGCGCCAAGACTGCTTAAGGTGGAAGATAAGCTTAGCTTGCTCCAAGGTTGCCCACCTTTTTCTGGGAAGCTGGACCAGAGTTATGGGGGAGAGGAGAAGGGCTGTGATTGCAGAGATTCAGCATTTGCTTTTTTTTATTTTAATGAAACATTTAAAAAAAAGAACCCAAATCACTGCAGGTCCAAAAGAGAAAGCATATATGTCTGTGTGGGGGAAATATTCAGCACTGCATTGCAGGGCGATGTTTGGTCTGCAAAAACCAACACATTCCAGAAAGCATGGTATCTATTTTTGCATCTGAAAAAATGTTGCCGTCAACAGTTCTCTTCAGAGCCAGTCAGCATTCTTTCTGTAACTGAAGGAATATTTTAGCCTTGAAGAGAACAATCTCTAACCACACAGAGTTGTTGTTTTTTTGTGGGTTCTGGGTTGACATCTACATAAAACTGTTATTTATTCCATGTAACACTTATCCCGGCTTTACCCTTATTAGGGAGAATCCCCTCATTAATGTAAATCCTGGAATTAAGACAGAGAAAACTTACAGAAATTACTCCATAATCAGGCCCCATGACATTACATGGTCACACATGTTGCTTTTCACATGCACCAGAGCTTGTCAAATCCTTATTGATGGCGGCACGTTAACAGATTTAGGCCCTCCTACTCACGCCCACGTGTGTTTGAGTGTGCTCTTTTCCACTGAAACGGTATTGGCAGCTAGCCCACTAAATGCAGATACGATATCCTCATATCCGTACTGTTTTCTTTTGGGAGTTCCCGGCTTTCCAACTGCGAGGCTTGGAGAGTTTTTATGGACTGACATGTTTGAGACAAGAAAATTGGCGAAACAGCTTTGAGGTGTGAATATTGGTGTTCGTGAGCCTTGTGGGGCTCGCCAGGATGCAGGCCCAACTCGTCTGTTTATCCTCAGGCTAGATAAGACACAGTCCGACACACACCACTGAAAGGGCTCTTTGTTTCCCATTTATTGCAAGCGGATCGTGAGGGGCTCGCATTGTGAGCCGGAGGATTCCAGTGGTGCCTTTTTCTAAAGGAGCTGCGATGTGCGCTGGACCTTTGCGCCAGCTTCCGGCGTGTGTTTTACCAATCTAGCCAGGAAGTCTTTATTCTGTCTTGACTCACGTTGGCCAGTTGCTAGAGCTTGGTAGCATTTCTTGTCCCAAACAAACGGGGAACTTCAAATGGAAGCGACGTGGGGCTTTCTATTGACAGCTCTCTTCTTTTCTTTCCCTCCCAGGCATGGACCCATAGAACCCATGGAGTATGTAGCAGGGCAACGGGTGATGTATAAAGACAGAGATCTTCCTTACTATCAAGCCGGCCACCCGCCAGTACATCCCTCCAAAGGGAGCTATGCTCACCCACAAGATGGCCCAAGGGCAACAGATTTATGGTATCTTCAGTGTGGTCTCCCACAACAACCAGTAGGCCAGCACAAAGGACCCCTCCGCCAAGATGTGCCGCCCTCCCCGCCTCAAGGCCACAGGGGGCTGCCTTATCATGAAATGGGCAGACTCGCTCATCGCCGAGCTGGTCCGGATCAGTACCAATACAGGCATCAAGATCCTAGGCAGAAGGACCCCATGACTGCGGCTGTATAGCCTAAAGCCGGACTCCTGTCGATATCTCTCCTTGCAGCCGTTACCACTGATCCTGCCTACCCCAGGGGAGAGATGTCGTTTGAGCCTGTCCAGTTTGCACCCAGGACACGTTCGTGAACATAACTGCGAGCTCGCAAAAAGCGGTACAGTGACTTTTGGGTACCACCAGTGTATCGGAGTGTGTGTTTTAACGCTTCCTCAAACGTAGAAGGTGGCGGCAGGTGAAGAGTAAGCAGAATTTCTTCTAAGCACACCTTAAAAGTGCCACTCAGGGCTGTTTGCAACTAATTACACAAGCGCATGCTAGATGCCCACATTGCAGGGAACTATTTTGGACATTGTTTCAGAAAGAGTATTCTATGGGTGCCACTGTGTGTGCCCCCCAGTATGGCAGACCCTTCTTCTCTTATGACCTCTGATTGGAGAATTGTTTTAAGAGTGGAGATGGGCTCACGGTGTGACCTGACATTTCTCTCTGTTATCATAGGGAAATGCTGTTTTGCTCTCATCCTGGTAATATTTTTTTAATTGCCCCTTCAGATACTCATTTTTTTCTGTTTCCCTCTTCAGTTTTTCACTTTGTCACATGGAGGCACTTTGGAGAATCTTATTTGCTCTCGACAGTTGCCAATTCAGAGATGAAAAGTTTGTAGGGAGGGTGGCAGGACCCAATTTTGCAGAAGTAATAGCGGGAGTCTGTCCCTCCCATGCAAACAGTTGCTGGCCAGGCAAGCACAGCACCCCAGCTATCCTTGCATTGGCTTTTGACTTCAAAGTGTCTCCTGTGAAAGCTATTCTTCTTCAGATCCCACCCCAGGAAGGGAGGTCATGGTCTCTTGAAGGACACCAGGGCCCCTGTTGCCTGGCAGAAATTCTCCAGGGCTGCAGCACCCGGGGCTTGGTGGGCCGGTAGCAAGGGAGGCTCCTTCTGTTTTAAAATGGTGGATTATCAGGTGGTCATTTTAACAAAGAAGACAAAAACACACCAGGTGGTCCCTGGTGTTCCTCTAGCTTGCATTTCTGGGGGACATGGTCCTGTTTGCAGGTTATTGACTGCGGGGGACGTGGAGGGTCTGTTTATTTTTAGTTGCCTCTGAAACTTTGACGAGCTAGGAATTCTGAGCAGCTCCAGCATCGTTTTTTTAATTCCCCCCCCCTTTAAAAAAAACCATCCTTTCCTTTGGATGCCTTTCAAGGCTATTTATTCCATAGCCCTTTTCCTTTCAAGGGAAAGACCTTGGGGGCCTGGCCGCAGAAGGAGCTGTTGGTTTCCTTTTGGTATGCAGCAAATTAACAGGATTCATTACACAGGTCGTCTCATAATTATTATATATTGCACAGAGGGGTCATCTACCAGGCACAGCCATTTATCATTTACCCTTTCTGAAATGGCTTCATTATACCCGGTGGCCTCTAGAGACTTTGCGCTTAGTGAATCTGTCACACCACACAAATTTGTGTTGCTGCGTTTGAAAGGACCAGCTTCTCCGTTGCCCATGGAAGGTTCTACGGTGTCGTATTGAACCCACTGGCTTCTAACATTGTTTCCCCCAAGTATTAATATCCATATAAGTAATTGATTTTTTGTTTGTTTGTTTGTTTAATATAAAAAGGAACAAAACCCAAACCTAAGAGCCTCAGATTCAAAGTCCCTGAGTAACAAATAGCAGGGTTGGGATCCAAGGTTGTTCGTCTCATCGCCTTCTCTAGGTCATTTACTCTGTAGGCAGGACCAAGCAGGAAACAGTTTAGTGAGGACAATTGTGTTTCTGCCATTAATTCTAACAAGGAAACGTCACCAAGGAGTGACTTTTCCCCTGTAATTATTCTCAGGCTACTTGTTCCTAAAATGGCAAATACATATTATAGCCATGTAAAAGGCCAATATCTGTTTCCAGCAGATGAATTTCAAGTGGCTGTGGATAAGTAAGCCGAGACGGCTGATATTTTTGGGAAATGTATCTTTATAAAATACCCTTAAATTTTGTCCAGTCCACTTTTAAATGGGCCACTAAATCCCTCCCGGTAAGTGCAGTCATGTCTTCCTTAACATTTGCAGGCTTAAGTAGTGTTGAACGTCGAATTGTTTACTCCTTGCTAAGCCTAAGTTCCTGTTGAATATCTTGTTTCATATCTGAACCGAGGTAAGATACCACAGGGAAGACAGGAAATAATGGCCTGTTTTCATCACTGGTGTGTAGTGACTGGCCATCCAAACCAGATCAATCATGTTAAAATGTTACTTTCCTCCTTCTGTCCTGGTTTGTGGCTCTTTGGTGAAGGACGGACAAAGCTATTCCTTGTTTCTCAAACTTGGGACCCCAACTGCTGTTGGGCTACAATTCCCCTCATCCCTGAGCGCAGGTCCTGCTAGCTAGGGGTGGTGGGAGCTGTAGTTCAACAACACCTGGGCACCCAAGTCTGAGAAACACTGGGTGCAGTTCGTTATGAAAAAAGAGGTTGCTTTCTGCCTTCTGTGGCCCTGTAGTCTGTGCCAGCCATTTTGCGGGCGTCTACAGCTTCACCTGCAACAGTGGAAGTTACCCCAAATGCATGACATTTTTAGGTCACTTGGAGTGCCTGGTGGCTCCCGAACAATATGATCCAGGTCATCTAACCCAGCCTGTGGGGGGAATTCTCTGTGATTAAATTCTTCTACTTTATCCCTTGCCTTGTGGACTCTTTTGAAGAGCATGGAGGTGGACATTCGTCTCAGGTGTGAGCAGGCAATCATTTAACTGAGATAAGCTTCAACTTTGGATCTGAAGCAAGATTGATCTTGAGAAGGCCGCTCTCGAACAACCACCCCATTTCCTTTCCCCCTTTGGGGTGTAGTACAAGTGCTTGCCCCTCAAAGATTTCTGTAAAATAGACCATATGTAAGGCAGACAAAGATAGGCAGGTGTTCAAGGAGTGCAGAAATTTTAAAATGCACTTTGTACAAATATAACCTATGATACGTTGGATCCTTCGATGGAAGAAGCCAATGTTGATGACAGTGGCTTTATCTCTAGCCTGATCACAATTAAGGGGAGCTTTGGAAGATAAGCTCCTGCCTTATAAATCACCTGCCTCCTAACCCCTTCTCTGGTGCCATTTCATTCCCATTCACAGAGATAACTGACAGCATTTCAGGAGCTAGGGATAAATCCAAATTGAATGGAAAGAGCCTGTCCGGATTATTTATGGCCTTTGAAGCTCGTGCTCAGTTGTTTTCCATGTAACACGAAACACCCTTCTAAAACTCCCATTGACTGCAGCGGCTCCATTCGGTAGGACAAGGCAGGTCAAAAGACGACCCTTCTCAGCTGTTAATCTTAGCCAGTGGGGTATTCAACTACGCTTCTGCTTCCAAAGCTATAGGAGACTTTTCCTCCTTTTGGTTAAAAAAAATAAATAGATGCAGTACTATATAGGTGCTTCATGCTTTGCTGAAAGGAGCAAAAACTCCTGGCCCGGTTTTGGGGGGGACAGGAGCAAAGGAAACTGAATGGCATCCCCATCAGTCTGAAAAATGCCCCCGTGATTCTAATGGGGAGGGATAGCAGTTGGCTGCTTTAAGTGACTCACAGAAGGGTGTGGGTGTGTGTGTGTGTGTGTGTGTACGCACGCGTGTATGTGTATATATATCCTGCTTCTCTGGAATAACGCAAAACAAGCTATCGGCACCATATTGCAAACAAATGTGTAGCACACACATATATCACAAGGTGCTGCAGCTGGTGGATCAAAATATATATCACTTGCACACACAACAATTCCACACGAGCCATTAAGAAAACAAGTTGCTCTTTTCTCGCATGTTTGCGAATATTAATGGATCTGAGTTCTTTTTCTACTCACAAAGGCCTTGTCTGCTAAACGTCTGTGATAATGTGCCAATCTGACAGAAGCCATCGCAAGTGGATTTGGGTGGCTCCGATCTGCCCCCTGCGGGTTGCGTTTTCACACGCAAGTTCGAAACTGGGCACAAAGTGCGCTTGTCGATTAGGTTCGCTGTGTCGGCCCCGCCCTATGAAGAAGACATAGGGGGCTTCCTACTACACCCACCCCCCAATTTCCCCTTGCTTTAGAGATGTAGCCAGAAGAGTGTTTGCAAAACGAAAAGCTCAGGCCAACAAACATCTATGGATGTCCAGATTCATGCCCGTATCCTGACAAGCGGTAGGGAGAACGCGTCCAATCCTAAGGCACAAACTATGAGCTGCACAAGACATCTATACCTTATTCCCACCTTATGAGCACTTAACCCCCCAAAGGGCTAAGGAGGAGCACACTGCAGTTGCTAGCCAACTGTGTGATGTGCTTTCTTCAAAGGCTGGCTCTTCAAAGGACAAGGCTCCCTTGTGAAGAGGGGCAAAGGTTTTGCCCATGCCAGCGGGGGAATCGTAAGGACAGCGCAAGGGATGGGAGCTGCATAACACTGCTTTCAGACCATGCAGTCAAAATGGCAAGATACAGCTTCGTACATTTATTCCCCGAGCGCTGAGCTGGCTTAGGTACTGCATTTGGAACAGAAGCCTGGCTGGAAGCCCGCTGAACTTACTGGAAACATCAGTGTACTTTGGAGCAAATTCCTGTTGCATTTTTTTTTAAAAAAAAAAAAAATCTATTTTATATTTGTTACGAAAACTAGATTTGACGCGTTAACTGTTGAGTGACTGGATGCTCCATACAGACACCCAACAGTTTCCTGAACCATCTGTTGACATTGTTGGCTCATGGGACGGAGGATCAACTCTGACTGCAGCAACTGAAAAGGCCAAGTAGTCCAAAAAAAAAAAAAAAACAAGGAGAGGTCCTGGGAAGTCATCTTTCCGGATCCTCTTCAAAACCCCAACATTCCAAGTGCTACCGTTAGCCAGATATAAAGCTTCACGTGCTGCCTAATCTTCGTAAACTGTTGAAACGCTACCTCCTTCCTTTCTGCCTTTTTAAAAACACTAGATGTTCCATGGTAGATGCGCTCTGGGGTGAACATATCCTCTCCCTTGTGGGAGCTAAGATCCATGGACAGCTTTCCCGGATCAGGCTCTCAAGTACAGTATAACTCTTTGCAAGAGCATTCCAGCCATCTGTGCACTTACTCGAGAGACGTCCGCCTCTCGGTGCAGAAACCAGAACCTTTTTTCTTCTTACACATGCATATTTTTAAGCCTTCATTCACAAGGCATCAATTTCAGATTATTTCTGGCGCAATCCCACTAACGGTAATGGGAATTGCTCGTTTTGCACACCAATGTCCTTTTCTACTCTTTCTGGTTGTTGCGCATATGCGCCTATATTTGTGTGTGTGTGCTTTTTTAAAATTGTTTAAAAATTATGGGGGGGATTTAAGAGATCATCTGGTACCACTGTTTCACTTTTTTGTGTTACATATCACCAATATAAATGCTGAACAGTTTTATTTTGCATTAAAATAAAGGCTTTTAAGAACAACTGCTAAGGGCTCTTTTTGTCTGATCTTTTGATCCCCATCAACTGTGCTCAGCCCTCAACAGAGGCACTCTTTGAGAAGAAACATAATGGGGGGGGGTGCAGGCAGCTGCGACAATGGCTAGTTTCCTTCTTGTCATTGTTTTGCACACCACAAACCTTCAGGCTGCGTTCATCCAGTGGCAGGTCTAGCTCAATACAGCTTCATTAAAGCGTGACCCCGAAATTCCAGATCTTTCCCACCCACCCCCCCAAAAAAAAACCTGATGCCAAAGTTTAGTACCATTTTTGTGCCGCAAACCCTAAGTTTCTTACCACCACCACCCCAAACTGAGTACAGTGGTACCTCGGGTTACAAACGCTTCAGGTTACAGACTCCGCTAACCCGGAAGTAGTACCTCTGGCTAACAACTTTACCTCAGGATGAGAACAGAAATTGCGCAGCGGCGGCGGCAGCTGGAGGCCCCGTTAGCTAAAGTGGTACCTCGGGTTAAGAACAGTTTCAGGTTAAGAACGGACCTCCGGAACGAATTAAGTTCGTAACCAGAGGTACCGCTGTAACTGACACAGCAAATCGGGGTCCCCAAATCCAACCTTGTCACACGTTAATGAAGCTGCTCAAAACTGCTTTTGTGAATGTCTATCCGCACAGCAAATAGATACCAAGCAAATCTAAGCACACCTACTTGGAACTAGATTCAACTGAAGCCAGCGGTGCCTTATTTATAGGGACGTTCTTGTCCCTGTCCCTGGTATATGTATAAACACCAATTTAGGAATAATTGCTACCATTTAAATGGACATACAGTACATCTCAGTATAGGGCAGAAGACTGACCTGATGAGGAACTTTCCCTATTCCTCCTTATGGTTCTTCAATCCAAGCATGGACCCGATGACTATCCTCTTTGGAGCTGGGCAAATGGCTACCCTGTACTTCTGCACTAGAGGCACTGTATCTCCGAATACCAGCCTCCTAGGAACAAGAGCAAGAAATGGCTTAAGTAGGACAATGGCTTAAGCATAGGACAACATTAATCGCTGTGGCAAAGGTAAAGGGACCCCTGACCAATTAGGTCTAGTCGTGTCCGACTCTGGGGTTGCGGCGCTCATCTCTCGTTACTGGCCGAGGGAGCCGGCGTACACCTTCCAGGTCATGTGGCCAGCATGACTAAGCCACTTCTGGCGAACCAGAGCAGCGCACGGAAACGCCGTTTACCTTCCCGCCGGAGTGGTACCTATTTATCTACTTGCACTTTGACGTGCTTTCAAACTGCTAGGTGGGCAGGAGCTGTGACCGAGCAACGGGAGCTCACCCCATCGCGGAGATTTGAACCGCCGACCTTCTGATCAGCAAGCCCTAGGCTCTGTGGTTTAACCCACAGCGCCACCCGCGTCCATTAGCCAAAATGTACAAATATGTTACCTGGGCTGACCCATGATATTGCCGGTTGGGTGGAAAACAAGGCACTGTATGCAGTGCTTTTTTATACCCCTAAACATTTTGTGAATCTTAAATTTGGCCTCATTGAGGGGCAGTATTTCAATAGAGTAGGAAAATGAGAGTACCCCTAAACATTTTTATTTAAGGGGGGGGAAGCACTGACCGTATGTAATAGTAAATGTTGCAGGACACGTTCGAGTTGCTACTGTTCTTTAAGGACAACCAGATAAATTGGGGAAGGAGAGGTTTTTAAGTATTGGAGGGGTTTTGTTTTTTACAAAAGTGAAATCACGGTCAATTAACCGGCATCAGAGTTGCAGAATAAGTAGCAAGCAATGTGCAATAGGGGTTCAGGGGGTTGAAAGGGTAATCAGCAGGGGCGTAGCAAGGGGGGTGGGGGGTGGTCCGGCCCGGGTTCCATAATGGAGGGGGTGACAAATTATCAAGGAACAATTTTTTTTGGAAAAAAAAAATTTGAAAAAAAAATTGATAGCTTTTTTTAAAAAAAATTTTTTAATGCCTGCTGCAAAGGTCTTATCTTACTATACTAGGGATTATATAGCTATATATGAAATTTCATGCATATCGGTTAATACCTTGACCCTCCTCCCCCAAAATAGCTGTTCACTTGGCTGTTTTCCTGTCATGAAGGCTCAAATTTCAGTTCAGAGAACACTTACTGTTCCCAACCCTAACCCTTTGGAAAGCCATCTAATTAGACTTTAATTTGATTTTGAGATTTTTTAGGAGGTAATTTAATTATTGTTTGATTTTATACCAACGTTATGTATCTGATGTTAGCCACCCTGAGCCCGACTTCAGCCGGGGAGGGTGGGATATAAATAAAAGGTTTTTTCATTACTTCTTATTATTCCTTTGTAAGAAAATATGAAATAACGTAAAACCATTTTTGCTGGGGGGGATCAATGGGGGGGGGTTGACAAGAAATTTTCCACACCGTGTACCACCTGACCTTCCCATGCCTCGGGGGGGTGGGGTGACAATTTTTTTTTTTTTGCCCCCGGGTACCAGTTTACCTTGCTACGCCCCTGGTAATCAGGCAAAGAGAAAGGGGGTGACAAATGCAGAAGAGCTTGTCACTGTTTCCAGTGTTCAGAAGATACGATTTCCTTCTGTATAAAATACCGTGCATGGTTTCCAAACCGCCACTTCACTCTTCAGAAATATGGAACGGGCTTAATCACGTGACAGAGACATAGCATTCTAACATGAGTGGCTGCCAAGTTTAGCTCTCTTACCCTAAGCCCTCTGTCACTTTTAACAGGAGTTTAGATGTGGTCTGGCATCGTCCAGTCAGGGGCTGCTTTTTATCTGCCCAAATCCCTTATGTAGTCTCAGTTACACATAGATTACTTCCCTTCTGGTCTTGTAAGCTTCTGCTCTGTGGTTTGTAATCAGCAAAACCACCGAGCGAGTTTGTCGGATGTTTTAAAAGTAGATGCAGGGGGAAAGGGGACAGATTTCACACTAAAGCGAAGCAGTCAAGACAGATGTCAAAGGAATATATAATACAGGTCCACATCTTTAGATGGTTAGAGCCACTCTTTGAGATCTTGCGGCCTGGCAAAAGCACCTCAAAGAAGCAGAAAAGAAAATGGAATCCTCCGTAGCAGTCAGTAAAGAGATTATTCCAACACTAAATAAAAGCATTTCTTCCTTTATGATATTCAGTGAACAAACTGAAGGATGGCGAAACCTCAACCCTGGAACATGAGAAGGTCTTCAAATCTATCAAGGTTGTGACTGGATTCATTAAAACATATTCAGTCCTCAAGAAAATCCAGGACATATATATGCAGAGTTTGACATTTATACCCAAGGCGCAGGCAACATTAAGTTGGTTTTAGCACATATTAAATGATAATCCGTGTAGACAGCAATTTTGAAGGGGATTTCTGTCAAGTGTGTTGCACTTTTAGCTAAATCTACATAGGTAGATAAAGCTCTAATGCTTTAATTCCCCTTTCCCCCCGCTAATGATATAAACAGATGAATCAAGAGAACAGGAAACAAAAGAAGTCTTTTAAGCACAAAGAACCCGGTGACTGTGCTGTTTTTTCTTTTTAAGCTACTCTTAAATCTGCTGTATTCCATGCTGCCGCTACACACAAACACAGAAGCTCGGGTGCTAAGATACCGGTAAGTTAACAAGGACTTTCAGAGAAGTTCCTGCCGCCTGCACAGGGGTCACGGTGTCCCCCTGAACAATGTGTGTGGTGGATGCTGAGGAAAGAGAGAATCCTTGGAAATTGCCTTCGCTTCAGCAGCAAGCTAAGGGTTGTATTAAGAATCCCAGTCAAAAATAAATGATAGCAAATCAGTGCGCCGTGTAATCGTTGCATGGTGAGCATTCGTGCCATTTTCACACGTGATTGTGCACAAAAGTTTTGGCTGGAGAAATATGTCTTGTGCAGCCAGAAACAGAAGGGTTTAGTGAGCAGGGGCGTCGCTGGGGAGGGGCGGTAGGGGCGGTACGCCCCCAGTGACAGGGTGAGCAGCGGCGGGTGGGGGTGACAAGCGCCACCCCCCTGCGCTGCCGCTCCCTCCGTCACCCCGGGAGCAGCAGCGCTGCACGGACGGGGTGCTCGCTCGACCGAGCGAGCACCCCGTCCGTGCAGTGCTGCTCCTCCCGGGGTGACCGGTGGTGCGTGGGGAGTGGTGGGAGGGGCCGCCGCGTGTCACCCCCACGCACCACCGCTCGCTCCATCGCCGTGGGAGCAGCAGCGCACAGTGTGTGCGGTGCTGCTGCTCCTGGGGCGACGGAACGAACGGCGGCAAAAGGGAAAGGGGGGAGCAAACGGGCGCTTCCCCCCTTTCGGCCGCTTAAACGTGCAAGCTTTGCTTCTCCCCCACACCTTTCGGCCGCCCCTTTCAGCGCTGGCTGGGCTGCGGAGCCGAAAGGGGCGGCCGAAAGGGGGGGGAGAAGCAAACAGGCGCGTTTAAGCAGCCGAAAGGGGAGAAAAGCGCCCATTTGCTTCCCCCCCTTTTCACTTTCGGACGAAAGCAAATGGGCGCTTTTCTCCCCTTTCAGACGCTTCTTTCAATGCTGGCTGGGCTGCAGAGCCGCAGCCCAGCCAGCGCCGAAAGAAGCGTCCGAAAATGAAAAGGGGGGGGGAAGCAAACGGGCGCTTTTCTCCCCTTTCGGTCGCTTAAACGCGCCTGTTTGCTTCTCTCCCCCCCTTTCGGCCGCCTTTCGGCGCCAAAAGGGAGAGGAAAGGAAGCAAAGCGGGCGCTTTGCTTTCCTTTTTTCCCCCTGCGGGGGCATCCCCAGGGGCGTGGCATCGCGCTGTGCACGTGCGTCATGACGTCATGACGCATGCACATGCCACAATGCCCCGCCCCCAGGGTGCCTCTTGGCTTGCCGCCCCTGGCAGCCAAGGGGCTAGAAGTGGTATGACCCAGGATTTACAACCTAAGTAAGAGATAGGCAATAAATCTCCCTGGGCATTACACAGATAATGCGTTGCCAACAGGGCCGTTTCGTCATAGGGGCTGGGTGGCGCGGTGCACCAGGGTGCCAGGCCCCCCAGGGGCGCCCCCGCGAGCCCGCCGGCATACCAGGCGCCCCCTCCCCAACCCGCCCCCGCCCCCATGGGTGGGTGAGCGGGCGGGCGCTCGCGCGCCGGCGGGCAAGATGCAAGCCGGCTGCCCTCCGGAGTCCCAGCTGGAGCGCTGGGAAGAGCGCGCAAAGCCCCACACCGCTCCAGCGCCACGCCCCTCATCTCCCGCTCACCCACCCCCCCTCCCGAGGGGCGGCCAGTGCGGGAGGGAGGTGGGCGGAGAGGTGGCCCACCGGGGGCGCCGAGGGATCGTCGCGCCAGGGTGCCCGATCCCCTTAAGACGGCCCTGGTTGCCAACTCACCTTAATTACATGGTGAGGGAGTGTAATATAGGCAGACCAGAAGTTGAACTAAAGTTCTCTCATACCAGAATGCAGAGACAATACAAGTGGGATTGAACTGAGGAGATGGAGAGAAACAGAGGCTGACCCATGAGCCCAGATGACTAATCAACATGCAGCTTCTGAAGGGCTGGGTTGTTGTTTTCCCCCCACCCATGCCATGTCAATATACTGGTCTTACGCTCTATGTTTTAAATATAACAAGATGCCATTGGTAGAAAGGTGAGCAACTTCTAGAATACTGTTCTGACTGAGCCCTTGGCCCATGCTATAAGAAAAATGCCAACATGCATGGGGCCTGGAAGAAGACAAGAGTGGGGTCACCAACAAAAAGGTTTGTTCCAATAGCCGGAAAATAAAACCGGTGGAGTTTACCTATCTTGTTATATCCTGAGCACACTAGTTTGAATTATAGTCTATAGACACAGAACTTGGTGAAAAGTTATTTTGCATGGGAGATGAGTAGAATTGTGGGTGTCAGTGGCTGGAAGAGTGTCAGCTACTTTTTTCGGCTGTGGGCCGGTCCACCGTCCCTCAGACCATGTGGTGGGCCGGACTATATTTTGGGAGGGAAATGAACGAATTCCTATGCCCCACAAGTAACTGAGAGATGCATTTTAAATAAAAGCACACATTCTACTCATGTAAAAACACCAGGCAGGCCCCACAAATAACCCAGAGATGCATTTTAAATAAAAGCACACATTCTACTCATGTAAAAACACCAGGCAGACCCCACAAATAACCCAGAGATACATTTTAAATAAAAGGACACATTCTACTCATGTAAAAACACCAGGCAGGCCCCACAAATAACCCAGAGATGCATTTTAAATAAAAGGACACATTCTACTCATGTAAAAACACCAGGCAGGCCCCACAAATAACCCAGAGATGCATTTTAAATAAAAGGACACATTCTACTCATGTAAAAACATGCGATTCCCGGACTGTCCGTGGGCCGGATTGAGAAGGCGATTGGGCCGCATCCGCCCCCCCCGGGTCTTAGGTTGCCTACCCCTGATTCTAGATTAATGTTGGTTTTTATTCAAAACAGTTCTCTAACACAGAAATACAAATTTCTTGAAAAAGTTGCAGCCCATGGAGCACAGCTACAGCTGGAGAGGCACAAACCTCTACTGGCAATTATAAGGAGACCAGAAGGCTGAACAATTCCAACTTGTGCAGCTGCCGTAAGTGTTAGATTGGGCTACTAAAATCAAAGAACGAGCACTAGATTTGTGTGATTTTTAGAAGGGATTCCACTGTACACTCTCTGATCAAGCAGGAACAGACTATGGAGCACAATTTGTCCAGTCATGAACAACCTAAAACTATGGGGACCCAGCTCAAAATAGCTCCTCGTTTATCTCCTATGTCCTTAGGGAGAGAGCTGAGAGTTTTTAGCTGGATTTAGCTGAAACTTGGGGGCACAGACTAGAGGGCTGACCAGCTTGCTCTCTGGGGGGCCTTGAAGGAAGGAATGCTTGATGGCTCTCTCCACCAAAGTCCTACTTAACTACTGTTCAGGGGTCTGCACCAGCCACAAAGTTCAGTGTTTTGGAAAACGGCCTGCCTTAAGTACTCTGCAAGCTGCCTGATTCAGCTTGGGGTTCATTAGAGTTCAGAATGTCCCTCTTTACTGTTGAGAGATTTTAAAATGGCTGTAACTTCCCCACCCCGTTTTGACAGAAGCGGATGAAATTTGCAGGCATATGTGCCCCTTCAAAGTAGGCAAAGCCTGCCAAATTACAAGCAAGTACAGTGGTACCTTGGTTCTCAAACTTAATCCGTTCCGGAAGTCCATTCCAAAACCAAAGCGTTCCAAAACCAAGGCGTGCTTTCCCATAGAAAGTAATGCAAAGCGGATTAATCCATTCCAGACTTTTAAAAACAACGCCTGAAACAGCAATTTAACATGAATTTTACTAACAAGACCATTGATCCGTAAAATGAAAGCAATAAACAATGTACTGCAGTCACACAATCAATCAATCAGTAGCTGAACTGAGTTCCACACAGTCACAAAAACAAAACAAAAAAGACGCAAAAACAGAAACGCAAAAAAATAGCAAAAACAGACAGACCTCAGGGTAACACTCAAAACGGAAGTGTGGCACTCAAATTGGAAGCGTAACATGTGGAGTGGAGTACGTTCAGCTTCCAAAAAGAGTTTGCAAACTGGTGTGGGAATACGTTTTGGGATTTCCCGCGCTTTTGCCGCTTTATTTATCCTTCCGCGCTACTGCACGGAAAGAAATAAGATCCGGCCGGAGATTGGTGCCTGGATCCCTCCACGCCTGCTCGAAAGCGCGCCAGGAAGCCTCCTGGAAACGGTCACAAGGCTGGTTTCCCGCCCGGAAACACTCGTTGTTGCTGTATTATTATTGGTTGATGCTTATTTGATGACGCTGTATAATTTGCCAATAAATAGCCCCTGCTTCTGTTAGCTCGGTGACAGAGCCACAGAGCGACAGAGAGACAGAGAGCTCGCTCGCATTGAGTGCACTTGAAACTGTTTTATTTGGCCTTCTTCCCGCTTCTTCAGCCACACCTTTTGCTTTGCTTCTTGCTGCCTATCCTATCCTCTTCAGAACCTTTGCAACTCCCGAAAACTCCTCACGACCTTCAGGAAAACTTCATAACCAGCGGACCCATCATAACCAGCCAGAGCAGGCTCTCAGATGACTGGTTATCCCAGAAGCTAATTATCCTGACAAACTGGAACACTTACTTCTGGGTTTGCAGTGTTTGGGTTCGAAGTTCTTTGAGTACCAAGGCGTTTGAGAACCAAGGTACCACTGTAGGTCCAGGGGCTTTTACGCTAGACATCTTTACAGTTCGATTTTAAAGAAGAGGGAAAGAAACCTTGTTTAACTTTTATTATTAATAACTGGGTGGATTCGGATGAAATTCAATGGCAAGGTTGCCATTTGTAAGGGGGCGAAATCCTGCCAAAGTAAAGAAGGGTGGAGAGAACAAGAATGGATCTGCTTCCCAGGTAAAACCATTCTGGTTAAAAGGGACCATGGAGTTCTCCCTTACAACACTCTAAATTGTATGCTGTCCCTTCCTCCATCATCCCACTCAGTTATGATAAGCTTAAGGACACTGCTTTTGCTTGCAGCTGATGACTGTCTCCAGCTTTTGCTGAAAATATCAGGATCGCTGAGGCTCACACAAACCGCTTCAGGAGTCCCCACTTCTACTTCCACCTTGTACTGATCCTGCTTCACTTATAACAAGCCAAAAATCCCTCGGAGACATCCCACTTCACCTTGGGATTCTGGATTCGTTCAAATATCGAGGCAGATCATCAAGCAAACGTTTCAGATATGCTATAAGCTTCTAGTTCATTCTCAGCCAATGAAAACCAAACGCACATCGTGCTTGTGGGATATCAGCCTCATATAACCAGCATGCTTAGCTCTAGTTAATGCATGAAAGAGTTAAGACCATAGAGTAAGCAGTTCTGCCAAATGTAACTAGGTCGTAGCTTGGGAGAAATGTTTGTCAAAAGCCTTTGTTCACTCTCTTCCACCATGTGAAGCCGACCAGAAAAGATGTCTGGGCTGATCATGTGGTTTTAGCAAGACCATGTGGCTTTAGCAAGTCATATTTGTGTTTCTATACAAATAATTTAGAAACATTTACCGATTTTGAAACTAAGTTTTGCTGTCAATGTTTTATTGCTGTTGTATGGAAAAGCACATGAATATGACTTTGAGAGTTTGTAAGTAAACCATTATTAACATTTACCAAACATTGGTCTCTTTCGGTACCAAGGAAAAGATTTGGAAAGAAATTTAGAAGGGGATGTTTTAAAGATCTAACAGCCTATATTTCCATGCTTTCCTTTGCTGCATGTTTCGTGATTTTAAATCTTTGTTGGGACTCTCACCAAAAAGTACTTGCCTGCCCCAAACCTGAATCTAGGCATCCAGGGAATTCTCCTTTTATTCTCATTAACCAAACACCCCAAACCAACAGTGCTTCCATTCGAACTTCTCACTGCTTGTGGAACTGCGAAGCTGAGAAGAATTCTTTGCAATCAGCTTCCTCTTTCTGTTTATCTCCAGTCTGAGCTTCCTGTACATAATTCTCAGGTGCCTGGTTGCATTCTTCTGTGTTTTCCTTCTCTTCCTGGGCCCTCCACTCCACCGGCACCAATTTCTTAATTAAACCAAAGACCAGGATATCTTTACTACCGGTCATTTGCCTTCCTCCTCTGTTATCAAATGCATACACTCCCCTAAGACACCTCTCTTCCTTCGCCCCCCCTCCCCAATCGGTTGTTCCTGTCTGACCCTCCTTCCCTTTCCCCTTTCCTCCATCTTGTGCCATTAATTAAACTGTAACCCTGTAGGCAGGGCCTGTCGTATTCTTTGAGAAGTATGGTATATGCCTTTGCAGTTCAAACTCCTGATGGAGATTGATGTCTGAAATAGGAAGGGGGCCCAGGAGGGGTGGGGTGGAATCAGAAAAAGAGACATACCTGTACAAAGTATTCAAGTATAACCATATATCAAGAGTAAGATTACAGAGACTCTTGGAATTACTTCCCCGTTTAGTGGAATGAGGTATCCCACCAGCTGATCTGATCCAACGATTCAATTGTATGGCATATGCTCTTGCAGATTTGAAATCCAGCAGAAAAGGAATTCAAGAATCTTACCTGCTGTAAAAATTTTAAAAGCTACACATTGAGAGGAGGGGAGCACCATGGTAGAAGGGAAAATGTATATTACAATAAGTGAAGTAGAATGCTACTGGAAGAAGCAAAAATCACCAGCGTTGAAGCAATGATTCTTCAACATCAACTTCGTTGGACTGGTCATGTTGTGCGGGTGCCTGATGATCGTCTTCCAAAGCAACGACTCTATTCCGAACTTAAAAATGGAAAGCGTAATGCTGGTGGTCAACAAAAGAGGTTTAAAGACTCTCTCAAGGCAAATCTTTAAAAATGTAGTATAAGCACCAACAACTGGGAAACACTGGCCTGCGAGCGCTCCAGTTGGAGAACAGCCTTTACCAAAGGTGTCATGGGCTTTGAAGACTCTCGAACTCAGGACGCAAGGGAGAAACGTGCTAAGAGGAAGACACGCTTGGCAAATCCACACCGTGATCAACTCCCACCCGGAAACCAATGCCCCCACTGTGGAAGGAAGTGTGGATCCAGAATTGGCCTCCACAGTCACTTACGGACTCACTGTTAAAACCGTTACAGGTAGGTAGCCGTGTTGGTCTGCCATAGTCAAAACAAACTAAAAAATAAAATAAAATTGCTTACAGTAGCACCTTAGAGAACAACTAAGTTTGTTCTTGGTATGAGCTTTCGTGTGCATGCACACTTCTTCAGATACAGTGAAACAGAAGTCACCAGACCTTTATATATAGTGAGGGAGTGGGGAGGGGTATTACTCAGAAGGGTGGTGGGAATGGGTGATAGGCTGATAGGTGAGGAAAACCTGTTGACGACTGTTAACGACTGCAATTGGTCTTACAGGAAAAAGCAAGAGGTGAGGAGGTTAAAAATAGCTTTGTCATGTATAGTGAGATAAGAATCCAATGTCTCTATTCAGACCAGGTCTCTTTATGGTTTTAAGTTTGGTAATTTTTTGTTTTGTTTTGTTTTGTTAAAACCGTGTTTATGGAAGACAATCTTACTTGTCTACAAGGGATCGCCAAAGTAGAAGAAAGAAGAGACACAGAATGCACACTTTGGCTTTCCTTTGTTCTTCAAAAGACACAAACTAAGTCCAAATCTAGGAGACAGAGAATACAGTAGTACTTCAGGAGTCAAACGGAATCCGTTCCGGAAGTCTGTTTGGCTTCCAAAACCTTCAGAAGCCGCGGAAGCCACATCGGACGTTCGGGTACCAAAGAACGTTCAGAAACCGAAACACTCACTTCCGGGTTTACGGCATTTGGGAGCCAAAATGTTCAACTTGCAAAGCATTTGGGATCCAAGGTACGACTGTGCCTACCTACTGTAAACATACATTATAGAGGACATGCAAAGTACATGCAAATCCAACTTTGTGGTTTACTGCTGGCTTGCTCTTTGACATGTGACATGTGTGGGAATCCTTTGCAGATTACCACGGTGCGTGGAGACAGGCAGTCAGGGAGGAGTGCAGAGAGAAGAAATCTTGGGGTGCATCCAGTGGCGGAATAAGGCTCCGCGGTACCCGGGGCGGCAAAGGAAACGCCCCGGGGGCGGGGCGTCGTGACATCACATTGTGACGTCATGACGCTCCGCCCCCAGGGCGTTTCCGGGGGTGCCGGCGCCGCTTCTGCAGCCCTCTTTTAAGCCGAAGAGCTCGCTTTTAAGCTCTCCGGCTCAAAAGGAGGCTGTGGAAGCGGCGATCCGATGACAGAGTGCGCCTGCGCGCGCAGGCGCACTCCGTCGTCGGGCCGTGCGCTGCCGCTCCCAGGGTGACGGAGGGAGCGGCAGCGCGTGGGAATGGTGGGAGGGGCTGCCTCCTGCCACCCCCACGTGCCGCCGTTCGCTCCGTTGCCCCAGGAGCAGCAGCACCGCACACACCGTGCGCTGCTGCTCCCGGGGGGGGACGGAGCCAGCGGCAGCGCGTGGGGCTGACAAGCGCCGGCCCCTCCTGCCACTCCCCACGCTGCCGGTCACCCCGGGAGCAGCAGCGCTGCACGGACGGGGTGCTCCCTCGGCCGTGCGCTGTTGCTCCTGGGGTGACGGAGGGAGCGGCAGCGCTTGGGAATGGCGGGAGGGGCTGCCGCTTGTCACCCCCATGCGCCGCCGCTCGCTCCGGTCGCCCCAGGAGCAACAGCGCACGGCCGAGGGAGCACCCCATCCGTGCAGCGCTGCTGCTCCCGGGGTGACCGGCGTTGCCTGGGGAGTGGCGGGAGGGGCGCCGCTTGTCGCCCCCACCCACCGCTTGTCGCCCCCACCCGCCACTTGTGGCCCCTGTCGCCCGGGGGCGTACCGCCCCCAGCGCCCCCCCCTAGCGACGCCCCTGGGTGCATCTAAACGGGGCGAACTCCTCCATTGTCTCCCAAGATGCCAACCACGAGGTTCCATCTGATATGGGGCTTATAAGAACAAGTCAGCGGCAGGCTGAAGGGAGAGCTCTTGCCATTGGCTCTTGCCTCATTAACCTGCCACAGTGCCCTGCCCTCTTCTCTCAGAGTCTCCAGGGACCTGGTAACCCTCAGTAGAAACTTGTAACTCCCATTCCCAAGAGAACATCTGCATCTGAAAGAAAATAAATTCCTTAGGGAATCTGCACCATCAAATGAAAATGCAAAATTCAGACACTCGGGGTAGATTCTATATAAAACCATGCCCTTTGCCTCCGACACACAATGAATACTAAAAAAAAAAATGATATAAAGAAGCAATGAACATTCAATGTTTCATATTTAAAATATGTTTTTGTGAGGGAAAACAATGGGGCATAGAAATGGAGCTGAAAGGTTCTCAAAGGATAATGCCAGCGACTGCAAGATGTTAGCGGCATTGTCATCCAGGTTTCAAGGCAGGTTTTTAATTTTCTCTTATGAATCGCGGCGGCTGGGGCGAATGGCGCCATGAAAATTCATTAGAAAAAGGGGGAGGGGAGTAAACTTGCACTAAGATCCGCTCCACTCTTTGGAAACTTTCTGCACTTGTTTTTTGGGGGGAGGAGAGGGAGGTGGTCTTCCTGCCAAGCCTCACCTGCGTCAAGCAATAATCTACCCAGAAATGCTGCAAAATCGGGAGCTTCTTCTGTTTCATAGCAGCACCCAGGGGGTACAGGTGAAACTCGAAAAATTAGAATACCGTGGAAAAGTCCATTTACGTAAGCAATTGTTTTCATTAGCTACTGGAGTTTAATATATGAGATAGACTCATGACATGCAAAGCGAGATATGTCAAGCCTTTGTCTGTTATAATTGTGATGATTATGGCGTACAGCTGATGAAAACCCCAAAGTTGAAATTGTGAATTTGGGGTTCTCATCAGCTGTACGCCATAATCATCACAATTATAACAAATAAAGGCTTGACATATCTCGCTTTGCATGTCATGGGTCTATCTCGTATATTAGTTTCACCTTTTAAGTTGAATTACTGAAAGAAATGAACCTTTCCACGATATTCTAATTTTTCGCGTTTCACCTGTATTTCTCCTCCTCTAGAAACGGGAAAGTGATTTGAAAAAGATGGCTTTGAAAGTAATAAGAGAAATAAAAATCTCACTGCATATTTCTCACTCGGAGCCTAAATTGTTGGCTTATCCAGGCAGAACAAGTGGAGGGGAAGCAGGCGAGAGCTGTAGCGGCTCCTTTTCTCGCTGAATCAAGAGCATCCTGTTTAGCACTGATGTAATTTCTACCATATTGAGTAAGTGGGAAAGTGATGTAATTTGCCTGGTTTATGGCCTGCTGTGAAGCGGAGGAGATCTATTTTGCCGGCATGAACATCCTCACAAACCCCAGCAAAGAACCACCCTTTACAAGCCAGGGAAGACGAGACCAGCTGAAGTCTGTTCCGTGTCCACCATAGGTCTATTCCAACAGGGTTTCCCTCCTGAATGCTTTCCAAAAAGAATACGCGTGCGCACACATACACACAATTATCATCTAAATTGTATGCACTCCTCCTGCAAAATAGCAGTTTCCAGGTGTTTCCATGCATTTCACCCCGAAAGCAGGTATGTTTGCTTTTTGCACAAATTTTTAACTTAAAATACGCCTCTTTGGGCACATTTTTGGGACCAAACTAGCAGATAGCTTCCGGGTCATGTGGCCAGGATGACTAAACCGCTTCTGGCAAAGCCAGAGCAGCGCACGGAAACACCGTTTACCTTCCCGCTGGAGCGGTACCTATTTATCTACTTGCACTTTGACGTGCTTTCGAACGGCTAGGTTGGCAGGAGATGGGACCGAACAGCAGGAGCTCACCCTGTGGTTGGTCTTTGCGGTTTTCTCCTTCCTCTGCCGCAATCATCCGACGTGAAGTACAACAGGGCAGTGAGTGCTATTGTGCAGGTCGTCCTCCCTCACCAGAACCACGGGAGTGGAGGAGGCGAGTGTGTGCAGGGGCAGCGAGAGACTTTATAGGCATTATACTCCAATTGGTACTTGCAGCAGGGGTCGAATTGCCAAGAGATGTCATAGAGCAGACATAGGCAAACTCGGCCCTCCAAATGTTTTGGGACTACAACTCCCATCATCCTTAGGTAACAGGACCAGTGGTCAGGGATGATGGGAATTGTAGTCCCAGAACATCTGGAGGGCCAAGTTTGGCTATGCTTGCCATAGAGCAGAGGTCAGCAACCTTTTTCAGCAGGGGGCCTGTCCACCGTCCCTCAGACCATGTGGGGGGGGCGGACTATATTTCTTTTTGGAGGGGGAATGAATCATAGAATCATAGAGTTGGAAGAGACCACAAGGGCCATCCAGACCAACCCCCTGCCAAGCAGGAAACACCATCAAAGCATTCCTGACAGATGGCTGTCAAGCCTCTGCTTAAAGACCTCCAAAGAAGGAGACTCCACCACACTCCTTGGCAGCAAATCCCACTGTCGAACAGCTCTTACTGTCAGGAAGTTCTTCCTAATGTTTAGGTGGAATCTTCTTTCTTGTAGTTTGAATCCATTGCTCCGTGTCCGCTTCTCTGGAGCAGCAGAAAACAACCTTTCTCCCTCCTCTACATGACATCCTTTTTATATATTTGAACATGGCTATCATATCACCCCTTAACCTTCTCTTCTCCAGGCTAAACATACCCAGCTCCCTAAGCCGTTCCTCATAAGGCATCGTTTCCAGGCCTTTGACCATTTTGGTTACCCTCTTCTGGACACGTTCCAGCTTGTCAGTATCCTTCTTGAACTGTGGTGCCCAGAACTGGACACAGTACTCCAGTTGAGGTCTGACCAGAGCAGAATATAGTGGTACTATTACTTCCCTTGATCTAGATGCTATACTCCTATTGATGCAGCCCAGAATTGCATTGGCTTTTTTAGCTGCTGCATCACACGGTTGACTCATGTCAAGTTTATGGTCTACCAAGACTCCTAGATCCTTTTCACATGTACTGCTCTCACAAATAACCCAGAGATGCATTTTAAATAAAAGGACACATTCTACTCGTGTAAAAACACACTGATTCCTGGACTGTCCACGGGCTGGATTTAGAAGGCGATTGGGCCGCATCCGGCCCCCGGGCCTTAGGTTGCCTACCCCTGGCATAGAGGGTGCAGCAGGCTATGCTGAGGACGCCAGCAGGCAAAGAGATGTAATGGGAGTAATCGACTGGAACAGCCGGGGGGGGGGGTTGAAGAGGCAAGCTCTGCCGGCTAGCATGGCCGTCTTGTGCAGCCAGTTCCCAACAGTGATCCAGCAGGCAGCCTCTTCCCCAATACGCATGGGCTCAATCACAATGTATTTGTACTGAGCCTCCAAGGCCTGCTCCAGCTTGCGCTCAAACAGCTCCAGAGCATTCTTGCCCTGGTAGATTTTGCGAACGACGTAACAGTCCATGGCAGAAATGGTGACCTTCTCCCTCCCGCTGGAGCTGCCGGGCCCATGAGCCTCCTTCCCTGTGCCGCCATCTTGGAGAGATTCGCTTCGGAAAATATACATATAAGTAGTTTAAAACTGCTTTTAATATTGTGTTTTCATGTTGGAACCCACCCAGGGACCTTAGGGCAGGTAAAATAATAATTATATGGGGGCTGCATTTCCTGCTGGAGGGATGTCATCACAAACCAGAGGCAGCCTCACCCTGATAACAAGCCCCATTAATTTCAATGGCAAAAAAAGAAGTCTCTGTGGGGCTTTAATGACAGGAACACGCTTAATTTCTTCTGTAAAGCAACAAGGACTCTTGAAATGAGCTTAGCGTACCTAAGAAAGGGAATCCCGGAGCCTCAATAATGAGAAGGCCCTTCTCTAGGCTTGCCTTTCCTACTTGTCATAGGAGAGATGATAACAGGAGTCCTCCTTAATCCCCTGGCTTCCTTTGAAGACATTACAGAGTTGCTCCTCACTCCTGAATTAACCAGCTCAAGACCCACTTGCAGAGGGAGTGGATAGCAACACAGCCCCCATTGCCTGAGTGTTGGAGTAACCTGCTCCAACAATTCCAGAAGGTCGTGAGATTTGAGGTATAGAAGATAGGAGGTTCAGGGCTGTAGAAGCAAAGGCGGCCGAAGCAGCAGAAGGTGGCCGAAAATAAAGAGACTGCAGTCAAACTTGTAGTGCACTCAATGGTTGTGAGTGAGCTCTCCTTCCCTCTAACGGAGACAGGGGCTATTTATTGTGAATTTGTACAGCAACGTAAGCATAAAAGCAACCAATAATAATTAAGCATAAAGCGCCCTTCCAGGCGGGAAACAGCTCCAGGGACTGTTAGTAAAGGGGTCTTCCTGGCACGCTTTTCCTGGAGCGGAGGGAACTCAACTCCAGCTCCGTGATCCCAGCCGGATCTTCTTTCTTTCCTCCGCGCGCGGCAGCACAAGATCGGCAAGAGAGCGGCTGCGCGCGCGGGAGGCGTCGGAGCGTATTCCCACACCTGAGCTTTAGTTTTATAAGAAACCTGGAAGGAAACACTAGTAAAAAAATCAGACAGATATCCTGGCCCAGTCGTCAGTTACTTGGAGGTGACTCCTAATTAAAAACGTGGCATATGGTTAACCTTTCTCCAGCAATTCCCCCACCGCCTACCGCAATAAAAACGACCCTGATATCATAAAGCATTACGGCTTCATTTTCAGCCCCAGCACAAAGTGGCCGTAGAGATGTAAAACCTAAGATAGTGAAACAATTTCCATCAGCGACTCTCCCTTTATCTCTTGGTTTTATTATAGCTCAAAGTACTGGTGCAAGGGAGGAAAATGGACTTGTTAGCAAATTATATGTTCGGTCTCAGTACAGATCCCGTATTGCACATCTTTAATGTCCGTAACTAGCTGTAATGGACCTGACTGGTGCAGGGCTATCAGGGTCATAGCAGATGCTGTATAATGGGCAAGAAAAAATGAACTGGGAACATCAAAGTGCAAACTCCACTCTGTCATGGATCTCACTTGGTGACCTTGGTTCAGTCCCTACCTCCCAGCCAAACCTGCAGCACCAGGTTGTTGGGACAAAATCAGAGCGATGGGGCGATAACCCCATGTCCTCTCTGCCCTGAGCTCCTTGTGATAAGATCAGAAACCATTCCAGTGATCATGGATATCCCCTGTGGTAGCTCCTGATCTGAAAAGAGGCCTCTAAGAAGTACCTGCCTCTGTCAGTGGCATAGAGTGGGTCTGTGAGGGGAGAGATTTCAGGCTTGTGCCATCTGATTTTGTGTTTTAGCAAAACCCTGAGATCCACCAGCTACAGCCAAGCGTAAAGGACAGAATTACGAAGCAACGCGTTTCTGCCGCGCACGGGGATTTATTTCTCTGTTACACTGTGTTAACAAAAATCCATTCCCGGTTACCTCTGCCTTTCTTCATCTCAGCAGCCCTACTGAGGTAGAGACTAAGTTATTGTTGCTGTTGTTAAAGATCTGGGAGTGAGAAACATAGCTGTCAAGTTTCGGATTTGAAAATAAGGGATCAGCAGTCTCTCCTATCCCGGGGACAGTCACATGCCAGTGGTGGGCGGAGCCAGAAGCAAAAGTGGGCGGCACTGGTGTGAAAAAGTGGGCGGAGCAGCAATGTAAACTCCAAGCGGGCTCGGGCTCGGAGCGGAACAAATAGGAAGGCAGCCAGCAAAGAGGAGGGCAGCCATGTGCTCCGCGCAATGGAGCCCCATCGCCTTCTTGTCTGATCCCATCAAAACAGGACAGGAAGCAGCAGCTGCTCAAAGGCAGCCAGGCTCCGCCCGCCAGCTAACCTTATTGGCCGGCTGAGGGGCTCGGCGGCAACGGATAGGGGCTGATGCAGGGGGAGGAATACACCCCCCGTAAGCACGGGAAACGGCTCCCACTTGCTTTGAGAGCTGAGGCTTTTCTCTCCAAGTAGGTGAGGTCTTCCCACCCAGTCCCTGGCCAGCAGGGGAGGAGCTGCTTCCATTAAAAACGGGAAATTTAAGGGAAATAAAATATAAGGGAGAGCAGCGGGAAACTGCTTGAAATAAGGGAGAATCCCGGGGAAAACGGGATACTTGACAGCACTGGTGAGAAATCCTTGCCAATCTACTGCAAATCACCCAGGGACCTATCAGTAGATCCAGATCTACCCTTTCCACACTCCTGGCATGAAGCATCAAGCTTGCTACGCTATGTCCTGTGAATGCACTACAGCGGTAGCTCAGTTTTCGAACAGCTTAGTTCCCAGACAACTCGGAATCCGAACGCTGCAAACCCGGAAGTAGGTGTTCCGGTTTTTGAACTTTGCCCCGGAAGCCGAACGTGTTCCTGAGCTTCCGTTTTCACTGTTGCGCAGCTCATTTCAGTCCCCCCCCCCCCAGGTCGTAATAAAGGCTATTTTCATCCCGTTTGTATTCATGAGCAGCTAATTTAAGCCCCCCTCCCCCGGCTTCGTAATTAAAGCCTTCTGTTTCTGATTGCAGTGTTCTGAGGTGATATTTGGTGCTTTCGTTTTTGCTATTTTTTGCGTTTTTGTTTTTGTGTCTTTTTCATTTTTGTGACTTGGCTTGCTTTTCATTTTATGATTGATTGATTGATTGATTGATTGATTGTGTGACTGCGGAAATGGATAAAAGCCCCCCATCCAAACAATGACTATCATCAGTGCAGGTATGAAAAAAAATAATTTTAATTTTTACCATCTACAATACAATCTTATTTATTTTTCAGTACAGAACACTGATTATTGCTTTCAATTTATGGCTCAATTGTCTCGTTAGATAGTAAATTTCATGTTAAATTGCTCTTTAGGGGGTTGTTTTTAAAAGTCTGGAACGGATTAATCCGTTTTGCATCACTTTCTATGGGAAAGCGCACCTTGGTTTTGGAATGCTTTGGTTTTGGAACAAACTTCCGGAACCGATTAAGTTTGAGAACCAAGGTAACACTGTATTTGCATTGAAATTAACCCCCACCACCACCACCGCCCAATAGTCATCAACTCCAGAGGAAAAGTATTCTTCAGGAGCACAGCAGGGAAGGAAAGGGTTACCTGTCCTTTCATACTACAGTGGTACCTTGGTTTAAGAACATCTTAGTTTATGAAGAACTTGGATTAAGAACACTGCTAACCCGGAAGTAGGTGTTTTGGTTTGTGAACTTTGCTTGGAAGCAGAACACGTTCCGCTTCCTGTTGAGTGTAAATTGAGTCCCCCGCTGCTATGGGAAAGCACGCCTTGGTTTAAGAACGCTTTGGATTAAGAATGGACTTCCGGAACGGATTAAGTCCGTAAACCAAGGTACCACTGTATTCGTTTCAGGATTGCATGAATATTGTTTGTTACTGGGTACTGGTGCTATACTGCCTTCTCCACTTTTTCTGTATGCTTGGTGGTTCTTAAATTCTTACTGCAAAAGCAACCCTCAAAATGCCCCCGGAAAGTTCTGCAGTTCACAGAGAAGTTGTTTCCTTGAAGGAAGGAAATATTAACAATGCTGGGGCAGACAACTTGAACTTTGCATGATGACCACCGAAGCTTCTGATCTGGAGTCACTTTTTCCTTGGAGATAACTTTTCTATTAAAAAATAAATAAAAATACAGACAAAATATTGGTAGCTATTGGGTTAGATTCATCCCAAGGCATATTCCAGCAACTCCAAAATGAGAAGAACATTCTGACTCAGTTAGTTGCATTTGCTCAGGTCCAATAAAAAGACGCAAAAGAAGTGTCGCTAGTTTCCCCAAAACAAACCAGTACTGTACAAGGCATGAGATTATGCAACTGGAGATGTTTCCAGGGCAAATGTTAAAGTACATAGGCATAGATGAGCAAATGCACCAGTCCTCAGCCTTTTGGCTTGGTGGGCACATCTGGAAATTTAAGATATTGCATTGTAAAAAAGTATGCAGTGAGCACTACCACAAAATTGTTTCCATGACAGCTAGTTGCTCTGGGGGTGCTGCTAGAACAATGGCTATCCCAACTGCCACAGGGAAAGTCCAAGCACATTTACGGACTTAATTCAAAACTGTATGTCACAGGCTCAGGTTAGACAACAGCGATACGGGTCACACACCTTCAAGAGCAACCAAAGTAGGTCTCTTCTACCAGCTTCGGGGCTCTCAGAGTTTGCCACAATTATTCTTTTTTTCTTATCTAGGCAACATAAAGGTAAAAGGTAAAAGGTAAAGGACCCCTGGGCGGTTAAGTCCAGTCAAAGGCAACTATGTGGTTGAGGCACTCATCTCGCTTTCAGACTTCCCAGGTCATTTTAATGTATTTTTAATCTTTGTTGGAAGCCGCCCAGAGTGGCAGGGTACAAATAAATTATTATTATCATTATTATTATTATTATTATTTGGCCAGCATGACTAAACTGCTTCTGGTGCAACGGAACACCGTGACAGAAACCAGAGCGCATGGAAACACTGTTTACCTTCCTGCCACAGCGGTACCTATTTATCTACTTGCACTGGTGTGCTTTCGAACTGCTAGGTTGGCAGGAGCTGGGACAGAGCAACGGGAGCTCACCCCGTTGCGGGGATTCGAACCGCCAACCTTCTGATCGGCAAGCCCAAGAGGCTCAGCTACCCGATACATCCAAATCAAAGACACGACAGACACTTCTAACATTAGTAGTTGCATTTCAACGAAAAGAGGTGACAATCAAGACGTGTTTTTGAATGTTTTCAAACGAGCACATGTATGTTGAGGGCAGAGGCCGCAGCCCAAATCCTGTGTGCTCACCATCTCTATGCTGCTGCTCCTTGTTCTACCTGTTGGGCTGGTCTCATTTGTTAGGTAGGATAAGGCATTGTCCTTGAGGCAGCAGACTTCATAGTTGGGTCACGGAATATCTTTATAGCTTTGAGTCGCGGAATATCTTGAGCTGCCTCTTCACCTTGCCTTCTTCACTGCTTCCAAACTTCACTGCCTTTCCCCTCTCTCATTGTGACACCTCCTGTGGCAAGTGCTGTTATTGGATGCAGCTAGACAGTGGCGGAGGAAGGCTCCGCGCTACCTGGGGCGGCGAAAAAACACACCCCGGGGGCGGGGCGTCGGTACGTCACATTGTGACGTCACGCTCGCCGGGCCGCCACCGCTTCCACAGTCCCCTTTTAAGCCGCAGAGGGAAAAGGCGGCTCGTGGGGCTGCTGAGCACTATCGCCGGCTCCCCACCGATTGCGCACGGCAGCCCCACGAGCCGCCTTTTCCCTCTACAGCTCAAAAGGGAGCTGCGGAAGAGGCAGTCCGACGATGGAGTGCGCCTGCACAAAATGTCACGCAGGCGCACTCCGTCATCGGGCCGTGCGTTGCTGCTCCCGGGGTGACGGAGGGAGCGGCGGCACGTGGGAGTGGTGGGAGGGGCCACCGCTTGTCACCCCCACGTGCCGCCGTTCGTTCCGTCGCCCCGGGAGCAGCAGCACCGCACACACCGTGCGCTGCTGCTCCCAGGGCGATGGAGCGAGCGGCGGCGCGTGGGGGTGGCAAGCGGCGGCCCCTCCTGCCACTCCCCATGCACCACCGGTCACCCCGGGAGAAGCAGCGCTGCACAGACGGGGTGCTCGCTCGGCCGTGTGCTGCTGCTCCCGGGGTGACGGAGGGAGCGGCGGATAATGGGAGTGGCGGGAGGGGCCGCCACTTGTCACCCCCACCCTCCCCTGTCACCCAGGGCGTACCGCCCCTACCGCCCTCCCCAGCGACGCCCCTGCAGCTAGAGCCAGTTTCCTTTAGCCCCCCCCCCCCGTCTCTCCAGGCACAGGGAGCTCTAACACCCATGCTGTGTTCCTTGAACAAATTTTGTACTCCATTCCCCTGGTCTCTACAAAAGCTATGAAATGCATTTGCATAATAACTAAAAGAGCAGCATTATTTTTTTTAAATAAGAAATGTTTCAAAGCGTGTTAGGGCAGGGATGTGCAGTCCTAACTCGTAATATTGGGCATTTTGAATCGGGAACTATATATGAGACTTTTCTCCAACTGCCTTTGTTGTTTGTTGGAACACATTTTGTGTGTGTGATGTGTGTCTGTGTGTGTGTGTGTGTGTGTGTGTGTGTGATGTGTGCTTGAAAGTGCTTTGATGGCTCACTTGGGTGTGAGATTCCCTCCTGCCAGCTTTCTCAAACCAAGAGATTTTGTGCTGTCCTTATCATCCAGCACATAAACATCACATTGTGGGGACTGTAAACACAGGAAAAGTTCAAGACAGAAATGAATTCAGGATGGTGCTGTTTTTGCCAGGAAATTTTTGTTACTAACAGGATATAGTCTTATAAATCTTTAGGCACGTGCATATTAAAACAATTTTAAAATGTCACTGGGCAAATTGGGAACTTAAAACTCAGGGTGCAAGGCCATACAGCGCCAGATAAGGCAATGCTAAATCCACTGGAAACAAAACAAGTATGAGTTCAGAAGATAAATGTTTGGCTTGTGGGCTCAAAGTATGCTGTGTTAACGGGCCGTGTTGAATTATTATTGCTTTAAAAACTATGCATTTATCTGGGGAAAGGTTTATAAGACTGCAGAGAAAAGGAGAGGAGGAGATAGAGGTCACTCAGGATGAAGATTTTTTTTCTTTTTTTAAAAAAAATTATTATTAATTTTTATTATTTAGATCACCAACAACTCAGACAAAAACAGTGAATTCCCCCCAGGCAGCCGATACATTGGATATACATGAACAATGAAACATATTCGACTCAGCGCCTTACTTACAAAGAAATTATTGGGGGAAGGGGTTGGCATCTGGTCCGTGTGTATTCTAATATGTAATGTAAAATGGTGTTATTTTCTTTAATCCCATATAAAATTTAATAAAATTTATTTTTAAAAAGAAGCAATAACTGTTATTGTTATTACTGTATATCAGATTGTACTGCCTGCATATTCCTTCCCATCCTACAACTGCCTGCCAGATCTCAGCAGGGAAGAAGACAGAAAAACAACAGGAAGGTTTGGACATAAGTCTTATCTTAAATCAATACTAGGGGGCTCACAGTGGGGTCTTTTGTGACTACAATGCTTTCTGGGGCAGGCTGTTGCTGTAGGTTCCCCCCCTCCAAGCAGCTGCTGATCTTGCAACCCAGCAGAGGACAGGAAAAGTGCTGCTCCCTCAATACAGAGGGAGGAAAGGAAGAAGTAGAACTTCAGCCAAATATCTCAGAGTGCAGAGTAATGTCAGTGTCAATTCAAAAGGTTTTTCAGTCCAGGCTTGAGGGGTTGTGGCTTGTTTGACTTGCCCCCAGGGGAGCTGCTGCTCCATTTCTGACTCCCCAGTAGGTAGTTTTGGAATGCGATGCAATTTTTGCAGCTGTGACGTTCCTACAGGACTCAAATCCCAGAGAAGCAAGGAGGGCTTTTGCATTAAAGGTAAAGGGACCCCTGACCATTAGGTCCAGTCGTGTCCGACTCTGGGGTTGCAGCGCTCATCTCGCTTTACTGTCCGAGGGAGCTGGCGTACAGTTTCCGGGTCATGTGGCCAGCATGACTAAGCCGCTTCCGGCAAACCAGAGCAGCGCACGGAAACGCCGTTTACCTTCCCGCCGGAGTGGTACCTATTTATCTACTTGCACTTTGATGTGCTTTCGAACTGCTAGGTTGGCAGGAACAGGGACCGAGCAATGGGAGCTCACCCGTCGCAGGGATTCACCAACCTTCTGATCGGCAAGTCCTAGGCTCTGTGGTTTAACCCACAGCGCCACCCATGGATGTGCATGCCTTGGAGGCAGAACGGAGTTCACACATCTCTCCCAGGAATGCTGTTTTTCTACTGCTGCATCAGTTACAGGCAGACAGAAAGCTCAACCCATTCACTCCCTTGCATATGCACAGACCCTTGGAAGACATTTGTCTTTGATCAACCAATCACTGCTTAAAATGCTTGGATATCTACTATGAGCCATACAGAACTCCTCCTCAGCCTGAGCATTTCAAGCTAAACTTGTCTTTGCAATGCAACTGGCCATTCTGGTTGGCCACGAATCCAAATGGGTGGATGCTGGCCATCTTAAGATTTAGTGTCAGGAAATAACGTAGTCCTGGACACAGCAGAGTTAACCGCAGGTTTTCTTGAAGCTTCTGGCTGTAGAGCATTAACTGGACAGCACAACTCAGGAACTCAGCAACTCACTTGGATAACTATATACAGTATTTATTGAAGCAACTAGTATCCATAAGTTACTATGTACAGACTTTACAAATAAAAGAAACAAATCATAAAATCTCTCCTCTCTGTCTCTCTCTCTCAACCTTCAGTACACCACTAACAACCAACCACAGCTCTCACACAGAGCTCATTCTTTAGGAACTCATTGACCAATCACAGGTCTGAAGAGAGAGGGTCTGAAGAGAGAGCTAAGGGTCTGAAGAGAGAGCAGATCTTGGCTTTCTGCGAACTGGTAATTGCTACAGAGGTGATAAGCTGACTTTCTGCACGTAGGCACTTTGAAATCTCTAACAGGCCAACTCGTCCCTCTCCTTTTTCATATAATTCATGCATTGACTACACCAGATGATCATGAGCTTAGGGTGGTTTCGGGCAGTCACTATTTTGTGGGAGGATTCAATCACACTCCAGAACTTTAGGCTTGCTCAATTACAATGGATGAAAGCACTTGGATGGCCTACAGCAACAAATCCACTTTTAAAAAAATGAAATGAAATGAAATTTTTGCTGTTTAAGAAAGTGATGAGGAAATGGGGGGGGGACAAATGAATAACAGAAAGACCTGCAAACACCCCACAAGCAAATCAAAATGAACAATCATTGTCATGCAGCCATCCCATAAACAAATCGCAATGACTGCTCAGTAAAAACCAGACATAGTCAAACCACTGGGAAAGCAGATCAGAATGGATGGAGAAAGGGGGGGGGGGGAGACAAAGAAAAAAAGAAAGAGCCAGGAATAGCACCACGAATGCATATCCTCCTTTGTCCTCTCACATCTTACTTCCAGACTACCTGTTTTATTCCTAATTCATCACAATTAGTTTGCACAACTTGGCTGTTTATTGTGCAACCGTTCTGATTTGTTTGCAGGGAGGTTATACAATGTCATGTCAATCCGCTGTTAGCTCACGCTTTCCTGACTGCAGAAATTTGTGGCTGTCTTTTTAAAAATATAACAACAACACCAACAATAGGTTTGTTGCACAACAGCACCAAAACTACTTCAGATGCGCAACCCAAATTTGCTTTTAATTGAATCCCACCTTAAAAATCGGAACTTAATAGCTCAGGGGTGCCCAACCTTTTTTCAAAGAGGGCCAGAGTTGATGAAGTGAACATGCATGAGGACCAACCAAAGTTGTTGAGCTTTTTTTTACGATTTTATCCCAAAGTTGTTGAGTTTTTAGGATTGAACTTGTTCAGCTTTTTTAGGATTTGAGCCCAATAAATAAACTGCCACAGGGGGCCAAATTAGGCCCCCAAAACAGACTTGGGACATGCCTGTAATAGCTGAACAATTCCCCATATATTGGTGGGGGCGGCAATATTGGGAGGGGGGGAAGAGATTTCCCAGTCACCTGCAAGGTAAAACAGAACCAAGAGACTCGGGTTCCCACTCAAATGCTTCGAGGGAAGACAACATTTAGCCTTGCTAAAAGGGTGCGTCGGGTGGAGGCCCCAAGATGGGAAGAAGATACCACTGGGTGGAAGCTGGAAGGAGAAGTAGAGATGCTCCACAGAAGCTTTGAACAACCATTATACCCGGGCTTCACATGCCTGCAGATTTGACAATAATACGGTTTTTGCAGTACAGCTGCACTCTGTCTGCCCACCCAGCTCCCCACTGAACCGCCTGCACGTTCCCCCTTTCCGAAATCTCCCACAGATGCAGCTTTCGGCTTTCCAGGATCTGACACAGAAGCATCCCCTGTGAAGTTCCTTCCTGGCGGCCGGGGGTGGGGGGGTGGGGGGGCGGGGGGGCGGGCGGCGTTGCTCCCTCTAATCCACTGCTGCAGGCAAACGCCACAGCCGGGTGCCCTCTGTTTCCAGGGCATTGCAAAGTGCTCTCCCCTGCTTCTGAAGTTAATTCATCTATGTCTCCATGAAAACAAGCTCAAGCTAAAGAGGCTCCTTTCATCCACTCATTATCCCTTTACCGTAATAACCTCAAACAGGGAGACTTCAAAGTGCCCCGGCCAAGTTTGATTCTAATTTGATACCAGATTGGAGGCAAGGCAAAAACCAGAGCGGAGAATGCCAGGGGGGGGTGCCTTCTTCTCCCACCTCAGAGAGGGGCTTCAGTCATCTGTTCATTGCAAGACACAGTCTGGTGTTTTCTTCCTGATTTGTTGGTTCCTTCTCATACAAGCCCCCCCCCTCCTGCCTGGTCCTACGCAAAAACAACAAAGGTTGATCCCCCCCCTCCATCACTCCATCTTGGTCTAGTGACAATCCTCCTGCCAGCAGGCCCCGTTTCCAACTATTCCTCCAAGAATCTCTGCAGAGGGTCCACTTTGTTAACAACCGGCCTCTGCTGTTCGCCTCCATTAATTGGAGCAATAATTAACGGAGTTGAGGCCTAGGCTGGAAAGGGCTAAGAAGGGAGCATAAAAAGCCCTTTGGTGTCAAAACCTACTATCGCAAGCCTGAGGCAAAATTCTTTTAAAAAGGGACCCAAGTCCTGCCATTGGAATAAATTAACAAGACAAAACAAGCATGCAGGATATCATCAGGGTAGAACTACGTGCTGTCTTAAGAAAAACAACCATTTTTTTCCTTCAAATTTTCCTTTGCTGAGACAACAGATATGCGGGGGACAAATGCTTATCCACACACACACACACACACACACACTGTAGCCTTATTGCAGGCCTTTCCGTTAACCTTGGGTTCTTTGTTGCACCCGGGGGGGTGGGGGAGGAAGGAGTCAAAAAAAGACACTGAGGATTTGAAATAGAGAAAGAATTTTTTATTCCTGTCATTTAGAATGGCAGGAAGGCACTCGCGTGATAATTCACAGCGAACTGCGCCGAGCATCAGTTGCATACAGTTTATATAATCTTCAAACCCCTCTTTCCCCCTCCCCAGGAATCTGCTTCTTGCACGTCACACCATTAGTACCATCCTTGAAAATTCCTGTTCTTACAATCTTATCTTTAGGCCAAAAGGTCACTTAGGTTGAGTTCGTTCCTGGTGCCTGCCTGTCTCCTTGAGTGGGCCCCTCTTGATCTATTCCTTTCCTGGCTTAATATGCCAGTAAGGAATGCACTACTAATCAAGGTTCATATCTATCAGAAAAGGTTTCATCTAAACAGGTTACAGAAAAGCTTTTACTTAAAGGGTTTCAGCCTTGAGTTCATTATTGGGTGAAAATTCCTGTCTCACACTCTTATCTCAAAGTGGGGGTTAAGCAGCCCCTGACTGCCCCTGGTACCTCCCGCCTTTCCCTCCAACCGGCAGGACCATCCATCAAAGAATTATCCTGTCTCTGGCTATCTGGCAACTCTTACATCCCTCGGCCAGGAATTCCTGTGCCATCCAGGGAAGGGGCGCTCCAAGGACGGGGCGCTCTAACCTGCTCCTTTTCATGATTAATGATATGCCAGAGAGGTATGTACTAAGAGCAAGTAGCACAAAGACAGAGCTTACAGTAAAAGCTAAATATTATGCCAATAACATAGAAATATTAAAAAGGCCATGCAAATAGTATCAAATAAAAGCCAGGCAAATAGTATCAAATAAAAGGGGCTACAGACAAAAGCCAAAGTTTTACAAACTCAGGTAAAGTCTAAATACCATTTATAGAGAGGCTAGGAATGCTACACATCAGTAGAAGCTACATGTCAAATAAAAGAACTTAAAAAGCATTAGAGAGAGAGACAAAGAATATCAGTTTAAAAGACTTAAAAGGGAGAAAAAGGAAGATCAGTTAAAAGGACTTAATTGCATAGAGAAGAAGGTAAAAGCATAGAGAAGAAGGTTAGTTGCATAGAGAAGAAGGTAAAACTTACATAGAAGAAAGAAGATCAAACTATCCAGGGGAGGCTTCCAGAACTCCAGTTATTCAGAGAAGGCTTTCCGTCTAAATATCAGTTAAAAGACTGACTTTCAGCTCAGAAAACTGAGAACTCCAGAGTAAGTTGAAAAACTCCTATTCAGAAAAAAGCTTGCGTCTGTATACTGACTTTCACAGAATAACTGAAAGCTCCAGTTATTCAGGGGGGCCTCTTCGTTCAACTCAGAGCCAGGTATGAGATAAGGAGAGGAGAGAGAGGAGGAGAAAGGGGGAGGAAGCCCCCTCCCTTAGCTGCCCGCTTCTGGATTAACAGTATGTCAGTAAAGAATGCATTAGCAGACAAGCTCTTAGCTAAAAACTTTTTTTTTCCAACTTATACAGAGAGAGAGAAAGCTAACCAAGAAAGCTTGGTTACAAACAGACTTATAAACTTATAAACTAGAGAATTAAAACTCTCCCTCTTCAACACAACCTTATTCCTCTCCCCATCGAAAAGCTGGTTTAAGAACCTGGCTGGGAAAAAGACTTAGCATGCTTTTGTTCTCTTTTGCACTTAAATCCAAGTTGCTCAGTCTCCTGTGTTTTATTCTGAGGTGTAATGACTGACTCAAGTCACCTGGTGGGCTTCGTGACCGAGAGTGGATTTGAACATGGGCCTCCCTAGTCCAGCAATAACCACTACACACGCCAGCCCCCAAATTGGGAGGCATTTGCAGGGGTGAATTGGTGGAGGCGTGGGGGTTAAGCCCCTTCCTGCCCCCCACTTCTCCCCTGCAGGCGATCCCCACCCCTCAACCCCATATGGGGAAAATATGCGTTGGAAAGTTAGGAATCAAAAGGACGGCAGCACTGGGAGCTGCCACTGAAACATTTCGCCTCGGCAGCCAGCGTGAACTTTGACCCAGACCCCCCTGCAATAACAAACCTGTGATTTTCCTAAGCAGATCCCCGCTGTCCTGTGCCATTGTTTACTATCCATTTAGGCCTTTCAACCAGAGGTTGGGGTTAGATCAGGGCTCAGCAAACTTTTTCAGCAGGGGCCGGTCCACTGTCCCTCACACCTTGTTGGGGGTTGGACTATATTTTGGGGGGGAAATATGAACAAATTCCTATGCCCCACAAATAACCCAGAGATGCGTTTTAAATAAAAACACACTTTCTGCTTGTGTAAAAACACCAGGCAGGCCCCACAAATAACCCAGAGATGTATTTTAAATAAAAACACACATTCTACTCATGTAAAAACATGCTGATTCCTGGACCGTCCACAGGCCGGATTGAGAAGGCAATTGGGCCGGATCCGGCCCTCGGGCCTTAGTTTGCCTACCCATGAGTTAGATATAAGACAGAAAATCCAAATAGTTAGGCAGGCAAACCTGGGCAACAGGAGAGCAGTTTGAGATGGGGCAAGTCTGGCTTTAGGGTTGTGGGTGCTTCCAGTCCACCTCATGGGTGCTGACCACCCTCTTACTCATAGGCAGGTGAGCTGTTCCGGTTTCTGCTCCCCTTCGTCCCCATTGCTGCTAAGCTGACAATTTGCCTGACGGCTTAGGGCTTCCTGCCTGCACACCATTGCTTGAAAGTACTGCACAAGCTACATTAGCCCTGTTTAGGGAAGCTTTTAATGTTTAATAGACTATTGTATTTTAATATTCTGTTGGAAGCTGCCCAGAGTGGCTGGGGAAACCCAGCCAGATGGGCGGGGTATAAATAATAATAATTATTATTATTAAGTTTCCAGACCTAATTCAAAGTGCTGTTTTTGACCTATAAAGCCTTAAACTGCTCAAGAACGCGAAACCTCAAGGGCCACATCTCCTCATATGAACCTAATCAGCGTAGGTACCAACTCCCTGGGTGCACCCACAAAATTCCCCATGAAGAGGCCGCGCACCCCCAAATTTCAGCGCCAGGGGCATGCACGCTGCATGGCACCCACGGTCGCAGGGCCAATTTGGCATTCCCGCTACTCAGACCCCGAGATAATCCTCTGAGGCCCCTCTCTATGTGTGCCTCTTCCACACGGGGTCCAGAGGGCGGCAACACGGAAAGGGGCCTTTTCTGCAGCGGCTCCCCGTTTGTGGAATGCTGTCCCAAGGGAGGCTCGCCGGGCGCCTTCACCTTTAGGCACCAGGCGAAAATGTTCCTCTCCAACCACGCTTTTGGATGAATAATACCTTATACCCTTTCTAAATGTGTTGGGGGAGGTCGATCGGTTTGTGTATGTTGTTCTTGTTTTTTCTATCGTGTATTTTGTGTTTTTATCTTGGATTTTTATGTTGTGAACTACAATTAGAACTACAGGTGTTGGTATAGAAATTTTAATAATAATAATAATAATAATAATAATAATAATATGAAAACACCACAGAGCTCAATAAGGATTTCCTCCTGAGTTAAGTTGCAGAGATCAGATTAGGCTATAAAAACACAACTCCCAGAGGCATCCCCCCCACACACACTCACACGCTCCTAACTGTACCACCAATGTCTCTCTCTCGCACAGGATTAAGCTGCCCAGATCATGTTGTAGGGTTTCTGTCCCAATGGTGGGGGCTTTTTAAACCATAGGCAATGATGGTGAGGGGTGTGCCCAGTGGGGAGACTGTTTGTGCTCCGAGGAAGAGTCCAAAGAGACCAATAAAAAGGTAAAGGGAGCCCTGACCGTTAGGTCCAATCACGGGCGACTCTGGAGTTGCGGCGCTCATCTTGCTTTATTGGCCGAGGGAACCGGCGTACAGCTTCTGGGTCATGTAGCCACCATGACTAAGCCGCTTCTGGTGAACCAGAGCAGCGCACGGACATGCCGTTTACCTTCCCGCTGGAGTGGTACCCATTTATCTACTTGCACTTTTGACATGCTTTCGAACTGCTAGGTGGGGAGGAGCTGGGACTGAGCAACGGGAGCTCACACCATCACCGACCGCTGACCTTCTGATTGGCAAGTCCTAGCTACGTGGTTTAGACCACCGCGCCACCTGCGTCCCTAAAGAGACCAATAGAGAAGTCTAAAAGGCTGCATTTGACCCCTGGGCCTGAGCTTCCCCAGCCCTGGTGCAGAAGCAGCTTGCAATGCCCACCTGAGGCTTGGGTGCTTTTAAAGTCCTAATCGTCTCATGAGAAACAACCTTTTAGATGGCAATGTGAATGATTCAGTTACAGGTAGGTAGCCGTGTTGGTCTGCCATAGTCAAAACAAAATTAAAAATAAATTAAAAAATTCCTTCCAGTAGCACCTTAGAGACCAACTAAGTTTGTTCTTGGTATGAGCTTTCGTGTGCATGCACACTTCTTCAGATACGAATCATTTCATTGACTCTGGAGTGGGGTAGACCACCTGCTCTTAGGCCTATTATTATTATTATTATTATTATTATTATTATTATTATTACCCCACCAGGCTGGGTTGCCCCAGCCACTCTGGGCGGCTTCCAACACACATAGAAACATAATATGACGCACAATGGCACCGCTGCGCCAGGGAAAACCCTACCTTGGTCACCTAACCCAGATTCTTCTTTCTGTGCAATTTTAAGGCTTCTCTTGCTGGGGTCACCAAAGAGTGAAGGATCTGGAGCAACCCAAATTTCTGGAAGCCAAAGGGTTTCCTTTCCTGCTTTTGCAGCTTCCCTGTCTCTCCACACCTGAAGCCAATTGCTCAGAGCAAGTCCTCCTACCAGCCGGATCAGGTGTGCTTAAACTCCCCTCCCTGTTTCCTGCCTGTAGTTTGACAGACAGCAAGATTTCATTTGGCCCATGAAAATCCTAAATCCAAGGAAAAGGAGGAGGAGGGAGGGAGAGAGAGTTCAAGGAGAGATGTTTTTCCTGAAATATGAAACAGCTGGTCAGGCTACTGATCTGGTCGTCACCACCACCACCCCTGGGAATTTCCAAGCACTTACTTGTTAGAAAGCCTTTTAAAAAGTTGGATGGATGCTACTGATTTCCAGATAACCAGCTTTGTCCCCCCCTCCTCCTCTTCGCTCTCTCTCTCTCCTCCTCCCCCCCACTTGCCTCTTTTTTGGGGGGGGGGTTGTTTTGAATCAAATCCACATGGCACTAAAATCCTGGCTTCCATTTACACGTGGCACCAGAACGCGTTCTGGAATTTAATTTCCTTCTGACTGATGGAAAATAAATTGGGGGTGGGGGTGGGGGTGGGGGGGGTTAGCAGGGAGCTGTACAGAAGGACTGAGAGCTGAGGTGGGTTGCAAAGCAGAGAGCCAAGAAGCAATTCAGTTACTGTACAGTGTTTGAAAATAAATAAATAAAAAAATAGAAGCAGAAGCCCAGGTGCGGTATTCCCATTGCAGCTACTGTGAGCCTTTCAAGCAGATGTCTTTATGTAAAGCTCACACTGCCACCCTTTGTATGTTGGTGCACCAAGGGCTAGAATGAAAAAAACAATATAAATTAATATCTATTGGAATGACAGCTGTTTATGTGTTTCGCACAGCCAGGGACACGTGCCTTAGAGCTAAAATTGAATTCTGGTAACGCTGGCGTGGGATATTTTTGTGATTTACTGCAGAAAAGGGAAAAAAAAAAACCAAAACCCCAAGCCTTTTATTTTTCCTTTTGGTTTTTCTTCCTAGCAAGGGGATGGCATCCTAAGCCGAGAAAAAAAATGATGGTATATATATTTGTTGTGCAAACTCTTCGAAGGTTTCCTAGGCTGGTTTTCAGATGTGTCGGGAACCAGCCATTCCTGATGGAGTCCACGGTTCTTTGATGCAATGAGCACCTTTGAAAGTCATCGTCGCTTTATCTCTGGCGATGTGACACAACAGTGGGAGGCAATCGGATTCAAGCGCCCAAGACAAAAAGCCGAAACAAGATCTGATTAGCTGTTGCTTCTTAATGTACAAGTATGTAACCATGCAGGGGGGGGGGGGAACACACAACGGCAACCTGATTGTACCTACAGCCATAAAGAGATTTTTAATTTTGTTTTGTCTCTAATTGTCTTTTTTTCTCCCTAGTAAAGCAATAAGGTACTTGTCAGATGAGTGTCCAATTAGTAGCCGTAATGAGTTACAGTAATATGACGGCGGCTTCCATTCCAATTCCTTAGCAACTGTAATTGCAGAGACAGATTGCATGTTTCTTTTGCCCTAAGAATCAGTTGAGTTATTCCGAGTGATATATTTTTTAATGAAAATACTAATGGGCTAAAACAGTAAATGTTCAGCTGGTCAATGACCCCGCAACAACGGTTTGCACTGGCAACCCATGAGAGATGCTCGGAAAATTCCCTCTTTTAATAGTAGCGATTCAGAAAGATAAATCTTTAGCTGCCTTTCGAACATGGAAATAAACAGCGAAGGACTTGGATGTCCGACCCATTTCCTCTTCCGCTCTAAGGAATGGGCTGCCCCACCGGCCCCAACTTCGTATATCAGGTTATGCAAAGCCTGCCTCAAGCCTACAGCCAGGGCATTTCAATACTGTATGTGTTTTTCCATGATCACTGCAGATGGTGACAGCAGTCACGAAATTAAAAGATGCCTGCTTCTTGGGAGAAAAGCAATGACAAACCTAGACAGCATCTTAAAAAGCAAAGACATCACTTTGCCGACAAAGGTCCATATAGTTAAAGCTATGGTTTTCCCAGTAGTAATGTACGGAAGTGAGAGCTGGACCATCAAGAAGGCTGATCGCCGAAGAATGGATGCTTTTGAATTATGGTGCTGGAGGAGACTCTTGAGAGTCCCATGGACTGCAAGAAGATCAAACCTATCCATTCTTAAAGAAATCAGCCCTGAGTGCTCACTGGAAGGACAGATCCTGAACTTGAGGCTCCAGTACTTTGGCCACCTCATGAGAAGAGAAGACTCCCTGGAAAAGACCCTGATGTTGGGAAAGATGGAGGGCACAAGGAGAAGGGGACGACAGAGGATGAGATGGTTGGACAGTGTTCTCGAAGCTACTAACATGAGTTTGGCCAAACTGGGAGAGGCAGTGAAGGATAGGCGTGCCTGGCGTGCTCTGGTCCATGGGGTCACGAAGAGTCGGACTGAACGACTGAACAACAACAACATGTGTTTTTCATATAGCGCAATAAAGGTAAAGGTAAAGGGACCCCTGACCCCTTTATTGTGCATCTCCAGGATAAACCCATTTGATACTATTATTTCAGGGGCAGTGCAATTCAGTTGTTCATTTAAGGCTACGGTTGATAACTGACAGTTGGATTTAGATCACATATACAGTAGCACCATGGGATCCTTTAAAAAAATCTGCATTTTGAGGCTTATTTCATTGCGGCATAGTTCACTAAAAACATCTATTTTCTTTATCTATCAGGTCATCTATAGAGTACTTACTGATTTGTAGGAAGCTCTTTGCACCCATTGCCTTCTTGCAACCCTTACCACCTTCCTGCCAGTTTGGCCAATATTATTACATTCGCATTTCAGAAAGCCAGTGGTTTGCCTAAGGCCAGCTGGGGCTGCAAGAAGCCAGCTGCTCCTAAACCGGCACGCTGCCTCCGATCTTCACTTTGTAGCAGACTAGGAACTTGGGCTCTCATTTCTCATGCTGGACTAGCAAGTTAGGTAAAGGTAAAGGGCCCCCTGACCATTAGGTCCAGTTGTGGACGACTCTGGGGTTGCGGCGCTCATCTCGCTTTACTGGCCAAGGGAGCCGGCGTACAGCTTCCGGGTCATGTGGCCAGCATGTCTAAGCCGCTTCTGGCGAACCAGAGCAGCACACGGAAACACCGTTTACCATCCCACCGGAGCGGTACCTATTTATCTACTTGCACTTTGACGTGCTTTCGAACTGCTAGCTTGAGGTTATTTATGCAAGTGAGCCAAGCTCTGCCTCTCACCCACCCCAGGGTATCAAAAGGAAGCTTGTTTTTGAACATGTGCAATATTTAAAAAGCAACAATGCACAAACTAAACCCAACAGTATATGAAATAAGAAGGCATGCAAATGCCTTGTGAAAGGTGGTACTGCAGAAGTGGGGGGGGGTTCCTCCCTGCAAGGCTTGTGGGAAAAGGGAATAAAGTAGGGTGATCTCAGCCCCCCCCCAAAAAATTACCCTGATATGCATAAAATTTGCACGTGCCAATTTGTAAGTATTGGGGCAAATTTAGAAATAATTATTATAATAGAAACAGAAAGATGACTTGCCACTGAAGAACAAGCGTTTGGATTTAATATCCCGCTTTATCACTACCCGAAGGAGTCTCAAAGCGGCTAATGTTCTCCTTTCCCTTCCTCCCGCACAACAAACATTCTGTCAGGTGAGTGGGGCTGAGAGACTTCAGAGAAGTGTGACTAGCCCAAGGACACCCAGCAGCTGCATGTGGAGGAGCGGAGACGCGAACCCGGTTCACCAGATTATTTTTTAAAAAAAATATATATATATTAAACCGGTTCACCAGATTAGTCCACTCTTTGGGTGCTAACTGTTGGTGGGCAGCTCAAAGGCCCCTGCTTGGACTTGGTGGCCCTTCAAATAGATAGAGGGACCCCCTTGAACTAAGCCCTCCCTTATCCATCCTCTGAGATAATGGGGAAGGGGGGCATTTGGGCTCAAAGACACCACAGGGATGCGCCGTTCTTTAGCCCAAATTGTCCCCCTCTCTCCTCCGTGGTTGCTTCAGCGTGGAAGAGGAGGCCCACCCTCCATTTGGCCTCTAGATCACCATTATGAGGAAGGAACTGGGCCCTGTCTCTGACCCAATGATGTAGCGGTTAAGGGCCAGTGTGGTGTAGCGGTTAAGAGCAGTAGACTTGTAATCTGGTGAACTGGGTTCGCGTCCCCGCTCCTCCACATGCAGCTGCTGGGTGACCTTGGGCTAGTCACACTTCTCTGAAGTCTCTCAGCCCCACTCACCTCACAGAGTGTTTGTTGTGGGGGAGGAAGGGAAAGGAGAATGTTAGCTGGGTAGTGATAAAGCGGGATATCAAATCCAAACTACTCCTCCTCCCTCCTCCTCCTCCTCCTCCTCCTCCTCCTCCTCTTCTTCTTCTTCTTCTTCTTCTTCTTCTTCTTCTTCTTCTTCTTCTTCTTCCCCATCTCCCATTGTTATCTCTGAGGGGAAGCAGGGCTCAGCCGGAGGCTGGAGGGATTTGCGCCCAGGGACCGATCCCCGGACGTGCGTTCTCTCCGAGTCCCCACCGCTCCTGGAACGGGGGAAATAAGCCTTTGCCCTTGAAGCAACAGTCGGGGAGGAGGGCCCTGCGGCACCCTGAGCTGGCTGGTTCCTTCACAGAGCCCTCTGGTGCTGGAAGGCTTCCCCTGGGGTGTATGCGACATTCCAAGCAGCTTTCGGAGAAGGTGGCCATTTTAGTCCTTCACACTTTTCCAGAAAGATTAAGCAGGGGCCCAACGCCGTCAATTCCCACCTCCTTCAGCTTTGCTCTCCCCCCTGTTTGCGCTCCTCATGCAAAAACCCACTTTGCACACAAGCGTCTCGTGGTCTTAAACGCAGGGTGTGGAAGGATGGCTCTCTTCTGACCAGGGGCGTTCCTAGCCCCTTGGCTGCCCGGGGCGGGAAGCCAAGGGGCACCCCTGGGGGGCGGGGCATCGCGGCGCGCGCGTGCGTCATGACGTCATGACGCACACACGCGCGGCGACGGCCCGGCATCCCCGGGGGCGGGGCATCGCTGCGTGTGCGTCATGACGCACGCGCGCGCAGCGACAGCCCCGCCCCTGGGGTATGCCGGGCGGGGGCTTGGGGGCATCGGCGGGCTACAAAGAGCCCCGAAGCCGCTGCCATAGCGCAAAGGGCTGCCAGGCTGCGGCTTCGGAGCTCTTTGCAGCCCACCGAAGCTCCGGAAGCGGCGGCCCGGCATCCCAGGGGGCGGGGCATCGCTGCGTGTGCGTCATGACGCACGCGCGCGCAGCGACACCCCCGCCCCTGGGGTATGCCGGGCGGGGGCTTGGGGGCATCGGCGGGCTACAAAGAGCCCCGAAGCCGCTGCCATAGCGCAAAGGGCTGCCAGGCTGCGGCTTCGGAGCTCTTTGCAGCCCACCGAAGCTCCAGAAGCGGCGGCCCGGCATCCCAGGGGGCGGGGCATCGCTGCGTGTGCGTCATGACGCGCGCAGCGACACCCCCGCCCCTGGGGTATGCCGGGCCGCCACTTCGGGAGCCTCGTCCGTGCAGCGCTGCTGCTCCCGGGGTGACGGAGGAAGCGGCGGCGCATGGGAGTGGTGGGACGCGCCGCCGCTCCCTCCGTCACCCCGGGAGCAGCAGCACCGCACACACCCGCCTAGGGGCGGCACGAGGGGCGGCCCGCCCCCACCGCCCCCACCCTACGACGCCCCTGCTTCTGACCCTCCAGAAATGGTGCCTTCCTAATCTTTCCTTCCCTGGTTTCCCTTCGCTCCCCACACCGTATCTCCTTTGTTCTCCACACACCTCCCTGAAATCCTCCTTCTTTCCCAGCTCCTGGTACTTCGGGATCCCTGCGGCTCAGAGACCAGCTCAGAGCAATCTATCTAAATTTCTCTCTCTTTGTTTTGGCAGTGCCCGGCCACTGTTTTCTCTGCTTCCTTGCTTCTGCTAGTCACCCATGACACTACCTCGAACTTGCCTTCCTTCGCCCGGCCTCTTCTTCCCAGCTGCAGCTACTGCTTCCGTCTAAACCCCTGGTCCCAAACTCTCCACAACAACAGTTTCAGGAATGATGAGGCAATTAATATGCATTCTTTCAATAGAGCAGTTTAAAACAACAACAACAAAAATGTTTTCACAGCTACTCCCCAGCCAGAGCTGCTTTGACTATTGTGAAGCAGAAAACCCTAAGAAATGGCAGCTGTAAAATATATTATAAAGTGTTTTATTCATTCCTCTCACAATGTGGCAAAAGACACTAAATACAGCTTTTCATTTGTTTTACTAAAAGCTGCCATTCCACAGTCTCTTTAATGGTAATGATCCTCCGGCTTACAATCGAACCAGCGGGCGCGCGCGCACACACACACACACACCAAAAAAATAAAAATTCAGATTTTATACCACCTTTGCCTGGTGAAATATTGACAAGAAAGCTGAATGCTTTGCATTCTCCTGCTGGACATGTTGAAGTAATAAAGCACAAAGATCCAACAGACCTGCTTTCCCATGTTGTTGGCACCCGTCTGTCTCAAGAGCCAGCGTGGTGTAGTGGTTAAGAGCGGTGGACTTGTAATCTGGTGAACCGGGTTCGCGTCTCCGCTCCTCCACATGCAGCTGCTGGGTGACCTTGGGCTAGTCACACTCCTCTGAAGTCTCTCAGCTCCACTCACCTCACAGAGTGTTTGTTGTGGGGGAGGAAGGGAAAGGAGAATGTTAGCCGCTTTGAGACTCCTTCGGGTAATAATAAAGTGGGATATCAAATCCAAATTCTTCTTCTACAAGAGACAATGGAGTATGCCTCCCGGGGTGAAGCCAGACCTCTGCATCAGCAGCACCAAAGTGACCTCCTCAGGGTGCAAGCCTGGGCTGGAGGTCCTGGGGTGCCCAGATGACAAGACCCCCCCCCTCTCGTCCTCACTGATGCGGTCCAAAGGAAAGCAGAGCAACATGTTTGGCACCATCTTGGCTGCAGGAGTTGCCGTACAAGGAGCCACCCAACCATCTTCGGGACTCCACTCCAGATCTGTGTAGGGTTTACTCCTTACGCTTTTCTTCTCCTGAAGATATCCTGCAAGGCAGCGGAGATTTAGGATCAGAGTTTCCTTCTCCTAGATGGGCTACCTTCCCAAGTTGAGGAGCCCCATCTGCCCCTCACCTGCAGAAACTGCTTTCTTGACCGTTGGCTATTGGTCTCATTTGCTCATACCGCTGGAGCCTGTCTTCACATGCAGGGGGAAGTCCCTGACTCACTGAGGGCCTGAGACCCATTGGCTACCCTCACCTGGTTTAGTTGGCCAGTCAAAGTATGGCCGCTGTCTCATGCTGACAGCTTCTAGGAGCCACAGGTGAGAGCTGAGTGCTTTCCTTTGGGCACTGTAAGATTGACTGTAAGATGGCACCAGGACTATCAGAAATGGGCACTCCTGATGCTCAAGGTTGTGACCATCAATCACACTAAGGGCCACTTGCTGCCAACGAAAACCGCCAGGGGCGTCTTACCCATAGACGTTAGTGGCGCGGGGCACCGGGGCGCCAGATTTTGGGCTGAGTGTCCAGAAAGGAGAGTCAGGGCGCGCTCCCTTCCCCGCTCTGGGGCAGCCCACTCCTCTCCTCTCAGCCGCCCATCGGAGCGCGCTGCATCCGGCTCAGGGAATCCCCTTTGCGTTCCCTCCCGCCAGAGCTGCAATCGGGGGTGGGCGCGGGACAGGGCAGGCCTGTCTCTCCCGCCCCACTCTGGCCGCGTCGCTGCCTGCGGGCCTCCCTGCGGAGCCTGCAAACAGAGCAGGGAAGCACCCTGTGCAATCCTGGTGCCGAGCGAGGATGGCACAGCCGGAGAGCCACCCAATCTGCTTGCTGGCCCTCCAGTTGTGCGGACTTCCCCAGATGGGGGCAGGTAAGGGGCGCTGGGCGCTCAGAGGGAGGCCTAACAGGAGAGTGCAGAAGGTTGTATGGGCTGCGATCCGGGCACCTCTTATGTGCAGCGCCGAGCATGTGTCGGACCACGCAATGTAAACAAGCTGGACTGTTGGAGTAACCTGCTCCAACAAGTCATGAAGGTCGTGAGGATTTGGAGAGATGATAGGAGGTTCAGGGCTGAAGAAGCGAAAGGCTGTTAAAGAAGCAAAGGCGGCCGAAGCAGCAGAAGGTGGCCGAAAATAAAAGGACTGCAGTCGAAGCTTGTAGTGCACTCAATGGTAGCGAGTGAGCCCTCCTTCCCTCTCACAGAGGCAGGGGCTATTTATTAACAATTTGTATAATAACATCAGCATAACAACATCCAATAACCTTTAAGCATAACAAGCCCTTCCGGGCGGGAAACAGTCTCAGGGACCGTTAATTTGGGGGCTTCCTGGAGCGCTTTTCTTGGAGCGGAGGGAACTTAACTCCAGCTCCGTGATCCCGGACGGATCGTCTTTCTCTCCTCCTTCTGCGCGCAGCAGCACGGAGGGATCGGCAGGACGGCGGCATTCCCACACTGGACCAAAGGCCCCCCCCCAAGAAAAGGTCGACAACTCTGGGAAATGGGGGGCGCCGCCGGGGAGATATTTGCACCACGGCGCCGGATATGCTTAAGATGGCCCTGAAAACCGCCCTCATGTTTGAAAGCTGCTGCCCCTAGGGATTCTTCCACTTAAAGCAGGGTGGGGAACCTGTGGCCTCCCAGATGCTGCTGAACTCCAACCCCACCCCCCAGCCCCAGACAGCATGCTCAATGGTCGGCGATGGTAGGAGTTGTTGGTCCACCCCTGAGTTAGAATCTCTACATCATTTACCATGCGGCTGTGGCTGTCATTGAGATTAGGGTGACCCACACATAATGAGCAGCTTTCGCTTGTCGCAGCCCCCCCCCCCTTAGCTCCCCACGAAGAACTTGCCAGATGGAAGCATTTGCAGCCGCCTTGGCTTGGCAGCTAACAGCATTTGAATCGGCTCCTAAGCCTGACGCACAGTCCTCTGGCAACTAGCCACTTGGGCGTGTGGATTTCCTTTCCCTGGGTTGGACAAGACCTAATAAACTCTCCTTCCCAAATGACTATTTCCTGCACTGCCTGCTACAAATGCACCCCCTCGGTTGTTGGAATTTCAACCTCTGTTCCTGGTAGGGCTACTGTGCGTTTAACAGCTTTGTGGCTTGCAGGGATTCGAGTGGTAGAGATTTCCCCAGAATGGAGATATGGGGACAGGCTTCACCTCTTGAGCTTCTGTCTGGCATGCAAACAGGTAAAGAAAGGCACAGTAGGCCTGCTTTTTTGGGACCAGGTGGCGCGGTGGGTTAAACCAGAGAGCCTAGGGCTTGCTGATCAGAAGGTTGGCAGTTCGAATCCCTGCCACGGGGTGAGCTCCCGTTGCTCGGTCCCAGCTCCTGCCCACCTAGCAGTTCGAAAGCACGGCAAAGTACAAGTAGATAAATAGGTACCGCTCCGGCGAGAAGGTAAACGGAGTTTCTGTGCGCTGCTCTGATTCACCAGAAGCGGCTTTGTCATGCTGGCCACATGACCCGGAAGCTGTCTGCGGACAAACGCCGGCTCCCTCGGCCTATAGAGCGAGATGAGCGCCGCAACCCCAGAGTCGGACACGACTGGACCTGATGGTCAGGGGTCCCTTTACCTTTACCTTTATGTGTGTTAAACCTTAACCTGGTATCAATTTTCTCAGTCATTGGCAACTGAACCCTAATGTTCCTGCTGCTACCAGCACCTTTTCCTTCTTGTCATAGGATGATGGCGGATTGCGAAAGGGCAGGACATTTTGTCCACGCAGTCAGAGACCCCCAAAGAGGCCCCTCGAGTCGCCTAGAGTGTCCGTCGTCAGATCATATGCCACAGGTACTCCCAAGTTACTTATGGGATTCCACTGACTTTCTGAGGAAACCACAATCCACTGACAACCTCCCAGAAAACACCATCCTGGTTATTTTGAGTTTTGAGGCCTTTTGTCCCACCATTCCCCACAAAGGTGAACTATAGGCCACCCAGAATATCATCCCTGATTGTGCTGCCCGCATATTTAGCTGCCAAACTCCACCACTTCTTCTTGTTGTTGTTGTTCAGTCGTTCAGTCGTGTCTGATTCCTCGTGACCCCATGGACCAGAGCACGCCAGGCACGCCTATCCTTCACTGCCTCCCGTAGTTTGGCTAAACTCATGTTAGTAGCTTCGAGAACACTGTCCAACCATCTCATCCTGTCGTCCCCTTCTCCTTGTGCCCTCCATCTTTCCCAACATCAGTGTCTTTTCCAGGGAGTCTTCTCTTCTCATGAGGTGGCCAAAGTACTGGAGCCTTAACTTCAGGATCTGCCCTTCCAGTGAGCACTCAGGGCTGATTTCTTTAAGAATGGATAGGTTTGATCTTCTTGCAGTCCATGGGACTCTCAAGAGTCTCCTCCAGCACCATAATTCAAAAGCATCAATTCTTCGGCGATCAGCCTTCTTGATGGTCCAGCTCTCACTTCCGTACATTACTACTGGGAAAACCATAGCTTTAACTATATGGACCTTTGTCGGCAAGGTGATGTCTTTGCTTTTCAAGATGCTGTCTAGGTTTGTCATTGCTTTTCTCCCAAGAAGCAGGCGTCTTCTAATTTCGTGACTGCTGTTACCATCTGAGAACATGTACATCTTCAGATCAGGGCCATGACTCCATGGGAGGTGAACATCTTCACAGCCAGATCTCGTCCTGCCACACACTGTTCTGTGCTGCCCCAGAGTCAATAGGGGGGGCGTGGGGTACAGAAAGAGGAGAGAGGGGAACCCTTGTTGCACCAGCTGGAGCCCCTGCACTGGCTTCTGCTAGCAGTACCCATAAGTTGAATCTCACCCTACAAGTGTTAATTAGTTCACCAATGCCAGAATGTCTGCATTATCAACACAACCCTATCTTAGGGTTGCCATCCGGACACAAACGTTGTTGAACTTTTTTTTTTTTTTTGGCAAAGTTGTCGAGCTCAAAAAAGAAAACTTTGACCTATTTTTAAGGAAATTCGCCAAAATCTATTGCAATTCATCCGGACTTTCCCGAACATTTCAGCAATTCCCACCCGGACACTGTTTCCGATGACCGAATCCTGACTACGTCCCGGAAATTCCGGACGTACGGCAACCCTGCGCTATTTGTGCCTTTCTGCCTTTCGTTTCCTTCCTTCCCAATCCCCGCTCCGCGCCCCTTGTAACTCAGGCTAACACTTCACGCACCTTATAAAGTTCACACAAAAAGCTCATGCCGAAAGCGAGGAGGGAGAGGAGTTGACCGTTGGCTGCCCCGTCCCGCCTAAGTAGGGCTCATTCTGTCAAGGGTCTTTCCCAGACCAGCTGCCGGCCATGGCGTACCGCAGGCAAGGCCAGAAGCTGCAGAAAGTGATGGTGCTGCAGCCCATCAACCTCATCTTCAGATACCTACAGAATAGGTCCAGAATTCAGGTGTGGCTGTATGAACAGGTGAACATGAGGCTAGAAGGCTGTGTTATTGGATTTGATGAATATATGAACTTGGTTCTGGATGATGCTGAGGAGATTCACTCAAAGACAAAATCAAGAAAACAGCTGGGTCGAATCATGTTAAAAGGAGACAATATTGCTCTTCTACCGAGTGTTTCTAACTAGAAATAGCTATTGGGTCTGTTTTGCTTATTATTCTAATCTTTAAACCTATAGAAGAAAATATGCAGTGGTTTAATGGTATCACTCCCAATTCTACCATTGGTGTTTAAAGAGTGAAGAATGAAGCCAGTTACGTAATTTGTGCTCGCATAGTTTTCAATAACTTTTCTACATTGGTGTTGAATTGTAGTTCTTTATAAATAAAACTTTTTGTTAGTACAAAAAAAAAAAAGCTCACTCCGTAACAAGTCAGCAGTCTTTGCAGTGCCAACAGACTGCTGGGGGCTAACGCAGCTACCCTTCCGGAAACCAGTCGTGACAGTCGAGCGAGACCATTTTGATCTACCTGCAGTGGCAGGGACCCTCCAAGATCTTGAGAGGGGAGGCCCCTGCCTCCTGAGAGCCGTCTAACTGGAAGCAAAGCCGGGCCGTTCTGTATGCGGTGCATGCCTGCACTCTGCCCCTGAACCATGGCCCCTCCCCAAGACGAGCTAATAGGATGGTTAATGTATTATATTGAAGACCGACTGCATACTAAAGCTTTCCTAACCCTCAGAGGTGTTTAAATTGGGGCCTGAATCGAGCTCTTTCCTCTAAACGTAATTTGAAAGCGCAACCTCCTGATTCCCCTTAGGCTGGGAGAAGCGAAGCGTTTCATCTTCGTTTCCCTTTCAAGCTGATTCATGAAACATTTCTGCGTTGGGGTGGCTGGGCTTCCCAGGCATAGGGTAGCGATAGTGATTAGCTTTCAATCCACGGCTAAGTGGCCACTCGGCCAGTTGCCCACCAAGAGGCTCCGTAGCAGGAGCTGCTCAACCCACTTCGGCAGGAGAGGGAGGAAGAGAGGCTGCGTTTTTCATTCCTGGTGTTATGTACTGAGTTGAATAGGATCCAAAATGCAGCAGTCTGATTGGTCCTAGAACAATAGGATCCAGAATGCAGCAGTCTGATTGGTCTGCAGGAGCCACCCAATCGAGCTCCAGGTGGAAGTGAACCCGCAACCCGATTGGCATATAGGCAGGGGCATAGCAAGGGGGGCGGGGGTGGTCCGCCCCATGTTCCATAATGGAGGGGGTGACAAATTATCAAGGAACAATTTTTTGGGGGGGTCGAATTTTTTTGGGGGAAATTTGTTTTTGATTATTATTTTTTTGAAAATGCCTGCTCCGAAGGTCTTATCTTACTATACTAGGGATTATATAGCTATATGTGAAATTTCATGCATATCGGTTAGTATCTTGACCCTCCTCCACCAAAATAGCTGTTCACTTGGCTGTTTTCCTACGTCATGAAGGGTGAAATTTCAGTTCAGAGAACAATTACTGTTCCCAACCCTAACCCTGTGGAAAGCCATCTAATTAGACCTTAATTTGATTTTGAGATGTTTTTAGAAGGCAATTTAATTATTGTTTGATTTTATACCAATGTTATGTATCTGATGTTAGCCACCCTGAGCCCGACTTCGGCCGGGGAGGGTGGGATATAAAAAAAGTTTTTTTTATTATACTTTACTATATATATATAATTTACTTGTTATTATTCCTTTGTAAGAAAATATGAAATAACTTAAAACCATTTTTGCGGGGGGGGATCAATGGGGGGGTTGACAAGAAATTTTCTGCACCGGGTACCACCTGACCTTCCCATGCCTTGGGGGGGGGGTTGACAAAAAAAATGCCCCCGGGTACCAATTTACCTTGCTACGCCCCTGCATACAGGAATTAGCCAATCACGTGGGGCCCATTGTGTAAACAGTGTATATAAAGCAGACGTTTTCCTCACTACTTTGAGCTGAATAAAGAGCATGGAATTCACCCTTGACTCCGAGTATATTTCACCTGGGGTGGCTGTTTTCACCAGCCATGCCCCAACTTGTGGCCTCAGGCGCCTTTGGAAAGGAAGAGCTGCCCAGATAACTGTAAGGGAGGTTTCTGACCTTCTGAGTTCATAGTATAAAAGTGTCACGGGGCTGGGGGAGAAAGTTCCAAACCCTCCAAGTGTGGGATTATGTTTTGTAGGTGCCCTTGCACCAGGTTATTTATGTTTATTTATGCTTGTTTGTGTTTACTTGGTAATATCCTTCCGCCTTGGAAGGAAGGGTAAAAAGGGGATCCGACGGGCAGTTCAATGCATGGATCCCTCCACGGGTAAAAAAGTCTCCAACTTTAAATAAGGTAACGGTCGTTAGTCTTCTTCCCACCTAAACTTAGCCCGGTAACAGGACTGTAATTGGTTGTTATGCTTGTTATGACGTTGGTTGATCTTCTAATAAATAGCGGCCGCTCCCTGTTTGTGGTGTGGAGAAAGCGCGAGGCAAGCCGAGTGAGAACATCGTTGCGTGGCAAGCACAGAGAGAAAGAGAAACTGAAACCAACCACGCAGGGTAGCGGCAGGCTTCTTCACCAGACTGCAGTCTCCGTTGTATTTATTTCATTTTCGTTTTTACTTCAAAGCCTTTTATTTGGCCGTCTAGTTTTTGGCCACCTTTTAGTTTAGTTCTTCTTATTTTCCGGAACATCTTGGAACTCACAGACGCTCGCAGAGAACTTCCGAGGCATCAACACTACGAACTCACAAGCTTAACCTTCAGATTCCAGCCAGCGGACCCTTTTTCACGGCGCGGTGGGAGCAGGGATCCAGGATTACCGGCCGTCCCATCCGCAGGCTAACCCCACATCCAAGTGTCCCTATTTTCCAAGCACAGTCCCAGATTCACAGAAGCTGTCCCGGTTTCTGATCTGATCCCAGAATGTCCCACTTTTCCTTAGGACGTTCCTATTTTCATCACAGAAATGTTGGAGTCATGCAACCCCTGAGCCAAGGAGATAAGGAACTTTACAACCTTTAGAAGACATCTGTATAGGGAAGTTGTTTAATGTTTTATTATGCTTTTATATATGTTGGAAGCCGCCCAGAGTGGCTGGGGCAACCCAGTCTGTTGGGCGGGGTTTAAATAATACAATTATAATGACGGTGATTATGGAATAGGGTGTCCCTATTTTCATCGGAGAAATTTTCCGAGGGTGTGGAGTTGCTAGTTAATACTGTCACTAGCTTTAGGGTTCCTTTGGGATATTAATTGGCCTGTTGGTAAGCTTCATGCTCACTTAATTTCCTTTTATATATTTTAAATGGCTTGTTAATTGTTGAACTGCAGTCATACTAAAATGCTAAACTGAATTACATAATATCACGGTTATTGTACTATTGCATTTTAGAGTGTCGTTTTTGGCAAACTGTTGTGAGCACCTATCTGCTGGAAATGTGGTATACTGTATAAGTGAGCTGGATTAGAGGAGCTCCCAAAATGATCTCTCTAGATCGGGTGGTGTGGGATTGCAGGGAGGGGAATAAGTATTAAAATGGTAAATGCGACTCAGTGTCCCTATTTTCCAGGGATGGTCCTGGATTTACAGAAGCCATTCCGGGTTCTGATTTGATCCCGGAATGTGATTTTCTTTTTTTGTATATAATTTTTATTAAATTTACTGTTTTACTGTTTAAGATTTTACATCCTTAAGATATCAGTGACTTGTGGTGCTGGAGTCCCATGGACTGCAAGAAGATCAAACTTATCCATCCTTAAAGAAATCAGCCCTGAGTGCTCACTAGAAGGACAGATCCTGAAGTTGAGGCTCCAGTACTTTGGCCACCTCATGAGAAGAGAAGACTCCCTAGAAAAGACCCTGATGTTGGGAAAGATGGAGGGCACAAGGAGAAGGGGACGACAGAGGATGAGATGTTTGGACAGTGTTCTCGAAGCGACTGGCATGAGTTTGGCCAAACTGTGAGAGGCAGTGACGGATAGGCGTGCCTGACGTGCTCTGGTCCATGGGGTCACGAAGAGTCGGACACAACTGAACGACTGAACAACAACAACAATTTTCATTGGAGGAAATGTTGGAGGGTATGTCAATGTAAACAAGCATAAGGTGATGCAGCTGTGGTGGAAATAAATAAATAATCCAGCATCCCATATGCACCAGTTCTGAACTGGGTGGTGGCTGACCAGGAAAGAGATACTGGAGTTGTGGTGGGTAGTGTGTGGCAACTGCGAAAAAGGCGCATTGAATGTGAGAAATCATTCAGAAAGGAACTGGAGGTGGGGGGGGAACCCTGCTGTTATACAAACCTGTGCTGAGACCAGCGTTGAAATGCTGTTTTCAGCTGAGATCATCGCAGCTCCAAAAAGGTTATTGCGGAGCTGGAAACGTTTCAGAAAAGAGCAACCGGAACAAATCATGGGACTAGAATTTCCCTGTGAGTCAAGGGACTTTTTAGTACAGAAAAATGATAAGTAAGGTGGGGGAAGGGGGCTAGAGATGAGTTTCTCTTTCTCTCTCTCTCGTTCCTTCCTCTAGAGCCCGGGGTCATCCAGAGAACCTGTATGTTCACCCAGTTTGGAAAGATGCAGAATAGGCACGTAGTTAAACCATGGAATTTGCTGCCGCAAGATTCGGTGACGGTAACCAACGTAGGAGACAACTGCTAGGGGCCGCGGTCCCTTTGCCTGCCCCCCAACAATATATTTGAGGGGGTCCCCAAGTTGATAGGCATTGCCATTCCAATGTTGTGAGTGTACCATGTCATGTGATCGATTATGCAGGGCGGGTTTACCTGGGCCCATCCCAATATTTTATTCAAGTTGGCAGTGGCACACCTGCTCACCAACTTGGATGACTTTAAAGGAGATTTGGACGTTAATCGTGGCCTCTTGACCATACTGCTAGCAGCGGTGAAGACCGGTGGCAGTAGGCATCTAAATGCCAGTTTCTGGGGCAGATGAAAAGAGGCAGCCTTCACGTTTTGCTTGCAAGCCCCCGAGAAGTATCTGCTCAGCTAGATACACCTATGCACCGTGGCTACGATTATTTTCCTCAGTTGTATTCAAAGGTTGTGATGGCACTTATTTGTCACTTTCTCTCTGACCGCAGATCGTGGCTCACGAGGCTGACCTTGGACATTATTATTATTATTATTATTATTATTATTATTATTATTATTATTTATTCAACTTATACACTGCCCTATACACAGAGGTCTCAGGGCAGTTCACAACAAGACCACAACATATAAAATCAAACCGAAAGCAATAACCCAATAACCCAATAACACCCCCTCTCAAAAATCCACATTCTAAAAGGTTATTGGATGCCAATAAGATCAACCAAAGGCCTGGTTAAAAAGGAACATTTTTTCCTGGCGCCTAAAGGTGTATAATGAAGGCACCAGGCGAACTTCCCTGGGTAGAGCATTCCACAGATGGGGAGCCACTGCAAAGAAGGCCCCGTTCTCGTGTTGCCACCCTCCGGACCTCTCTCTCTCTCTTTATAAATATTTTTATTGAACAAATTTAACAAAACAAATTATCAATCAATATAACCCATTACACCCCCCTTTATTCCCTCCCACCCCTCCCTCTCCCACCCTCAGCTCCCCTCTCTGGTTTGCTTACACATATTATTCTCTGCATGTTGTGCATTTGTACATATCATTACTTTATCTATCATATGTTCTACTAATAAAATTTGTAGATGTTTATTCAAAACCTGACAAGGAGTCCAGGTCCTTTTGTTGTCTTTTTAAATAGTTTGTAAAAAGTTCCCATTCTTCCTTGAAGTCACGGTTGTCCTTCTCATGTAACTTATATGTTAACTTTGCCCTGTCCACATAACTCATCAGTTTTTCTTGCCATTGTTCTTTTGTTGGGATTTCCTCATTCTTCCATCCTTGCCCCCCCCCCCCCGGACATATCTGCAAACATTCAAAACCGCTGAAGGAGCAGCCTCAGTAAGGAACTGAAGTTGATACGCCCCTGCCCTGCAGAATAATATTTGGGCTACCTCATATTCCATGCCTCGGTGACTTGGGGGCCTGTACCTTTTGATATCCACCAAAAAAAAATAATAATTATCTGATGAAAACCAGGTATTTTGCAGAAAGCTCTTTTAGTGTGTTATGACCCCATTCAACACTTAACAAATACGGAATGAGTGCACAGTCCAAACTAAACTGTGGGTCCAGTTCACACAGAGACACACATGGACTGAGACACAACTATTTTCAGAAAGCGCACACATACCATTTCAAGATCCGAATGTGACAATTCCCCCCTTGGCTTGCAGAGCACTATGGATTTGGAGGTTAGTATTTCAACACTGGAGGAGGACCCAGGTGGCGCTGTGGGTTAAACCACAGAGTCTAGGGCTTGCCGATCAGAAGGTCGGCGGTTTGAATCCCTGCCACGGGGTGAGCTCCCGTTGCTCGGTCCCAGCTCCTGCCCACCTAGCAGTTCGAAAGCACGTCAAAGTGCAAGTAGATAAATAGGGACCGCTCCAGCGGGAAGGTAAACGGCATTTCCGTGCGCTGCTCTGGTTCACCAGAAGCGGCTTTGTCATGCTGGCCACATGACCCGGAAGCTATCTGTGGACAACACCGGCTCCCTCGGCCTATAGAGCGAGATGAGCGCCACAACCCCAGAGTCGGACACGACTGGACCTGGTGGTCAGGGGTCCCTTTACCTTTACTTCAACACTGATTTGGCCAACTTTGGTATGGCATCCCACAGGAGTTAACTAATTTGGTTTGTTCAGAAGCGTACACCAGACCTCCCGTTAGCGTACTGTAAAGCAAGCACATTTGTAACGTATTTTAGTGTATGTGAGTGTGCGATGACCCTTTCTGTTTTCAAGCATAAATATCTATAGCTTCTTCAGTGTTTTCTTGAATTTGAACAGCTCCCTCTGGGGACCCATTGCTTTTCTCCCCCTCTTTTCACACTTAGTTTGTGACATTGTGTTTAATGCTGAGAAATTGCCTCCAAACAAGATGGATCAAGAAATCCTTAAATGTATTATCTGAGTAACTGTGAAAGTGAAGATGTCACTTAGCATCCTGCCTTCCCCCAGAGATAACAAGCAACCCTCCTTTTAGGGGTGGCATTTCAGATCAAGGAATTATTCTTTTTTTCCCCCTGCAATGCTTAGGAAGTGCCGCAATGGCACTTACTGGTGGAACAAGCTGAGAGCCTTGTGCCTTGAAACTGGGGAAAATGTTTCACAGCCTCTTCTATAATAGCATGAACGGAGTTAATTTCTACTAATGGCCATGCATTATATGAGTGTGGTAGGATGGAAATATATTCCAAAACGTGTGCAAATATTGGGGAGATGAGAGGTCGCAAATGAAAACGTAGCAAAATTGGAACGAGGTTGGGGGGGGTGGAGAGAGAGATGAAGAGAAGGTCGTTGAAATATATGTAGATTTTATTGCCAGGGCCCATCAAATGGAGAGTCAAAACACTGCAAATCACACTTTTTAAAAAAGCAGGGGTGGGGGGGATGGAGGAGAAGAAAGATGGGGGGAGTTGGGAGGGGGGGGAGAATCACTTCTGGCCCGATAATTTATTTGCTGTTTCAGACAGGAGGGAGATGAAATATGCCTCTGATAATTTGGTTTAGGGATCTGTTGTTTTTTTTATGGCAGTGTTTATAACAGGGTGGCTGCTGGCAGAAAAATAAATATAGAATAAAATACCGCACAGACATTCTGGCACTTAGTTCTCTGCCCCTGAAATGAGGAGGGTGGCCTCGAAATGCAGCGAGGAGCACAGCTAAATCAAAGGCAGCCGGTTCCTTCTAAGAACAGTAGCAGGAACTGCTGCAGAAAATGAAAGGCTATTTATAAAAGTGAATATGGTGCGTGGTGTTGTTGTTGTTGTTGTTTTTTAAAAAAGAATCTTTACAGATATTGGCTTTGTTTCTGTGCCTGTACTGCTTTGTGCTTGCATTTTGGTATTCCCTACGTTCAGGGGCATGGAGCACAAACAGTTTAGGTATCCATTCATTCAACCACCTGATAGGTCTTCACTCAACCACACAGCTTCCTCTCTCCCAGATCATTCCCAGGGCCCATACTTTTCAAAAGGAGTTTTCTACAAAGGGAAGGGGGGGGTATTGGTTTGTTTTTGCCTTCCTTATTTTGAATTTTGAATTTTTCTGTTGTGAAACGCCTGGGATCTTTGGATGACGGTTGGTATACAAATTTAATTGTTGTTGTTGTTCAGTCGTTCAGTCGTGTCCGACTCTTCATGACCCCATGGACCAGAGCACGCCAGGCACGCCTATCCTTCACTGCCTCTTGCAGTTTGGCCAAACTCATGTTAGTAGCTTCGAGAACACTGTCCAACCATCTCATCCTCTGTCGTCCCCTTCTCCTTGTGCCCTCCATCTTTCCCAACATCAGGGTCTTTTCTAGGGAGTCTTCTCTTCTCATGAGGTGGCCAAAGTACTGGAGCCTCAACTTCAGGATCTGTCCTTCTAGTGAACATTCATGGCTCATTTCTTTAAGAATGGATAGGTTTGATCTTCTTGCAGTCCATGGGACTCTCAAGAGTCTCCTCCAGCACCATAATTCAAAAGCATCAATTCTTCGGTGATCAGCCGAATGGACGCCAGTCTGTAGTGCTGGTTTCTGCTTCTGTAGAACAGGCCAGGCCCCTTATCAAGTTACACTTCAATGTTGTGTTTGGCTGTCCTGGATTCTTACAAATACAACCTCAAAATATGAGTCCAGTGGATGTTTACATGGCCATTGACCACACTCAGTGGTTGAGAAGTTCCCTATTAATGCAGATGTTTAGCCTGGAAAAGAGGCGACTGAGAGGAGATATGGCAGCCATCTTCAAATACCTCGAATGCTGCCACATGGAAGAGGGAACAAGCTTGTTTTTTCCTGCTCTGGAGAGTAGGAACCAAAGCAATGACTACATGTTTCAAGAAAGGAGATTCCAACTAAACATCAGGAAGAACTTTCTGAGAGTAAGAGCTGTTTGACAGTGGAATGGACTCTTCTTAAGAGAGGTGGTGGACTCTCCTTCCTTGGAGGTTTCTAAGCAGAGGTTGGATGGCCATCTGTCATGGATGCTTTAGCTGAGATTCCTGCATTGCAGGAGGTTGGACGAGATGACCCTTGGGTCCCTTCCAACTCTATGATTCTGTGACATATTTTTAAAGGTTTCTAACGTAACATACAATCATAGATTACTTCCTTTTCCTTACATGTTTTCTTAACACATCACAAGGGCAGACACATGCCCACGTCCTGAGCAATGCTTCTCCTTTTTGACTGTGTAGCTGGAAGTCCCCTGTTGACGGGAACTCCGCGTGATGGGGCCCTCGCTCTGGTCAGTACTGACGGCAAGGCAGCCTGCAGGACATATATAGCAGAAAAGCAGGTTCCATAGGCTACTGGGCAATGCTTGCAATAAACCACTGAGCTTCTTGAGCTTGCCGATCAGATGGCCGGCAGCTCGAATCCGCACAACGGGATGAGCTCCCGTTGCTCTGTCCCAGCTCCTGCCAACCAAGCAGTTCAAAAGCATACCAGTGCAAGTAGATAAATAGGTACTGCTGCGGCGGCAAGGTATTTCCGTGCACTCTGGATTCTGTCACAGTGTCCCGTTGCGCCAGAAGCAGTATAGTCCTGCTGGCCACATGACCCGGAAAGCTTCTGTGGACAAATGCCGGCTCCCTTGGCCTGAAAGCGAGATGAGCGCCTCTCCCCATAGTCACCTTTGGCTGGACTTAACCATCCAGGGGTCATTTACCTTTTACCAATCAATTAGAAGTTGTTGTTTTTTAATTATGTCAAAGCGTTCATACAGTGTAGTTTGCTTCTTGTTCTAGTCAACAAGAATAAATAGCAGACATTCAAAGATTTGAGTGATTAATTTAGGTACCAGTTTGTAACACCCCCATTCTGCTTGTAGACAGTGTGGGGTAATGGTTAGAGTGCAGGACTGGGTGAGGGTTGCATTATAATCTGCACTCAGCCATGAAACATACTGGGTGACCATGAGCTCGTTCAGGTGCCAGGAACCTTTTCAGCCTCAAGTTCATGCTTGCTTCACCCAGTGCTTTTCTTCTAGGGGGACGCATACCCCTAAACGTTTTGTGAATCTTTCTACTTTTGTCCATTTACTGTATTTATTTCCCCCGATTTGAACTGTAAAATGGCTATTTTCTTGAGTCAAAATGAGAGTACCCCTAAACATTTTTTTAAGGGGGGAAAAAAGCATTGGCTACACCTGTATTGTACTCTCCTTTACTCTCAGGTAAGAGCCTCTGCTGCTATGTCTGGGGCAGGAGCCTGGACAACTTGCTTATTATGGTTTATCAGGAATGGACAGTGTGCTAGCTCACACTTTGCTCCTCCCTCGGCAGGAGGGCAAGAAGCAAACCACAAAACTGCAGTTCAGCTTGGCTTCATGTGACGTCAAAACCAGGGCCTCCGATTTGTTGCTCCTTAACGCGCCAGAACAAAAGTGTAACTTAAGGCCAGCGTGCAATCCTGGCTTTGTAGGGAACACCAATTTGTTTATTTATTTAACAACATTTATACAGTGCTTGATTGGGGGGGAAAAATCTCAAAGCGGTTTACCAAAAAACCAACAACAACAACACCATGCTACTGAGTTTGGCTGTCATGGGGAGCCAAGCTTAACTGTGGTTTTCCAGTTTGTTTGTCCCACTTGTGCCAGAGGAGAATTGGGCATTGTGGCTAATACACACACAGGTGTATCTTCCTATATACATATAAATATAAGGCTGTCGCCACGTAGGCCCCATTGGAGGATTTCGATTACCACACCAAAATCCTGGATTTGCATGAAGAAAAACCCAAGGGGCCATGAAAGGCTTACCTAATAACTGCATGGGGTGGAATGGGGAAGCTTCGCGAGCTAATGTGTGTGTGCATGGGGGGGGGTATTATTAATTGAATTTATATATTGCCCTATACCCAGAGGTCTCAGGACGGTTCACATAGCAGCAGGGTTGGTGAATGGAGTGCAGACCCTAGTGTACAGGCTGTGGTGCTGTGTGCGACTGTGCACATATTTTTTTTGCGCCTAAAATGGGGGTTCATTTTAGGCGCAAAAAAAATATGTGCACAATCGCACACAGCACCAAACCCAGAAGCGACCTGGAAACGTTCGTAAAAGATGTCACTGAAAGGGAGGAACAGGGATGGGGAGGGAAAACGGGGTGTTTCAACTGCGTACAATGCCACGGGACACAACCCCCCAACGTAAATCGGGGGTTGCTTGCTTACATGGCTAGAAATGCCAGGGGACTAATTTGCTCGTCCGGCCAATCCTTTAGATTTCAGGCCCTCCTGCGCACAAGAGGAAAACCCACACCTTCTCTCCCAATCTCCGCGAGAAGAAAGGCGAGGAAGCCCAGTGAGATAAAGCTTTGAGGCAGCAACTGCTGCAGAAGAAGAAGAAGAAGAAGAAGAAGAAGAAGGAGAAGAAGAAGAAGAAGAAGAAGAAGAAGAAGAAGAAGAAGAAGAAGAAGAAGAAGAAGAAGAAGAAGAAGAAGAAGAAGAAGAAGTGGAACTGGAAGGGAAATACCATCCACTGAGATTCCTTATCACAAAGAGGTCAGTGGCGGACTGCCTGGCGATTCTCTTCCTTCCGCAGAATCCAGTTTTTTGTTTTTTTAAGATTCTCCTGTTCAGTTACACATCTCCAATCCCCAGGGCTGCTTCTTGCTAAGGGTCTGGGGCCTTGGTGTGCGGGCTGCAATTAATAGCTCCAGGAGGAGGATTCCCATCTCTCCTGTCCAGAAAGACCCCCCTTTTTCTCTCCCCCCTCCAGCCCTCCAAACCCGCCCATGCGTTCCATTTCCCCGGTGTAAAACATCCGTTTACAATCGCCCCACAGAGGGTTTTTTCCTCTGCCTAATGTAACCACCCAGTAGGGATTCCCAGCAAACATGAAAGCGGCCGAAGGGAGACTTTAATGAAGTTAACCTGCTGGAACCAAAAGAGCGCTTGGGATCTTGAAGTGGGTCTTGAAAGCTTCAGATTGTAAAGAAGCTGCCTTTAAAAAAAGAAAGAAAGAAAGAAAGAAAGGGAAAAGAAAAGAAAGACCCATCGCCTCCTTTTAAACTGCTGAGGCACTGAGAGAAATAATATGGGCACCTTTCTAATTCAGCCCTATTGAGGTCTGAAAGCTTTTTAAAAAAAAATTATTATCAACTCCCCACTCCATTGAGATATGATATATGAGGAATTATTTAGGCAATGGTATAATATAGATTAAGAGAGATAAAATATTCATGATTTTTGTTATTGAATAGAACAGAATGTTAGGAAATTTTGGAAGTTACAAAAAAAAAGGTATTCACAAGGGACGCAGGAGGAGGAGGAGACAGGAGGAAGTCCAAATATGATGCGAGGAAGGAATATTAGTTTATTTTTATTTTTATATTTTTTATTGTGCTTTTATTTATTACATCAAAGTCACAATACTCGGCAGAGTATAGGGATGTATAAGGAATATGTATGGATGTATAATGGTTTTTAACAAGTTTTGGAATTTGTCATTTTTATGTGGATTCTTTGATGGAATATTAGTTTAAATAATTGTGTAAGTTGTTGTTTTTGTTATGCTTGTTATTAATGTAGTTGTGTTTTCTTTTTGTACGTTTTTAGTAAAAAAAAATGCAATAAATATTATTATTTTTAAAAAAAATATTAACTCCCCACTCCACCCTCTCCGAAGGAGCTTTCGAAAGACTTAAACCTCCCCAGGTTCAGCAGTGCTCGATTCCTTTCCTCTAATATGATTGCAGATTTCATCCTGATTAATTCAGAGGGTTCCCCCCCCATCTTCCTTTTATTAATTTGTTTATTTTTTCCCCCATTTCATTGTATTTATGCCATTCATGTCGTACTTTCCCCTTTCATTCTCCATCTGCTCTTTCTGTAGATATTCCCTGTACTGTGTGTGTGTGTGTGTGTGTGTGTGTGTGTGTGTATACACTGTATATATATATAACTTTATCCCATGTTTCTCTCTTTTAATATTTCCTTCATTCTGCCCTCTTTTTTCTTACGTACTCCCTTCCCCCTCCCTCTCCCCCCATTCCTCTGGCTGAGCTCTTTTCTGGTCACAGCTGCCCCCTAATGGTTCCTGGGCACATTACAGCTTCAAAGCCCTGGAATGGGGGAGGAGAAAGACAAGGAACCGTATCTAAATAAGGACTTCTAGCAATGCTTATTCGTCTGAACTGGCGGTAAGGGAGCATTGCATTCAGGTGCACTTAAAAAAAATATTTTCTTTCATTGCAAACATTACTATAAAGAAAGAAAGTGAAAACGCACATGACCTCGTGTGACTTCCAGGAGCCGGAGACTTTCTGGGCACCCAGAACCCAATTAAGTCAGAACTAACTTGCTAGCGGGTGGCGCTGTGGGTTAAACCACAGAGCCTAGGGCTTGCCGATCAGAAGGTCGGCGGTTCGAATCCCCGCGACGGGGCGAGCTCCCGTTGCTCGGTCCCTGCCCCTGCCAACCTAGCAGTTCGAAAGCACATCAAAGTGCAAGTAGGATAAATACAGGTGAAACTCGAAAAATTAGAATATCGTGGAAAAAGTCCATTTATGTAAGCAATTGTTTTCATTAGCTACTGGAGTTTAATATATGAGATAGACTCATGACATGCAAAGCGAGATATGTCAAGCCTTTGCTTGTTATAATTGTGACAATTATGGCGTGCAGCTGATGAAAACCCCAAAGTTGAAATTGTTAATTTGGGGTTCTCATCAGCTGTACGCCATAATCATCACAATTATAACAAATAAAGGCTTGACATATCTCGCTTTGCATGTCACGAGTCTATTGCATACATTAGTTTCACCTTTTAAGTTGAATTACTGAAAGAAATGAACCTTTCCACAATATTTAATTTTTCGAGTTTCACCTGTAGGCACCGCTCCGGCGGGAAGGTAAACGGCGTTTCCGTGCGCTGCTCTGGTTTCGCCAGAAGCGGCTTTGTCATGCTGGCCACATGACCCGGAAGCTGTATGCCGGCTCCCTTGGCCAGTAAAGCGAGATGAGCGCCACAACCCCAGAGTCGGACACGACTGGACCTAATGGTCAGGGGGCCCTTTACCTTTACCTAACTTGCTAGCCCAGCATGAGAAATGAGAGCCCAAGTTCCTAGTCTGCTACAAAGTGAAGATCGGAGGCAGCGTGCCGGTTTAGGAGCAGCTGGCTTCTTGCAGCCCCAGCTGGCCTTAGGCAAACCACTGGCTTTCTGCAATGCGAATGTAATAATATTGGCCAAACTGACAGGAAGGTGGTAAGGGTTGCAAGAAGGCAATGGGTGCAAAGAGCTTCCTACAAATCAGTAAGTACTGTATAGATGACCTGATAGATAAAGAAAATAGGTGTTTTTAGGGAACTATGCCGCAATGAAATAAGCCTCAAAATGCAGATTTTTTTTTAAAGGATCCCATGGTGCTACTGTATATGTGATCTAAATCGAACTGTCAGTTATCAACCGTAGCCTTAAACGAACAACTGAATTGCACTGCCCCTGAAATAATAGTATCAAATGTGTTTATCCTGGAGATGCACAATAAAGGGCAATGAAATTAAAAGCTGTCCCAACTCGCTGGCGTGCAAAGTATAAGGCAGTGTTTTTCAACCACTGTTCCGCGGCACACTAGTGTGCCGCGAGATGTTGCCTGGTGTGCTGTGGGAAAAATTGAAAAATTACTTTATATATAGTCAATATAGGCACAGAGTTAATTTTTTTAACATGTTCTAATGGTGGTGTGCCTCGTGATTTTTTTCATGAAACAAGTGTGCCTTTGCCCAAAAAATGTTGAAAAACACTGTAAGGGATGTTTGTTCCTCCAAAGCAGCCCTGCCCCTAACTGTGACCTTTGACTGACATCTCTGCAAACAGTGTAGGAGTAGAGTAGGCTATTGGTTTGGCCCACTTGGAAGTCTCTTCAGGACCAAAACTGTAATTTCCCCTCTACCTTCCTCTCCTCATCTCCCTGCTTACTCCAGGCTCAAAGCTATTGATTTCACACCAGAAGAATGGCTAATTAAACTAACAGCAGTTTGAAAGTTTAGGAGGAAAGCAAGTCAGAACCAGGTATTGAACAACACTCTCTGTGTGTGGGTACATTTGGGGTCCATCTAACTTTATATTTACATTTTCCCAAGTGAGAAATCAGCCCCTATTTAAATAGGAATTTGATGGAGATGACCTGTCATTTTAACTTTCAACATGGCTGTGCGATTGGCCAGGAAAACAGCTTGTTATCTATCACCGCTTGCCTATAGACCCACAGACCCAGGGATAGCTCAGTTGGTAGAGCATGAGACTCTTAAGGTTGTGGGTTCGTGTCCAATGTTGGGCAAAAGATTCCAGCGTTGCAGGGGGGGTTGGACTAGATGACCCTCGGGGTTCTCTTTATGAAATTTATATTCTTCAAAGAACTCACATGGTCCCCCTTCCCTCGTAACCTCGCAGCAACCCTGTGAAGTACGTTAGGCTGAGAGAGAGAGAGCAACCGAGAGTTTCATGACCACGTGGGTGTTTGAACTTGGGACTTCCCAGTCCTGTTTCCACCAGCACTAACCACCTCGAACCACAACAGCAGCAGATGGTAATTCAAAATAACTAATGTTTAGCCTTCCAACTGGATCAGCCACGGAGGGTGAACAGAGTTGGGCAGCCTTCCCCGAGCCTGATTTATAATTGGCCCATTTAAATTGAGCTTAATTAAGAGGTCACCTGCTGAGCACCCTGAATTAATTTCTTTCTTTTCTTTTTTTTAAACGAGCCTGTTACAAATTGGCAAGGGCTGTGGGCCACAGTTGCATCCTAACATTGCCAGTGAGGCCAGGCACTTACCTCAATCCTGCCTCCCCCAAGCCGCATTTCAGAAAATTTGGTGCCATTACTAGTCTGTTGTAAAAGAGTGCCGTCTTTTAAAGTTACACACATCTCTTCATTGGAAGATTTCAATTTGCCTTGAAGTTTCCCACCCTTGGGAAACAGCATTGATAAGCATGTTCAGTCCTTATTTGGGGTGTGTGTGTGTGTGTTGGTATATGTTTGTGGGTCTGTGTATTGGTGCCGTACTTTCCTGCTATGATAGCCCTTTGAGTTCTTCCAGCAACACTACATTATACATTCTTAGAGGGGGAACTTGGTTCCCTTAGATCTGGTTTCATAAGCTGAGGCTGTTGATACTTAAGCTCACATAACGGACTCAAGGTTAGATGACGACTTGAAACCCATAATTTTGCCATTGGCTCCTTGCCTTGTGCTCTCACTGCTACGTTGCTTCTGGTTCCTTGCCAGGGGGAGAAGTTTCAGCTCTGCACATTTTTGTGGCCAAGCGAATCTTGTGTTTGGCTTTCGGTCGCGCTAATCTCAGCCCTGCCATTTTGTTTGCTTCTTTGGAATGGTTTCAAGGGTCTGTGATAGAAACAATATGTGGTGTGACATAACAGTGGCTTATCTGGGCTCAGTGGCCTCGGAAGCATGGCGTAGTCTTGGTTTCTATAAGGAACTACTCTGCGCCTCAACTTACTTTGCATGTGAGGCTTAAAAGCAACTCTGATATCCACAGAGAAATGTCGGGATATCAAAATAACAAACCTAAGAATGCATGGTGCCCCCTCCCCAAGTTTCAGTTCCTTGTCCCATCCCAGACTTCCCTTCCTCCATTTCCCTTCCTCCGTACAGCCCCAGGCTCTGGCAACCCACGCTATGCCACTGCCTGTTTGGGTAGGCCAACCTGGCACCCTCCAGATGTTGCTGAACTACAGCTCCCATCATCCCTCACTCTCCGCCATGCTGGCTGTGACTGATGGGAGTCTGGAGACCAACATTGGGAGGGAACCAGGTTTGGGAAAAGCTGCTCTATACTTCGATTCCAACTCTTTTGCTCCCCCCAGGGTCCCTGTTTGCAGTGGCGTTATGGGGGGGGGGCACACAGGGACAGTTGCCCCTGGTGCAAAATTGTTAGGGTCGCAAAATTTCCACACCCGATACTGCCTCGATACAGTTTGTGCTTCCGTCGCTGGACTCGGTTGAAAACGGCTTCTCCATGCAAACCAGGAAGTGACCTCTCCAGACAACGGAACGACTCTTCTTTTCTTATCTCTGCAGCTGCAATCTCCTGGATGAGGAAGCTGAATACACATGTGTACTCTGTCCATTTCCCTTCCTCCGCACAGCCCCGGCCTCTGTCAACCCACGCTATGCCACTGCCTGTTTGGGTAGGCAAGCAGGCAGTGAAACCAGTGCCACTCCCCTTAGGGGGTGCTCTGGGGCAATATACCCCACACTGCATTTCCCAGAGCCTTCTCTCAAGTTGCTGATTGCCACCATTGCGATGTCAAGGGATTATTTGGGAGCAAAGGCCTTCTGTAAGGAACTTGTCCCATGTGGCAGCAGGCAATGCAGCCTTTGTTGCCTAGATCACCACAGCCGCATGGGAGTCCTATACTGACACGGACACTGTCTGCCTTGCTTGTGTCCCACACTGATATGGACAATTTACAGCAATGTCCATCTCTTGGCAATTCCATAGGGTAACCAGCCTGTTTTAGGTTGGGAATATGAAAGTTACAGCTTCTCAGATGTTGGACTGCATATCCCATGATCACTTACCGTTGGTCGTGCTGAGAACAGGAGTCTGACAACATATGGAGAGCCACAGGTTCCCAATCTCTGTTTTAGCCACATAGACACAAAATACAAGTCCTGGAGCCAGTTTCTATGAACGCAACTTTTCTGTCTTTTATCAAGTGTGGTCAAGGAGTGGCATGGCACCATTCAGAGAGAAACCTTTCGCGCCGCAGCTTCTTAAGAGACAGGAAGAAAGGAAAGGTGAGATGCTGGAAGAGGAAATCCTTTCTCTCAGGACAGGAATAGAGAATAATGTGTGTGTGTGTGGGGGGGAGAAAATAGGTTCCATACTTGAAGAACCATCGCCGACACCCACCCCCCACCCCTCCAGTGAGAGGAAATTCCATCCCATGCAAACTGCAGCCAGCACTTCATCTGTGAAATTCTTCCAACCAAATTTAATGCAGATGGCGAAGTAAACAAACTATTAAAGAGCAATTAAATTACAGATTGTCCTATTTTTCAGTGAGGTTTTATGGATGTTTCTCATATACCGAGAAGGGGGTGGGTTGCAGCAGCTTCCAATAGTGCGCTGATAACATTTGCTGAGCCTCTGCATTCCAGTGGAAATAACGCGAAGGGACCAGAACTTCTCTACCCTTTGTAAGCGGAGCTCTTGCTGAAGTCGGTGGAAAAGCGGAATCCGGGACCAGATTAAGACTGGTTGCCCTGAGCAGCCACCTCCACAGCTGGATTCCATTTGATACATCCGTAGCCATTGATTCCAAGGCAAAGCTGGTACCTACTGGAAGCCAACAAAGGGTCTTTAGCTCTGTGCAGTCAAGGGAGGGAAAGTAAACCAGATGCATGCCTAACGCAGATAGAGATCTCTTCCCTTCTATAGCTGTGTAGATAATGTGCTACAGGAACAGCTGTTCCTTTTTCTGTGGCTCCTCTTGCATGGAATCCCATGTGGGATCTGGCACAGAAGTGAGATTCCAGAGGATCTCAATTCTCATTCATTAAAGACAACTTTAAGATTCTCATGGCTGTGGAGAGAGAGAGAGAGATGTCTGGGAGGGTGCTGGGGGGAGGGAGGAGGGAGAAATGCTAGCAGATGTAACATTGGAGGAGAGACAGAGCATCTGTATTGCTACCAGCCCCCACTTAGAGGCACCTGCCAATCTGTTCCTACCCAACACCTCCAGCAGTAGATGCCTTCAGCCACCTCTGTGGCATTCCAGGCTTCTTGCCCCCTAAATTCTGCCAATTCTATATTCTGCCAAAAGGGGGGGGGAATAAGGTGGTTGGTTTTAAAAATAAAATAAAATAAAAACAGCACACCTAAGTACAAATGGGACGTGGGTGGCGCTGTGGGTTAAACCACAGAGCCTAGGGCTTGCTGTTCAGAAGGTCGCGGGCGACGGGGCGAGCTCCCGTTGCTCGGTCCCAGCTCCTGCCCACCTAGCAGTTCGAAAGCACGTCAAAGTGCAAGTAGATAAATAGATACCACTCTGGCGGGAAGGTAAACGGCGTTCCCGTGCGCTGCTCTGGTTCGCCAGAAGCGGCTTAGTCATGCTGGCCACGTGACCTGGAAGCTGTACACCGGCTCCCTTGGCCAGTAAAGCGAGGTGAGCGCCGCAACCCCAGAGTCGGACACAACTGGACCTAATGGTCAGGGGTCCCTTTACCTTTAAGTACAAATGGTTGTTGAATGGTTTTGGTTGTTGAACCGAAAACATTTCTTTAATTGTATGCAAAAAAATCACTTGAATTACATCTAATAGAGAGTCGCTGTCAGTCAGATCTACTGGTTCGATTTGCGGGGCGTCCCTGGTAGATTGTGGTCGACAACTTTGGGTTTTCCTGCCCAAAAAAAGCTCAACAACTTTGGTCAATACAATGGGTAGATCACTGGCAGGTTTGGTTTTTGTTCTGGTTTTTTTGGTGGGAGTAGATCGCAGTCTCTTGGAAGTTGGACATCTCTGGAGTAGACAATACTGAGCTGGATAGACCAATGGTCTGACTTCCTAGGAGGCAGCGTTCATATGAATAGTTCTCATAAGCACATAGTCAATTTAAAGGAACAAATGGCTGCATTGTGGCTCATTAAAATCCGGTTGTTTCGTGGCTGCTGCCGATGGTGAGCTGTTGATATATTACAGGAGTGAGGAACCTGCCTTTTGGTCTCCTGAAACTCTACAGTTCAATGATCACCAGTGGGCATTGGCCTTGCTGGTTGGGGCACTTGGAAGTTGGGGTCCAACAACATCTGGAGGGCCGTGGGTTCTGGAGGGCCCTGAAATATATTTATTTACAAGGTTTCTTACTTGCCCTTTGCCAAAAAAAGTCCCAGGGCATGCTACAACAATATAATGTACAATTATAAAAACAGATGAAACAGCTACAATTGTGGTTTTTTTTTTTTTAAAGGATCAACATTTCAGCCAGAGCAGAACATATGTGTTTTGTCACACCACAGTGACATGGTACATGCTTCTGTCTAGCCATAGTTTCCAAGAACAGCTACCAACTAGAAGAGAACACTGAATATCAGCTACTGGATATTTTAGCTACTGATTACCTGCTTTAGCAGATGCATCGTGTTGCTCTAGCTGAATTTATGTACTAATCACATAGTAATGCTCCCATTGCAGTTGAGGTATTTATTTTGCCAGCCTGTAAGAAATACTTGGAGATCGTGCCAAAATGTTTCAGACTCGATTCCCTTCATTTTAGTCCCACGTTCTCTTTTCGCCAGCACATCTGTATCCAAATAGGGATTCTGAAGGTTGTGCAATTATATAGAACACACAAGCAGCTCTGTTATGGTTTCCAGGAGTGATTTATATACTAAAATAAACCAGCCTCTTGACTAGTTTGATAGTTGTTTAGCCATAAGCTAGCCATTAAAAAGTCACACGTTTCCATCCTGAAAAATTTGGTGAATAAAGGACCTGATTATGCTCCCAATTTTATTAATGACTGCTACAGGTGGCCGGTGAAACAGCCCCATACTGAAGCGTCTGTAAGAATCAGAGTAGAAAAATACCACTGAGCCAAGTTAAAAATTATAATTATCTCACAAATTGGGCCTAAGCAATCCCTTGACTTCAACATGAGGCAAAGCCTGTATGTTAGAAACAGAAAGATACTCTCTGTTTATGGTGGACCATGGCAATATCTGGATATTATTAGCTTGAATAAACCAACAAAATTTAGAACCTTTGTCCATCAATCCAAACGAATGCCACTAACTATGGTTTAGGCATGTATTTCTGAAGCAGCTTTGTAGAAAATGAGCCTGGGCACACAAAAATTGTAAGTTGGTTGATTCTCCTCTTTCCAGGTGCACCGGACCTGGTTGTGAACTGTCTTTGAGACAAGGGTAGCTAACCTTTGGCCTACCGGGTGTTGTTAGACTACAACTCCCATCATGCCTGACCATTGACCCTACTGGCTTGGAGCTGAAGTCCAGCAACATCTGGTGGACCACAGGTCCCCCAAGGAATCCATGATTTGGATCCGTATCACCACAGAGCTTCCAGGTCTCTCAGACTTCTTGCTACTTGTGGGCAAAAAGTAGCATGTGGCTCATCTTGAGACACAGCAGATTTTGTTATATTAATGGCCAAGACACTTTCCCCGTGTCCCCACCACTCTCCAGTTCTTCCTGGTTTTCAGAATGAGAACAAAATTGGGCATTGCGGTGTATTAAAAATTCTCCTTAGACATCTGCGACCGACTAAATAAAGTTTCCAGGTTGTTGTTGTTTTTTATAAATGTGAGCAGGTGTAGATTGTAATGAAGACAAAAATATGCCCTATCAGATGTTATACTTTATGGAAATACTTGAAACAAATAACTCTACTGACAATGGGCCCAATCCACTGGAAAATTATTCTGTGCAAAGGCCTGTTGAGACAGTGCTTTTTCTGCCTATATGAAAGTCCCAAAGTAGTCCAAGGCCACCAGACTTAGAAATTGCCTACCAAACTCTCACTGCTTGAACTAACTGCAAGAGATTGGTTCCAACGGGCAGCGATTCTAGACACACTTACCTATGAGTAAATGTCAATGGACTCAATGGGATTGCACTGGCAACTAAATTAGGTCATAGATTTTTGTAAAAAAAATATGCGGGCACCAATTTAATTCACATTTGTGTTCAGCTGACCTCACCTCTTACAGCGTGGTTTCTCTTGCTTATCTCAGCTTGCAGAGTAGCTGAACTGATCCCCGGTGATCTCATGAATATCTCAGAGAGGTAGCCATGCCAGTCTGTGCCCGCAAACATAAAGTTTACTGTGGCAATCTTAAAGATAAGGAAAATGACAGTGTGACCCTGTGCATGTTTACTCAGAAGTAAGTTCTCATTAAGCTCAATGAGACTTAATCCCAGGTATGCGTTAGGATTGCAGCCTTATTGCAACATAAGCTTTATTGTGACACCATCAATCTGATACATTTAAGTTGCCATAGGATTCTTCATGAGATGGTTAGGTAGCAGATCTCATGCCTATAACATCTCATTCATCATATTGTGCCTGGAGCTGGTTTCAATGTGAGAGAGCACTTTAAATACTCTACAGTGCTGTATAAATGCTAAGTGTTGTTACCGCAACACTCTTCCTGATATATTCCTACCAATTTCAAATGTTGTATTATCCCAGTAAGTAAAGGTAAAGGTAAAGGTATCCCTGACCATTAGGTCCAGTCATGTCCGACTCTGGGGTTGCGTGCTCATCTTGCTCTATAGGCTGAGGGAGCCGGCGTTTGTCCGCAGACGGCTTCCAGCATGACTAAGCCGCTTCTGGTGAGCCAGAGCAGCGCACGGAAACGCCGTTTACCTTCCCGCCAGAGCGGTACCTATTTATCTACTTGCCCTTTGACGTGCTTTCGAACTGCTAGGTGGGCAGGAGCAGGGACCGAGCAACGGGAGCTCACCCCGTCGCGGGGATTCGAACCGCCAACCTTCTGATCGGCAAGCCCTAGGCTCTGTGGTTTAACCCAAAGTGCCACCCGCGTCCCTATTCCAGTAAGTAGTCTGTCTCTATTGTTGATTTCCTTTCCTGCGCTCAGGGAGGGCAGTGGCTTAGAGAAGTCCATGCTACTGATTATTTGGCTGTGAAGCTGAAGACCTCTTAATTCATAGTTTTTGCTACTATTGTGCACTAGCCCGTATTGGTAGTACATTGGCGAGCGTAGGAAGCTAGCCTTGATCCATCTAAGTCAGCACTCTCGGACAGTCAGCAGAGGTTTGCAGGGTTTCAGGCCTTTCCGAGCTCCTACCTGGAGTTGCCAGGATCCGACCCTGGGACCCTGTGTGCAATGGAGATGCTCCGCCAATGAGCTACGTACGGTTCTCCCCCAGCACACTAATTCAAACAGGCGGAGTAAGTACCGTATATCTCCTGCTACAGGCTGCAGGCCCATTGCACCCCAGATGGTACGCCTAGGAAAACAACCTAACAAGTTTTGAGTGAGAAGAAAATGGCTGCGTGGGATTTGAGGAGAGAGGCAGGAAAGGAGATGAAACTGGCAGGAGGGGAGGGGAGCTGGGTCCACTCAGGGCCGGATTTAGGTTTGATGAGGCCCTAAGATACTGAAGGTAATGGGGCCCTTTATATGTCCAGCTGTCCTTTGTCAACAAACTGTTGCTGTTTTTTGTGTCGAATATATGCTATATGGTAATTTAGGGACCTAATAGGTATCTAAAGCCTTTTGCACATAACAAAAGACGTATTTTTATCAAAGTAATACACAACACAAAACACGGTTGCTGTATGTAGGTTTTATTTCATTTGGTTTTTTATTTTATATTTTGAAAATATATACATCCAGGTGGCTTTTTTCCTTTAAATTCTTTGGGCCCCCCCAAGAGAGTGGGGCCCTAAGCTATAGCTTGTTTAGCTTATACGTAAATCCGGCCCTGGGTCCAATGTACGCTCAAGGGAGGTGGGCAGTAGTATATCTGAACTTCCAGCGATTAAAAAAAATAAAATAAAAATAAATTCAGGATTACCAAGAGCTTTGCTTTATCGGCACAAACATTCACTGTGGACTTTTCTTCTGTCCCCAGAAGGTGACACTTTCCTGGAGGGGTGTGTGTGTGTGTGTGTGTTGTGTGTGTGATGATAACATCCAATTAGTAATCACCACTGAGAGATCTGAAAGTCGCCTCATAAACGAAGAAGCACCAGACAAAGGCCAGGGCCCTACAGTTGTGGAATTCAAAACAACAACTTCCCTGAGAAGACTACCTGCTTCTGAAAGAAGGAGGAGAGCTCTTAACAGCTGCCCTACCTGCCTTGCAGCGCCAGATGTTGATATTGATACCGAGCTTTTACTAAGTGGCCAAAGCACTTCACGCACATTATCTTGGAAATCCTTATCACCCCATTTTTAGGCGTATGGTCTATGATCAAAGATAAGGGAAGTGAGGGCTTGATGTGATGAAGACCGTGGAGGGAGCAGGGGAGAATCATATTCTCCTTGGAAGAGCATGTTTCACCGGTTGTCCCCGAAAGAGGGAAGATGGGTGAGTGAAGAGGAGCAATTCATTCTTTTCCACCTTTACAGTCTAAAACAGGCATGGCCAAACTCGGCCCTCCGGATGTTTTGGGACTACAACTCCCATCATCCCTGCCAATGGTCCTGTTAGCTAGGGATGATGGGAGTTGTAGTCCCAAAAACAGCTGGAGGGCCGAGTTTGGCCATGCCTGGTCTAAAACAATGACGCTTGAATTAAAATCAGGTGCAAGTGCTTCTGGGGAGGGGGAAATAAAAATTTGATGCGCGAAATATAAACGCCCTACTTATTCTTTCAGAAGTAGTAGAAGAAGAAGAGTTTGGATTTGATATCCCGCTTGATCACTACCCGAAGGAGTCTCAAAGTGGCTCACATTCTCCTTTCCCTTCCTCCCCCACAACAAACACTCTGTGAGGTGAGTGGGGCTGAGAGACTTCAAAGAAGTGTGACGAGCCCAAGGTCACCCAGCAGCTGCATGTGGAGGAGCGGAGACGCGAATCCGGTTCCCCAGATTACGAGTCTACCACTCTTAACCACTACAGCACACTGGTAGTAACCCGGTGTGTGTGTGTGTGTGTGTGTGTGTGTGTGTGTGTGTATTTCTGATTCTCTGGAGCTGCCCTATCAAGGTTTGACATGGTTTGATCCATCAGATGGACATTTGGGGACATAATAAATTATTATTATTATTATTATTATTATTATTATTATTATTATTATTATTAGTGCTGATCTTCCCAGTAGAGCAAATTCAAAGCTCATGCCCACCCTTTGGGCACTATAGTTTGTTAAGGGCTGCTGGGAATGGTAACTCTGCAAGAGGTAAACTACAGGGCCCAGAATTAGGAGGTTACGTGCTTCGAATGTGCTGTTAAGGCACAGCGTGTACACAGTCTCAGTATTTACGTCTGTCTGTTGCAGGAAGGCTGCTTGGAACCCGCAAGTCTCGCTTCGGTATTCAGAGGGGAAGCTGAAGTGTTTTCCAATCTGTTAGCCCTGGGTCTCTGTGTGAACTCGTGAAATGTACACATGCACCCACACAGTTTAAAAATACTTGGTAGGTACAAGCTGTCTATCTTTGGAATACCATATCACCATAAAAAAAAATAAAGGAGAGTTTCTCACACATTTCTGTTTCACTCTCCTCTACCCGTGCTTCTTTCTGTCTGAGTAGCCGCATTCCTTTTTCCTTCAGATTAATGGTATCGTTTTATATTGTTCCACTGAGAGCCAACCCAAACCTTGGCTTGGCAAAGGTACCCTTTTCTTCCCCAAGCATATGTTTAAGCACACAGAGAGAGAGAGACAGAGAGAGAGCACAGCATGCAACAGTAAGTTATTTATTAAATTTATATCCTAGCAATCCTCCCAAAGGACCCTAGGGCAGCAGTGAATCAATGCATGTCCTTATCACAATAACAAACAAGGTTTTAATTATGTGGCTCATTAGTATTAAATGCCTCCGTGTTACCTTTCGCTTCAAAGGGCAAAGAAACTGATCTGAGTCGCTGCAGGTGAGCCCAAGTCAGGGAAGAAGAAGAAGAGTTTGGATTTGATATCCCGCTTTATCACTACCCGAAGGAGTCTCAAAGCGGCTAACATTCTCCTTTCCCTTCCTCCCCCACAACAAACACTGTGTGAGGTGAGTGGGGCTGAGAGACTTCAGAGAAGTGTGACTAGCCCAAGGTCACCCAGCAGCTGCATGTGGAGGAGTGGAGACGCGAACCCGGTTCACCAGATAACGAATCTACCACTCTTAACCACTACACCACACTGGCTCTGCAAGGGAGGTTCCTTGGAAAGAAAGATTGACTGTTAAGCCACTCTGAGCTTTGCATCTTTGGGAGGCGATTAAGGGTCTCCTAATGGCTCTCAGCACCTTTAACAAAGGACACTTCCCAAGGATGCTTTTGGGGGAAGCCATGGCTGTTTAAGTACTTTTTAAATACATGTTAAGTACTTTGGCCACCTCATGAGAAGAGAAGACTCCCTGGAAAAGACCCTGATGTTGGGAAAGAGAGAAGGGGACGACAGAGGATGAGATGGTTGGACAGTGTTCTCGAAGCAACTGGCATGAGTTTGGCCAAACTGCGGGAGGCAGTGGAAGACAAGGGTACCTGGCGTGCTCTGGTCCATGGGGTCACGAAGAGTCGGACATGACTGAACGACTGAACAACAACAACAACATGGCTGTTTAAAGTGGTATGATACAGTTCGGGCATGCGCAAAGCATGATTTTCGGGTCGCGTACTTTTCGGGTTATGAACGGCAACCCGGAACCAATTAAGTACGTAACCCGAGGTACCACTGTATTGGGAAATGATATATAATGAATTGAAAAAGATGTTTAAAATAACATTTGTTAAAAAAAAAACCAGAAGCATTTCTTTTGAGAATTATAGAGACAGAACTACCTAAATTGTATAGAAATTTGTTTATGTATGCTACTACAGCAGCAAGAATGTTACTTGCCCCAAAGTGGAAAGAAGCAGAAGTCCCAGTAAAGGAAGAATGGATACAAAAACTCATGGAATGTGCAGAAATGGTGAAACTTACTGGAAGAATAAGAAATCAACCAAGAAACTTTTAATAAAAGAATGGAAATGGTTTATTGAATGTTTACAGATAAGTTGTAAACAGATTAAAAAAATTAGCGGGATTAATATAATAACCTGCAGTTTTATAAGAGTGTATATCTACAGTAGATAAAGAAATGAGCAAGTTAAACGAATTTGGATATGCAGAAGATAGAAAAAATGAGTTTAAGGAACCGCAGAAAGAGGGTGAAGGAAGTCAAATTTTGTAATGTTAAATGGATTGTAAAACTAATGGAATGTATAAATTTGAAAATTTTAAAAACAGAAACAGAATGTCTCGGGTTGGAGCTGGCTACAGTGGATGCTAAATTCCAGCTGCCAGCGCCATATGTGGAAGAGCTTATGTGTGTGGCTCAGGGGTCAGCAACCTTTTTCAGCCGTGGGCCGGTCCAGCGTCCCTCAGACCATGTGGTGGGCCGGACTATATTTTTTGTGGGGGTAAATGAACCAAGTCCTATGCCCCACAAATAACCCAGAGATGCATTTTAAATAAAAGCACACATTCTACTCATGTAAAAACATGCTGATTCCCGGACCGTCCGTGGGCCGGATTGAGAAGGCGATTGGGCCGCATCCGGCCCTCGGGCCTTAGGTTGCCTACCCCTGGTCTGGCTGATGGCGCGCACTGCTTTTGGGGATGCAGCCAGGTGCTCCTAAAACACAGAGGGACCTGCTAAAAGTCAGCCTGTGGCACATCATTCCTTCGACACCAGCACTTCACTGACATAGGTGCCTTCAGTGTCAGATGTGGTTATGGGAATCGGCCTCCCAAGTCAAGGATGGGGGTGGGGGGTGGGGAATCTGTGGTCCTCCATGGGACTCCCGACTCCTTTCAGCTCCAGCCAGCACAGCCAATAGCCCAGGATGATGGGAGTTACAGTCCAACAACATCCCAGGGGGTCACGGGTTCCTTGTTGTTGTTGTTGTTCAGTCGTTCAGTTGTGTCCGACTCTTCGTGACCCCATGGACCAGAGCACGCCAGGCACGCCTATCCTTGACTGCCTCTCGCAGTTTGGCCAAACTCATGTCAGTAGCTTCGAGAACACTGTCCAACCATCTCATCCTCTGTCGTCCCCTTCTCCTTGTGCCCTCCATCTTTCCCAACATCAGGGTCTTTTCTAGGGAGTCTTCTCTTCTCATGAGGTGGCCAAAGTACTGGAGCCTCAACTTCAGGATCTGTCCTTCTAGTGAGCACTCAGGGCTGATTTCTTTGAGAATGGATAGGTTTGATCTTCTTGCAGTCCATGGGACTCTCAAGAGTCTCCTCCAGCACCAGTTCCTTAGTCCTCCTTTAAGTTCTACCAGTTTTGACTGGGTGTCAATTGCAGGTCAACGCTCTGAGGATTGTGGAAGGAATGGGAAATAATAGGTAAAGCCACTTCAATGAGAACTAGGCATAAGAATGCACGCATTTCCATATTACACTGAGGTTTTCATGCTAGCTCAGTCGGGAGAGGAGGAGACTCTAAATCTCAGGGTTGTGGGTTTGAGCCTCACACGGGGCGTTGCAAAAGGGGGTGGACTCTCTATATGATCGTCTTGGTCCCTTCCAATTCTTTGGTTCCGTTCTGCCCGATGAAGTGTTCTGTGCAGTGTTACCCTTTAATGTTGCAGTTTTCTTCCTTTACCATGTAGACTCTGCCTCAATCTCTTTATAAGGCTGAGTCTTTACATACTTGGCCTTATCCCAGAGGTAAATTTATTGAGCTACTGCTGCTGGCAAGTTTTAAGTAAAAACTCTTCCACGGTGTTATAGCAAATAACGTGTCTCCTGCCAGCCTCTTAAGTGTTATTTGTGTGTCTCACTCTGTGTGGGCGGGTGTTTGGGAGCTCAAGGCTTCGTATTTTTGCATTCCAACGCGATCACCTCGCCCCTTCTCTCCCTCCTGCAGCCCCGTTTCCCGGGCGTAAAAAAGAATGTGCTCTTAAAAATAATCCCATTTACACAATAACGTGTCATATACAGATCCAAGCCACGATAACCAGGGTAGAACTGCAAGAATCGCCCAACAGCCCCCGCCAATATAAAGCTACGCAGCGCAGGATGCTGTCGTGTGTGTGTGTGTTTGTGTGTGTGTGCGCAAAGCGAGAGGCGCATTTGCCCTGGACTTGTTGCTTCTGCCAAGGGCGAGGCGCGGATTTCAGCCGGGAGCGCAGGAGTTTGGGGGGGGGGGGCGCACCACTTTCAGCCGCCGCCGCCGCTGCTTTGATCTTGCAAGGGAATCCAGAAGAGCTCTCTGCTGCCTCGGCTCTTTTCTCTCTCCACCCTCCCTCTTCCTCTCCTTCTCCTTTTCCGCTGGATCGCGGCCGAGTTGCGAGCGTGGCCTGCTCGGCGTTCCCGGGGCTGCCTCCTTTTCCCCCTTCCCCTCTCGGCGCGTCGGGCTTAAATGAGAAACATCGAAGGGGCGGGCCCTGCGAGAGCGTGTAATCGGAGAGCTCTGCCTTTCTGTCTGACATGCACATGCCGCTCTGCCTGAAAAGGCGGCGAGCGAGCCGAGAGGCAGGCAAAGCGAGGAGACAGGGCGCCGGCAACGCTCAGCTCCGGAGTGGGAAAGCCGCGCAAAGCCCAGGAGGAGGAAGGAGCAACAGCAGCAGCGGCAGCAGGAGAAAGGCGGCGGCTTGGAGCAAAACTCGCGCGCCAGCCCGGGGATTTCTGCATCTGGAAGGCGGCGGCTGCAACAGCAGCAGCAGCAGCAGCAAGCAGCACTTTCGCCTTCCTTCCCGGCGCTGCATCCGGAAAACGCCTCTAGCGTGAAACTGACCACCAGCTGCAGCCCTTGAGCGCAAAGGGGTTAGCAGGCGGGCGAGGAGGGACAAGGGACATCGCCGGATTCCGGGGCTTGGGAAGCAACAGCAGCTTTCGCGAGACCCGCTGCCATCTCGCTCCGGATTGTGTGCGTGTGGACGTCCATCTGAGGCTGAGTGCGGCTGCTGGCGATGCCCAGGCGGCACCTTTCTGTCGGCGGCTAGGCTAGGCTCGGAGCGTTGGCAGCGACGCCGTGCTAAAGGGAACGCCACTTTGAAGAACTGGCGCGCTCTCCCTCTCCTGCGTAAAGGCGTGCGCGCGTCTCCGCCTTGATCCCCAGCGCCGTGTGCCACTCGGACGGGTGCGCGCGGCTTCCCGAGCAGCTGCCTGCCTGCGCCTCCTTCCTCTGGCGAATGTGAGGAGTTTCCCTCCGGCGTCCTGATCCTTTTTGGAAGTGGATTTTGCGCGCGCGCGTCTGTGTGTTTAAATCAGCGAGCGGCACGGAGGGAGCACCGAAGGGGACTCGGAAGTCTTGGCGAAGGGGAGTCTCCGGCTCGGTGTCCCCTCGGAGAGGAAGAGGACGAGAAGGGAGTTGCGAAGGAAACACCTCGCTCCACACCATCCACCCGCGTCGCCGAGCCCACGCCGCTTGGGAGGAATCGCCCTTCTGCCGCCAAGCATTTCCTCCCCAAAATGGATACGTTTCCTCTCCTCTGGGCACTTCTGCTTCTGCACCTGGTCGGATCCGGAGTCACGGGGCAAGCAGGTAAGGCAAACCAGAGTATTCCCAACGTTCATGTCAACGATTTTGCCTTTTATATTTTAGGGGTGTGGGTTGGGGGAGCGAGCGAGTCCCCTTTGCGCTGCCAAATTTCTCCAGTGGATCTGCTGACATCCACGAACCCAGAACTCTTCTCCTTCCCCCAAATCCAACTTTCACCTCCAGTGGAGTTGGCTGTAGCGGTGATGGTACGCTTTGCAATAGGCAGGCTGTTTAGGGTTTCCTTTTTTTAATGCTGTTGTCACATATGGAATAAATCAAAGGTTTGAAAATATTACAAGTCTCCTCGACTTGCAGTTTTTTTCCGGGGGCGGAGGCAAGACTCTTTTTCTCCCACCCACCCCCCTTCACTCCGCTTATGCGGAGCATAATTCCCCGGAGAGCTGCCCAGAAGAGCTCTCTATCTTTGAGCAGAAAGACATAATAAATCATTTATACGCTTGGGATGCATTTCGCAGATTCCCCACGTTTTCATCTCTTGCAAATGAAAAGGGGGAACCAGCGGGCTTCCAGAAGTCGAAAAGCTGCTGGCGTTTTCTGAATACTGTACAGTTGAGGGGAGAAAAAGAACATCACACCTATTTTTTTTGCCTGGTATCTTAACAGCTGCTGTAACTGGGGTAAGTGCTGGTGTCTCCCAGCCCCTACACACCCCGTCGTGTGTCTTTGCTTACAGAGAGAGAGAGAGAGAGAGGGAGAAAAGAGCCCGCTAAAGAGAAATCATTAACAGCAAAGCACGGACAAACAGGGAGCAGGACAACCTTGCAAAGTAGCATGGAAACTTTTCTTGGTGGAGCTGATCAACCCCCCCCCCCCAAAAAAAAACAACAGGCGGGGGTGGAAGGAGAAATAATTAAGGCAAGGCCATGCTGAGATAATGGGAGACTGCTTCCCCCAACCCAAACCGCAATGAATTATTATTATTACCAAAAGTAAAACGGTCTTGTTTCTTTAAAAACAAAAACAAAAAAACCTCCTCCTCCAGTCTTGTTACTGAAAAAGGAGTCTGGAGCTAATCCCCGCTTACTGGCGAAGAGGGCGCACTAAACCCGTCCGCCTTAATTACTCCATCTGAGAGCTGACACTCATTTCCTCCGAATTAGCCACCGAGCAGGCAGTGAAAACTCAGATAAGGCAGATTAGAAGCAAAACAACGGGATTTGGGAGAGGGAGGGAAGACGAGCGAGGCAGTACCAGCCTTGGAGAGGCGCTCAGAAGGCGAGGGAATGATGCTATCCCTGCAGGCGAGTGGTCGGCATCCCCGCCTCGCGATTCTTCCAGGCTTGTCTTCTTAGAAGCCAGCCCCGCTCTGTTCATTGGGGCTTCCTCGCGAGTAAGCGTGCTAAGGATCTCGGCGGTGCTTGCCTGCGCACGTTTACGCGCAAGCAAGCTTCTCCGAGCTCTCTGGGGCTGGCTGACCCCCAGGTAAACTGCACCCACCACGGTGCCAAGCTGAACCTCAGCCGGTCATCCTCGCACGAATCCTGGCGAGGGGTACGCGTGTTTAATTTTAAAAAACAAACAGACGAGGAAACCATTTTGCCGGTGAGGAAACTAGGGTGTAGTTTGAGCCGGGGATCTCCAGGCCCCGGAGATCAAGTCGTAGGGAGCGGCCCTGAGCATAAGCAGAGTGCCTTTCTCGCAGAGCACCTCGGCCAACGCATCTAGGGGCGGAGAGCGCGCGGCCTCCGCGTCAGAGGCTGGGCTCCTTAAGTGGATTTGAGCCCCGGAACCTCTCTGAGACAAGGAAGGCCTGGCGGAAAACCAGAGAGAAAACCCCTCTCCATCCTAGCCTAGGCTAGAGCTGAACCCATGCCGCAAATCGCAGGCGGCGGCGGCGGTTCCAAAGTGTTAAACCGGGCAGCCTTGGCACCCCGTGGGTGTTTGTCTGGCCACAGAAACCCCTGCCAGCATTCAAGGGCGGCGGCACCCGATTGCAGCAAGGCAAGCGAAGCGTTTTATTGGTGGGTGGGCGGACGCCCTGTTTGAAATGCAGGCTGCATATTTTAACCCCCCACCACTTATTTTTCTCTTTGTATTTCTGGACGTTCTCTCTACCCCCCCCCCCACCCGTTTCACGCCTAGCTGCGAAACCTCCGGCCGGTCCCTTGGCCAGGGCCGCGTGCGTAAAAGCGCCCGGCGCCGAGCGAGCACTCTCTTCCATCCCGGGTCTCTCCCGGCGGCGCTTCGTGCGGCGGGCGCAGAGCGTGCTGCACGCCGCCAGCAGCAGCAGCAGATTCTCCCTTTTGGCAAGGCTTGAACCTTGCGGCAGTGCCCGCCTCTCCTGGGCTAGGCGGCGTGTAAACAAATGCATCAAGTAGTCCCGTCAGGAGAAGCTGCCTTTGCGAGGAGGCTTCTCTTGCTTGCTTCCAGCCTCTCCTCCCCTCTCCACGCCAGCCGCTCTCTACCATCACTCCGCCCCTCCGCTTAAAAACAACCCCGCAGCTTTCCTTCGCAAACAACGCCTTTTAGGAGAAGTTACCAGCTCACTTGCTGAAGGCAGGGGTCGGGCACCTCCGCCTTCCCTCGCAGGGCGAGAGGTTTGCCCGCTTCTTGATCTTTACCCCTGCTAGGGCGAGAGAGAATGGATGGATGGAATGCCCGCCTGGCCTGCCATGTTTGTGTGTGGCTAGCTGCAAACTCTGCTCTCATGGCTGTAAAGACCAGCTACTACAGTATACAGTATAGAGAAGGGAGCCTTGGGGGGGGGGGATACAGATGAATTTGATGATCTATGAAACAAGTGATATGAGAATGGACCCATTTGTGCTCCAGGGTGAGGGATGGCGGCATCGCCTTAGTTCCCCCCAAAAGAGGAAAGCATAAAACTGAAACATGCCCAGGCCTCCACACCCAGCAACCAACCAAAACAACATCTAGAGGGTAGAGTGTGTGAAGCATACATGTTGGCAGAAGGTAGGTCCAGGGGAGGGAGACTCAGTCTGATTCTTGTATCTGCCTTTGGTTATCCCTTAAGGGTGCTCTTAACTTGCTTCAGTGGCTCATTTGCTCAGAGAGTAAACCAGGGCACCAAAGGAACGGAAAGGAGGAAACTAGGGGCTCTGCTCTCCAGTTTGGACTGGGGATAAGACCCCAATCTGGGGTAAAAAAGTGATGCGGGATAATGAAACATACTTCCTTGCTCTCCCGGAGCTGTTAGCCCTAGCGATCGCCTGGGTTTAGCATGTGTGCTTCTCTGAAAAGCTGATGTGCACATTCCCAAGAGCTGCTCCAGAGTGGGTTTTTGACTCCTGGGGATAAGCAAGGTGGTTGCCGGGAGCTGTATTTTCCCTTGCAAAACCCCTCTCCTCTTAAGTAGATTATGAGCCATCTCATCATTGCCACTGTGCTGTGGAATCCCTCCAGGGGATCCGCTCCTCTTCCCCCACCCCCCCCACCCCGCCAGATGATTTAAGTGAAAACGGCAGGGAAAGCAGAAACATGTGATTGAATAATGGAGGTGGGTGGGGTGAGGAAAAGGGGAAGCGGCAGCAAAAATGCAAGCTTGTTCCCGAATTCCTGGCACTCGTGCTGTGCTGCGGAGAGAGGGCTGCTGTCTTGGAGACTGCAGTACAACCTCTGCTGGGCAGCCACCAAGACTGGGTTGGGGGGCAAGCCACTTTCCCAGAGGGGCACAGCACACACAGGCAGGCTGAAGTAAGGGGGGGGAGGGCCTGGGGTGTCAGGTGTGTGGCGCTGTTGAAGATTTTCAGGCAGTAGTACCCTAGCCTCCCTTGCCCAGCTGTTGAGCCCTGGAGAGTACCCATTTAGGCAGAACGCAACAGCTGCCGAGCAATCTGTGTGGAGGAGCCTCATCGGAGCTGCCTGCTCCTTCCAGGCCCCAGAGCTCTTGGGGGGGGGGGCAGGATCTGTAAGCATGCGCAGGGGCAAGCATGGCTGGCGAGAAATGGAAAGTGTGGCAAGGGGTGTCTTGGCGGGTTAATCTGCCACGGCACAAACTTGCTTTCGGCAAGTCAGGTATTGCTTGTCCATACCTGAAGATTGAGGTGTATATTTTCTTGGATTCACGGAATCGTAGAATTGTCAGACACCCCCCCCCCAGGTTCATCTAGTCCAACCCTCTGCAATGCCGGAATCTCGACACGCCACCCCCCACCACCCAATTCAAAACCTTACCGGACCCTGCTTAGCATTGCAAATAAAAAATGTAATTGCATACCAAAAATGTGGTTTTTCTGGGTTTTGAGCATGTGGATGGCGCTTGCTAGGGCTGCCTGGAGCAGCTGTACCTGCTTATGGCTCAATGCGGGTTGCAGAGGTGTGTGTGTGGGGGGGGGGGGGGAGAGAGAGAAGGTGAGGTTGCTGAACGGACAGGGCTGCCTTCCTGGCTCAGCAGATTGTCCGAAGCAGCCTTTGGAGTCCCTCCCAGCGCTTAGGATTCTGTGAATAAGGAGCATCTTGGTTTGGGCTCTGCAGCTGTGGTGTTCAGAGAGCCCTCTCTGGCGCACGCGGAGAGATTTGCCGGCAGAACTGCAGGTGTCAGGATTCCGCCCCCCCCCCCCGCCGCAGCGCAATGATGTAACTTTTTCTCCCGGCCGCCGTGGGGGATTTTCTGTATGCTTTAAGTTCCAGCTGATGCTTGATCCAAACCAAATGGCACCGCGAACAAGAGTTAGGGAGAGGTGTAAAAACAGGTGGCTGGGATTCTCTGTGGTGGCTGCTGGAGAAGACAGCGGCTAAGTTTGCTTCCCACGTTGTTCGCGGGCTGAAATGTAGCAGCGTGTGGTTCCAGGGGTTTTTCTTTTGCTCAGTCCAGTCTTTGTGGCTGACTCTCTCTTCCTTTCCTTTCAGGCAGGGAGGGCTGCTGTCCCTGTTTGTAGCGAAGAACAATCTCTTTTTACCACTTGGCATTGATTTGCTTAGGCCACTGAAGCGGAAACAAAACCCAGGCAATCCATAAAAATTCTATTAAGACAAAGATTACCCACCCAAACAAAATACAAGAACACGGGTAAGACAAATCAGCTCAGAGTCCCTAAGTGGTACCTTTTAATGGGCTTCCCATACAGGATTGAGGCTTATTATGGCTGTGGGAGCTGTAAATGGTTGGAAAGGTGGACCAGTTGGAATGCAGAAGACCGGCGAATGTCCAGCCGATGTAGCTGAGCTGAGAGTTCTCGCATCATATAAGGAGGATTTATTAATTTTCATAAGCTGGGGGTGTCCCATGCGAATGTGGCTGGGCAGCATCTGTGTTTGCTGTCTGAAGTTATCGCTGGCTTGTTTGCAGCCTACGAGCCGCTGCTGCTTTTAGAAAAACTTTCCTTGCACCAATTTTGAATGAACTGCCTAGTCCTCAAGGTTTCAGAGATAAATTAGATGCTGCTGGCAAACAGATGTGAAAGCTTTCAGATTCAAGTATGCAAGTAAAAGGGACGCGGGTGGCGCTGTGGGTTAAACCACAGAGCCTAGGGCTTGCCGATCAGAAGGTCGGCGGTTCGAATCCCTGCGACGGGGTGAGCTCCTGTTGCTCGGTCCCTGCTAGCAGTTCGAAAGCACGTCAAAGTGCAAGTAGATAAATAGGTACCGCTCCAGCAGGAAGGTAAACGGCGTTTCTGTGCACTGCTGTGCTTCGCTAGAAGCGGCTTTGTCATGCTGGCCACATGACCCGGAAGCTGTACGCCGGTTCCCTCGGCCAGTAAAGTGAGATGAGTGCCGCAACCCCAGAGTCGTCCACGACTGGACCTAATGGTCAGGGGTCCCTTTGTTGTTGTTCAGTCGTTCAGTCGTGTCCGACTCTTCGTGACCCCATGGACCAGAGCACGCCAGGCACCCCTATCCTTCACTGCCTCTCGCAGTTTGGCCAAACTCATGTTGGTAGCTTTGAGAACACCGTCGAACCATCTCATCCTCTGTCGTCCCCTTCTCCTTGTGCCCTCCATCTTTCCCAACATCAGGGTCTTTTCTAGGGAGTCTTCTCTTCTCATGAGGTGGCCAAAGTACTGGAGCCTCAACTTCAGGAAAAGAAGCCTGCCTTCTTTAGGTTTACAAACTTTCAGCTTTGTAAATTAGAAGACGCGTCAAGACTTTTCAAGGACTGCTGCAGGAGCAAGATCTGTGCAACATGTCCACCAACTGTAGTTTAGCATCTGCCGTGTTTGTGAAAATGCATTAATGAGATGTAACGATGGTTTGCGGCTCTCCGGCTTCTGATATGTTTTCGCCACGGCCTTCGGTGCTGCTCAGCAAGTTCCCAGCTCTGGCTTTCAGTGTAAATTTTAAGGGGTGCTTAAGAACCCAAGGAAGGGGGGGCAGATGCCTCGCAAAGGAAGCCCCCTCATTTTCGGAGCCGAACCATTCTCGATCTCTCCACCCTCAGGAACAATTCCAGTTGCAAATGAAACTCTGCCTGTTGTTGCTTTTTCCCACGTGAGGAGGAAATTGTGGCTAATGCTTCATTTCAGCTGATTGATTTCTCCTTAATACCGGCATAAAGTTAATAGAGGAGAGCAGAGCTGTGATTAAGCTATATCACCCCAGCCGCTTGACTTAAGTTTGATTGAATCTCTGTTCTTTACAAATATAATCAAAGAGGCCTGAAACTTGCTTTGGATGAGCAAAGCTGTTAATGATAAAGAGGAGGAGGAGGAGGAGGAGGAAGGGCCAACCTGGTGTAATACGGTAGACATCAGTGGGACTACTCCTGTGTAAAAGTTACTCGGGAAGGTGCGCCCCGAAGGGTGCACATTCAAGATAATTTAATGTGGTTGAGGATTATATCCTTTAAGGCAGTGCGTTCACTCTTTTGGACTTTCATGGGGGTAGTTTTCGGTGGGATTCCCGGCTATTTTCAATGCCTGTAAATCTAATGCAGTTCTTTATTGTGAACACAGAATTGGCAGGGTAGCGATGGCAACTCCTGTGTGGTTTAGCTATAGCTGCAAGTAAAAGGGGAGTCAGTAAAGAGTTGATTTTCCAAGGCGGGGGTAACGCTTCAAAGTCGACCTTCCTGCTTAAGCAAATGTGAAAACTCATAACCCAGGAGAATAGCAGGAGCCACGCTTATTTATGTGATTAATTTAATTTAAATGTTTATCAACCCACACTCTTATAAAGCATTGCGCGTATATACAGGTGAAACTCGAAAAATTAGAATATCGTGGGAAAGTCCATTTATGTAAGCAATTGTTTTCATTGGCTGCTGGAGTTTAATATATGAGATAGACTCTTGACGTGCGAAGCGAGATATGTCAAGCCTTTGTTTGTTATAATTGTGATGATTGTGGCGTGCAGCTGATGAGAACCCCAAAGTTGAAATTGTTAATTTGGGGTTCTCATCAGCTGTACGCCGTAATCATCACAGTTATAACAAACAAAGGCTTGACATATCTTGCTTTGCATGTCATGAGTCTATCTCATGTATTAGTTTCACCTTTTAAGTTGAATTACTGAAAGAAATGAACCTTTCCACGCTATTCTAATTTTTCGAGTTTCACCTGTATATACAAATATATATAGGCACCTTTCACCCTACAAGCTAGGCATTGGAGGTCCTTTGCTTCTGCTGGAGATTTTGTGTTTGCAGCAATTTGCGTTTAGTGTTTATTGAAAGTTGTTTGATTGATTGATAGCCCTGGAAGGTGGAGCCCAACCTCCCTGCCTGCCGCTCCTTCCCTCCCCTGTTTCTTTCTGCTCTCTTCAGAAGGAAGTTATTGACTTTCTTTTATTGCCCTGGTCCTGACCCAGACAGACCACATCTGAAGGCTGCGGTGGTGGGAGTTTTGTCTCCAGGGCTGTTTATCGCTGGCCCTTTTGGCTCACGCTTCCAATTTAAGCTCTTGTAGCGAAGAGGCCACCTGCTGGTTTAGGCATCGGTTGCAGACTCGGAGGAACCCTTTTGGAGTATTCAGTTCGGGGAGACTTGCCTGTGCAGTGCTGGTCTTCAAGCTCCAGAACTTGAGCCCAATTTACTGAAGGTAAAGAAACGTCCTGTAACCCGGTAGATCTCTGCCTTTAGAAAAGCATATGAGCTACATTAAATCCACAGTTCGGGAAGCAAGGAGCAGGGGGGTGCAACAGCCTGGTCCTGTTCCAGTTGCGTCTACTACAGTTTGAAGAGATGAAAAGCTACCATTTGGCCAGCCCCCTTGTTACAAGGCAAGCCCACGTGGTCACCTGCGGGCGGCTCTGAATCTCAACCCTGCAGCGTGCTCCGGTCAAGAGAGGAAAAAGCGCCCTGGAGAAAAGTGACTAAAGGGCAGGAAAATGTCTGCATGACATAGCCGTGTGCTGCAACAGAAGAGCGAAAACAAGGCCCTGTTCTGCAGCCCTAAGTAAAGGTAAAGGGACCCCTGACCATCAGGTCCAGTCGTGTCCGACTCTGGGGTTGCAGCGCTCATCTCGCTCTATAGGCCGAGGGAGCCGGCGTTTGTCCGCAGACAGCTTCCGGGTCATGTGGCTAGCATGACTAAGCCGCTTCTGGTGAACCAGAGCAGCGCACGGAAACGCCGTTTACCTTCCCGCCGGAGCGGTCCCTATTTATCTACTTGCACTTTGATGTGCTTTCGAACTGCTAGGTGGGCAGGAGCTGGGACCGAGCAACGGGAGCTCACCCCGTGGCAGGGATTCGAACCGCCGACCTTCTGATCAGCAAGCCCTAGGCTCTGTGGTTTAACCCACAGCGCCACCTGGGTCCCTTCTGCAGCCCTAGTCACACATTACTTTATGGGGAGCGAGGCTGTGGTTTTAATCTCACCACTGCTGTTGGCTCATAATATTCCTGCAACAGCAGCAGGTGAGGTGCAGTTTCTGGCAGAGAAATTCACACCCGCAAGCACTCCGGTGTAGGACTGTCCCAATTGCACAGCGCTGCTACGCACGAGAAGGTGTAGGCAGCCATGTTTGTTGAAGGAGGAGGACCCAGCGATGAGAGCCAGGCCAACACTGTGGCCCCACTTGACTGTCAGCACAGATATCTCTGGGTGATTTAGCTTGAGGAAGTTCCTTCCCTACTCCAGTTACTGGTAATTCCTCCAAAATGACCAAAAATGCTTAAAACGTACTTTTTTATTCCACTGGTTAAATTTGTAGACCACCCTTAGCAGCATCAGAGTGATGCTCTTCAATCAATATCAAGACATGCACAACAGATATATCAAAATGCACTACAGTGATTAAAATACTGTATATTCTGGCGTATAAGACTACTTTTTAACCCAGGAAAATCTTCTCAAAAGTTGGGGGTCGTCTTATACGCCGGGTGGAGAATCTGCGGTCAAGTATATCTCAAACTCTATATTTTAACTGGAAAAGTTGGGGGTCGTCTTATACGCCCAGTTGTTTTATACGCTGGAAAATACGGTAATCAATTAGTGAAACTTCCAGTAGGACTAACAGCATGAGAATGCTTAACACCAGTGGGTGGTCTTACTGATTTGCTGCAGATGACTGGGAGAATGAGAGTGATGGGTTTCCGCCAGCAAATGAAAACAAAGCTTCCATCATCCATACTGCCATTTTGGACTTTTGATCCAGTGACAGTTCCATAGTTGTGGGGCCACAACTAAGAAGGCTCTTGAACATGTCGCTATGTAGCAGCTCGAGACCACTGACAGGGCAACAATAAGAGATGTCCCTACTGACCACGTGACCCAGAATGGGTGGTAGGGGAGGAAGTGCTTCATCGAATACCTGGAACCCTGGGCCATGCGGGACTTTAAATACCAGCACTAAATTTGGGCCTGGTAGTATATTGCTCGCCAGTGCAGCTTTCGCAAGAGGTGCAATGTGTTATATGACTGCGTGCAGATGCACTAGGCAATAACGGAGTGACAATGTTTTGTGCTAGCTGCAATCTCCAGACTGTCTTCAAGGGCAGCTGAACATTCAGCATTGCAGTAATCTAAACATGAGGCTTAACCTGGCAAATATTTGTGATCCTGGAAGGCCGTAGCTGGCAACAGGCATTCCTTACTCCTAAGGCCCCTTGTGCTGCACTAACCATGCTGGATCCAGGACTCAGACTACAGGCCTGCTTCTTCGGGGGGAGTGCAACTGTGTCTAGGACAGACCACAAGCTAATTCCCAGAGCACCTCCCCTCTTGTCAGGATCAACCGCCAGTTTATTGGCTTGTAGAGCTGGGTGTCATAGGGATGGCACTAAGCTCCAAATCCATGGATGGCCACAGTATTGGACAGAAGAGAACCCTATGGGACCCCAAGCAAGATTGCTAGGACACCGGACAGGAGTCACACGATGCTACCCTCGGGAACCAGCCCTCCAGGGAGCAGTGGGACTATCGCAGGAGGATCCTGTGGTCAGTGGTATGAAAACCTGCTGAGAAGAATGAGCAGGATTGTATCCCGCTCCTCTCTGTCCCAAGAGAGGTCATCGGCCAGAGTGACCAAAGCTGTTCTGGTCTTCAAACCAGACCTGAAGCCAGATTGAAATGGGTCAAGATAATCTACCTAATCGAAACATACCTTGAATAACAAAAGAGGATGTTGGCAGGTGATGAGCTGGTGGATGGCTATGACAACCGTGAAGAGTCCATGGTGGTCCTCTTAAGGAAAAAGACCACCACCACCACCTCTTTCAAGGTAGGAAGAAACACCCTCTCCCACAGTGAGGCATTTATCACCCCCTGGGCACACTCATCAGTCCCCACCAGCTCGTTTTGAAAAGTGAAGGTGTGCAAGGTTCAGGAGAGCATGTAGTAGGGTGGAACTCTCCAAGCATCTTCTCAACATCCTGGGAATCCAATAGCCGAAAGTGATCCCATATAGCATGACCAGGCAGTGCCCTTGACATTTTGCTAGGACCGGGACTAATTGTAGCATCAACATCTGACCAAAGGTGAGTGGCCTTATCCTAACGCAAGCAGAAGCATATCGGCGCAGGACGAGAGGATGGAAGGGGAACTGACTGAAAACATCGCATGACCTCTCCACAAGCGTGGAAGCTATGCAATGCCAGTGCATCTTGCACTGATGCATCTTGGAAGGGAGAACATCCCACTTCCAAGGGGCTACCACTGAAAAGGCCCTCTCACATGCCAGTGCCCCGCAAGCCACATTTGGGGTGGTGTCACCAGGAAAAAGCCCCCCTACCCCGGCTGATCTTAGCACTCGGGCAGGTTGGTATGGGAGAAGGTCCTCTAATGGAGCTTAAATATAAATTATGGCGATAAAGCATGGACGAGACATCATGCACAAACTCCTCGCCAGTGTGGTGTCGTGGTTAAGAGCGGTAGACTCGTAATCTGGTGAACCGGGTTCGCTTCCCCGCTCTTCACATGCAGCTGCTGGGTGACCTTGGGCTAGTCACACTTCTCTGAAGTCCGTCAGCCTCACTCACCTTACAGAGTGTTTGTTGTGGGCGAGGAAGGGAAAGGAGAATGTTAGCCGCTTTGAGACTCCTTCGGGTAGTGATAAAGCGGGATATCAAATCCAAACTCCTCCTCCTCCTCCTCTTCTTCTTCTTCTTCTTCTTCTTCTTCTTCTTCTTCTTCTCTGCCTTATGTGAAGTCTGGAGCACCTCAGAAACAACCAGCCGGCTTTATTTAATATTTCAAAATTGGAAGTTGTTCAGGACAATGTCCTCCATGGTGCCCCTGCACACCCAGCGATGTAAATGTGTCAATACCTGTATCCCATCTGGCTGTCACTCTATTGGGAGCAGGTTTTTAAGCTGGTGGTGGTGAATGAAGCAGGTCTGGTTGTCCCTCTGCCCCGTTTCCCATTTTGTTTCATTCAAATAGGAGGCAAGGGAGGGCATGTTTGTACCTGGGACCAGGCAGGTCTGGCCTCTGCTTTGAATCCCATGGCCTTGTTAGCTGGCTTCAGCTATAATCCTTCTCTTTCAGCCTCAGTTCCCCATCTATCATATGGGAATAATAATGGCTAGTCTTGCTGAAATGCATAGGGAATGGAAGGGAGTGATAACGATGATGCATTTTGCACAGTAAAAATGTTACATCGGATGATGATTATTAATAACTAGAAACCAATGGCTGGTTGGAATCAATATATGAAATTCTTGCACTCCTTTATCTCCTCCGCATCCCGTCTTTAACCAGCACTCTGTTCAGCACTGTTGTCGCTGTGTGTAAATGGCTGTTTCTTTGTGTATGATGAAGAAGAATGAGGCATCTGCATTCTAACCCACCTCCCACCAAACCCCAAAGGCCAAATCTGGAGTATGAGACTCTTAATCTCTTTTTTATAGTTTATGTTTGGGTTTTCGAGTTTACAAACAATCACAAAGGAAACAGATAAGATATAATCAATAACCCCCCCTCCTCCACTTTTGTGGGTCCTCATGTCAACCTTTCCTCCTGCATCTCATCTGTTACTTCGGTTCTATCAAATCGTTAATGAACCCATAGGTGAGACTCTTAATCTCAGGGTCATGGGTCTGAGCCCCACATTGGACAAAAAATTCCTGCATTGCAAGGGATGGACTAGATGACACTAATGGTCCCTTTGAGCTCTATAAGCCTGTGTTTCTGCACTCATTGTACAACCCTGAATTCCTGAGAGGGCAATCCCCAATTTGTTCCTCTGCAAATTCTCACCAAACTATTTAACTAGCAATAAATTGTAATGTGGGAAGCTGGATTTTTCCAAATTCAGACGTTGTTGTTCAGTCATGTCCGACTCTTCATGACCCCATGGACCAGAGCACGCCAGGCACCCCTATCCTCCACTGCCTCCTGCAGTTTAGCCAAACTCATGCCAGTCGCTTTGAGAACACTGTCCAACCATCTCATCCTCTGTCGTCCCCTTCTCCTTGTGCCCTCCATCTTTCCCAACATTGGGGTCTTTTCCAGGGCGTCTTCTCTTCTCATGAGGTGGCCAAAGTCTTGGAGCCTCAACTTCAGGATCTGCCCTTCCAGTGAGCACTCAGGGCTGATTTCTTTAAGGATGGATAAGTTTGATCTTTTTGCAGTCCATGGGACTCTCAAGAGTCTCCTCCAGCACCATAATTCAAAAGCATCAATTCTTCTGCGATCAGCCTTCTTTACGGTCCAGCTCTCACTTCCGTACATTACTACTGGGAAAACCATAGCTTTAACTATACGGACCTTTGTCGGCAAGGTGATGTCTCTGCTTTTTAAGATGCTGTCTAGGTTTGTCATTGCTTTCCTTACAAGAAGCAGGCGTCTTTTAATTTCATGACTGCTGTCACCATCTGCAGTGATCATGGAGCCCAAGAAAGTAAAATCTCTCAAATTCAGACATGCCCCCCCAATGTTTTTTTTGGGGGGGGAGGGGGGAATATTAATTTTAGTGATGTTTCAAGGACGGAGTCCTTGATATTGTTCGATATGCACCTGTAAGGTGATTGAGTTTTCCAAATATTGAGGATTCTTTAGTCTCAGAAATGCCCAATGTCTTTCTGAAGGGTGGAATTCAGAAACTGTTGAGTCCAAAAAGGGGGGGGGGGGCAAAAGTTGAGAAGCTGTTAATAATGCAGTCCCAGAAGGCCCAAACATATTACTATATAATTCCAAGAAATTGGAATGTATATATTAGAAAACGCACAGCTCCCTCACGCTCTTTCCCTTGAGTCCTCCTCTCTCCCATTCCAACCCTGCAGTTAAGCAACATTCATAAGCACAACACATTACTGCATGAAAGGCTCAGTATATTTTACAAGAACAAATGTAAACATTCCCAGCAAATCTACTTCAAGTGGCTTTCTTTGCCAAGTGCCGCTGCCTCACTGTGGGAATGAGTGAATAGTTACATTTAAATAAATAGGAAACCCAAAGGAAGCAGTCCTCGCTTCCTTTGCTTGCCAGCACACGGTGTGTAAGGCAGGAAATGGTGGGAGCCTGTTTGGTGGCGCGGTGAGGATGTGATTCAAAACCAATCTGCTTGGAATAAACTTCCATTGAAATCAGTGTGAAATTTTAACTTTTTAGCATAGTCCTGTTGGCCATGGCTGATTCGCAGCGTAAGAGGAAGAGTTTGGATTTGATATCCCGCTTTATCATTACCCAGCTAACATTCTCCTTTCCCTTCCTCCCCCACAACAAACGCTCTGTGAGGTGAGTGGGGCTGAGAGACTTCAGAGAAGTGTGACTAGCCCAAGGTCACCCAGCAGCTGCATGTGGAGGAGCGGAGACGCGAACCCGGTTCCCCAGATTACGAGTCCACCGCTCTTAACCACTACACCACACTGGCTCTCCTAAGGATGATCTAGTAGAGATTTCTGCAGTCCTTTCCAACTCAGTTCTGTTGAGTTGGTACGTGGTACGTTGGAAGTCGAACGTAATCCGTTCTGGAAGGACGTTCGACTTCTGAAACATTCCATTTCCAAGGCGCAGCTTCTGATTGGTGTGGGGATAACCAACTTCTGGGATAACCAGTAATCCTGGAGAGCCTGCTCCCACTGGTTATGATGGGTCCGCTGGTTATGAGGTTTTACTGAAGGTTGTGAGATGTTTTCTGGAGTTCTGAAGGTTGTTACGAAGGTTTCTGAAGGTTCCAAAGAGGAAAGGATAGGCAGCGAAAAGAATAGCCAAAAGTAGGAAAGCAGCCAAATAAAAATAAGAAATAAAGAGACTGCAGTCAATGGTTGAGGTACGCTCTTCCAACTACTCTCTGTGCGCGTTCTTTCCTTAGTTTCTCTTTCATTTCTCTCTGTGCTTGTCTCGCATTACTTGTTCTCTCTCTGGTGTTTCTGAGCGCACTCGTTTTCGCTAACAGAGAGCAGGGGCCATTTATTGATAAACTGAACAGCGTCATTGCATTTGCATAAACCAATCATAACATTGCATTAATCTGTGTTTCCGGGCGGGAAACAGCTTTCGGCCGTTACTGAGAAGCTTCCTGGCGCGCTTTCTCTCAGGCGCGGAGGGATCCAGGCAGCAGTTACCAGCCGGATCTCCTTTCTTCCGTGCATTAGCGCGGAAGGTTTTTGTGAAGCGGCAAAGCGCGGGAAGTCCCAAAAACGTATTCCCACAGATTGGCTCTTGCAATCGGAAGAGCCAACCGGAAGCCTCTTGTCTGCCGCATCGGATGTTCAGCTTCCGAAAAAGGTTTGAAAACTGGAACACTTACTTCTGGGTTTCCGTTACAGGTAGGTAGCCGTGTTGGTCTGCCGTAGTCAAAACAAAATTAAAAAATTCCTTCCAGTAGCACCTTAAAGACCAACTAAGTTTGTTATTGGTATGAGCTTTCGTATGCATGCACACGAAAGCTCATACCAATAACAAAATCTGGGTTTTCGACGTTCGTGAGCCGAAACGTTCCGTAACGGAGACGATCAAAAACCGAGGTTTGACTGTAGAACACTCTCTTTGCAAAATACGGCGAGGATCTTTGCCCAGGGAAAGCAGAATTATGTCTAGAACTCGTAGAATTGCAGGCTTGCACTATTGTTTTGCAAGCGGTCACGTTCCGTTGTTGTTGTTGTTCAGTCGTTCAGTCGTGTCCGACTCTTCGTGACCCCACGGACCAGAGCACGCCAGGCACGCCTATCTTTCACTGCCTCCCGCAGTTTCACTGCCTCCCGCAGTTTCACTGCCTCCCGCAGAGAGCCAGTGTGGTGTAGTGGTTAAGAGCGGTGGTCTCGTAATCTGGTGAACCGGGTTCGCGTCTCCGCTCCTCCACATGCAGCTGCTGGGTGACCTTGGGCCAGTCACACTTCTCTGAAGTCTCTCAGCCCCACTCACCTCACAGAGTGTTTGTTGTGGGAGAGGAAGGGAAAGGAGAATGTTAGCCGCTTTGAGACTCCTTCGGGTAGTGAAAAGCGGGATATCAAATCCAAACTCTTCTTCTTCTTCTTCAAACTCATGCTAGCATGTTCCATTAGGAAGAGGCATAGTTTATGAAGGTTGCAAACCTAGACTGCTCTCAACAAGCAGAGGATAGGGTAGCAGCCTTGAGTTATTGATGTCTGGAGAGAGAGAAGGGGAGTCCTGGGTGGAATCCTTGACTAGATAGGAACAGGAAGTGGAGTTGCTTCAGCTTGCTAGCTACTGTCTTATCACGTGGTACCTTATTAATGGAATCACTTCCCATGTTCAGCTGTGAGTCATCTGGTTTTCAGTCATCTATGGGCTGGTGAACGTGGGGCTTCCTGCTTTGTCTTCCTCCTGAACTGTGGCCCGCCTTTCTCACCCTCTGCTATGCCATTCTTCCACCCCCCCTTGGGCCCCTGCCAGTCTCCTGTTATTTGAAATAAAGGGGGAGGAAGAGGTATTGACCCAGTGCTGGATCTGGTAATTAAATCCTAATCCTGTTTATATCGGTCGGGCTCCATCATCAAAGAAACGAGTGCGATATCCGAGATACTGTAATGTGACTTCGCTACATAATCTAGCAGCAGATAAAGATAAATTGTGACAAGGAGGAAGCCCTGACTTCACCACAGATGGCTTTGGTAATTAGCAAAGCAGAGTAAGGAAACATGCTGGAGGTAGATAAATTTATGTCAAAATCTGGTGTGTTTGAAAGCTTTCCTCCATTATGAAAGCCCTGTCTCAGCTCCCCAAAGGGATGTAAGATGAGAAGAGGAAAGCGTTTTAAATAGACAATAATATGGTAATGTACATCAAGAGAAAAATGCCTTTTGCAATTTTATATACGTAAAAAAAAACCCTTTAAAAAATGAGGTAAACAGTGCAGCTGCCAATTTGTATGTAGTCAAGCAAACAGTTAGGACATCAGTTGGAGATGAAGGATGAAAATCAGGTGCTTGGACACAACTGGGGTGTTTTTGTCGTCTCCCTGGGCAAGTTAGAGAAAGGAAGGGGAGGGTGGAAATCTGTTTGGGGTGACCACGGCAGAGATATTGTTTATGCAACTCTGAGCAATGTGCACTCATAAAGACTTCGAAATGTTTTGCTGAAAGCTAGTATTTTTAGAAATGGCTCTACTAAACCTAGCAGAACATATTGCGGCAGTGAGAGAGGCAGGCCTGCAGCAAATATTTTGTACACACTAACTGGTAAGTTTGGCTCCGTGGCTTCCGAAATCCTGGTACGAAGGGGATTTGTTTTTGTTTTTTTAAATGGAAATGAGGAATTGCAACAGGAAATGGACAGCTGTCGGAAGCACCGTTGAAACAACCTAGCCTGCCTTTAATTAAGAATGTTAATCAGCTTTAATAAGTCAGCGATATTTGCTTTGCTAACTTCTCTAGCCTGGAGTAGTGATAGCTGCAAAAGCAAGGAGACAGAATTCCCCATACGGTTTAGAATGGGTTTGGTCCTGTTTTGGAAACTCCTGATGGTTCCCTTTGTTTAGACTCGTCACCTTCCTTGTACCCCAGAAACTCTGTCCGCACTTGAATAGTTGGCAAATATGCTTTTTTAAAAGTGTCCAGACATGCACAGGAGAGCATAACCCAGCCAGTGAAACCAGTGCTTTTTTTCTGGGAATACCCAAGGGTAGGCAGTACTGGCCCCTTCCCCCCCCCCCCAAAAAAATGTTAAAGGTGTGGCACTTACTGTAATAACTTCATGGTTAGTACTTTTCCCCGAAACACTTGTAAGACCTGAGAGAGTTGGATGTGCCTGCATAAATCGCTCTCATTGGAAATAAGTGTTGTTGTTTTTTTAAAAAAGTGCTTTAACTATGACTGTCTTGCGCCCCGATTTCATAAGCTGTGCATAACAAAAGTTGTGTACGAAAAACAGCGTTTCTCGGGGAAGGCGCCTTAATACTGGAAACCGCTTCTAGAGTTTTGCCAAAAGAGTGCCTTTTAGAAGAGACGGACTCAGGCAGCTGCCTTATAACCCCTGAGTGGATTGTGCATGTTAAACCCTTTTCCTGTATTATATTTGTTATGTATTGAAGTTCTCACCTTGGCCACCAGGGGTGTGTGTATATAGTTTATTCTGTTGCGGTTTTCACTCAGGTCAGCTTATGCAAATGAAGGATTATAAACTGACACTCAGGGATTGGATAGCTGCAGAATATGGTTACTGTTGCGTTGTAGCTGAGTTCTATATAAGCAGGTGGCTGAGGCCTTCAGCTCAGTTCTGTTCCAGCCTGCAAATAAACAAGAGCTGTTTGGAAATCGCTGTGTCGTCTGCTGGGTCCACCCACAACTTAACAATATTTACAATGTGTTTAAGATACGGGAGTGAGTTTTCTCACACCCACGGGGCAAAGAAGAGTAAAGGAGCTCATGGAAGTCTCCTGCATGACAGCGGATTACTTCTGAGTAGACACGGCTAGCATCTTGCTGCAATTCGGCTTTTTCTCGTCGTGAAGGAGAGTGTCGGTGCACAAAAGAGCTGTGCAGATTTTGCTCCCATATTTTGACAGGCGTTGCCTGTGCACTTTTAACTTTTGCAGGGCTTGGCATTTTGCACTCTCTCTCAAAACTCTTTTTTTAAAAAATTAAAAAGAAAACCTTGCTATTATAGATGAATTCCACATAATTCTAGCACCGTGTGCTTTGGGTATGTGTGTAAGGCCATAGGGGATATGTATAGATCAACCTCGAGGCTTCACCCAGAAGCCACTTCCCTCTCTAGAAGACAGCCATTGTGTGTGCGCACATAAAGAAATGAATAAGAATAAGGAGGAATTTGCTTTGGTTTCCTAACAGGATTCCAGAGCAGTTGAGTTTCAGGACACAGCGGCCTTGTTCCGCCGATAGCCTTAGAGGAGAAAGCATCCTTCGTGGAGTTTAGGAAGCTGCCAGGTTCAGATAAGCCTGGGATCCTATCCTGTGGGACCCCCAGTAGTACTAATAAGGAAAAATTAATTTTTAACAACTGGGATGGCTGCCAAATCACGTGACCTTTAGGCGGACCAGCTGCGGTATGAAAACAAATTGCAGATTATCTAAGAACCTGGGGGTGGGAATGTGGAGGGTTGGGGGGTGGACCGAGAAGGATCCCATCTCAAAGCAGAAAATTTATCCCCTTATGATGGATAAAGAAGAGAGAGAGAGAGAGGGAGGAAAAACACCAACAAACTAGAAATCTGCTAAAGACTTCTCTCTCTCTCTCTCTCTCTCTCTCTCTCTCTCTCTCTCTCCTCCGCTCAGTGATGTGCAGTTTCCGATACAAGCACTGCATCCCCCTCGAGGTCCCAGATTACAGTAGTCTAATCCGGAAAGTGTGGCTCGATGACAGCCGAGGCACACCCAAGGGAGAGAGGGGCCAATAACCAATTTCAGTTCCCCCCCCCTCACCGCAGCCCTTTGACACTTCTAATTAATATACTTGCAAGCCGAAGGAGAATTGGGTTCTTTGCAAAAACAGCATCAACCCTCAAAAACAACTTTTTTTTAAAAACAACAACCCAACACCTCCCCTTTCCCCACATCCTGGATTCCTGCTAGCCATGACCGGGTATTGTAAATCACTGCAGCTCCTGTCATGGTTTTTAATACTGGCGCTTAGCAGAAGCACGAATTCTTCTAGTCGCCGTGTTGTAAAATAAAGGGCCGAGACCCTTTGATGTCAAAGTCAAATCGAAACCCTCAAAGGACCGGCTCCAGTGTCCTTGAGCTTCTTGATGTGTAATTACAGACAGAAAAACCACACAAACACACACACACACACACACACGCACGAGTGAGGTAGGAGTTTGCCTTAATCAAGTCTCCTGGAATGGGCTGGCATCCATCAGTGTATACTTTCAAATACGAGGTTCTTATCCTGCTGCTGTTTCTCCTCTATCAAAGTCTCTCCCGGTGCGGAAGGCGTTTTTCTCTGAATCCCGAACTCTCGGCATCGTGCTCTTACATGCTTTCCTCCCCAAACACTTTACGATCCTTCAAGACTGCTTATCTCCAATCTCAGATAAGAGGCTGGCCCACATATTGGGTAAGGGGGATAAGGGGCGCCGTCTTGGGCCCACACGCTGTGGGTGCCCAGCGTTGGCACGGGCTGTGCCACACTGTAATGACATCGCGAGGGCACGGCGCACGCGCTCTGATGCCGCGGTGGCAACTAAACCGGGGGCTCCACCTCCGCTGTTGGGCCCCGCGGTGAAGGCGCAGGCCCCAATCTAGTTGAGCCCACAGCAAAGAATTGTGGGTGCCAGGGCCCCTGGAGGTGGCGCTGGTCAGTGGGATTCTTGTCCCTTGACCCAGACTTCTAACGAGTGCCATGCCATCCGCCAGCATGCCATTGCCATCCTTTACATTCCCAGGATGCTTTGCCAGTATTGGGGGGGGGGGCAGGGGAAAGAAAGGTTCTCTGTGGTTGCTAGGAAACTACGATAGACAAGCCAATTCTCCAGCTTTGATCACAAAGCTCCTGATTTTTAGGTCAAACTGCTGCCCTCCCCTTCTATCTTCCATTTCCTTGGAGGGCCAGGCCAAGACATTTTGCTGCCTGAGGAGGAGCATAAAATGTTGCCTCCCCGAACCCTAATCCAAGGTGCAAAGTACCCATGGCGGGTCAAGTTATTTCGGCACCTGAGGCACAAAATTCTACAAATCTCTCCCCTTCCCTGGCAGTAAACACGCAATAAGAACAAGTGTTATTTCTAAAATTTGCAGTTCTTTCACGACGCCCAAAATCAAGTTGCTTCCTTCCTCGCTCCGCCTAATGGGAGGGCTGGCCCCGATTTCTTGGCACGCTTGCCGTTGTCTGCACACATGATCTCCTGCTGAAACCCTTTGGATTGCCAGGTTTTTCATGTGTGGGACCTGAACGTTTAGGCAGGCTGTGAGCTAAGCGATTGGGAGGAGCGATGGTGCTCCGGCCAGAACTGAGGCCTTTGGTGGCGTCGAGGTTCTGGGCCCAAAGCCACTTTTTGTAATATTTTGAAACGTTTCTGGCTCTTGAGGAAAAGGCCTAGGAGGAGGGTAGCCAGTGTGGTGGCCTGCAGACGTTGATGGATTCCAACTCTCATCAGCGCCAGCCAGCATGGCTGCGAACAGTGGCCAATCCTATGCTCCCAATGCTGTGACCACATCATGCTGAGCTCCCAATGCTGTGACCACATCATGCTGAGCTCCCCCCTGACCTGCCTTTCCCCTTGTTGGCACTGGCGGTCATGGGCAGCATTTGAGAAGGCCAGGAGAGCAGCACATTCTCACCTGCCTAGGCCTGTGTCAGGGATTGTCTGACTCCTCGCGAGGAGAGGGCGTGTGGAGGTCCTACTCTGGAGGAGAGCCGGGGCAGAGGTATTCCTTGTGAGGAGCGAGGGGAGAGAGGTCCTCGTCCTGAGAAGGAGGGGGACAGGAGGACTACTCGAGAGGAAGGGCTGGGAGGAGGTCCTGCTCACGAGGAGGGCAGGGAAAGAGGTCCTCATCGGGAGGAGGACTGGGAGAGCGGCCCTTCGCGAGAGGAAGTCTCTCTGAGTTACAGGGAACCCCAGCCGCTTTTGTCAACGGACTCCTCCTCCTCTAGCATTTCTCCTAAGGTCTCTCCAAGGGAGGAGGAGGTGCAGAGGCTTGGAGACTCTGGGCAAAGACACAGCAACGCCAGCCAGAGAGGATCTGAGGAAGAGCTGCCGCTTCCGGCGCCAGCACAGCATCGGGGGTTCAGGAGGCACCGCTGACGTCGTTTTAGGGTACCGAGACTTTGGTGCTGGGCGGGAAACAGGAGAGCGGCACTTCCGGATTCTTCAAGTGACAGAGCGGTCATGTTTTGAACTAGCTCTACACTGTAAATAGCAATGCAGTGGTACTTTGGTTCTCAAACGCCTTGGAACCCAAACACTGCAAACCCGGAAGTAGGCGCTCCAGTTTGCAAACTTTCTTTGGAAGCCGAACGTGCTCCGTTTTGAGTGTTACGCTTCCGTTTTGAGTGCCACACTTCCGTTTTGAGTGTTTCACTCAGTCTGTCTGTTTTTGCTACAGTGGTGCCCCCGGTTACGAACTTAATTTGTTCTGGAGGTCTGTTTTTAAGCTGAAACCGTTCTTATCCTGAGGTGTGCTTTCGCTAATGGGGTTTCCTGCTATGCGTGCGCACACCTCTGGCGCACCATTTCCACTCGCATCCTGGGGCCAAGTTTGCTTCCAGCAGCAACTACTTTCGGGTTAGCGGAGCTCATTGCCCGAAGCGTTCGTGAGGAGGACGGTGCTTAACCAGAGGTATTACTGTACTTACTTTGCATTTTTGTTTTTCTGCCTCTTTTTTGCTTTGTTTTTGTGACTGTGTGGAACCCAGTTCAGCTGCTGATTGATTGACTGTGTGATTGCAGTACATTTATTGCTTTCGTATTACGGATCATTGGTCTCGTTAGATAGTAAAATTCATGTGAAATTGCTGTTTTAGGGGTTGTTTTTAAAAGTCTGGAACGGATTAATCCATTTTGCATTACTTTCTATGGGAAAGCGCGCCTTGGTTTTGGAACGCTTTGGTTTTGGAACGGAATTCCGGAACCGATTAAGTTTGAGAACCAAGGTACCTGGGCAAGGCAGTGTTACAAACTCAGATATCTTCAAGATAAGTGACAAATGGCTCCTTAGACCAGGGTTGCATTCGCCAACAGAATGCCTAGTTGCCATTTTGGGGCCAAATGAAAGCCGTATTTTTTCAGTACGACTTTTTGGTTCCGGAAATTCGTTCCGATTGTGCAGATAAAATATGATGGATAGAATTTTACAGGGAGCGTTGCTGGCGTGAGGAAACAGTCAGGATCTGAGGATCCCCAGCCACGCACCTCCAGGGGGTGGAGATGTCAATCGCCTTCCTGGCCCCTGGCCATCTTTGCTCGGTCGCAAGGGGCCGAGAGCCATGTGCAAAATGTGCATAGCAAATTTTGCCCCAGCTTGTTTGTGCGGCAGTTTGCAATCGTTTTAAGAAGTAGTTGCAGTGATAATGGCAGTAAAGGTAAAGGTAAAGGGACCCGTGACCATTAGGTCTAGTCACGGACAACTCTGGGGTTGTGGTGCTCATCTCGCTTTATTGGCCGAGGGAGCCGGCGTACAGCTTCCGGGTCATGTGGCCAGCATGACTAAGCCGCTTCTGGCGAACCAGAGCAGCGCACGGAAATGCCGTTTACCTTCCCGCCGGAGTGGTACCTATTTATCTACTTGCACTTTGACGTGCTTTCAAACTGCTAGGTTGGCAGGAGCAGGGACTGAGCAACGGGAGCTCACCCCATTGTGGGGATTCGAACCGCCGACCTTCTGATCAGCAAGCCCTAGGCTCTGTGGTTTAACCCACAACGCCACCCGTGTCCCTGATAATGGCATTACCCAGATCTTAAAGTGCTACCGTATCTCCACGGTCGGTTGCCACACACATTTGATCCAATATGCGCCTGCTGACTTAAGAGTAAGTCCCATTGAGTTCAGCGGGACTTACTTCTAAGTAAACATGTTAGAAGGTCGCCCGGTAAGATAAATCCTGCCGGCAGGAGTTCACCCCCCAAACAACCACCGAGGAACGATGGAGAGAGGTTTGTGAATGTGCAAAAAATCCCCTTCCTCTTCCCTTTTCGTCCTGATTTTCCTATTTCCTTCCTGTTACTGTGAGTTTGCTCAGTGGGAAGCGGTGTGTTTAAGGCAGAATGTGTAATAAACTCTGCTGTGGCATTGAGGCTCCGAGCAATAGCTGAATTGGAGAAAGTCATCATAAAAGACAAAATAGCTCTCTGCCCAGCAAGGCTCTTAATAATCCGTTCTCCTCCTGTGTCTCCACAGAAAAGCCCCAATCTCTTCCAGCAGAGTTGGGGAGTGGGTGGGGGGAAGCAAAGATGGCTGCAGGGAGCATCTCCATGGTGGCGCATTAGCACATCACTGATATGCCTGCTGGACAGCCTCCTGCCAAATGCTCAACTGAAAAGCATGTACGTTGCTGATCCTTCCGTTATAGCAATTCTCACATTCTCAGAGTCTTGGGTTTTTTGTTTTGACATACCAGTACTTCTGAGTAGCACAGCAGCGGATAATTCCGGGCTTGGAGCAAAGAGACTTGGGTTCAAATCGATGCTCAGGACATGAAGTTTGTTGGGCTAGTCCAAATATCAACTCGGACCGCCCCGCGTACGCCACCTGGACTTCCTTGAAAGAGGGTGGGAAATGCCTGTGATGAATGAGAACAGTCAGGCTATAATAGGCGAGGTTTTCAAAAACCCAACAATGCATAAACCTTCAAGGATTGTCGTAGAGTTGGAAGGGACCCCAAGGGTCATCTAGTCCAACCCTCTGCAATGGAGGAATTGTGCAGACATGGGATGGCATGCACACCTAGAACACGACAACTGTTTACTAGTGGGGAGGATTGGGCCAATACCAAAGAAACCAGGTTCAGCAGAGAAATCTTGCTTTCTTCCCTGTATGTTTCTAGCTCTCATGGTGGTCAGGTTCAGTGGGCAGAGTGTTCCGCAAAATTGTTTCTAGTTATGTGTGCTACTGCTTCTCCAATTGGCTGATTCGGACTTTATTACCGTATTTTTCGCTCCATAGGGCGCACCGGACCATAGGACGTGCCTCGTTTTTAGAGGCGGAAACAAGAAAAAAAATATTTTTCTGGTTTTCCTCCTCTAAAAGCCCTGTTATTGTTTTTTTGAGGATCAGCTAAAAGTTTTGCAGTTTTTGTTTTTTTTGCAAAAGTGGAAAAGCAAAGCTCCTTTTGCAAAGCAAAGAGGAAAAGCTCTGTTTTTATGGGGTTCAATTCACATTTCTGCAGCTTCTAAAGGAAAGGGAGCCTTTTCTAGTTTCCAGACAGATAATCTAATCAGCCAGTCACATGTCGCTGGGGAAACAAACAACCTCCCTCTGCAGCACATTCAACAAAGGAGGGCGGGGCCAAAGGGAGCCAGGACTCTTATCTCTCTCCCGATCTCTTGCTGATCAGCTGCTGAGTGGGGTCCTTTCAACACCCCCTTTTCTCTTTGTAAAATAAAAAGCATGATCCTCCTTTGGCCCCTGGGCAATTCAGCTCCAGGGACCACCATTCGCTCCATAAGATGCACAGATATTTCCCCGTACTTTTTAGGAGGAAAAAAGTGCGTCTTATGGAGCGAAAAATATGGTATATTTTGGGGTATGTTATGTTACGTAGGCATGGACACTTGCAGTGTGTCCTTTTTGAATGGCATGAGTGTGTCTGGAATTAAAAGTTAGGGCTGATGTATGTGCGTAGCTGAAAAGCAGACACTCCACATTCTCAATCTCTCTCCCGTAAAAAATGGCATGGCAACATGGTCTGGTGAGTTTCTCCACCCCCACAAGAGAAGAGAGAAGAATTAGTGTGGCCACTACATCAGGCAGCAGTCAAAATCCGCTGCAAAATGTGCTTCTAGCCTAAGTGACTGGGTTTCCCTGCAATAAATCCCAAAACAGCAGGCCAAGGCCCTGTTTCCACAGATGTGGGATAATTCGAACAGTTGCGCAGTGCACCTGCACCAGCCACAGCTGATGCGTTGCCAGCACGTGTAATTTGTACTCGCGCATCCGTATCAAAGTACCAAATGTGCAGTGTGTATTGGCCCATACTCGGTGAAGTGGGCCATCTGCTATGGAGTTAAAATCCTCGGATCTAGAAGTCGTTGCGAAGCAAGCTCATGTATATTAAGCAAGTCATTGCAAGGCAGGTAGGTTTGCATACATTCTATTGATTTTTATAGTTTGTTTCCAGCATGGTATCTTGGCTTCCTTGGCAGAGAATTCGTGTTTCCGTTGGAAAGTGCACTTATATTGGCACAGCCTCAGTACATTGTTGCATATACTGAACTGGAGTCGATCCAGGATCCAGGAGCTTTACCCTGTGCTTGCAAACCTTGACGATGTGCAACCCTAAAGCATATGGCAGAATCATATGTTAAAAGCTGAACAAAGATAGGAGGGGTTTCTTAGTAGAATTCGCATTTCTCTCAAATTGGGATCAACGTTGCTGATCAGCTTGTTGGCATTACCTGCCCAGATGTTGTGGTTCTGGACAGGAGGAACGAGCAAACTTTGGTGTAACAGTATTTCTTGATGAGATTCATAGAATTGTAGAGTTGGAAGGCACCCTGTGAATCGTTTAGTCTAGGGGTCAGCAACCTTTCAGCAGGGGGCCGGTCCACTGTCCCTCAGACCTTGTGGGGGGCCGGACTATATTTTGAAAAAATAATAATGAACGAATTCCTATGCCTCACAAATAACCCAGACATGCATTTTAAATAAAAGGACACATTCTACTCATGTAAAAACACGCTGATTCTTGGACCGTCCGCGGGCTGGATTTAGAAGGCAGTTGGGCCGGATATGGCCCCCAGACCTTAGTTTGCCCACCCAGGATCCAGTCCAAACCCTGCAATGCAAGAATATGCAGAAGTTCTGGACACAGAATATTGGGAAGAATCAGGTCCTCGTTATGAGTCGGTACAGGATCTATAGAAAATGCTGCTTATAATATGTGAGAGGTAGAAACTGCTTTTATTCCAGGGTTGGAGAACCTGCTACCCTCCAGATGTTACTGAACTTTTCCAAGTCCTCAACATCTCTGACCATTGACTGGTGGCTGGAGCTGATGGGAGTTGGAGTCCAGTAACATAGAAGGGGAAGAAATGGTGGCAGTGAGAGATTTTACTTTCTTGGGTTCCAAGATCAGATGGTGACAGCAGTCACGAAATTAAAAGACGCCTGCTTCTTGGGGGGGGGGGGGGGGGGAAGCAATGACAAACCTGGACAGCATCTTAAAAAGCAGAGACACCACCTTGCCGACAAAGGTCCGTATAGTTTTCCCAGTAGTGATGTATGGAAGTGAGAGCTGGACCATAAAGAAGGCTGATCGCTGAAGAATTGATGCTTTTGAATTCTGGTGCTGGAGGAGACTGTTGAGAGTCCCATGGACTGCAAGAAGATCAAACCTATCCATTCTGAAGGAAATCAGCCCTGATTGCTCACTGGAAGAACAGATCCTGAAGCTGAGACTCCAATACTTTCGCCACCTCATGAGAAGAGAAGACTCCCTGGAAAAGACCCTGATGTTGGGAAAGATGGAGGGCACAAGGAGAAGGGGATGACAGAGGATGAGATGGTTGGACAGTGTTCTCGAAGCGACTAAACATGAGTCTGACCAAACAGTGGGAGACAGTGGAAGACAGGAGTGCCTGGCCTGCTCTGGTCCATGGGGTCACAAAGAGTCGGACGCAACTAAAAGACTAAACAACAACAACAACAACAACAACAACAACAACATATGGAGGACTGCATTTTCCCCATCCCTTCCTGACACCATTCAGTGTCTCCAGCTTCATCATTTATGGCAACCTCCAGCTGATGCTGAGGTCCACACCTGTGTAAGCCAGGACAAGTCATGTGGAAATGGTGGCATGCCCGCTCTTTTTAGAGAAGTGATGTGTGTCGCCTCGACTGCCTCGGAAGTTTTGCTGATCACCCCAGCGCAAAGGTGTAGCGCTCTAAAAATGCAAACTGAACTGCGCAACGCGATCCTGAGCGCGTTTACTCCGAAGTCAGTCCCATTTTGTTCAGCTAGTGTTTCAGATAGCACCGTCAAGGTGCTGGCCATCAGATAACCTATAGAATCATAGAATCATAGAGTTGGAAGAGACCACAAGGGCCATCCAGTCCAACCCCCTGCCAAGCAGGAAACACCATCAAAGCATTCCTGACAGATGGCTGTCAAGCCTCTGCTTAAAGACCTCCAAAGAAGGAGACTCCACCACACTCCTTCGCAGCAAATTCCACTATAACCCAAATGCAGGCCACAAATGGCACTGAGGAGCTTATCTCAGTATGGGGAGAAGAGATTATAATTAGCACAGCATCATAATAGCAGCAAAGAATAAATTTGTATGTCGCTTCGATTGCATCTTTTCGCAAGTGAATCGCAGGTGAACACAGAATGAAGGAGATTTCATTTGCTGTCCATTTCTATTGCACACCTGAGGTTGTATCCGAAGTCGCTCTGAGTAGTGCGTCCCATAAAGGAAAGAGGACTTCCCTCCTCTCCTCCTCCCCACCCCCCTAAAATCTGTTCTACGGGTTTCCCACAACCCACTGGAGCAAATTTTAGGAGAGCAACTCTGGATTGCTTTGTTGGTGAATCTATATGTACGTGGGCTCTCTGAGAGCTGAAATTGTGCAAGGCATCAGAGCTGCTCTGTGTTAAGGCAGAACCAATGATTGATGGTGTTGATACAAAATTGTAATTCCAGAACTATCAGCAATGGCCCCAGAATTGCATTTGCAGTAATGCTTGGGCAATAGTGGACACAAATACAAATTAACACTTACGAAATCACATGTCCTATTGGAATTGCATTTGTTTATGATATAAGATGACAGGTAATGATGTTAGCGGAGGTGGCATTGTGGGTAGCCCAGGATGTGAAATCGCATCAGTTACATCTGTTAAAAAGCAAAATGTGAATATTAAAAGATAAATTGTGGGTTATCTCGCTAGCTTCCTGCAAATGGCTTTACGCCATTGACTTCCGTAATGGGCAAGCTACACATTATACACGAGTATATATCGAGCCGCACAACTCCCAACAGCTTTCTAAAAATTCGGCGGAAAGTAGCTTTGGAAGAAGGAAAATTTAAGAGTGTAGAAGTGGGAGAATACTTAACTCTTTCTCTGCCTTGGTCCCCCCCCCGCCCCACTGCAAATTACGCTTCCCAGTAGCTTCCTACCCTGGGAGGTTCAAAAGGCTTGTTGGTTGTGGCAATCACATGGATGGAACTCTTGTGTTCAGAAATTGGGGAGAGATTTGGAGAACAAAAATGGCTTTTGGGAAGGTGGGGTGGAAAGGGGAAAGAACGCCTCTATTCCACTATTCTAAATTCCACCCTTCCCAAATTAGGCTTTTTAAAAAAATTAAACAAACATATGGCCATTGAAGCGTTCTTGCAAGGTTCACGAATAAGATTGCCGGTTGCAGGTGTGCTTTGTAGATGTAGCCAGCAAGAAGTTTTTTTTTTTAAATTGAAAACAAGTTTTTATTGAAATTTCTTTAAGATAATACAAATAATAATACAAACACAGTCTACACAATTACAAAAGACAATTACACATCCACATCATTACATACAATTACACAGTCAAGTAAAAATAGAACTCAAAAAAAGACAGGAAAAAAGTTAAAATGACTTCCTAAAGTTCGTCATCAAGAAGTTTCAAGCGGTGAAAGAAGACTCTTGCTTAGGTGTCCGCAGCCGAAAGTTGCAAGTCCTGAGTGTGTGTTTGTGTGTGTGTGTGTGTAGGCACTCACACTTGTCTGAACAACAAGAAATTCCAAATATGCTGATGCGTCGACATAGAATGCTAGCTACTGTACGTAGCCTTACAGATGTGGGGCTAGAGATAAAATGAATTCCCTTCACAGAGTTGGAAGGGGACCCGAAGGTCATTTAGTCCAACCCCATGTAGGACATGTAGGAATCTCAAGCAACCATGACAGATGACCCTCAGACCTCTGCTTACAAACCTTCAAGGAGCCTACCACTTTCCGAGAGAGTCTGCTCCACCACCGAACAGCTCTTTCCGTCAAAAAGTTATTCCTGGTGTCGAGTTCGAATCTCCTTTGTCGTGGTTTGAAGCCATTGGTTCAGGTCCTGCGCTCCAGAACAGGAGCAAGCGAGCAAGCTTGCGCCATCATTGGGACATGTCCCAGGATTACAATTCTTTCTCAGATCTGTGCGGAAGATGAATTTCCCTTGTTGATATTATTCTTAATCCTATTTGTACTCGATCCATTGGTATGACGTACGCTGGTTGATTTGGGGCCAATCTCACCTCGAAAGTTTATGTAAACACCGTGAAGTTTGGGATGAAAACGAATACATTCATACTTTGAAAACTGGCTGAAGTAAGCATGCCCAAGTCTTTGTAAGACTGGGATATTAAATTCGTAAGAAAATGTGGCTTGTGCTTTTTTTTTTTTTTAAAGAGTTCTTTTTATCTTTGTTTTGGAAAAGAAGATTTAAGTTGATTCCTGTTCTTGAAAGCTTCCAGGAAAAATAAAGCCATATGCTGAGGTTTCAGGGAGTTCATGTACACCCCCTGCTATCTTGTGCTATAAAATGAATATATTATGCCCCTTCCTAGATTGCCTTAGGAAGTGGTCAAACGGCCACATTTTTGTTCTAATAGATTGGCTCCTCTCCTTTGCTTAAGCCCAGACATGGCATTTATGAGGTTGTCTTGTGACAGACTGAAGTCATTTTGAATAAAACAGAATCCCACTTCAGACTGGAAGGAAAGGAATACCCTTTAAAATCAGCTTAGCTGTGTCCCTAGCATGAAATTAAGTTAAAAATCTGTCTGAAGGATTTATTAGCACTGCGGGTTGGATTTCTAGTTTGTAAGCTTGCTAATGGAAAGTTGTGTTTCTTCATATGCTGCATTGCATTCTGATTTGGTTACGAAAGGCCTGTGACTTTGTGACATTGGTAAAGTGTAACACGTTTGGGAGTTTTTCTTTCTCTTTATCTCTCCCCCCCCCCCATGTTATTAATTTGTTTCGGGAGTCTCTTAAAACCTACCCCACAGCTCAAATTAAACCAGCGCGACACGTCTCTTAAAAACGACCTTTGCCATCAAGCCTGAAACTGTCTTTTCTCCACCTTATTAGTGACTCCTGTCTTGGATGTCATTCTTTGATAAATTACTTTCATAAGCGCTGTTGTTTAAATCAGAGGATGTCAGATTTACATTATTCGATCCCTGTTCATGCCTCTAGGCTGCAACTCTCTGTTGGGATTTTGTCTCTGTGATCTTTAGAATATTTTTTGCCTCTGATACTTCTAAGTGAATATACAGAAACCTAGATCACCAGTTCCTACATCTTGTCACAGGGATCGCGGGAGCCTCCTTAGAACAAGGCAAATGATTTATTTAGTATTTAGTTTAATAAAGGGGGCGTGGCTAATTCACCCCAAAATGAACAACCCCAAGATGGCCTTGTTGAAATCAAAAGTCTTCAGAAAATCACTTCCAGGGGGGTAGCTGTATGTGCCCGTTTACTTTCTATTTAATTAATTTAGCAATAACAACAACAGCAATAATTTTATTTATTCCCTGCCCATCTGGCTGGGTTGCCCCAGTCACTCAGGGCAGCTTCCAAAAAACATAATATATACATCAAAAACTTCCCGATACAAGGCTGCCTTCACTTGTGCAGTTCTTCATCTCCTTGACATCTGATGGGAGGGTGCCACTGCGAAGAAGGAGGAGGAGGAGGAGGAGGAATAGTTTGGATTTGATATCCCACTTTATCACTACCCTAAGGATTCTCAAAATGGCTAACATTCTCCTTCCCCTTCCTCCCCCACAACAAACACTCTGTGAGGTGAATGGGGCTGAGAGACTTCAGAGAAGTGTGGCTAGCCCAAGGTCACCCAGCAGCTGCATGTGGAGGAGCAGGGACGCGAACCCGGTTCACCAGATTACGAGTCCACCGCTCTTAACTACTACACCACACTGGCCAGCAAGTTCATGGTGGCATCGGTTTACCGGACCAGAGCACACTTTATAGGATGCCTGCAATGTTTATCCTCAGTTGGAAGATCATCTACATAACACTCTATCACATACAGACAGAGAGAAAACTAGTACAGTGGTAGCTTGGTTGTTGAACGCCTTGGGAGTTGAACATTCCGGCTCCTGAACAATCGAAACCCCGAAGTGAGTGTTCCGGTTTGCGAACTTTTTTTGGAAGCCGAGCGTCTGATGCGGCTTCCACGGCTTCTGATTGGCTGCAGGAGCATCCTGCAGCCAATCAGAAGCTGTGCTTTGGTTTCTGAATGTTTTGGAAGTTGAACGGATTCCGTTCGACTTCTGAGGCACAGCTGTACTAAAGGAAGATAACTCTGAATGCATCTGAGGAAGGAGTCTTTATTCTACAACAAACTTGCTAAATCTTTAAGGTGCTAGGTAAAGGGTAAAAGGACCCCTGACCATTAGGTCCAGTCGCGGACGACTCTGGGGTTGCAGCGCTCATCTCGCTTTACTAGCTGAGGGAGCCGGCGTACACCTTCAGAGTCATGTGGCCAGCATGACTAAGCCACTTTTGGCGAACCAGAGCAGCGCACGGAAACGCCGTTTACCTTCCCGCTGGAGCGGTACCTATTTATCTACTTGCACTTTGACGTGCATTCGAACTGCTAGGTTGGCAGGAGCAGGGACCGAGCAACGGGACCTCACCCCGTCGCGGGGATTCGAACCGCCAACCTTCTGATCGGCAAGTCCTAGGCTCTGTGGTTTAACCCACAGCGCCACCCCGCGTCCCTCTTTTAAAGTTATCTTTCAAAAAAGACCCCTTCCCATGTTACGGGTTTAGCACATCTCTTCAGTAAAAGTTGTGGCTCCAAGTCGGCATATGCTGCCTGTGTGGTTTCGTACCTCCAAATACCCTCCAGACATAGAAAAATCTGCGGTCAAGCCGCGTCTTCGCTGTGACATACGAATTGCCCACGAGCAAATAGGTGCTTAAGTGCCGTGCAGAACAGTGCCGGGGGATTGAGATTTTAAGCTTCTGATTCAAAGAGCTTTAAGCACACTTCTATGCATCTGTGATTTCTGAGCTGCGGTAGGAAAGTTTATGGTTTGCAAAAGGGAAGGGTGCTGGAAGGCCTGATCAGGTTGGGGTGCTGGTCACTTTCCATCCTCGCTGCCAGTCTAGAGAGTTGAAAACACTCTGTGCTTTTTTCCCGTTTTTTTTCTTTTGCAAGAGGCACTCAGCCTTAACTGGATGAAGTCTATAGTGAGCTATAAACGGACACACGTGCTGCTGTAGAAAGCTGCCTTCGGGAAATCTTCCCGCTCTCTGTACTGAATTGCGATGAGCAGAAAATCTCCTTTTTGCTTGGGAGGCGAGCAGGAGCTGAGTGTGAACCCGAATGTGCGTGGCATTTAGAAAAGAGTAAATAAGGAATTCAGCTTAAGGGCTTGGAGCTCTGGCTGCTCAGAAATTCTGCTTTCTGTACTTTTTCTTCCTTTGCAATTACACTCTGAGCATTTGGACAGAACATCCTCAGTCTCCTGCATTTCTCGCCATAATTTCTAGGAGAGGTTTATTTGGGGGGGGGGGGTTATACCAAGATTTAAGCCGATAAATCTTAACTGCACATTTGGCTATTGTTTATTTTCTTTCAGGTTGGCTGGTATGTGCATTTTATGGGAATGGGCAGAACAGCACCTGGGATCTGCATCTCCAGCAACACACCTGGGCAACTCTTTGCTGTTTAACAGATGCTCTCCACTTAGTTGCAAGGAGCTTTAAACCCATTTTCCAATTCACCCTCCTCCGAAACAATAACACGAAAGTCATCTAGTAACTGTTTTATGTCTCCAATTACTGGGGGGCCCTTTCAAGTAAGGCTGTGAGACTCGAGGGAAAAGGCTGGCTATTCAATAGGTATTTGTCTTGTGCATGCTAATAGTATTTTTTAATGTGTGTGATTTTTGCTGGGGATTTTAATGTAGAAATGCACCAAGAATGTGCTCGTTTTCCAGTCTAGTAGGAAAAGAAAACCCACTCATCTAATCCAGTTCATCCCTTCTTTTTTTCCTTCTCTCTCTTTGCATAGGATTCTGTATTGGTTGTTCGTTGACGTGGTTATACACATTTTGTGTTTTAACAAGTTCTATAACTTTGGGAGTTGGTACATCTGGAGGAAAAGAAAACGACTTCTCCCAGAATCACTTTGCTCTCAGTTTTAGAAACACATTGATGACCTGTGGAGCAGATGAGCCAGACCGTTTTGTTTTGCGCCTTAAAAACACTCTTAGCTTTCTGGTTGCTCAGACCAGAAAGCACAGGGTGACTCAAGCACACAGGGAGTTACAGAGAATCTCATTGGACGTTGGCCACATCCGCAAGGAGAACTTGCATGCCTGTGGTATCTGCTCCCGAAACCCTGTGGTCATGACAGTGCAGAGTCTGCCCTGGTTTTGCATTCCTAGGTGCCCTGATACTGTATTAAGATCTGCTTTGAATGTGATTCCCATCTGTGAGAGTCTGAATGTGGCTGATGAACTTTGTCTAGCTATTGTCTTCATTCCCCACGTATGTCACCTACAGGGCTTGATCTGCCGGATATCTTTTCCAGGTATCCAGAAACTTGCAGCACTTCTGTGTCCACCTGGGACCAAAGTGAAATGCTCATTTCAGAAGATCCAGCTCCAAGTTTGGGGGTTCCTTCGGCAAAGTGCCATTTCTACGCCCTTCCTGTGTGATGTGATGACGATTGGTCTATCTGGTGGCAGTGGAAGTGTTAGGGAACCAGAATGCCGTGGTTTTGGGGGGGCGTTGAGGTCAAAGGCCTGGAAACTATGCCTTATGAGGAACGGCTTAGGGAGCTGGGTATGTTTAGCCTGGAGAAGAGAAGGTTAAGGGGTGATATGATAGCCATGTTCAAATATATAAAAGGATGTCATATAGAGGAGGGTGAAAGGTTGTTTTCTGCTGCTCCAGAGAAGCGGACATGGGGCAATGGATTCAAACTACAAGAAAGAAGATTCCACCTAAACATTAGGAAGATCTTCCTGACAGTGAGAGCTGTTCGGCAGTGGAATTTGCTACCAAGGAGTGTGGTGGAGTCTCCTTCTTTGGAGGTCTTTAACTGGAGGCTTGACAGCCATCTGTCAGGAATGCTTTGATGGTGTTTCCTGCTTGGCAGGGGGTTGGACTGGATGGCCCTTGGGGTCTCTTCCAACTCTATGATTCTAAGTTTTAAATGGCAGCTCATAGCCAAACATTGTTGGAGACCCAGGGCAGGAATCAGTGTTCCTGAGCCCGACGAAGTCACAGGGGGCCCTGGAATTTGCCTGTGCTTCCCAGGTTATGTTGACATTCAGAGGACATCGGGAGCTGTACTGGCCCTCCCCGGCCGAACTGCCGGGCAAACACCCACCTCTGAATCAACATATAAAATGGTTCAGACTTCAAAAGCCTGAACACAGTTTAGCAGATCTTGCAGTGCAACGAAAGAGGCGCTGAGAGGCTTGTAGAAGCATATTTACAAGCATTTCATTAAGCATTGTTGTTGTTCAGTCGTTCAGTCGTGTCCGACTCTTCGTGACCCCATGGACCAGAGCACGCCAGGCACGCCTATCCTTCACTGCCTCTCACAGTTTGGCCAAACTCATGTTAGTAGCTTCGAGAACACTGTCCAACCATCTCATCCTCTGTCGTCCCCTTCTCCTTGTGCCCTCCATCTTTCCCAACATCAGGGTCTTTTCTAGGGAGTCTTCTCTTCTCATGAGGTGGCCAAAGTATTGGAGCCTCAACTTCAGGATCTGCCCTTTCAGTGAGCACTCAGGGCTGATTTCTTTAAGGATGGATATGTTTGATCTTTTTGCAGTCCATGGAACTCTCAAGAGTCTCCTCCAGCACCATAGGATACATTAAGCATACATCAGGACAAAGAGAAAAACATGTCCGATCTCCTTCATGACCACAAGAAAAGCATGGAAGCAAATGCTATACAAACGGAAGTTCCCAGCAGGCAGTGCTGGAATGTTACGCAGACATGTGACATGCAAAAGTATCATGTCTGCCCTTAAAGGTGGAATGGAATATCATAACAGGTTACCCATGTTTTTAAAATGGGTAGAACATGGAGGTCCAGTCCGTCAGGCATAAGAGCATATCAGTTGTCACGATCAATGTCCATCAGTTAATATATCTTGGGTAGCAATGCTGGAAACAGCTCAACCTGGAGCCATGAGCAAGGGCTTCTGTTGCTTCTCAGAGGAGACCAAACTGGGATAGAAGTATCCAAGGCCTGACTTGTTAAAGGACAAAACAAAATAATAATAATAAAAACCCTTCCAGTAGCACCTTAGAGACCAACTAAGTTTGTTCTTGCTATGAGCTTTCGTGTGCATGCACACTTCTTCAGATACACTGAAACAGAAGTCGCCAGACCCTTATATATAGTGAGGGAGTGTGTAGGGGTATTGCTCAGAAGGGTGGTGGGAATGGGTGATCAGCTGATAGGTGTGGAAAACCTGTTGACGACTGTTAACGACTGCAATTGGTCTTACAGGAAAAAGCAAGGGGTGAGAAGGTTAAAAATAGCTTTGTCATGCATAATGAGATAAGAATCCAATGTCTCTATTCAGGCCAGGTCTCTCCATGGTTTTAGGTTTGGTAATGAGTTGCAATTCAGCCACTTCCCTTTCCAGTCTATTTCTGAAATTTCTTTGTATTAAGACAGCTACTTTGAGATCTTTTATAGAATGTCCTGGGAGATTGAAGTGTTCTCCTACTGGTTTCTCTGTCTTGTGATTCCTGATGTAAGATTTATGTCCATTTATCCTTTGGCATAGGGTTTGGCCTGTTTGTCCAATATAGAGAGCTGAAGGGCACTGTTGGCATTGGAATGCATACACAATGTTAGACGATAAGCAATTAAATAGTCCTGAGATGGTATGTTTGATGTTGTTGGGGCCAGTAATGGTGTTGCTATTGACATAGTTGCTTAAAGGTAAAGGTAAAGGGACCCCTGACCATTAGGTCAAGTCGCGGACGACTCTGGGGTTGCGGCGCTCATCTCGCTTTATTGGCTGAGGGAGCCGGCGTACAGCTTCCGGGTCATGTGGCCAGCATGACTAAGCCGCTTTCTGGCGAACCAGAGCAACGCATGGAAATGCCGTTTACTTTCCTACTGGAGCGGTACCTATTTATCTACTTACACTTTGATGTGCTAGGTTGGCAGGAGCAGGGACTGAGCAACGGGAGCTCACCCCGTTGTGGGGATTCGAACCACCAACCTTCTGATCGGCAAGCCCTAGGCTCTGTGGTTTAACCCACAGTGCCACCCGCGTCGACTTAAGATGCTTAGCAGTAGGCAATGCTTTTTTTCCTCTCCCCATGCCCACTCCACCCTATAATAAGTTGGTACGGGATAAATTGCAAGCATTTCAGCTCCTTCAGAAACCTTGCCTGAATTTTGTTCGGCAGCGTGAGCCGTTGACTCTTATTTTTTCTACTTCTTTTTTTGGTCTGTTAAACTGTCCTCATATAACCCTAGCCATCTGGGCATTACAAGAGAGAGTTTCGCGAGTTTGATGGCATGTATGGGTTCAAATAGATATGTCTTAATGAAATGTGCGACACCCGGAAATATGTACAGATTTGCGATAGTTAAAATGTAAGCTTTTTAGGTTGCATGAGGCTTGAGAAGTGTTGAAGGGATTACTGTTATAAGGTCACTTAGGGGAAGGAGCCTGCCCTTTGAAGCAGTTTGCATATTTTACTCATTAGATCATTTAACACAGATTTGTTATTCACTAGCATACCGAAATCTTTTTTTCACGCCATGATGGGGGTGGGTGGGTGGGTTGAAAGTTCTTTCAAAAATGCTTTAGGTAGCTGGAACACTAATAACATTTGAAATCAAAGGCCAGAATTAAAACGCCCCCGTCTCCCATTTTCCATACTTTTAACTTCGCTGTGGGAAGGGCGAGATAGTGAATGAGGTGGTTAGAGCATGGGTGGCTAAAATTTTGGGCCAAGGGCCACGTTGACCTGTGCTCGGCCTTTCAGGGGCCGAAGGGTAAAAGTGACTGTGGTCAAAGTGCAAAAGTTGGCATGCCCAAGACCATCCTATTGTTGGGAAGAGTGAAGAAAGGCCATAGTTTAGTGGTAGGGTAATCTATCAACATGTTCGGTCCCTGGTATCCCAGGTAGATGGGATGCGGTGGCGCTGTGGTCTAAACCACTGAGCCTCATGGGCTTGCTGATCAGAAGGTCGGTGGTTCGAATCCGCGCAATGGGGTGAGATCCTGCTGCTCTGTCCCAGCTCCTGCCAACCTAGCAGTTCAAAAGCACGCCAGTGCAAGTAGATAAATAGGTACCGCTCCGGTAGGAAGGTAAACGGCATTTCCATGTGCTCTGGCTTCCGTCACGATGTTCCATTGTGTCAGAAGAGGTTTAGTCATGCTGGCCACATGACCCGGAAAGCAGTCCGTGGACAAACACCGGCTCCCTCAGCCTGGAAGCGAAATGAGCGCCACAACCCCATAGTCGCCTTTGTCTGGACTTAACCGTCCAGGAGTCCTTTACCTTTTTACCTTTACCTATCCCAGGTAGGGGCCAGGAGAGTCTCCCAGTCTTAAACCACGGGGAGCCACTGACCGTCAGTGCAGGTAATATAGAGCAATGATCTGATACAGCATAAACAGCTGCCTCACGCAACAGATGGTGTCAGACCCTCCAATTGCCTCTATTTTCCAAATTTACGGAAGCTGTTCTAGTTTCTAATCCTGGAATGTTTCGCTTTTCTTGGACGTCCCTGTTTTCATCAGAGAAAGGTTGGAGGGCATGGCAACCCCTCAGCCAAGGAGATAATTATGGAACGTTTTTTAGAAGACCCCTGAAGGCAGCCCTGTATGGGGAAGTATTTTTTTTTTTAATGTTTAATGTTTCTGTATACTGTATGTTGGAAGCCACCCAGTGAGGCTGGGGCAACCCAATTGCATGCAGGCAACAAAACATCTTGTGCCCTCCTTATAAAAGTGTGGTTTCACTTCCCCATTCAGTTAGAAAAAATAAATTAAAAACAAAACAAAACAAAACTTCCTCATGTAGTTATATCGTAACATCATGCATTCCCCCCTTCACACGACTGACTATTGTTTTGGGGGAATGCCCAATTTCGCAACGTCATGTTATGAGTAAGTGACACTCCGTGTCACAAGGAGAGGGGAGAATGGTTTCTCCCCCCCCCCCCCATCCCAGCATGTAGCCACCCCAAGTCTGCTGAAAGCCGTAGTTTGTCTCCTGAGTCGACAGCTGAAACACACTCTCCATTATGGAGATGGTAATAAAATGAAATAGGCATAGGCAAACTCGGCCCTCCAGCTGTTTTGGGACTACAACTCCCATCATCCCTAGCTAATAGGACCAGTGGTCAGGGATGATGGGAGCTGTAGTCCCAAAACAGCTGGAGAGACCACAAGGGCCATCCAGTCCAACCCCCTGCCAAGCTGACCTGTGACAGGGAAGATACTTTTCAGACTTACTTTTTCATATTCTAAGAGTACGTGGGAATCCTGTTATGACCTTGTGAGGGATGATGAAGTGTTGAAAGTGCAAACATGAGATTGCGAAGGTAGATCAGAGATTGTTTATGTACGCCACAGTTGCTGCGAGAACTTTGTTGGCCCAAAGTGGAAATTACAAGAAGTACCTACTATTGCTGAGTGGCAGATGAAGATGATGGACTTTGCAGAACTGGCCAAACTGACATGCAGGATTCGAGATCAGGACGATCAGAAATTCCAAAGGGACTGGAGTAAATTAATTGTATATTTGAATGATAATTGCAAAAATTTGGAGACACTAGCAGGATTGAAATAAATCCTACAATGTGGACAATAGAGTAAAGATACAAAATGCGCGAGTGGATTTGAAACGGAATACCTGTTGAAGGGAAGGAGGGAAATTGAAAGCTCGGCTGAGCAGAAAGTGTGTTTTTGTTTGTTATTGTAATGCTGAATGTTGTCGTTTAAAGAGGAAAATAATAAAAATTTATTTGAAAAGGAAAAAAGAAAGAAAAAGGAAAGTGCAAACATGTTTTCTTTGCCTGAAGACTTTGCCCTGTTCCAAGCAAAACATAATACGTTGTGTGAATGTTTTTGTTGGAAGGCTTTCTTGCTTGTGCAAATAGAAAGTGATTGTTTTTACGAGGAGGGTGCAAACGTGTGTACAGGAGAGAGGTGTAAATTGCACATACATCTGCATCCGTGGAGTTAGCTGAAAGATGGGTGTGTAGCTTTCCTGCGTGAAATATAAACTGACATGCAGGCATTTTTATGCGCTTCGCTTTCCAAGTGAAGGGAAGAGATTTTAGTCAGAACGGTGGGTTTGTATAAAAACGTTTCTGCGTTGAGAAAGTTCTCTCTGTGGAACAAAACCAGATGTTTTTATAAGTTCTTAGTACTTAATTACTTTCTTGTGATTTCTGTAGAATTAATCTCCACCCCTTTCCCGAAAGGGGAAAGTCGCGTCAATTTATTTTTTTCAATGGCATGTGAAGAGGAGAAAGTATTCAAACAACCAAGTGTTTTAGAACAAAGCAAAACACACACACACACACACACACATGCAAAGGAAGATTGACTTTATTTGTGAAAGATAAAAATAGTCGTTTCTGCGATAGGAAGTGATGACTCCCTGGCGAGGCGGACAGAGGGAGGGACCCTCCTGCGATGAGGTTTCCTGTTGCCATTGTTCCCTTTCGCAGCTTCTGTGCAAAGCGGGGTGTCTCTCTCTTAGGAAGGAGGGTTATTTTTCTCCTAGAGATCTATGGGGATCTTGGGGAGAGAGAGAAGCCAAGCAGTTCGTAAAGTTTAAAGAGCTTTTCAGGCCCTGCTGGCTCGCTTTCCTGAGGGTGTTGGCGCCTGGCGTTGCTGTTCTCCTTGGTCTCGCCATGGCATGCTGGATGTTGACTCCAGGGTTGCGGGTTCCCTGCCAGCTTTCTGCAGAGGAGCATACAAATTGGAAAATTACACCCTCTGCAGCTTGGAAGAGCCAGCTGGCACCTCCCTGTTGGGTTTACACCTGGAAGGGCCAGCAGATCCCTATTGAGTGAAGTCAGCGTGTGGCTCGGAAGCCAGCGGAGGTGTTTTTGGCCTTGCCATTCTCTGAAACCACAAACACCCCTTTCTGGTATTCAGGGGAGTGCGCCCAGGCCAAAAAATATATAATAATAATTTGGTTTTGCTTGCAACCTGTGGTGGATTTGAGATGGGGGGGGTAGGGGGCAGCGTGAAGAGAAAGGGAGCCACTGTTGTTCAGAAGTGGGGTGATTTGCGAGCAGCTAATTATGCCTGATATCTCTGCCATTGTGTTAGAAGCTGGTGTAATTGTTAATCTGCGCCAGAGAGCAGGCTCCCTCCTGTGCGTTGTCACTAAGTAAGAGGACTGTGCTCACCCATTAAAGGCAATGGCCTGATTTTGTTACGTGATTTAGTAGGCAGCTTAGTTTACCACTTTCCCAGCTCCATAGTGAGGCTGGGCGGGGGTGTTTCCCCCCCAAGAAAGTGGAGAGGTTTGTGGGGACCAGAGGCCACCTTTTTTCCTTTCCCCTCTTGCATCTCGACCCCCTCGGCACCAGACACTGGAAACGCTGGAGGCAATCACTCTCTCAGGGGTTTTTTTTGGGGGGGGCGAGTGAAATAGCACCTATAGGGAAGAACCGCCCCCCCCCCCCCGTCTTCCTATTGAGAGGTGGCCGCTGAGAAGTAATATATAATTCACAAGGCCATGCTGTTTCACGCAGATGGTGATATTCAAGCATGACTGACGTTAAGAGGAGCAAAATCTCTGAAGCTTTTCTTTTCTTCGCCCTTTCTCCTTCCTCTCCTCGCTCCGGTCTGCTGAAGCTCTCTCGACGTTAAAAATTGCCCAAACCTTGGCACTTCAGGCACTCTGTAATTGTACAGTAGCTTCTGCTAGTCTCCAATTTCAGCCGTCTATCCAGCCGAAGCGACGTTTCTCCCCCAACCCCTAAAATATATACAGTATATATATATATATTTTTTTCATCCTCATTTTGTGTCTGAAGGGCCATGAGGTCACCCGATGCCATTTGGGTAATCAGAGGTTTGGGAAAGTGGGAGTGTTATTTTTGCAGGGCTGTGTTGGGAAAGCAGGGAACATGCAATTAAGCTTTTTCTTGGTGCTCCTTGTTTTAAAACATATTCCTTATTCCAGAATGCTGTGTCTTTGTGGAACTAGAGCAGTTGCCTGAGAGAGGAGGTTTGGGTGGGAAAGGCGTAGCTCATAAGATAGGAAAGCTGGAGCTAAATGGCACTTCAAACCTGGTTTATGGGCACAACAACAGAATGTCTAGGCACCCTTTTGTAATAACAAGAATACAAAGCCGAAAATGAGTGAAAATATTATGTTCATTTTTCACATGGTCTAGTTCCTTTCCCTTCCCGCCCATGTAATATTCATAAGAGGGTCTCTTCTCCAGTCTTCAGAGAGTAGCTGGAAGTGGGAAGGCAGAAAAAAAAAACTTCCTTTCCTTCCACTCTGCGGTTTTAATCTGAAATTTTTGGTGTAGTACTGCGCCCAGAGCTCCCAAACTGCTCGCTCTGATGAAATCCCCTGTCGCAAAATGCGGCTAGAGCAATGGGAGTTTTGAACACGGCTCCTAGGCCTATGGCAGACATAGGCAACTGGCAGCCTCAGAGCTGGTATGAGACATGGTGCCCATGCCAGCCCTCAGTGGAGGGCTTTGAGAAACAGCCCTACGTCACGACTTAGGGCAGGGGTCACTCAGCAAACTTTTTCAGCAGGGGGCCGGTCCACTGTCCAGCAGACCTTGTGGGGGGCCGGACTATATTTTGTAAAAAAAAATTAAAAAATGAACGAATTCCTATGCCCCACAAATAACCCGTGGATGCATTTTAAATAAAAGGACACATTCTACTCATGTAAAAACACACTGATTCCTGGACCGTCCACGGGCCGGATTGAGAAGATAATTGGGCAGCATCCGGCCCCCGGGCCTTAGTTCGGGGACCCCTGACTTAGGGTCCCGCCATTTGTGGGTCAGGTGGGCCCCCAAAGAGCTTCTGGGCTGCCGCCACTGCTTTGCAAAAAGGCTTTTAGCCTGATTCCAGTAGGGCTGTTCTTATGTTCTTATTGAAACCCCTCTCTCTAGGGTTTCCCCTCTTACTATGGGCAGAAACCTGTGGCTTGGCTCACACAGGCAAACCATGGGTGTAGCCAAATGGGGGCAGGGAGGGGCAGCTGCCCTCCCCCCAAATCAATAAAAATACATAACTAACTGAGGTTCTCTCTGTCTCTCCCCCAACAAAAGGCCTGCACCCCCCCCCCAACAAAACCCCCGGCTGTGCCCATGAGGCAAGCTGAGGTGTACAAGATAGATTTATTTATTGTCATTGTCCGTATATACACAGTATACACAACGAAAATCAAACACCCAAAGACCGGATTTACCATACACATTTGCACATATCTCCAACACTCTCATCCTTATTAAAACATAATGTATTAAAACATAACATAATCCAGAGTATAACATAACCTATTAAAAGCATAGCATAACCTAAAAGCCTGTCTCATTCCTTACTACTCACTACTTACTGTTACTTACTACTGACCCTGAGATCATTATTAAGTGCAATCAAAGCTCTTGGATAGAAACTATTCAGAAGGCGTGTGGTTCGAGTTTTCATTATCCTGTATCTTCTGCCCGAAGGCAACAGTTCGAAAAGGTTGTGAGCAGGATGGGTGGGATCTCTCAGGATGTTGTGTGACTTCTTCAGACAGCGAGACGTGAAGATCTCGTCCAGGGTTGGTAGTTGGAGCCCAATAACATTCTGGGCAATTTTAATTATTCTCTGTAAAGCTTTTTTTTCCGTTACAGAGCTGCTCCCATACCACGATAGTATACTATAGGTTAAGACACTCTCAATGGTACTGTGATAATAGGACAGGAGTAGGTGCTGAGATAGATTCAATCCCCTGATCATTCTCAGGAAATACAACCTCCCCTGCACCTTCCTCACAGCCATACTAATATTTACAGTCCATGAGAGGTCCTCGGAGATGTAAATGCCCAGGGAAGGGACGAGCTCTTTCAAAACCTTTCGTTGCTTTTCAGACTAGGGAGGTGGTGCTTGAAGGGTCTGTGGAGGGAGCAGAAAAGACCCGCCGGCGCCTGGGAGATCAGCGTTTGGCTCTTTGCATCTTATGCCTAGCGCAGAAGTGGTTTTGGGGTGGGGCGGGTGCCGCAACAAACACGGTGAATACAGTACAGTACGTTATTTTATGCTATATTATGTTACATTATGTTATGCAGTTATGTTATGTTGTGTCGTGTTGTTGTTCTGTTGTGTTGTGTTACGTACTATCTGTAAGATTTGATTTTGTAAGTATGAAGTTTAAATAAAGCATTTATTAAAAATAACGCGGTGAGAGGGTGCCGAATTTTAGCAGAAAATGATTTGCAAAAAGGAATGAGTTGAGCATGACTGGAATAATAATAATAATAATAATAATAATAATAATAATAATAATAAATAATATTTATACCCCGACCATCTGGCTGGATTTCCCCAGCCACTCAGGGCAGCTCCCAACAGAACACTAAAAACAGAATAAAACTCCAAACAATAAAAAACTTCCCTAAACAGGGCTGCCTTCAGATGTCTTCTAAAAGTCAGGTAGTTGTTTATTTCCTTGACATCTGGTGGGAGGGCGTTCCACAGGGCAGGTGCCACCACTGAGAAGGCCCTCTGCCTGGTTCTCTGTAACCTCACTTCTTGCAGCTGGACCTCCATGTCCGGGCTGAACGATGGGGGTGGAGATGCTCCTTCAGGTCTACTGGGCCGAGGCCGTTTAGGGCTTTGAAGGTCAGCACCAACCCTTTGAATTGTGCTCGGAAACGTAGATCGCTCTCGACTCATAGGTGACTGTATTTCTCAAGGACCACCTGGGCAGACTTTCCAATATCCCCAGCCATGAGGTCTATCATGGAAGTAGGAAGACCTGTGGGAATGTTGAGGGATGTGGGAGAGGATATATTGTTTTAGATATCCTATTCCAACTTGCGTTTACAAGCTCGATAATATCAGCAGAGCTAACATTCCCTTTTTACCTCACATGCACAGCGGATAGTTTGCATAGACTCGCTAGAGTCATAAAAATGTTATCCTGGTGTCTTCCCCTTTTGATCCCTCTTTCAATAAGACGCTTCACAGTCTTCGGTCAAGTGAAAAACGTTTACTCACAAGTAATCATCTAGTCACACACAGGATCCTAGAGGCAGGCTTAAAAGTTGCTAAACAATATACATGTGGTGACTTTCTCCTTATGAGAGAAAGTCCCCCTTTTCTACTCTTGGCCTAGTGCCAACGGTACATTTTTAGTAATGCTGCTTTTAAACTGTCAGAGAGAGAGATCAACACGACAACTGACCAACGACAAAATGGAGCCCGGCTTGAGCTACAGTTGGCCGCTCCCAACTGTGGAGTTCGCTCCCAACTGTAGAGTTCCATACAAGGAAGTTTTGTCTCAGTCCAGGAAGACAGGAAGTTCCGACTTGAGGACTGAGACAACCTTCTAGAAAAAGTTGGGTTTGACTGCCCCTGTTCTTTTTACATCCCACAAGACCAAGGATCCCAGCAGGTTGCTTACAAGGGCCTGTTGGTGGCTGCGGTGCAGTCGAGACCCAGTGAAAACAAAAGCAACCTGCCATACAGATGGACGTTCTGTGGGAAAAGAGAGAGAAGAGAGGGGCCATTGTTGGGATTCTTTAGTATGTTATCCATTGTGTGTATGATGCAGATTCCCTCCCCCGTCCCTTAGCCAGTAATGAAATAGTAAATCAGATTTGTGGCGTTCGTAAGATGAAATGTTTACTTGAAGACGAAATCGCCCTCCTGGGTCTGTTGTTATAACCAAGGGCTGAAAGTGCTTTGCTCGCCCGAGATGTAATTGTTACCAGGCTGTTTTGTGGGCCTGCACCACAAAAACCACCACCGTTGATTATTGCAGCCTTTTAATTCCAACTGCTTAGCTTGGCTTGAAACGTTGGAGGAGGCAGGGAGGAGATGGAGGCAAAGCCGAGATGGAGATTTGGAAAAGGAGGCAGATACGGGTGTGCAAACTCAGTCTTGTGGTTGGAACAGAAACGAGGGATGCCGTAATGCGATCTGGAAGCCATTTTTTTTTTTTAGTTGTGCCAGAAGCTTCCTGTGTGGGCCCACCTACGTGAGACATGCACACCACCTCACAGACAAAGCCCTAATGTTGGACGGGGCGGATGCTGTTTTGCAAAGGGCCGCCCGTGTGGTTTAGTAATTGCTTGGGTTGCTTCTCAGCCGGTTCAAAGTTTGCAGGGGCAGCGCTTAGACGAACTGTTTGTCTCAAACCACACATGATTATTCAGTGGGTGGAGAATCTGCATTTCTTGTTCCATTCAGGCCTATGTCTGGTCTTAGAAATTGAACGGGCCAATATTATTTGGTAGAATTGCCAAGAGCCACTGGTCTGTAATGGTTGTTGGAGTGTTGGACTAGGAGTAAGGAGGACGTGAATTTGATTTCCCCATTTGATCAGGATGTTAATAAAGTTAATAAAACTTTGACCTAACATACCTAGTGGTGTTTTCTTGAGGGTAAAATGGGGAGGCCTGTAAACAAGAAATGGAGGGATAAAAAATGAAATCTATTTGGGCCTCTCTCTTCCTCTCACTCCGTGTGTGTGTGTGTGTGTGTGTGTGTGTGTGTGTGTTTTAAAAGGAAGACTGTTCAATCTGTGCAGATCGCATTGCTGTAATCATTAAGAAATTGAAACAAAACAATCACATGGCATTTTGCAATCCTTCTGTAGAAATTTCTTTGTCCTCCCATCTGCATCTTCAAGCATCTAGATCAGGGGCGACTAAACCCTGGCCTAGGGGCCTGATCCAGCTCCTCAAACACCAATTTGGGCAATGGCAAAAAGAAGAGGAAAAATACTGAGAGCAAGCCTACTCCTCCTGTTGGGATCAGTACCTTCTTGATGGGGATTGGGATTGCCCATTTGGGGGAGGCTGGATTTGCACAGATAAGCTAAAGAAGGGAGACTGGGTTTCCTGGGTGTCCTAGCTATGGGTGCTTGTGAGAGTATGGAGGGGCTGTACCCAGCCCTGGCAGGTGGTCTGCAGAAGGTTGACCGAGGATGAAGCTTAGCCACTCCTGATGTAGACTTAGGAAACCACGGGAGGGACCCCTTTCTTTCTTTCTTTGACAGTTGCTGAATTGCAACTAATCACCAAACTTAAAACCATGGAGAAACCTGGTCTGAACAAAGACATTGGATTCTTATCTCATTATACATAACAAAGCTATCTTTAGCCATCTCACCCCTTGCCTTTCCCAGCAAGACTAATTGCAGCCGTTAACAGGTTTTCCACACCTATCAGCTGATCACCCATTCCCACCACCCTTCTGAGTAATACCCCTCCCCACTCCCTCACTATATTTAAGGATCTGGTGACTTCTGTTTCAGTGTATCTGAAGAAGTGTGCATGCACACGAAAGCTCATACCAAGAACAAACTCAGTTGGTCTCTAAGGTGCTACTGGAAAGAATTTTTTATTTTGTTTCTTTCTTTGGTTTTCATTTTGTTTTTTTTATATTAAGGATTTTCTTGTTTTACAAAGGTATATGCAATGTCTCTCTCGTATTATTCCATGTAACATTTATACACATCAGTTTCATTTTTTGAGACATTAGGGAGAAAAGCGGGAGAGAGGTGGGCGGGATGGAGAAGTGGGTGGGGTGGGGTGGGGTGTCGAGGTTTCTACTTTGCTTAATATATGTAAGGTTTGGTGCCAGCGTCGTTTGTATGGCAGCACTGAAGCATGGAAGTGACTGCTATGTGAGGGATACCCAATTATGTGCTGCCACATAACTCAGGGAAGGGAGCTGGCAGGCGCTGGAGTTCAGAAGACAGGGACAGGCATCAAACTTACATTGGTTAGCCTAGCTTCTTTACGTGATTGTCCTTGTTTCTCAAAGGATGGGATTCTCTTTCGTATTTTGCTAGGGCAGCACTGAGCCCGGGTCTAGCAATGTTTGTGAGGTGCTGTTAGGGTAACAATGGAAGAATGCCATAGGAATGCTTGTAAAAGAGCTAGCGGAAGGGAGGATGTAAAGGCCGTTCACTCTTGTTTCCAAATAATCTGATGTCTGTGTTCTCTCTCTCTCTCTCTCTCTCTCTCTCTCTCTCTCTCTCTCTTCTTAAAACAAAACAGTAGTTTGGGCCCATTTATAGCTTCTCTCCGCTTCTCTTTCTGGTCTGTCTGAGCAGCGGTATGTGTTTGTGTGTGGGGAAGACTGTGGTGTGTTGTAATCACCTTCCAGAGATTTGTTTTGTACTTGGGAGTTTTACATGGTTGTAATATACGTGTCTGTTTAAAAAAACAACACACCTTTTTTTTTTTAATGCAGCCCAGAACCTAGGCATCTGCTGGTACAAACCCAGAGGAATAAGCCATAAATGTGTTTGAAATTCAGTGCCTGTTCTTATGTTAGGTTTTGTTTTCTATTTGTTTTCAGCGCAACCATGTGGGGGCCGCCTGAATTCCAAAGATGCTGGCTATGTGACTTCACCTGGCTACCCGCAAGACTACCCCTCCCACCAGAACTGTGAGTGGATCATTTATGCTCCGGAACCCAACCAGAAGATTTTCCTGAACTTCAACCCTCACTTTGAAATTGAGAAACATGACTGCAAGTAAGAGATTACCCCCACATCCTCTTTCTCTTCTCTCTTCCTTTACGCTCCACCGCTTACCACCACTCCACACACACACACACACACACATGCGCTACCCATAAAAACTGTCTCTTCTGCAGACTGGAGTAAACGCGTGTGAGAGGTTGAAACTGAAATGGGAGTTGCCTGTAATATATCACATATGGTGCACTGTTAATACGCACAAAGGGTGTCTGATCAGCCATTATTATATCTCAACAGCCTCTTCCTCAACACACGCTCAAGCTGTTAAATCCAGCGGTGCATTTGCAACCCAGGATTGCATTTCTGCTGTGCAGTAGGATCGAGATTAAAGGGAAATGTGTGGGACCGCATTCTGCGCTCAGAAATGCCGGCGCCCCTTCAACGCTCATTTTTGCTTTTGTCCAACTAAGCACTTGTGTCTAGAAGGCCTCAAATTGCCCTCGTTCGGTGAACGTTATTGGTACTCCCAGTTTTCTCATGGCTGGGAACCGGCTGTTCAACAGATGTCAGAAGGGAGAAGCCACTTTCTTCTGAGCTGCAGGGAAATATAAGCGGCTCAGGATAGAGCAGGAGTGGGGAAACATTTGCCTCTCCAGATGTTGCTGAACAACCACTCCCATCTGCCCTAGCAATCATGGCCGTTGGGTAGAGATGATGGGGGTTCAGCAGTATCTGGTGCCCCCCGCAGCTGGTATAGAAACAGGGGTCAGCAAACTTTTTCAGCAGGGGGCCGGTCCACTGTCCCTCAGACCTTGTGGGGGGCCGGACTATATTTTGAAAATAATAATAGTGAACGAATTCCTATGCCCCACAAATAACCCAGAGATGCATTTTAAATAAAAGGACACATTCTACTCATGTAAAAACACCAGGCAGGCCCCACAAATAACCCAGAGATGCATTTTAAATAAAAGCACACATTCTACTGATGTAAAAACACCAGGCAGGCCCCACAAATAACCCAGAGATGCATTTTGAATAAAAGGAAACATTCTACTCATGTAAAAACACCAGGCAGGCCCCACAAATAACCCAGAGATGCATTTTAAATAAAAGGACAAGTTCTACTCATGTAGAAACATGCTGATTCCTGGACCGTCCCCAGGCCGGATTTAGAAGGTGATTGGGCCACATCTGGCCCCCGGGCCTTAGTTTGGGGACCCCGGTATAGAATCTCATCATAGCAAGGGCCCCAATCTGGTTGGAAGCCCTATTGCTGAAGTATGGTGTTTGTTTGTTTGTGTGTTTGTTTAAAAATATATACTCTGATCCTAAGCAGGGATTCAGGAGTAAATCCTGTTGTGTTCAGCAGAACTGAATACCGCGCTTCGAATAATTCTGTCCACATAATGATTCACTTGTTGCTAATGCTGATCATAGGCAATGCTGGGCGAGATGACATCTTCCTATCTGGCTGGCAGGGTCTCTCCAGGGACTCTTGGCAGGGGTCTTTCCCATCACTTGCTACTGTACCACTTGCTACTGGAGGTGAACCTACATGTACTCCACCACTGAAAGTAGGAGCTGTACCCACAACAGGGTCTCTTGATCTAGATGGACAGTTGCAAGGTGGGGTGAGACCCCAATCCCCATAGTGATAGAGAGTGCTGAAAGTGTTGCTTTGATATTGCAACTACAGGCCATGGATTACCCCAGCACAGATGTTCTCAGTGGTGTGTAGCAGTCGTTAGTTACTGGAAGGGAAACTGATTTGAACACAAGTGGGAAAACTAGACCCTTGGTTATGTGCATTAATCCCAAGGATGAACGGAAGACCTATACAGTGGTACCTTGGTTCTCAAACTTAAACCGTTCTAGAAGTCCGTTCCAAAACCAAGGTGCGCTTTCCCATAGAAAGTAATGCAAAACGGATTAATCCGTTCCAGACTTTTAAAAACAACCCCTAAAACAGCAATCTAACATGAATTTTACTATCTAACGAGAACAGTGATCCATAAAATGAAAGCAGTAAACAATGTACTGCAGTCACACAATCAATCAATCAATCAGTAGCTGAACTGGGTTCCACACAGTCACACATACAAAAAGAGCCGCAAAAACAAACACGCAAAATAAATAGCAAAAACAGACAGACCTCTTTGTAACACTCAAGACGGAAGTGTGGCACTCAAAACGGAGCAAATTCGGCTTCTGAAAGAAGTTCACAAACCGGAACACTTACTTCCAGGTTCGCATTGTTTGGGTTCCAAGTTGTTTGAGTCCCAAGGTGTTTGAGAACCAAGGTACCACTGTATTGTATGGCCTTGTAATTTTGAGGTAGCCAAAGTTACTGGGCTACTGCTTTCATGACCCATGACTACTGCCCATGTTGGCTGGAGGTGTTCGGGGCTGGAGTCCATTGGCTACCCCTGCTGTAACTCTTAGCTGCAACAATCAGATTCTGGCAGGGTTACCAAATGCACAGGAAGGGTGGAGCTTTATTATTATTATTATTATTATTATTATTATTATTATTATTATTATTATTATTATTATTATCAAGTGCTGCTTGTCATGCTGGAGTGAGAAAAGCTGCAGTTGCCAACATTTGTTCTTCTAAACCAAAAATCCAGGAGCTCTGCTCACCCCCCCCCCCCCCCCGGCTCCTTGTAGATTCTGCTGCTATAATGTGCGTTCCCATAAGAAGACAAGGTGTTTCCTCTTTTCTTTCGCAAATACGACAGATTCTGCTGCATTTGGTGAAATGTAAGACTGGGGAGCTGGATGTCCAAGAAAAACAATTAGCAGCTAGTAAGAAATAATTAACAGCTTCAGTGAGCACCATTAAAAGCATGAATTAATGAGGTAGTCCCTTGGGTCTGTTAGAACGTCTGTGGTCGAGAAGCTGTCTAAAATGTTCAGCTTTTCTTGTGCATCTACAATTGGGTGTTATCTTGCAGTCTTTTCTGTGTGGTTTTACATCCTGTTTATTTTAAAGGAAATAGTACTTGATGGGCTGGCTACACCAATACTCACTCTCTCTCATCTTCCAGTACAAATATGAAGCAGTGCAATGGTTGCATAAAACCTGGCTCTGGTCTATAGTGTCCTGATCTCTGTTTTAAAACTAGTAAGGTAAAGGTAAAGGGACCCCTGACTGTTAGGTCCAGTCACGGACAACTCTGGGGTTGCGGCACTCATCTCACTTTACTGGCCAAGGGAGCCGGCGTACTGTTTCCGGGTCATGTGGCCAGCATGACTAGCCGCTCCTGGAGAACCAGAGCAGCACACAGAAATGCCGTTTACCTTCCCACCGGAGAGGTACCTAATTATCTACTTGCACTTTGACGTGCTTTCAAACTGCTAGGTGGGCAGGAGCAGGGACCGAGCAATGGCAGCTCACCCCGTCACGGGGATTCGAACCGCCAACCTTCTGATCGGCAAGCCCTAGGCTCTGTGGTTTAACCCACAGCGCCACCCGCGTCCCTTTTACTTGCATACTTGTATCTGAAAGCTTTCACACCTATTTGCCAGCAGCATCTAATTTATCTCTGAAACCTTGAGGACTAGGCAGTTCATTCATTTAGACCACAGCGCCACCCGCATCCCTTCTAAAACTTGTAGGAACCACCAAAGGCAATGCAAGTGAAAACAGCAGGGGGGTTCTTTTACATGGCAAGAACATGGGGCTTATTTCAGACATCAAGTCATGGTTTCTGCTAACCATAAACCAACACAAAGCATGGTTTAAAGCTATTCGACACTCTCCTTTCAACGAATCAAAAGCTTGTTGAGGCAGCGCAGCAGCCGTAACTATGATGTATAACTTCAGACATGTCAAGTTATAGTTGCTCCAAACTGTGGTTTGCAAGCCTATTTCAAACCATGGTTTCTCATTCTCATTTACTGCTTGATCACAAACCATGGTTTGTCAATTCAGACAAACTGCAGTTAAGGTTTGGACTGATAAACCTCTGGCAACATCCTATCCCTCTTACAATTCCAAGTATAACTTTGCTGCTAGGGTGCTGTTCCCCATTTCAGAACAATGAATAATGGGAGATCTACACGCTGGCACTAAAGAAAGAAATGACATGGCTTAAAAGACAAATTTAAAACGTAATGCAAGAGGAGAAAAAAGAGGCAGCTCATGAAATGGTGGGAGAATGTCTGTCGGGAGAGGACGATGTGATCCTAGTGGGAAGAGAAGCTTATTACAGCAGGTCTGTCTAATGTATCTGGGTTTAATGTTACAGGTAGGTAGCCGTGTTGGTCTGCCATAGTCAAAACAAACAAACAAACAAAATTCCTTCCAGTAGCACCTTAGAGACCAACTAAGTTTGTTCTTGGTATGAGCTTTTGTGTATCTGAAGAAGCGTGCAGGCACACGAAAGCTCATACCAAGAACAAACTTAGTTGGTCTCTAAGGTGCTACTGGAAGGAATTTTTTATTTTGTTTTGTTTGGGGTTTAATGTGGTCAGCATAAACTTGTGGCCTTTCAACTTTGTTAAATGCACTTTTACGGCTTTTCCACATGGCTATTTCTTGAGAATTTGGTGCTGCTCATGGATGCAGATTTGGCGCAGTGTTTCGACAATGTTGCCTTAATCAAAAAGCCAGACAGTGTAATTTTCTCACTTAGTCTAGTTTTACTATTTCATTTGAAAATTCGAGAAGTAAAAAACAAAACAAAACAAAACAACAACAATAACAACAAACCAATGGAAACAGTAAATCCAAATGGGGTGGTGGTGGTGTGGTGGAATATGGGATGACATGTTGATAAGGCAGATGTTGTATGGGCCCTGCAAGATTTCATGTTGCAGGGCCCACACCTGTGCCTAACAAAACACACTTTCAAAACACACCTGTGCCTAACAACTGCACTGTAAGTTGCTGTTAAACTTTATCTGATACTATTTGTGGTGCTATGATGAGGGACTCATTCACTTGTGGAAATGTTAATTGGCCTTGCTGCATTGGGGCTGTAATGTGATTGCGTGTAATTAGTATGGTTTCATAGTATAAAGATATTAATCCTTCAATGACAGATACTTGTAATCAGATATTACAAGATATTCAAAGTGTTGGTGCTGACCTTTAAAGCCCTAAACAGTCTCGGCCAGGTATACCTGAAGGAGCGTCTCCACCCCCATCATTCAGCCCAGACACTGAGGTCCAGCTCCGAGAGCCTTCTGGTGGTTCCCTCCCTGCGAGAAGTGAAGTTACAGGGAACCAAGCAGAGGGCCTTCTTGGTGGTGGCGCCTGCCCTGTGGAGCGCCCTTCCGCCAAGGAAATAAACAACTATGACTTTTAGAAGACACCTGAAGGCAGCCCTGTTTAGGGAAGTATTAAATGACTGGTGTTTTAATGTATTTTTTAATCTTTTGTTGGAAGCTGGCCAGAGTGGCTGGGGAAACCCAGCCAGATGGGTGGGATATGATAATAATAATAATAATAATAATAATAATAATAATAATAATAATAATAATTGTAATGTAGTTTTCATTATGGCTAAATAGAAAATGGCTTCATATTTTCAGCAAAGTGTTTAGTTTATTCGTTTCCTTTGCCCTTAATCTCAAGCAGCCTCATGCCCCAGGTGACATCAAAACTGATTGGCTTGGTAGCATATTGTGATGTTAGCCCGTTCTCTGTATGATCCCTGATTTGCTGGCATAAACCGTGTGACTAATTCAGAAAGAAGAAATTAATAGCAGCCATAGGAAGAAAGTGCCAGTGAATTGGCTGCAGTCAAATAGTACTGAACAAAACGAAAATCTCTACCCCGTCAAAATGGCTGAATGGTTTCGATTCTAAGAAAAAAACCACAGATTGAGAAATATTTGGCACAGGTCTAGTTTTGCATTCTCTGCAGACAAAGGTGTGATTGGCAGGACTGCCACCACAGGTTAAATCAAGTGTGCTATTCATGCTCCCCTTTCCGTCCACTTTTTTATGGGGCCACATTTCATTCATTCATTCAAACAGTTAATCTCAAAGGGGGAGGGTTCTCTGTTAGGAAAAAAACCCCTGCCTTCCCCTTCCCCACCATGAATGGAACCAACTTGGCACAATCAAAGCAACTTCCACCCCCACGGCTTCCATTTCAGCTCCAGGAAAGCTCCTTAGTTTTGGAAAGCACTTCAAAAACCAAGAAAATTGGCTTCCTCCTGTTATTGTGCCCTGTGTGTGTTCGTGATAGGCACAGCCGGGACCCTTAATACTTTGCAGGATGGGCACTTTTCTCAAACGAAGGTTGGATGCTGAGACATTGTCTGCCCTGCTGCCCTTCAGAAGCAATGACACAGCAGTAAACCAAGAGCAAAAGGGGAAACGGGGGGGGGGGGGAGAGAGAGAGAGACAGAAGCTCTGATTAGAGGCGTGCCAAACTATTCGGAAATAACTGTAATAGCCCCCGTCTGCTTGCCATTTCTCCCTGCGAGTGCAGCTGCCGTTTTTCCTACGGCTGCTCTTCAGCCCCGCCGTGCCGTGGGGATTGGGTATCTGCTATCTGAACCGGGAAGCGGCATCTAGTTTGAAAAGAGCATTCTGCTTCTTTAAAAGGTTGCCATTCTGTCACGTTACATTGGGCAAAAGAGCCCCATGCCAAGGGTTATTTTTGATCTCGGGAGATGCTCGGGCAAGCCTCCCAGGAGAAGGGTGAGGGGGGACGGCGGCGACTTATTTGCCACCCCTTTCACAAAAGAAAGACCTGCTTGGTCACGTAGTTCTCCTGCCCAGTCAGTTCTTCTACGACCGCTGCTTCTTGGTCCATTGCCTGCTGCCGGCGTTGGAAAATCTGACTCTGAAACCTCACCAGTATGTGAATCACTGCACGGAAAGGGCCCACACCTTTTCCATTCCCTCGCTCCTTCCTGCAGCATCTTTCAAATTCAAAGTTTCGCTTTGGAATTTGTATGTGTGCATCATCATCGCTCCTCTCAACCCACCTCCACACCCGTCCAATTTCTGAATCGATGCTGCCGAAACGTGTCACCCACTGCTCCACACTAGACTAATAATCATCCTGCTGAGGGATTGTATTGGGTGTTTAGCGGGCTTTTCATCCCAAGTCTGTCTTGTATAAACATGTTCATGCCACATCACAGCAGAACATCTCTCTCTCTCTCTCTCTCTCTCTCTCTCTCTCTCTCTCTCTCCAAACAAAGACATTTCGAAGAAAGGATTCATAAAAAAAAAACCACAGCCCAGCATGTTTTTCCCCCATCATCATTTACCGAACATGACATTCAAATTGAGTTATGAGCAATCCAGCGTCCATCCTGCCTCTGGAATTCTCCTACTCGCATGTGTAGCTTGCAGCCCCCTCTGGTGGTAACATGCCAAAACAGGACACATGATCTCTCGGGACCGTAGGTTCCCCCAAAGGGCTGTTGAGAATGGGTGCAAAGCTGTTGACCCTTGCTGCTGTTCCCCACTGCTATATACATAGCTGTCAACCCTCCCTGCTGTTTCCCAATGCTATAATAAGGGAATATCCCGCAAAAAAGGGGGAAGGTTGACAGCTATGAATGGGTGGCTAATATCCAAAGGGATATTATGAGATGGAAAGTTGATGGCGCCTGTCGGGAATTTCAGACAGGAGTGTTCACCCCAAAGAGAAGTGTACTTTTTGTTTAAAACAAAACAAAACAAAACACAAAAACAAAGGACCAGGAGGAAAATTAGGTTGCACATCACCCTGCTTTATAGTGACCAAATCTTTGAAAGTCTAGTAGTGTCGAGGCTTGAGAAAGCAGACTTTGAATGTAGCCTGCATTACGCATATTATGCATTGTTCTTTAAAACAGCTGTCCTGATCCTGGAAAACAGATCAGCTGCCCCCAGAGTATATTAACAGCATTGATTTAAAACCCAATCTCTTTCTTCTTTCAGTGTGTTAATGTTGCTGCTTAATTATTCCATCCCAGCTTGTTTTAAGGGTCCTTCTATTGTAGGTGGAAAAGCAATGACAAACCTAGTGTAGTGTAGTGTAGTGCAGTGCAGTGCAGTGTAGTGTAGTGTAGTGTAGTGTAGGAGAAAAGCAACGACAAACCTAGACAGCATCTTAAAAAGCAAAGACATCACCTTGCCGACAAAGGTCCGTATAGTTAAAGCTATGGTTTTCCCAGTAGTAATGTACGGAAGTGAGAGCTGGACCATTAAGAAGGCTGATCGCCGAAGAATTGATGCTTTTGAATTACGGTGCCGGACGAGACTCTTGAGAGTCCCATGGACTGCAAGAAGATCAAACCTATCCATTCTTAAAGAAATCAGCCCTGAGTGCTCACTGGAAGGACAGATCCTGAAGTTGAGGCTCCAGTACTTTGGCCACCTCATGAGTAGAGAAGACTCCCTAGAAAAGACCCTGATGTTGGGAAAGATGGAGGGCACAAGGAGAAGGGGACGACAGAGGATGAGATGGTTGGACAGTGTTCTCGAAGCGACTGGCATGAGTTTGGCCAAACTGCGGGAGGCAGTGAAGGATAGGCGTGCCTGGCGTGCTCTGGTCCATGGGGTCACGGAGAGTCGGACACGACTGAACGACTGAACAACAACAACAAGTGTAGGTGGTGTGCAAAGCTATACAGGAATAGGCATTCTGTGGCCGTCATTTTTTTGCCGTCATTTTGGACCCCATCCACTACACCAGGGATTGCAAATCGGTGGCTCTCTATATGCTGTCGCTCTCTAAGTCCCATCAGGTCCAGGCAAGCATGTCCACTGGTCAGGGATGATAAGAGCTGTAGTCCAGAAACAGCTAGAGGACCATAGGTTCCCCATCGCTGCGCTAGATTGCATCTTATTATGACTCTGTATCTGATTCTCTCACAATATCCAGTCTTCACAGTTGGCCAACACATCACAACACAACACAGTGTAGTAGTAGTTGTAATAATAATAATAATAATAATAATAATAATAATAATAATAATAATAATAATAATAATAAAATTGCTGCCCAAGGTTCGTACATGGGAAAATTGAATTCACTAAGGCAGGCTGCTGTTTACAAAGAGAGGGCGAGATTCCTAGCATTTTAATTTGGAAGTGAGTCAGACTGAAGTCGGTGAGGTCTACTCCCAAGAAACATGTCCAGCTCTTAGGTATATGAACGACTTCTTCAAGATTCCCGTTGAAGCCTCTGCCTGAAGCAGCTGAGCTATAATAGCTTTCTGGAAGCCATTTCTTCAAATGCCCTCCTTGATACGATAAAGTCATGCTGCTCGCTTTGATTTCACTAGCAGATGTTATCGGCGTAGGGCAGGAAATCGTTGGGAGTGCTGTTACCGTATAGTCACCAAGCTACAGGTTCTGTCTCAACCCACATATCCCCAAATGCAGGTTACTGCTTCTCCAAGGCAAAGCAGTAGGTGGGAGGGCACCGCTCGTTCATTCATTAATACATACAAGAAAACATTCATATCTTACATTTCCCCTCTGAAAGGATGCACCCAAAGTTGCTAACACAGTATAAAAAATAATTTTAAAAAGGGCCCTACCCAGTGTTTGGCAAGTAGCAGGTAGCTCCCACAGCAGATCTTTAACATTGTTTTTTTTTTAATAGGAATTTATTGGATTTTCAAAATTAACCAGATTACAAATACACACAATACACACAAAACAACACAATTAATTAAAAGTCCTTCACTTCTTTAAAATACTAAACTTGGGACTTCCTCACGACCTCTCTTATGCATTCAATTCTAATCTTCTTTAGTAACTTTGTAACATTGTAAAATCTTATTTCTTTCATCTAATCTTAATCTTGCCATTTTAATCAACATATCTCAAGTCATACAATTTGTTCTTATCAAATAAAATATCAAATTCCAAATCTTAACTTCTTATATCCTTTTTTCACTTAACTTAGTAAAGCTGTTGCCCTTGTTACTTCTGATTCCAACTTCCAGAAATATAAAAATCAATCCCTTTTAACCAAAAACCTAAGTATCTCTTCCATTCTCAAAATCCATTTCCCCCTCTGATGCCGGAGTACCGTGGTCAGCCTTCATATTACAGCTCTTAGATCCCATTACCCCACCCCTCTCCTCACCATCCTTCCCCTTCCCATTCCCATCTCCCACCAGGCTCCCCCCCCCCAACATTTCCCCAGTCCAGGTTCTTCTTCTCCCAGAATGTTACAATTTCCTTCTTCCTCCAGAATGTCACATTTTCCTTGATACATGATAACAGAAACAAAGTTCGTTCATTCATTAATACAGTGTTTTTCAACCACTGTTCCGCGGCACACTAGTGTGCCGCGAGATGGTGCCTGGTGTGCCGTGGGAAAAATTGAAAAATTCAAGAGAATTACTTTATATATAGTCAATATAGGCACAGAGTTAAATTTTTTAACATTTTCTAATGGTGGTGTGCCTCATGATTTTTTTCATGAAACAAGTGTGCCTTTGCCCAAAAAAGGTTGAAAAACACTGCATTAATACATACAAGCAAACATTCATATCTTACATTTCCCCTCTGAAATGATGCACCCAAAGTTGCTAACAGAGTATAAAAAATAATTTTAAAAAGGGCCCTACCCAGTGTTTGGCAAGTAGCAGGTAGCTGCCACAGCAGATCTTTAACTTTGCCCCACAGAGGTTGGAGGTATCTTGCTCCTGCAGAGTGCCAGATTCTTGTCCCTGGCTTTGGGGCCAGTTCCCTCTCCCCTCTGCTGCAGCCCAGTACGACATAGCTCACAACATTGGATAGTTCACCCTGATCTTCAGGAGTTAAATTTTTGGAGGGTGGGGGAGTTCAGGGGACTGCAGAGCAGGGAGGGAAAGATCCATTGCCCAAGCTTTCCTTCCCATAATTAAGAATAAAAAGCGCATTTAAAACAGGGCCTTTAGACCAAGGCTAGCTGTTAATAAAATTAGGCAGCAACCTAATCAAAGGCTTGTTTTAACAGAGAAGTCGTCAAATGCTGGCAAAACACAGATAAAAGAATTCCCATCCTTTTTTTTGGTCACCCACTGTTTCTCTGCAGCTCCTCTCCCCAGGTGATTTTTCATCAGTACAGGATCCAGTCTTGCAACAGTAGTTCTTTTCAGGTCCAGGATTGTAAGGCTCTGCCAACCTTTAGGGTAGTGTGACATCCCAGCGAAGGGAAGGGGGAGGCTGCAGATGAATCGCTTCTACCCCAAAGTGAATTACGCTACAGTAACATACATCAAGAGGGACGCGGGTGGCGCTGTGGTCTAAACCACTGGGCCTAGGGCTTGCCGATCAGAAGGTCGGCGGTTCGAATCCCCGCGACGGGGTGAGCTCCCATTGCTCTGTCCTAGCTCCTGCCAACCTAGCAGTTCGAAAGCACGTCAAAGTGCAAGTAGATAAATAGGTACCACTCCGGCGGGAAGGTAAGCGGCGTTTCCGTGCACTGCTCTGGTTTGCCAGAAGCGGCTTAGTCATGCTGGCCACATGACCCGGAAAAACTCTCTGTGGACAAACGCCAGCTCCTTCGGCCAGTAAAGCGAGATGAGCACAGCAACCCCAGAGTCGTGTGTGACTGGACTTAACTGGACTTTACCTTTAACATACATCAAACAGTTGCATATATAAAAACAAAATAATTGCAGATATAAAAACAGTTATAAATATATAGAAATATAGAAACAGTTCAAAACATCCAATAGCACATACATAAAATCGATTCAAATTTAAGACAGATACCAGATGGTATACATTTTTTAGAAGCCTTGTTGAAAGAAGACTGTCGTTTGCAAGCTCTGAGAAGTCAATAGAGGAGGCTCTGGAGAATCCATACCTTTCGCAGAAAACTAACAGAAACTGGTGAATGCCTTAGCAATTTGCACTGGCATTACTTAAAAGTAATGAGGTGACGATTTTCTGACTGCCCACGTCTGCAAAATGTTCTCTCCGAAAGAATGGCATAACTGATTTCCAGATGTTATAACCTCTTCCAGTTACTGCCAAATTTTGAAGTTCCTTTGGAGCCTATTTGTGCCATTTTCTTCCGTTTGAGGGGTAGTTTGACACACACAAGGTGCTAGCAGCGGGCTGCCTCCCCCCCCCCCCAATCATTGCAATGAGAAGCATAGATTTCATGTCTTAAGTTGAGAAAACTTACTTGAGTTCACTGAGTGAGTTCATTAAGTCATTATCTCCCAGCCTCAATTTTCTGTATTATGGAGTTGGCCTACCTTACAGGATTGTTGTAAGAATTACTAAGATACTATTGGTTGTAGGCAGAAAAGTTGTCCTGTTTTCACTGGGACTTCCACTTCCACAGCATATAATAATAATATTTATTTATTTATTTATTTAGTTAGTTAGTTAGTTAGTTAGTACTTTGGCCACCTCATGAGAAGGGAAGACACCCTGGAAAAGACCCTGATGTTGGGAAAGATGGAGGGAACAAGGAGAAGGGGACGACAGAGGATGAGATGGTTGGACCGTATTCTCGAAGCTACTAACATGAGTTTGGCCATACTGCGAGAGGCAGTGAAGGATAGGCGTGCCTGGCGTGCTCTGGTCCATGGGGTCACGAAGAGTCGGACACGACTGAACGACTGAACAACAACAAAGTTAGTTAGTTAGTTAGTTAGTTAGTTAGTTGTTATACCCCGTCCATCTGGCTGGGCTTCCCCAGCCACTCTGGGCGGCTTCCAACAAAATATTAAAATACAATAATCCACCAGACATGAAAAGCTTCCCTAAACAGGGCTGCCTTCAGATGTCTTCTAAAAGTCTGGTAGTCGTTGTTCTCTTCGACATCTGGTGGGAGGGCGTTCCACAGGGCGGGTGCCACTACCGAGAAGGCCCTCTGCCTGGTTTCCTGTAACTTCACTTCTCGCAGGGAGGGAACCACCAGAAGGCTCTCGGAGCTGGACCTCAGTGTCTGGGCAGAACGATGGGGGTGGAGACGCTCCTTCAGGTATACTGGACCGAGGCCGTTTAGGGCTTTAAAGGTCAGCACCAACACTTTGGACTGTGCTCGGAAACGTACTGGGAGCCAACGTAGGTCTTTCAAGACCGGTGTTATATCTTCTCTCTCCTTCCTTTGCACACCCCCAAAATCTGTTCTGCCCCCCCCCCCACAACCCTTTGGAAGAGGGGCTCAGAGGGCACATGAAGAGAGGAAGTCCTTGTATACCAATTTTGTAACATGCTGTGGGTGCATCTTACGTAAATCTGGATTTTGTTTTTTATAACCCTTTTTAGGTTGCTTAAATGGAATGAAGCAGAAGATAAAATAGTGAGTCAGAGAAGTCTGGTTATGAGTTGACTCCACACACGTACCCAGACATCAGCTGACGATTATAATTTCAGACCATCCAGCTTTTGCTGGATCCCTTCTGCATAGGAATGCAATGTTGCAAACGGTTTTCTTTCCATCAGCTGAGGTCAAAGAGCAGTTGAGGCAGTAATTACTGGTGGATAATTAGTCCCTGTTTTGGAAATTGATGAATAATTAGCTGATGTGTAAACATTTGGGAAACAATACAAACTCATCTCTAGAATTGGAACTGCTGCTAGAAATATAAACCATACAACTGAAGATGACATGAGTTTTCTCCTTGCTTTAAAGAAAACATCTGGCTTGTTATATATACCCTGTGTGTGTGTTTTCCAAACTTAAATAAATTATTTTGATGTGACATAGAACTTTTTGTTCTTACAACTTTGGTGGAAACTGGTTTGCATTCCCCCGCCAGATCTTGTTCATGTAAATATTAAGTGTATAATTTGTAAAATTGCTGCTGTTGATAGAAACTAGAAAGTGGTTTTTACTTTGTTATTGTTGTTGGAAGATCAGAAGTTTGTCCTGAAATCAGTTAGAAAAGTGCATGAATTCTTTTTGTTAAATTATTCAACTGAGTTTGACGGGAAGGTAATTTGTGATGCAGACAAAGCCTATATTGGTGGAGGGCTTTTATTCATATATTTGCTTACTTCAATAAGTAACATAAATAGAATGAACAAAACTTAATATATAATAATATATATCGTATTATTGAAGACTTAGGATGGTATCCAACTAAGTCATATCCAGAGAGGACCAACCGAATTCTTAGTCGGAGTATGAATAATATTGGATATCAGCCATAGAGTTTGTATATAATTAGAAAGTTGATTCTAAAATCTCCAATGAACTAGAGCTATGTTTTAAGTACATAGAGTCAACACATGCAGAAATGCAAAAGCATTGAGCTTTGTCAAACAAAAAATATTTGAAAATGGAAGCAAAGCAGAAAATAGCTAGCTCAATATATTTATTACCAAAGAATGAAAAATGACTTATTTCACGCTACGAGAAATCGTAAGATGCAGAGGCCAATGCAGAATAATGAAAAAAATGATCATTGGGTATTGTTGTTGTTGTTTGTTGTTTAAAAAATAGAGATCTGTATCTATCTAATACTAGAAATATTAGAAGCTTTTCCCCACCCTAGATTAAATAATATTAATAAATGCTTTTGAGGCAGAGGTCTCAGACCATTCTAAAGCTCAAACCAAATATAACTTATGAATTGGTCGGCTTGCTTTGTGAATATTATAAATCTTTTTCTGATACTTTGAATCAACCACCAACAAAACTCCATACAAATGTTTGGAGAGATTCAGCACTCTGAAATGATGTTAAGAAGAACTATGTTTTTACACGAACCAGAGAAGGACCCTAACACGTATATAAATTTCACTTTTACATCCAGATTATAATATATGTTCCTGTAGGCTAATATGTTAAACAATATATGTAACTGGTAATAACGTGCATTAGGAGCAATCTGGCTTTGAGGACGTCAATTATCAGGCGGCACTAGAAGAGGCCGATCAATAATTAACCAATGCAAGGAGACAAAGGAAGTTGCTGCATTGAGGTTCATTGATGCAGAAAAAGCTTTCAACAGGGTGGAGTGGCAAGCTTCTTTTGCCACACTGCAGAGTTTTGGAACAGAGAAATCTTTCCTGGAATATAAATCTGGAGCAAAATTGTTAATTAATAGATTACACTCCAAACACTTGTCTACAAAGCAGCACCTATCAGTGGGTGAAACTGAACATATTATGGTTTGGCTGAGTTGCCGCTATTAAAATGAACATCTTTCAAAATCTTTGATTCGTTTATTGAAAATTTATACCATTTACAGTATATTCTGGCGTATAAGACTACTTTTTAATCCAGGAAAATCTTCTCAAAAGTCGGGGGTCGTCTTATACGCCGGGTGGAAAATCTGTGGTTGAGTATATCTCAAACTCTATATTTTAACTGGAAAAGTTGGGAGTCGTCTTATATGCCCAGTCGTCTTATACGCCGCAATAGGTAAGTAGCAACCAACCACTGAAATCATAGCAGAATATCCCCCCCCCTAATTTTATTGGAAAATACAACTAAACAAGTATGTCTTGGGCTAACCTGATAAATCCTAAACATAAAGAGGTTGTGAACCTGCTTAAACTGGCTTGCGTATCATTATGCTACTAAATTAACATGTATATTTAGCTGTTAAATTTAAATTTGCAAGTTCCATATTATAGCCTAGAATAGGACTGCAGTAAAATGCCCTTCTGTGTTGTTGTTTTTTAAAACCTGCATTTCTATCCTCATGGCAACATGGTTGGGAACCCCTATTTCCTGATTCTGTCATGGGATGTGCCTGCTGTACTGAAAGCAACTATATCTGGATTGAGTTCTCTGTGTGTAACTGCTGTATTTGATAAACTACATAAAGCGGGTTACATGTAAATTACCTGGAAGATTTCTCTGTGTGTGACATGACATGATTCTTGAGGGTTGAGCCTTGTGTTTTTGTATTTTCTTATATAGGTTTTTAAGGCCAGGCTTATACATAGTAGAATCACAACTGCCACTGATAACAGTGTTGTGTTGTCTCTTTTCTTACCCCCAGTAATGCTTAGTTAGGCACCATCGTGTTGCAGGTTTCTCTTCCCTATTACCATTAACCAGAGAAGTAAAATTTGGAACACAGTGATGTCATCACACATTTTGCATTGCTGAATACTGCTGGGAGGTGGGCATAATAAGATGTGAAGCTGCTGTTTTTGCCAGTAGCCTGTCAGTTACCGTTTTAGCATCTCGTTCTGGACTAAGATGTGTAGAAATGACCAGGCAATGCGAATCTTTGTAATTCATCAGATATCGAACATGCAGGGGGGGGGGGGGGAGTCTAGTTTGGATTACATGAACAAACCCCAGATTAAATTGGCAGCTACAGAAATCCAAATATTTTACTGTAAGAAATATCTAATATGTGCAGTCTTAGATGTGGCAACCCTGTAACAATCTGTGACCAATTACTGAGATTATTTAATACCACTAGAGAAATTTGCTAGTGTTTATGGCAGTTGTTGGTGTCTGTTCTGTACTGCTTGTAAGAGGGAACTTTTCAGGCATTCTTGTAATGATAGAATTATTCCTCAGCTAATCCTAGCACACTGTTCTTTTCTAGCCATTTGAGGATTAAGCGGCGTTAACTCAAGAAGCTTTCTAAATATTGGCATGGAGATTATTATCTTTCAGATGTCTGCTCCCTTCTGCAGTTTGCAACCCCAGGACAAGTTGATAGAACCTATAAAGTTCTGCGGTTCCCCTCTTTTGGAGGGATTTTATATGTGGGATTTGTGGGTGCGTGTGAAAAGTCAGTGGATATCAGCACGTATACTTTTCTTGTGATAGTTTCATAATGGTTTTAGGAGTTGTCTCTGTGCTGAAAGCACATTATGCCAGGAGCAACATTGGTTCTGTGTTTCGAAAAAGAAGTATGAATAGTCACTTAGTTCACTTTGCACCGTTGGTAGCAAGGGGATGTTCACGTGAGACTAAAAGAGATACCAAAGCATGGTGGTGGATGTTCTGGTGTGGCAGATAAGTTACTGTTTACTAGGAAGGGTAGGAGCAATGCAGCGGTAACCCACCTCTGTGTGGTGCAAACGCACAAATGGATCCCATTTGGTGTTCCTGCCGCCATGTTTGCTCAGTGCTGCCTCACTCCTCTGCCGCCGCAAAAACATCAGCAGCATATGGAGGAGGAATAGAGAGCAGAAAGAAAAAAAAATTAAGGAAGAGGCAGCTTCTGTGATTCTCGAAAGAAATCAGTACAGTCGTACCTTGGATCCTGAATGCCTTGCAAGTCGAACGTTTTGGCTCCCGAACGCCACAAACCTGGAAGTGAGTGTTCCGGTTTGCAAACGTTCTTTGGAACCCGAACGTCTGACGCGACTTCCACGGCTTCCAATTGGCTGCAGGAGCTTCTTTCTTGCAGCCAATCGGAGCCCGCGCCTTGGTTTCCGAACGTTTTGGAAGTCGAACGGACTTGCGGAACGGATCTTCCCAGAGTCTGGATTGGGTGCCTAGGCTCTAGCATTGCCTCGTTCCAGGGCCTTAGAGAGATTGAGGCTTAGAGCTTTCAGGATGTGAATTGGGGCTGTTACCTTCCTCCCTCTTTCATGTTAGTTACTGAAGGCGCTGCAGCTGCAGCCTTCATTTGTGAATGGGAGCCCTTCTTATTGCCTCCTGAAAAATAGCATGAAGCTGTAAGGAGAGATGGTGGCAATTTTTATGAATGTTTTCATGGGGAGCCTCCTATCTTGAGTTCAGAGCTGAGTGTTTTAAATAGCAGATGACCCTGGAAAGTATGGGTTCTTTGTGTGTTTTAAATAGGGTATTTCTTGTGATTTCTAGCCATTCAGGAGGAGGTATTTCTTCTGAACCTAGGATCGTCTTCCTCACCTCCCCCTTTTCATCTGTAATCTCGGGAAGCGGCAGAGTTGTAAGAGGGTTTCTGTGGAAGTAATTGATTTCTGTCACACACACAGATATAGAGACAAAGGCAGAGAGGCAGGCAGGTCAGACTGACAGACAGACACACACACGCAGAAAGAAAAAGTTTGCATTAGAATTATTTTGCCTTTGGTGGCAGTGGATCTGAACCAAACTTAGAAGTGGGGGGAGAGACATCTTGGAAGTGAAACAAAGCATTGCCTTTTACACAAAAATAGGAAATTGCCACTGAACAAGGCACTGTCAGGATCCCTTTATTGTGAGCTAGACAGTGAGAAGCACATGTAATAGAGATGCTTGGCTTGTGCAGCGGAAGGCTCCAAAACTCCCTTACTTTTGTTGTTGTTTAGTCGTTTAGTCATGTCTGACTCTTCGTGACCCCATGGACCAGAGCATGCCAGGCACTCCTGTCTTCCACTGTCTCCCACAGTTTGGTCAAACTCAGGTTGGTAGCTTCAAGAACATTGTCCAACCATCTCGTCCTATGTCGTCCCCTTCTCCTTGTGCCCTCCATCATTCCCAACACCAGGGTCTTTCCCAGGGAGTCTTCTCTTCTCATGAGGTGGCCAAAGCATTGGAGCCTCAGTTTCAGGATCTGCCCTTCCAGTGAGCACTTAATTACCCTTCATTACAGAGCATATGTATCAAACCCATTCGTCCCTTCCTATTTCTCCTCTGCCCCACTGTTCCACCCCTTTTGCTGACCTGCTTCAGACAGCCGGTCACCCATTTTCATCGCTTAGTCGCAGCAGTGGTGCTTGCAGCGGAAGCTGTGTTGGTGTCTGAGTGTAAGATGACAGGTGTTTGGTGTTCATTGAGAAAGGTGCGTTCTTCTGGCTCATTAATGTCGCAGAGGCTTTTAAATCTAGATCCCTAGATGAGAAGGCTAGAGTTCTGGGTAGCCCACTTAACGTATTTGCACGGCAAATTTGCTGATAAAATTTGTTCTCGCCTGCTCCAACTTAGGCACCGCTTGGAATGCAGTTCCTGCTCAAGAGGTGTCCTTGGCCTCCATTTATCCAGTTGTTTTGGATGTGAGTCAGTTGGATAAGTGCGTCATTTGCTCCAGCTGAAGGGGCGGGCAAGGTCCTTGCAGCTGCGTGACCTATCACCCGTGCTGCAGATTATTGCCTTGCTTAACTGGTTAAACCCATATTTGTAGAGTGCCCTAATAACCAAACCAGGCCTCTGCTCCCTCCCAAACTTCCCAATAAAACTTTAGGGAGATTATTGGTTTGTAACAAGAATTACTGAGAGCTGGACCATAAAGAAGGCTGATCGCCGAAAAATTGATGCTTTTGAATTATGGTGCTGGAGGAGACTCTTGAGAGTCCCATGGACTGCAAGAAGATCAAACCTATCCATTCTCAAAGAAATCAGCCCTGAGTGCTCACTAGAAGGACAGATCCTGAAGTTGAGGCTCCAGTACTTTGGCTACCTCATGAGAAGGGAAGACTCCCTGGAAAAGACCCTGATGGAGGGCACAAGGAGAAGGGGACGACAGAGGATGAGATGGTTGGACAGTGTTCTCGAAGCTACTAACATGAGTTTGGCCAAACTGCGAGAGGCAGTGAAGGATAGGCGTGCCTGGCGTGCTCTGGTCCATGGGGTCACGAAGAGTCGGACACGACTGAACGACTGAATAACAACGAACAAGAATTGTCCTGCAGGGTGCCACGTGTTTCCATCATATTCCTCCTACTTTTAACATATAAAGCTGCCTTATAGTGAGAGTTAGGGCATTGGTCCATCTAGCCCAGTTTTGCCCACCTTGTCTGGCAGCAGAGGCTCTCCACAGAGAGGGATATACCTCGCAATATGCTTTTAAATGGGGGTGCCTGGGATAAAACCTTCTATATGCAAAGCTCTATCGCTGGGCTGCACTTCGTCCCTTCCACACCTGCAATCATCGGCATAAGACTAGGATAGGCCATTTGGCAGGTTGGGGTGAGGTATTCTGGTTGCCCTCAACTGCCTCTTTCAGCTGTAGCTGGTAATGGACAGGATGAGGCCAGGTAAGGTGGAAATGTTGATGCTGCAGGTCGATTTTGAGAGTGTCGCAGTTGTATTTTCACTGTTCACTTAGCTGATGCTAGCTGTTTATCTTGCTGAATAGTTTCATGAGAATTTATTTTAAGTTCATACGTTACTACTTGATTTATGCTGTAATCCACTAGCGGTAGGTTAATAGAGCATGATTTTTAATACTAAAACAATCGTTCACCTTCTGCCGTAAACTTACAGGATGTTCTTAAGCCCATCTGCAATATGGGGGGAAATAATAATGATGCTTTGCTAAACTGTTGTAAGGAATGCTGAGATAATGAGGGAAGTTTTGAACTTTACAAAAGTTGAAAATAATACCCAGTGGTGTTATTAGTAACTGCATTTTAAAAAGGTTTCCGGTGGCTGATGGAATTTCTGCATAGGCAGGTGAAACCACCCCATAACCATTCCCTGCCTTGCCAGGGACATTGGGTTGACATGCATGACTGACAAGTCTATTCTGCTCCCTCCCAGTTTCGAGAACCTGTGGATACTACTGGGAGAATTGGGAGGCTGCCCATCCAGTGCCTATTGAGGAAGTATGGTCAATAATCTGGAAACTGTACCGCTAATAGGAAGGTGCCACTGTATATCAGTCCTTTTGTTTTATTCAGCAAAACAGATCAACATTGTCCTCTTCCACTCCCCAACTTCTACTGCTTTGAGACTCCTTAGGGTAGTGATAAAGCGGGATATCAAATCCAAACTCCTCCTCCTCCTCCTCCTCCTCTTCTTCTTCTTCTTCTTCTTCTTCTTCTGTGCTTGGGCTGCGTTTGACATTTAGACCCTGTGCCTAAACCAGGCAGAAATGCAGACAATGTATAGCCAGAATGCATTCTGTAGATATATGGATTCTGCATTCTATATATAAGGGTCTGGTGACTTCTGTTTCAGTGTATCTGAAGAAGTGTGCATGCACATGAAAGCTCATACCAAGAACAAACTCAGTTGGTCTCTAAGGTGCTACTGGAAGGAATTTTATATTTTGTTCTGTAGATATTACCGTATATACTTGAGTATAAGCCTAGTTTTTCAGCACACTTTTTGTGCTTTAAAAGCTGCCCTCGGCTTATACTCAAGTCAACCATTCCTTAAGAAGTGTATAAGAACGGTGGTTCTTTACTCTCCCCAGGCAGCTTGTTCCATTCCTGAACTGCTCACATAAATGCAAACTTTAGACCCCAGAAGGCAAAAAGCCTATCAGTTAAGGAAGTATTAAAACCCCACAGGTGCTCACTTTCCCTGGCTCCTGCTTAAACAGGACAGGATCCCAGCCTTCTCTGTATAACACAAGGGAACATTGCACTGTGAGTTAAACCACGGAGCCCTAGGGCTTGCTGATCAGAAGAATGGCGGTTCGAAACCCTGCGACGGGGTGAGCTCCACAGCAGCAAAGGAGGAAGAGGAAGGAGCAGCCCAAAGGGCTGCTTTGGGCTGCTCGTTCCTCCTCTACCACAGTGGCAAAGGTGAACCGGCTTATACTTGAGTCAATAAGCTTTCCCACATTTTTGTAGGGAAATTAGGTGCCTCGGCTTATATTTGGGTCGACTTATACTCGAGTATATACGGTAAATCTTCAGCCCAGTCTTATTGTGTCAGGGCTGCCTTTTATACCCAGCCAGAACAATGTCTTCATAAATCACCCGGCAAAGGAGGTGCCAAGAGTGCGAACAGTAAGAGAGCAAAGAAATTACTGAACACGAAAGAAGCTATCTCTTCAAACCAGCCACTGGGAGTTGCCTTGCACCATCTTCACTGCCCTGCCACTAAAAAGAAAAAAGAGAGAAACAAACTGTTCCGACAACGAAGGCATCGTGGGGAGTTTCATGGTTCCCTTTTAGAGGGTATTTTATTTGTTTATTTATAGGCTTACTCACTGCACAATAAACGGACCATGTAGGCAGTGGGCATTAGGCACCCATAAAAGAGCATTAAAAATACTTAAGTCAACTTCTGGACGGTGGCACACAACAATCGATGGTTGAGCTTTACATCAGAAAAGGCCTGTGTAAACAGAAGAGTCTCAAGCGGGCATCTGAAATACAATACTGATGGTGCTTGTTTAATAGTAGTAGGCAAAGCAGTTCCACAACATTTAGTTCCGCACTAAAAGCCTTCCATCTTGTAGGAAAAAATGTGCCTCAGCAGTGCCTCTCCAGCTTACAAAGTAAAGCTTGGGAAATTGCCTTACTAAGTTTGCAGAAGGCACTCACAGCCACTTGAGCTACTAATGATTAACCCAGAAGAACTTTACTGGCCGAGGGAGCCGACGTTTGTCCGCAGACAGTTTTTCCGTGTCATGTGGCCAGCATGACTAAGCTGCTTCTGGCGAACCAGAGCAGCGCACAGAAACACCGTTTACCTTCCCGCCAGAGTGGTACCTATTTACTTGCGCTGGTGTGCTTTTGAACTGCTAGGTTGGCAGGAGTAGGGACCGAGCAACGGAACTCACCCTGTTGCGGGGATTCAATCCGCTGACCTTTTGACCAGCAAGCCCTAGGCTCAGTGGTTTACACCACAGTGCCACCCACACTCTGTGAAAGGGTGCCGACTGCTAAAAGTCCTCCAGTGCTGTAAAGTTCTCTTCTGAATGCAAATCTCCTTGTTCCTCCAAAGTATTCTGTGACAGGGAACTGGGCCTGTATATGATGAGGACGTTATTTTGAATTGGCCTGTCATCGATCTGTTGCCTTGGTACTGTTCAGAGGTGAACATTCGTATAATATATTATTGTAGGTATCCCCCCCTCCCCATCTTTTCAGTGATCAAGCGCTACTGAGCAGTGACAGTGCAATGAAATAGAAAGCAAAGTCCAATTTTCTCCACAAATGGATTGCGGTAGCACTAGGAAGGTGCAAATATGGTTTCTCGAGGCGCCATATCTCTCCGAGAGTCACATTTTCAAATGTGACTGGAGGATGGGGGGGGGGGTCTGTGCTTTTTTATATTACAGAATGCAGAATTATGTGGAAAGAGTAGCGTTCTGTGAAGTATTTTTGATTTGTTTTCTTACAAGCTCTTAGTTTTGGCCCTGCTCGGATCCTCAAGAATTCTTGTAACGAAAGAGCACTTGTAGCTAAGAATGGAAGGGTTGGGTTCTACGGATGCAAATAGCATTAACCAGCCACGTATTACTCAGGAATGGCAAGTCGCAGAAAACCTCTGAAGACGTGTGGTATTGTACCGTGTTTCCATATACTGCATAGCTGAACTGTTTCCCAAATGTGTCCCATGTGAGTGAGAAGAGCAGTCTTTTCCTCTTTTGCCCAACTCTGAAGGATTTTGGCAGCAGTGCCCCTGGAGCACAGCCTAACAGAGAGATGGAGGGAAATTGGAAGGAAAGTAATCAGCCGCAAAGGAAAAATGAAAGAGGAGCTATTCCTTCCTTCCCTCCCCCGCCCTCTCTCTAAACTGAATTGAAAATGAAATTTCATGAGACAAAATTAAAGCGATGTTTAATGAAGTCCTCGTTCTGATTTCTATCATGCCCATGTGCAGCCTCCTTTAAATCTGCACATGAATAGGTCTGATTCCATATGCCTTGTGGGTGGATTTTGTTTACTGCAATTTGCCACAATATGTGTGTGTGCTGTCACTCGGTAGACCAGTTGTCCTTGCTGTCCTGAGTCAACCGGGGGGGGGTGATTACCAGGGGGCGGGATCCTGGTTGGTGGCAGCGAAGCGCCGTGGTGGCACAGGGATCAATAGATTGTGAAAGGTCCGGGGACCCTGTGTGATCGCCACATGGAGTTTTTTATGTTGCTTGGCATTAACAGGGTGTGTTTGGGGGAAGACTTGGGAGCATACTCGCCAACATTTCTCGGATGAAAATAGGGACATCCTATTCAATAATAATAGTAGACGATGATGATGATGATGATGATGATGATATCATCCCCCATCTGACTGGGTTGGCCCAGCCACTCTGGGTGGCTTCCAACACATTAAAAAAACCACAATAAAACCTTAAACATTAGAAAAACTTCCCTTTACACAGCTGCCTTCAGATGGCTCGGGGATCGGATAACTCCATACCCTCCAACATTTCTCTGACGGAAATGGGGATGTCCTAAGGAAAAGTGGGATATTCCGAGGTCAAATCAGAAACTGGGATGGCTTCTGTAAATCTGGGGCTGTCCCTGGAAAATAGGGACACTTGGAGGATCTTTTGGGAGACCCTTACTCTCTTGTCTTGCCCTAGATTACGAAAAGGAAGGGGCTCGGCACATACAGGTGAAATTCGAAAAATTAGAATATAGTGGAAAGGTTCATTTCTTTCAGTAATTCAACTTAAAGGTGAAACTAATATATGAGATAGACTCATGACATGCAAAGCGAGATATGCCAAGCCTTTGTTTGTTATAATTGTGATGATTATGGCGTACAGCTGATGAGAACCCCAAATCCACAATTTCAACTTTGGGGTTCTCATCAGCTGTACGCCATAATCATCACAATTATAACAAACTAAGGCTTGACATATCTCGCTTTGCATGTCATGAGTCTATCTCATATATTAAACTCCAGTAGCTAATGAAAACAGTTGCTTACATCAATGGACTTTTCCACGATATTCTAATTTTTTGAGTTTCACCTGTACCTGTGTAATCTTCAGAGGGCACATGTGTATAGAGACTGCCTCTTCTCCACCCTGTGTTCCAGAGGTCAGAATGTGGATGTTCTCTCGTGTGATGTGGGGTTGGGGAAATGCTGAATAGTACAGAAATGTAAGCTGTGCTGCATTACCTATATAGCTTATGGGGCAGAACCAGGCGTGCTGCTCCACTCTGATACGGTATTAACAGGATTAAGAGGAAGATATTGCCAGGTCTCCTTCTTGCACTACAAAAGCCATGGATGCAATCGTTTTCCACTCAGAGCCTGGCTACTGTAACATTATCTCCCAACTTTATAGTGTGCACAGGTGTATCTGGATGGGGATACTGGATGGCGTCTCCCATATCTTGTGCTCCTTGACGGAGGATAGAGGGTGACTGGATGGGGAGATGGGAGGAGCGCAAAGAATATGGTGCACATGTCCTTGAACATGTATTTTAAGAGGTGATGTACAAGAACAGTGCTGGATGTTTTGCCCTGTGAGAGGCCTCTTCATGCACAGATGCCTCACCTACATGTGTAAAGAAGACTGTGCCTCGGATCTTTCGCCATAACAAGTCTCATTCTGAAGACTGAATTGCATGGATATTTACTTAATTCTCCATAATTCAACAGCAACCAGGTTATTGATGATATTTCATATATAACCCTACAGTCTGGATGTCATGGCAACCTTGCCTTTGGTGTTGCTGTGAGATAACAGCCGGCTCGTTTCTCGCTTTTGAAAGCATTTTATTGTCCTTACTAATTACAGAGCTATAAAAACACGTCTGCATTCCATTCAGTCAAACATCCTAACTGTCTTCCGTTTCGCGCCTCTTCCAGCACAATAACCTCCGGGTGCTTCGGAAGTGACGCGTGAATTTCTTCCTCCCTCTCTTGCTCCCCTCCCCTTGTTTATTACTGACGTCAGCACTCCCCCTTTCTTCTGGCGATACCTCTAAGATAGGGCTGTCATCATCGGACGTATCTGTTGAGATTAATGGGGCCGGTTCTCTATACCCAGCCCCCTCCCCCTGCCTGTCTGCTTTGACGCTTTCCCTCACTGTTCCTCCTCCCCTGCTCCCTTCCCGATCCAGGCTTGTCTCCGTGACACTGGAAGTTTGCCCCATTCCATAAAGTCTGGGGTCTTTTGCTACCCTGGAGAATAGTTAGTTTAAAAAAAAAAAGATGTCTAAGCACTTCACCTTGGAGTATTCTGCTTTGCCATCTCCACAGAAAAGCAAAAGGGAGGCTTCAGCTAAGGGGCATCTGGATGCAATGCAGCCTTCTCTGGGAGAGTCTGATCTCCGGGACCAAGAGAAGCCAGGGAGCAAACCAGCAGTGCATCTGGCCAGCACATTTCAAGATGTCATTTTCAATGCATGGAGAGTGGGGAGGGAGACCCGCCTCGGCCTCATTCCTTGGCTGCTTTGCGCTGCGTTTGGCGTTTCTGCAGCAATGCCAGTGTGTCCCGCTTCTCAATGCGACGCAGTTGCTTTTTCTTTGCACTCTTCAGTTTTGCTGGATTCCGAATCACTTGCACAACCTCTGCCTTCCGCTCATTCTCCAGTCGTCTTCTTAAGTTTTCTTCCCTTCGTAGTTTTTTCTCCTCACGTTCTTTTCGCTTTTCTTCCACCAACTGCCGCGCAAAATCTTTGACTAGCTTCTTTTCCTGGCGTTCCTTCATCTTGCGTTCCCAGGAGGTACGCAAAGGCTTATCCAGAGTCATGAGAGAAAACCGCTGCTTGCCGGTGTCTTTCCATACCCGCCCAAGATTTAGGCTTTCCTCTGGGGATGGCGGGAGCCTCCTTCCGCTTCGTGCCCGAGGAAGCTGCCTGTGGTTTCCCTGGTCCAGCTTCTACCGAGCCGGCCGCTTCTTCGCCGTTTCCGGGCTGTTGGACCTGCTCACCTCGGTCAGTATCGGGAGGAGGCTGCCCACTCAGCGACTCTGCTTCAGAAACAAGCGCCGCCATAGCCCGCTTGCCGGTTCCCCCGGGAACTGCTGGTCGGCCTCCCTCCACATGGGAGAGATACAGGGACGTCCCCCTCGGATGACCAGAAGTTTACTTTTAAAAAAGGAAGCCCTGAGATATTTCACGATCCTGGCTACCTCCTACTTCTGTGCTGGCACAGTACTGTACAAAAGCGCAGAACACACACCACACTCTTGGAGCGTGGCATACAATGTTTGGCACTACCACATGTTTTGGTGTAGAGGCCCCCCATGCCCTTTGATCCAGCTCCGACTGCAAAACTGAGAAGTGCAAACAGTTATCAGAAACTTGCAAGATTAAGGTTTAACTGGTACCTAGTACCTTAATCTTTCTGTTTTCTGTTGCTTATCTGACATGGGCTTAGTCTCCTACAATATATGTCAGAACAAATCTCTGTTCTATTTCAGTCTCTCTTGCAAAACTTCCTGTGTGACCTTGGGCAAAATACTGACCCCCTCTTCTTCTTTCCTCCCTCGACAGGGGTCTTGCGAGGATAAACTTCCTCATGTTTGCCGAGGGCTCAGTTAAGGCAGCGACAAGTGCCACAGAAATAAATGTTTTGCTGATAAAAGTAATAACAATAAATGGCTGGGAAAAGTTAGGATACACATTTGTGTGGCTTGCTCCCTTCCATGAGATAACAAGGCTGTGTAATTTCTGGAGACAGGGTAACTGAAATAATAGGGCACATCTTATCTCATTTCTCCTGCGTGTGAGCAGTAAACTGTGGAGCACTAGGAGAGGCTATATTTCACGGGGAGATCTTTAGCAGCAGGTTGGCTTTTTTATACTTTTGCCAGGGAAGAAGGATGGGAAGCGTTAAGGAAGAATGGGTTAAGGCAGACTTTAGGAAAACTGATGCAAGCGAGTCCTGATTTGTGTTTTCTGTGTTTTCAAAAGTGAGGGCCAAGGGTGAGCATCTGGAGGCAGAGAAGGTGCAAAGAGGGTTGTTAAACTTCTCATTTTTGTCTAAGCAGTGTGAGTTCAGTGTGTCAACCCACTCCCGCGTAGGAGCTTCTTCTTTAAAAATAAAATAAAATGCCTGGTGGTTTCAGTTTTAATATACCGTTGAGCAGCGTTTGCAGCTGGTGGATTCGGAGAGGACTCTGACTTGCCTTTGCCTCCGACCAAGCACCTTTTGCGGAGAGCAGATACCATTTTTGATGTTGTCAATAACACCTGGCATTCCAGATTTATCACTGGGCAGGCAATATGGTCTGCCTATAAACATGGTTTCATTATTGCGAGCCACTCTGAGAATCGTTATGGTTGAAAACTGCTGTACAAGTATGGTAAAATAAGCAGATAAAGGACCCCCAGTTGTTCTCTCTGTTGACCGACGTTTAATTACGCAAGCTGGCAGTTTGGTTCAAGATACAGTGGTACCCCGCTAGACGAATGCCTCGCAAGACGAAAAACTCGCTAGACGAAGGCATTCGTCTAGCGGAAGGCTGCCCCGCAAGACGAAAAAGTCTATGGGGCTGCCTCGCAAGACGAAAAATTTTCGTCTTTTTTTTTTTCCGTTTTGCGGAGCGCGGCTGTCATTGCCGCTCCGCAAGACGAAAAACCCGCTAGACGAAAATTTTCGCAGAACGAATTATTTTCGTCTAGCGGGGCACCACTGTAGTTTGTTGCATGCATTACGCATTCTTTACATGAACTGAGTTTCCAAAACTGTTTTTAGGGTTGTTACATCAGATTTATCTTTGGTTGTACAAGAAAAGAACCAAGGGAGCCGTATTTCGGATTACAGTTGGGGTTCAAAGACCTGCTTTCCAACATAGAATATTAAATTCTATATGCGCCTTTGTGGTTTCTTTTCATGTGGTCAGTTATCCTGAAGTGGAATGAAGGTGAGAAAAGAGGCCCATGGGTTCCCCTCTCAACTTCCAAGTTCTGATTCCCGTTTGCACTACGTGGCACCATATCAAAGACCTGAAGACAACAGTTTCGCCATTGTGCTTGGCTATACATAATTCTTGCCAATAAGCCCTGAATGTGTGGGAAAGATTTCAGTTCATTTGCAAGAGAATACTGTGTTTCTTTTTTTTTTTTCCTTGGGTGATGCGCTAGAACCAAGCTGAAATGAAGTGAGGGGTTTTCTCCTGAGTGCTATAAACTGGAGCAACAAATAGATGGCTTTGTTTGTTTGTTTGTTTCCTTTATTTTTGCCTAGAATGTTTTCAGGGCTAATGGAGAAAACAGAGGAATGAATTTCTGGGAAATGGATAAGTGTTAGCCACAAGAGATGGAAGAGAAATTAGAAGTGGCTTGCTCTGAATAAGAATAAAACAGAGTATCAGAATTATTTTCTCTGAGGACAATGTTTGTTTAATAAAATTGGGGTGTGGATATGCTTTCCTAGTTAAAAGCACGACACACGTTGCATTCTGTTCTTCAAGACGTGTTCCCATGGAGGAATGTTGCTTGTCCTTCACTGTGTCACCTCTTCTCCAGAATATTTTTTTGGGAGATGTTTGATAAAGGCAGCCTTGTAAATAAGCCTAAAGAAGTTACTACCCTGCAGCATGCATGCATGCATACATCCATGCATATATATATATATATATATATATATATATATATATATATATATATATATATAACCAGTCTGCATTTCCTTGATGGCTGTAAAAGAGGAGACACTTCTTTCAGGATATTAGCTGTAAAAACAAAAACAACATTCTTTCTACTACAGTAATTGGACAGGTGGAGGTGGGCCGGAGCAATTGGGCCTTCCTCCACCAGTTTGCTGCGTTTCCCTGGTGGTCAGGGGAGAAAATACTTTATTTCCTCCATGGTTTAGACAGTAACCATGGAGGCTAACGGAAGGGAGATGGAGCAACCCATTCATCTTCCATCAGCCCCCACCTCATCTGCATGGAATCCTTGGTTTCCTGTTGCTACCGGGGTAGTGCTAAAATACAAGACTGAATCAGGGCAACACGTATCCCAAGATCCCTTCCACTATACAGGTCTTTGTAAAGAGATTTCATCCTGTATTCCATGTTGACAGCATTAGGCCAATTACACTTTCTTTGATCAGTGAATCATTCAGAGTCTAATTTTATTTCAGTTTGAACAACTGGCTGCATAATTTGACCGTTCATGGACCTCAGTGGTTTTCGAAAGCAATATGTGGTCTGGTGTGACGCATACATTTGGTTATGAGAGTCCTGATGGATCAGACCAGAGTTTGACCTAATCAATAATCTATGTCCAACAGTGTCCAGTGGGAAGCTCACAAGCCAAGTATGAAGGCAACAGTCCACCTGCATTGTTTGTTGTCAGCCAACTACACAGAAATATATTGTCCTCCAACATTGCCGTTCCATTTAGCTGTTGATAGACCTGAACCCCATTGGCAGTTGTCTAATTGCATGTCCAACAGGTATATCGTGATCTACTGGTAGATCACTGGACGTCTGTGGTAGATCACTGGCTCTCCCCAAAGAAGCTCAAGAACTTTGGCTCCCCTAAAAAAGCTCAAAAACTTAGACCTGAACTCCCCAAAACAGGGCTTTCCTTCCTAAAAAAAAACCTCAACTTTGACCTGAACCCCTGAAAAAACGGGGGTAGATCACTGCCAGTTTTTAGCTCTGTAAGTAGATCGCAGTTCCTTGGGAGTTGGCTACCCCTGAAGGCTAATGACAACCACTGCATCTTATTAATTGCGTGTCGTGTGAATAAGCCAGTGTGGTGTAGTGGTTAAGAGTGGTAGACTCGTAATCTGGTGAACCGGGTTCGCGTCTCCGCTCCTCCACATGCAGCTGCTGGGTGACCTTGGGCTAGTCACACTTCTCTGAAGTCTCTCAGCCCCACTCACCTCACAGAGTGTTTGTTGTGGGGGAAGAAGGGAAAGGAGAATGTGAGCCGCTTTGAGACTCCTTCGGGTAGTGAAAAGCGGGATATCAAATCCAAACTCTTCTTCTTCTTCTTCTTCTTCTTCTTCTTCTTCTTCTTCTTCTTCTTCTTCTTCTTCTTCTTCTTCTTCTTCTTCCCTCATCACCTTTACGTCTCAAAGCTGGTGTCAATCAGTTTCATTGAGCAGACTCAGGTTATAGGGTTATGAAAGAGGGTAGAAAGTGTCTCCGTCCATTTTCAACACACCAAAGCAATCTGCAAACAAATGCTCATTGCAATCAGGATTTGATCTCAGCCCATCCCAGTGCTTTGTATCTTGGGATTGTATCTTTCCTGCTGTGGGTTAGCTGTGAATTGTGTGGTGTGTTGTTTTTTTTTTGCTTCATATTTTGACCAGTTTCAGAGTTCTTCTGAGCACACCCTCCTAATTGCTGAGAAATCACAGCTATTCACCTTCCAGCTGGAGGAGGAGCACCAGGTAGAGAAGAATAGCTCCAGGCAAGCTTGAGCCTCTTGCACTCTTTACAGTAGCTACTTTGAAAAGGAAGCACCGGTTTGAACCAATGACTCTCCGGTTTTTACTTGAATTGAGCTGCCTCGTGATTGGCTGAGTTAGCTTTGAACAAAGTTACTCCACCCAGCAATGGTTGAACTGAATCATAGTTTTATGAAAACGGAAAATAAAATAAAAGTAGTTCCCTCTCCTCTGCAGACCGAGAAACGAAAACAAAACCATATGAGCACTAGGAAAAAACCCTATTTTGATGTGGTTTTGAGGACTGACATCCGCGTCTGTGTTTGCAAAAGCTGAAACACGAAGCAGCAATCATTGCATGTTGAAAACAAACTGGGATGTTTGCCCAGGCTTTGGGAATTAAAGGGTTCTTTCCGCCTTCTCCTCATTCCCCCCCCCCCTCTTCCTGGAGGAAATGCACATAATCTCTACCCAGGTGCCAGACAGCATCCTCTGTCAGCAGTAATTTCATGACAGAGGCTGTCTCTCACCATGCAGATCTCTTTAGGAGTGTGTTAAAAATATATATTGAAGAATTTTGAGTGAATGAAGAAGATTGCAGGAGCTGGACGGAAAAAAACCAACAAGGGAGAGAAAATGGAGCTGTGTTTACATAAATGTCACATTTGGTATATATCGGACATTGAGACCATTGTCCACCCCCCCCTCCCATCTCATCTCTCTGATATATGTAGCATAATTATCTTTTTTTTTTTTAAGGAAGGTAGGAAGAAGCCTGGTTCTCCTCCAGACCCCACACTTCCTGTCCTGAGAGTCCTTTATCCCCACATTTGTAGGAGATTTGCCTCCTGCCTATGCCATGGAAGTGAGTCACAATGTCCTGTATGCTTCAGTTCCATTTTTTAAAAGGATGGAACAAATTAGTGGTGATTAATTTAAACTCCACTGAAATCAGTGGGACTTAACTTTAGTTGGTTTGGAGGCCTTGTGTTTTATTCATTGATTCCTCCCCTAATCTCCGTTGTTGTTGTTGTTGTTGTTGTTGTTGTTGTTGTTGTTGTTGTTGTTGTTGTTGTTGTATACGTTGTGTGTTGCTGAGCTGTGGTATTAATACTAGTTTTGGGGTCCCTGTTGCATATAAATTTCCATATGCTTATGCAATGTTCGCTGTTGAGAATCGGCTCCTCTGCGGTAGGAGAGATGTGCGGATGGAGCCAGTGTGTGAGATGTGCGGATGGAGCTAGCTATGTAGCAAATCGATGGTAAAAATCTGGCTTTCCTTCTGCGTGTAAACTGTCAATCAGCAGATTTTTTAAAATCTTGATGTTTCAATTAGAATTGGGGAGACTAAATCATGCCTTCTGCTGGCTTTGAGCTTTGTTGACAAATATGGTGTCTCCGGAAAGCACATACAAATAATCAAAATAGTCTGAAAGATCAAGCAGATGGCTTTGTCCTACCAGTGCTAATAGCATCACCACCAAAAACAACAACTTCACATTTCCAAAATGCACCCAGTGTCTGAAAGCCCCCCCCCCTTTTAACATAGTACCTAATAAAAGATGGTTGTACAGTGTTCTTGAAGCGACTGGCATGAGTTTGGCCAAACTGCGGGAGGCAGTGAAAGATAGGGGTGCCTGGTGTGCTCTGGTCCATGGGGTCACGAAGAGTCGGACACGACTGAACAACAACAAAAACCTAATAAAAACACAATAAATGACAAACCATGTGCCTACCGCTAAGTTCAGTGGGGTTACTTCCTGGTAAGTGGGCATAGGCTAACACAGTGTTTTTCAACCTTTTTTGGGCAAAGGCACACTTGTTTCATGAAAAAAATCACGAGGCACACCACCATTAGAAAATGTTAAAAAAAATTAACTCTGTGCCTATATTGACTATATATAAAGTAATTCTCTTGAATAGGAATCAAATAAACAAATTTTTCCCACGGCACACCAGGCAACATCTCGCGGCACACTAGTGTGCCGCGGAACAGTGGTTGAAAAACACTGGGCTAACATTCCTATTTGGTGCTTTTTTCCTGGGGGTATGCAGGGGTACACATACCCCTAAACATTTTGTGAATCTAAGTTTGGCCTCATTGAGGGGCAGTATTTCAATAGGAGTAATAATAATAATAATAATAATAATAATAATAATAATTTATTTCTACCCCGCCCATCTGGCTGGGTCTCCCCAGCCACTCTGGGCGGCTTCCATCAAATACATTTAAAATATCACAGATTAAAAACTTCCCTAAACAGGAAAAGGTTAAACATTTTTTAAGAAGAAAAAAAAAAAGCACTGGTCCCATCCTGGGAACTGCTGCACGGATACAGCAGTTGTGAGGTTTGGTTTTAGGTTCCTAGTGCTGATGTGAGGATACATATATCATCACCTCATGTCATCATGAGGAAATCTCCCCCCCCCCCACCACTCAGCGCTCGTAGAGCAGCAGCTATCACCATTCCATAGAGAAACCAGATAAGGGATGACTCTCCTCCTTTTTTTGGAGTGGATTCTTGCACAGAGAATTTGATTATAGATTGGCAGCAGTTTCAAGTCTGCATTAGCTGGTTCCTTCCACATGCTGTACTTTAGATCTAATGCTAAGAAGCTAGTGCATTTTGTTCCTTTACTCTGAGAACAATGTCTGATTGTCCCTAATGAGCACTTCCAGATTGTATGGCAGGAAATTTAGTACTTCCTTGAAAAGGTACTTAAGTCTCAGCACACACTCCTCTATGATTTCTGGACAGCCAAGGCTGTACGTTGACTTCCCTCTTGCCTGCACCACCACACCAAACCTGTTTGCAAAATGAATTTGCTCGCTTATCGCTATTACTTATTTTCAAGAGGAATCCTTAGGATTCCAGAGAGTGCCCCGAGGCCATAAATTGCCCAGTCCCAAACCAAAGCAAGGTTGCTTTCCTGAATAAGGTTGTGATTTAGCAGTGGAACATCCTTCCCGAGTAGAGAAACTCCATGTTCAGGAGCAGCTTCATGTTGACTCTTGATGATGCACACTTCCTGAACTTAACTACTAGTTCCAGTTACAGGTAGGTAGCCGTGTTGGTCTGCCATAGTCAAAACAAAATAAAAAATAGAAAAAATCCTTCCAGTAGCACCTTAGAGACCAACTAAGTTTGTTCTTGGTATGAGCTTTCGTGTGCATGCACACGAAAGCTCATACCAAGAACAAACTTGTTGTTGTTGTTCAGTCGTTCAGTCGTGTCCGACTCTTCGTGACCCCATGGACCAGAGCACGCCAGGCACGCCTATCCTTCACTGCCTCTCGCTGTTTGGCCAAACTCATGTTAGTAGCTTCGAGAACACTGTCCAACCATCCCATCCTCTGTCGTCCCCTTCTCCTTGTGCCCTCCATCTTTCCCAACATCAGGGTCTTTTCCAGGGAGTCTTCCCTTCTCATGAGGTGGCCAAAGTACTGGAGCCTCAACTTCAGGATCTGTCCTTCTAGTGAGCACTCAGGGCTGATTTCTTTAAGAATGGATAGGTTTGATCTTCTTGCAGTCCATGGGACTCTCAAGAGTCTCCTCCAGCACCATAATTCAAAAGCACGAATTACAAACAGTTGGTTTCTAAGGTGCTACTGGAAGGATTTTTTTTTACTTTTTATTTTGTTTCAACTACTAGTGTTGCAGAATTGGTGCAGTTAGGTCATTTTAGATTCTGGATTTAAGGGTCTTACTGGGGTCAGGGTGGGACTTTCCCCCATGGTAATGTGCATTACTCTGCTAACTTCCAAATGTTGCAAGCCATTGCTCATTCTACTGTGGGGGTCCCTGGACACCTGTGCCAAAGTGTTGTCCTGGTGTCTCCCATCCTTTCTAGTAGCTTCCCATCTTGAGTGTGCCACTCAACCGAGGGCCATCCCTTGTAACGTAGGGCAGACTGCCCTTCTTCACCCTTCAAGGACATACCTTTTAGACCCCTATCCCGGCTGGTGGGTTGGGAGGGAGGCAAAGAGCTGTATCTAATGCTGGGAGATGCTTGCCACTCCGAAAGGTGACCTCTTCTGTCTCTACAGGCTCAGAGCCCAAGTCCTGAGTGGGGATACTTCCTGCTATTGACCAAGCCAGCAATTTCAGAAGATAAATCTCTTAGCGAAGTGTGTGGATTTAACCTATAGATAGAGAGCATATTTGCCTCAGGCATTTGTTTCTGGAGTGAAGCCTGATTAACTCCCAGAAAGGACTGAAATGAGGACTACTCTTGTCGGCCAGTCTTTCTGGTAGCACATTGAGTCCCTGCAAGTTTGTTTAGAGTGGTTGTTTGGCGTTGTGTGTCTTGCAGGAAAAGGAATGAGTCACATGAGGTTTGTTTCTTGTCCAACAAGCTATTTTTCCTTTCAGCTCTTGATTTGCAGATAGAGGATCTTGTGACAAAGCCAGAAACCGTATCACTTTTCTTTCCTCCTCTGTCCCTTTGAGGAGCTGATTGGTAACATGCTGTTTTAACAGGTCAACACAATGCAAATAAATACAGGAAGGGAGACTGGCCTTCTCCTGCAAATGATGTTATTGTGAGTGCAAAAGTGCTTACAATATGTATTACATGTTAGTACAAATTGGAGGGAGGGGAGAGACGTTTATGTCAGAGAGTCCACTACACTTCATGGTGTTCAGATGACCTGGAAAGAATATGCCAGCAAACCGGTTGCGTCTTCACACATGAAAATCCACAGCCTACTCCTTTATTCTGAGGAGAATATCCTCGTTTATCCTCTTGTCATGGGTAGTAGAGGAAAATTGATTGATTGTGATCCCAGAAGCCTTTTCACTAGCGCTTTGCTTAGTTTAAAATGGACTTTGTAATTTTTGTTGTCTACACAGCTTGCCTTTGCTCCATGATTGAATGATTGCCTGCAATAGTGCAGAAATATTAAGCGAGAGTTTGAAAGTATGAGTTACACCCACTCTCATATCAACCTTGATATAGCTTTTTTAAAAAAAATATCTTTATTACATATTATAAAACACAAACAACAGCATAATCAAACATAAACACAACAATACAATTATTTAAACAAACAAACAAACAAACAAACCTACAATAAAACATACCTACAATAAAAACAAACCTACAATAAAAACAAAAAAATATCTTATTTATTATCACTAACAACTGTCCTTCACATTGTATGTTGATTTCCTCCTATCTCCCCTTCCTGTGTTCCTTGTCCATCATCTTTAGTAATTTCTAAACATCTTGCAAAACCTTATTTACTATAAAAATACCTATTTATTAATCTTAACTATTATCTTAACTCATATTTCATCTATCTCAAACACTTAACCTATCTCTACGTCTACAGTCTAACTTTTCTTCCAAATTGTATCTAATTATCAATCATACAATAATTTTTTAAGTACAATTTAAATTTCTTCCATTCTTCTTCCACCGCGTCGTCCATCTGGTCATGAAGTTTCCCGGTCATCTCAGTGAGCTCCATGTAGTCCATCATTTTCATCTGCCATTCTTCAATTGTTGGGATTACATCTGTCTTCCAGTTCTTAGCTATCAAAATTCTAGCTGCTGTTGTGGCATGCATATCAACCTTGTTATAGCTAACCGGTCCTATAGGCTTTTTCACCTTGCGCTTTATCTGCTAGTTGCTTTCTGTTATCTCAGTATTTTCTAATCCACACCTGCCGAAATGGTTGGTTAGATAATTTGTTCATCTGCATTTCACTTGTTGAATTGCTGTCTCTGGAAGGGTAAAGAAAGACTTGGTTAAGCTTATATTGCTATTATTTAGCTTGCTAATGCAGCTTCGTCACCCCCGACCCGGGATTGGATTGCACCGTAATTTTTTACATAGAACTTTCTCTCAAATAATTAGATCGATACGTTAGTGTCTGTACAATACCTGTTAAGGACACACACAAAATACAAGTGTACTGTAAATGAGTAATCTTGCACATTCTGATTAACACAAGGAACTTGGGGTTTGCTTAGCTGCTGGGATATGATATGCATATGGCAACACTCTTCAAATCCAGAACCCCACCACGGGCTTTCTTGAGAAATTTGTGCGAGACCACAGTGATTGACAGCACGATAAGCATTTGCACGTGGCCTAAGAAAGACCAGTTGTGTGCTTGGAGGGAGAGAACAAAGGAACGGCAAGGAAAGCGGTGTGAGCGAGATCTTCATGATGAGGAGGAAGCAGATCTCTGCTCACCCCGGGCAGGATGGAAGCTTAGGGGAGGGCAGAGAAAAAATTTCCCCTCCTCTGTGCCAGGTCCCAGGCATTGAAGAGGCTCATATTAGACTTGCTGTTGTCACATGATGGCAGCAGCGCTGGCTCAGGATTCAGCAGATACTGTCTCCTCTTAAAAAGGTAAAGGACCCCTGACAGTTAAGTCCAGTCGCGAACGACTCTGGGGTTGCGGCGCTCATCTCGCTTTAGTGGCCGAGGGAGCCGGCGTTTGTCCGCAGACAGTTTTTCCGGGTCATGTGGCCAGCAGGACTAAGCCGCTTCTGGCGAAACCAGAGCAGCGCATGGAAATGCCGTTTACCTTCCCACCGGAGTGGTACCTATTTATCTACTTGCACTTTGACGTGCTTTCGAACTGCTAGGTTGGCAGGAGCAGGGACCGAGCAACGGTAGCTCACCCGGTCGTGGTGATTCGAACCGCCGACCTTCTGATCGGCAAGCCTAGACCACAGCGCCACCCCCAAAACCCCACCCTCAGTTGGGGAGTTTTCACTAGCCACCATTAGATTGGGATTAATTGTTGTAACCTGCCTTGGCACTTGAAGGTGATGGTTCGCCAATTTACTGAATAATAATACCACCCAGGATGTCGCCAGTGGTAGCTTGGTGATCCTCACTGGTGGGGCTGGCCAGAGGGTTGCCTCCTCTCCAGCAAAACTCTTTCCAGAGCATTGGCAGATTAGGGGTTTTGGATTGCTCTCTAAACTATAAACTGCTCTTCTCAAATCGAGCCTCAAAAATGAGCTCACTACTGTAGTTTCCTGCAGCAAGTTGTGAACATGCCTTTACAGCCACAGCGCTTGAAAAGGTGATTTTTTTTATTTTTAATTTTTAATGAACGACAAGCTTCTGTGGTGCATTATGAATGTTGCTCACAAAGACTCAGCAAAGACAAGCAGCTTGGATTATAAAGAAGGAGCGATTTTTATAGATAAATAGCAAGGCCAAAGATTTATGAACTGTAGGAAGAGCGAGAGATCTCTTTGGCTCTGTACGTTTTACAGATTATGATGGCTATAAAACTTTATTCATCACAATAGCTCATTGGGCATCTAAAACATTCAGATAATGAAATGTTTTGAATACAATGAGCAGAAGTGCAGATTTCTCGAAGTTTTGTTGCTTTCAAGCTATTTGGAGGAAGCGAAGTGAATTCTGATCAGCATATGCTGATCGCAGGAGGTCAGATGTGAAATAGCGTGATAACTTGTTAATTAGAATACAATGCTTTTCGCTTAATTTGTAAAGAAATACCTCTAAAGAAACATTTTATAGAGCTGGGGCTGGCATGACAGATGATGAGATAAAATCAACATGTTCAAAGTATAAGCAATATGAAAATGGAACTATATTTTCATGGTAGATTTTTCTCTTAATTGTTTCTTGCTTTATTTTCTCCCCCCATTGACAGATATGATTTTATTGAGATACGGGATGGAGACAGTGAATCAGCCGATCTTCTGGGCAAGCACTGTGGGAACATTGCTCCGCCTACCATCACATCATCAGGCCCTTCTCTCTATATTAAATTCACCTCAGACTATGCGCGCCAAGGTGCTGGCTTCTCTCTACGCTATGAGATCTACAAGACAGGTCAGTACCTAACTGTTCAGCAAGACACCAAACTTCTTGGTGCCCCTCAACCGAGTTGTTACGTGTGCCTTGATTGAACCAAGTTGTCTTCTCCTTTTATGTTGATTGACAGAACTGGTGCCCAATGGAACAACTTCTAGGGCATGGTCTGAGGGCATATGATAAAGCAACCTTGCTGAAGCTAAGCAGATCTAGTTCTGGTCAGGGCCTGGGTTGGGTGGTTGCGGTGGAACCCTATGTACACTGCTGTCCAAACCACTGAGCCTCTTGGGCTTGCCCATCAGAAGGTCGGCGGTTCGAATCCCCATGACGAGGTGAGCTCCCATTGCTGTGTCCCAGCTCCTGCCATCCTAGCAGATTGAAAGCATGTCAAAGTGCAAGTAGATAAATAGGTACCGCTCCGGCGGGAAGGTCGGCGGTTCGAATCCCCACGACGAGGTGAGCTCCCATGGCTGTGTCCCTGCTCCTGCCATCCTAGCAGATTGAAAGCATGTCAAAGTGCAAGTAGATAAATAGGTACCGCTCCGGCGGGAAGGTCGGCGGTTCGAATCCCCACGACGAGGTGAGCTCCCATGGCTGTGTCCCTGCTCCTGCCAACCTAGCAGCTCGAAAGCATGCCAGGGCAAGTAGACCGCTGTGGTGGGAAGGTAAACGACATTTCCATGCGCTCTGGTTTCCGTCACAGTGTCCCGTTGCGCCAGAAGCGGTTTAGTCATGCTGGCCACATGACCCGGAAAAGCTGTCTGTGGACAAATGACGGCTCCCTCGGCCTGAAAGCGGAGATGAGCGCCGCAACCCCATAGTCGCCTTTGACTGGACTTAACCGTCCAGGGGTCCTTTACCTTTTTTTTTACACTTCCTTGAATTTCCTGATGGAACAAGCTGTGGTTTTAATGTGAAAAACCCCAAAATATTTTCCCCCTCTACGTTTTTGTCCAGAATGATTTGCTTCCTTGGAAAAGCCCTAAAACATGTCACAAACTAAGGTAGCTTTATTTAAATATATAAACTACTTTATAGTATCCTGGAAAGCATGAATCATTCTTTGTATCTCACTCAGCCCAGTGAGCTGCTAATGGAAACACAGAAAGGGAGTTTGACTTTTATTCATTTGTTTTATGCGAAAATTTATAAACCGCTCGGTCATGAAATATCCAAGCGGTGAACAATAAATGTACAGAATGGGGTACTTTGATCCTTCGTAGATTCACAGAGACAAAGTTTGAGAGTCCTTATCCTACCCATATAGGCCATATCTCCACGGTCTGTTTTAAGTTTTCCCTCCTCTGTGCTACATCCCTTCCCTAATCTGTTTCCACAACATTTCCAAGGATGTAAAATGTTTTAGCGACGTACAGTATTAACTATGTGTTTTTATTTTTTACCATGGCATCGAAAGCAAGCTCCTTCATTAAATTATCCCGTATAGTCCAGAACTACAAACAGTATATCTGTTCTCTGTGGCAAAAGCTTGTTAAAGTCAAGGCTAGGCGAAAGTGGTCCTCTCTCAGATCTGCAGTGAGGTCTCTCCCCTCCCCGCTCTCCTGCGAATATGTGATTCAAGCACAGATCAATAGCCTTGTGTTTTCTCTTTTCAAGAAGCCAAGGGTTTTGCAACTGGTTGTAATGCTGGCTGAAACGGGCTGCTGTTGGCAGTGCCATCAAGGCAGCAAGACGGGCGCCTCTTGAGCCCCGTATAAGAGGAACTATTCATAATGCCTTTCTAATACAAAACTATTCTTGGAGAAAGTGAAAAGCTAATCAGAGGCCTTTTTTAAATTGGCTCTGTCTAAATATTTGTCAGATGGGTGGGTGTGGGGATGGGAATTTTTTTGAGAATTAAAAATAGTCTTTGTGTTGTGCCTGCAAGCGTGGGTGGGGCGATGTTTTTAAGTGCTCAAGGAGAGGCCTGGCTGTGTCTTGAAGAAGGATAGCGAGGGCTCTGGGTTGCCAGACATTCCTTTGCTAGCATCTTGTATGGGAGAAGTACAGGAGGTTTATGTCACGAGTAGAACATGAAGAAACACACTCTCTCTCTCTCACTCACACACACACACACACACACACACACACTTTCTCTCTCTGTGTGTGTGTGTGAGAGAGAGAGAGAGAGAGAGAGAGTCTTTCTTTCTTTCTTTCTTTCTTTCTTTCTTTCTTTCTTTCTTCTTTCTTTCTCTCTCTCTCTCTCTCTCTCTCTCTCTCATTCACCCACACACACACTTTCTCTCTCTCTGTGTGTGTGTGTGTGTGAGAGAGAGAGAGAGAGAGAGAGAGAGAGTCAGTCTCTCTCCTCTCTCTCTCTCTCTCTCTCTCTCATTCACCCACACACACACTTTCTCTCTCTCTCTCTCTCTCTCTCTCTCTCTCTCTCTCTCTCTGTGTGTGTGTGAGAGAGAGAGAGAGAGTCAGTCTCTTTCTCTCTCTCTCTCTCTCTCTCTCTCACACACACACACACACACTCTTTCTGTCTGTGTGTGTGTGTGTGTGAGAGAGAGAGAGAGAGTCTTTCTCTTTCTTTCTTTCTTTCTTTCTTTCTTTCTTTCTCTCTCTCTCTCTCTCTCTCTCTCTCTCTCTCTCTCTCTCATTTACCCACACACACTCTTTCTGTCTCTGTGTGTGTGTGAGAGAGAGAGAAAGAGAGAGTCAGTCTCTCTCTCTCTCTCTCTCTCTCTCTCTCTCTCTCTCTCACACACACAGAGAGAGAGAGAAAGTGTGTGTGTGTGTGTGTGAGAGAGAGAGAGAGAGAGAGAGAGAGAGAGAGAGAGAGAGAGAGAGAGAGAAGGGGGGCAAACAAGCTTCCTAACCTTACTCAGAAACCTTAATGAATGGTGGAAGCATGAATTCAGAGGCACACAAGAGATTCTGCTGTGTGGTCCATGCAGAGGTTGATGCAGGTGCTGATCTTACACAATTTACATAATTTTTTCCTGTCCCTCGTGTGCCTTCCAGATCAGAGTTTTCAGGAATGTGCTATGGCATAGGGCTTTTGTTCCTAGAACATGGTGAATGACCATTATCCATCACTGGTGTGTCAATGAAGCTCAAACTCTGGCAAAAGTATAAGCTGCCTTCAGCCGAGTTTCAGGCTGCATTTGAACTTAAACTATGGTTTATTTTTATGTGAATGAGCCTGGGTGAGTTGTTTTTTTGCATGCTCCTACACTCCTGTTTCTTTCTCCTTCACAACGGCGAGGAGCAGATTAGTTTTCAGATTAGAGTCTGAACCTAAACTGTGGCAAATCCTAACTATCATATTATTGAAAACAACCTGCTTCATAAACCAAAGTTTGAAGAACTGTGTGTTTCAGTAAACCATAACGGTAAAGGGACCCCTGACCCTTAGGTCCAGTCGCGGGCGACTCTGGGGTTGCGGCGCTCATCTTGCTTTATTGGCCAAGGGAGCTGGCGTACAGCTTCCGGGTTACGTGGCCAGCATGACTAAGCCACTTCTGGCGAACCAGAGCAGCGCACGGAAACACCGTTTACCTTCCCGCCAGAGCGGTATCTATTTATCTACTTGCACTTTGACGTGCTTTCAAACTGCTAGGTGGGCAGGAGCTGGGACCGAACAACGGGAGCTCACCCCGTCGCAGGGATTCAAACCGCCGACCTTCTGATCGGCAAGCCGTAGGCTCTGTGGTTTAGACCACAGCGCCACCCGCGTCCCATTGTACATAACACTAAACTGCAGCTAGTTCAGAATGAAACTTAAAGCTTCTGAGTTCCTCCTCGTGGCTGTGCCAGAGGAAGGAAGGAGTGCATTCAAGGCTCATTCATGTATTGATAATCTATAGTTTATCAATTCATGTATTGGTAATCTATAGTTTATTGTTAGGCGAGTCTGTGATGTTATAGTTCCGGGATCAGTTCTGTAGGTATACCTGATACCTTTGCAAAACCCATGGCTTATATACTTAAATACATTTCTTAATTGCATTTGTAACCTGCTCTTCATCCAACAAGCTCAGGGCAGCGTAAGTGTCATCCTCATGACAGCAATGAGATACAGTGACCATCCCCATTGCCACCCGTTGACCTTCACAGATGAGTGAAGATTTGAACTTGGGCCTTCCCGGTCCTGTTTGAACTTGGGCTTCTCTTCCAACTCTAATCCATGAAGTTCAGACTTCAGCACTGTTTTAAGTGCTGTACGTAAATAGATTTTCCCATAAAGGCAATTCAGAAGGTTCAACTACTGTAAATTGCTGCTGTGCATTTCCTTGAAGATGTGAGTCAGCACATGCATATTCAACTAGTATTGTTACAGCTGCACTGGCCTTCAGGATGCTTCTGGGTTCAATGTGAGTAGTTGGCACTTAGCTAAGAAGTCATTGGACCCTGCTGTATGCAACGTGAAGAAGATTGTGGAAAGGTGCTGGACCACTTGTCCCAAGGCTGCGAAATGAACTCACCTCCACAGATCTGCAGTTCCTTCCTCTTTATTAGCCTTATTGAGGGGTTTGTGTGTGTGTGTGTGTGTGTGTGTGTGCAAAATGCATATTTTTTTGTTCCATCTCCCGTTCAGCTGGTTTCATTTGTGTTGTATTCAGTTTCATTTGTATATTTTTTTTCTGTATGTGGACTGCTGTTCATGTTGTTTATTTCTTGTCCCTGTGCACTGTGGGTTAAACCACAGAGCTTAGGGCTTGCCGATCAGAAGGTCGGCGGTTCGAATCCCCGTGACGGGGTGAGCTCCCGTTGCTCGGTCCCTGCCAACCTAGCAGTTTGAAAGCACGTCAAAGTGCAAGTAGATAAATAGGTACCGCTGAAGCGGGAAGGTAAACGGCGTTTCCGTGCGCTGTTCTGGTTCGCCAGAAAGCGGCTTAGTCATGCTGGCCACATGATCCGGAAGCTGTACGCCGGCTCCCTCGGCCAATAATGTGAGATGAGTGCCGCAACCCCAGAGTCGGTCACGACTGGACCTAATGGTTGGGGTGCACCGACTTGAGTGCTAGTGCATGGTTTTAATAAAATCAGCATGTCTGGACTTCTGGTTAGATTTGGCTTGAACAATATCTTTCGTGACATGGAGAAACTCACTGTGCCAGAGTTTGAGAATCTTTGTTCAGCAGGACTGGTTTATACTTGGTTTCTCCTGTATCCGCTGTGCCTCCTCTGGAATGCAGCATGCTGGGGAAAATGTTCCACCGCAATTCCCATTTGCAGGAATTGTGGGAATTGGTTGTGTGGATAGGAAGAAGTGCTGTTGTGATTGTGGAACTGTTGAAAGCTGTCTTCATCCTCATTTTACACTAGTCGGGATTGCACTGTTTGGCTAACTAACTGATTCGTTTAACTGCTCAAAACTGCTTTTGGTCAGTTAAACAAAAGTGCTCTCGAATCTTCAGGCACCAGAGTTTCGTTTAAAATTACATTAATTTCAAAGTAAAAACTGTAAGGTGAAACATGCCCCTTCTTGTAGGAGGCATTCCACTTTCTTCTGTCACGTGGAAGGGGGTGTCTCATCAAAGATGGCACCTTTTGTCATGTATGCCCGCCATCATCTAAAAATAGTGTGTTTGTTTCAAACTGTTTGTTTTATTTATATGCAAATTTATGCAGTTTTAATCAATACTTAATTAAAAGCCCTATGACTAATCAACCAAGATTTATTCAACTGGGTTCCAGCCCCAACACAAATATTGCTTCCTAGCGTTTGCAGATATCTGTGTAGCTAATTGTATATTGAGGAAAACAAATGTGAACCAACTACAAAGAGAAGCTGGCAGGCTGGCATTTTTAATGTTGTATTTCAAATTGTTCTAACCTGTCCTAGGACCTCCGGGTGAAAGGTCGGATAATAAATTAAATTAATAATAATATCCATTTCAATTCTGTAGGTGCAAGAAACTCCCCAGAACAACCTTTCAGGCTACTTATTTATTACACTTTAGCCCTACTGTTTCTCCTAAGAGCTTAGAGTGTTTTATATCCTCATTGTTTTGTGTTGTACAGGTCCAGCCCTAGTTAGTCATGTGGCTTCATAATGTCCTTTGGCCTCTTCCAATTACTTTTGGACTCCTTTGTTACATTTGCCAAGGATGTTCTGAAGTTGATCAGGAAGGAAGGAAGGAAGGAAGTCTTTGCCGAGTCTCATTTTCCAAGAATTGTTCTGCTACCTTCCTCCCACCTAAGATTATGTCCAGCATACTTTTATGTCTGAAATAATGATGGAGCTGGTTTTCAGTTTCGTGATATATCACCAGCTAAACACCACGATATACTGACATATCACAGTGTCTGAAATATGGGTGGAGCTATGTAGAGCAGGGGTCAGCAACCTAAGGCCCATGTGCCGGAAGCGGCCCGCGGAGGTCGTTTGACCGGCCCATGAGCTGCCCCCGAGTTGCCCACTTGCGCACTGCGCTAAACCGGCACGGTGCGGGAACTCACTTCAGCGGCATCGAAAATCACGTCTGCGCAGACGCTGCATATCGTGGTTGGGCGCGATCTGGCCCATGGAGTGATTTCTGCGGGTCTGATCTGTTCCAGGCAAGATAAACCTTGCTGACCCCTGATGTCTAGGCATTGGCTGGCTTCATGGTCGTCGTCGTCCCCCACAATTATGTTTCGCAATATAATACTGCCAGATCAAAATTATGAAACCAATATCATAATATGGACTTGAATCTGGATTTGGATGATATATCACTCAGTTCTAACACACATCATGATTCATGATATATGGACTTGGGTTATGGGTGATATATCAAGTTATTGCCCAGCCCTAGTGGTGTTGTGTTCTTAACGATCATGTCTTCCTTCATAGGGAAAACAACTCATTTTGAAAAGGGCATTGACTGCCTGGGACACAACTGAGAAATTCAAATGAACTTCCTCACCCGGTAGTTTACTAGAGAGTCGTTCAGTGACCGGGATAATATCCCAAGACTTATTCTTCATCATCCCAGACAGTCTGTCTCTCTCCCACCCTCTCTCTCCTCCCCCCACTCCCAGCTTTTATCAAGTCTTGGATTCCCAGATGTTGGACTACAACTCCCATCCACCCCTAGCTAGCAAGGGATGATGGGAGTTGTAGTACAGCAACATCTGGGGACCCAACTTTGAGAAAGTCTGCTTTACACTGTGGAATCCAATATCCATAGCTATACACACACACACATAAAGAAATCAAAACAACTCCTCCTCCTCTTAGGAATACAAAATGTTATTTAAATATCAAAGCACTTTATCTCTGAATTACATATTCAAAGTATATACAGGCCATGCGGGGTCTTCTGTTCCGTGCCCTTTAGTAATGGTTTTGAAATGAAAGGAGAATGAGAAGAAGCCCATTACGTGTGGTCTGTTGTGTTAGCAAATTTGGTGATTTGTTTTCAGATGCCTATATCTAAGCTGGTCAACTAGAGTCTACATTGCCAGGCAATCCAATTAAGACCCACTCATTTTGGAAGTCATCTGATTAAATTAATTTACATAGCCATTAGTTTAACATTGCCATTGTGCATCTTTCATCTCCCTTAAAGGGGCCGAATCACCTCTCTCTCTCTCTCTCTCTCTCTCTCTCTCTCTCTCAATATAGCACAAGCGCACACACAAACAGCTCTGTTGTGGTGGTTGTTAGCAGTGTGTTAGGAATTGCTCACAGTTGGAATTGTGCGTTTTTCTGAGCAACGCCTGCGCAATAAAACAAAAGACGGAACAGTTGTGAAAGTTAATCCTCTGTTAAAGCAGTGGAACATCGGGGGTCTTGTAAAATTCCTTGTTCCAACCCCTCCTCTCCCCTCCCAGTGACCCGTGGGCTAGAGAATTCAATTGCTAATTGTCTGGTCCCTACAGAGCGATAGTTTTTTATGCAGTCATAGCCTGAACAGAATGCAACCCCTTTCTCCCCCCAAGGCACCTTGGGTCAGCAAGAAATTGAAGGCACTTAGCCGGCTGTGGCACAATGGAGGGCAGTGTTGGGTTCACCGCTAAATAAGTGGTAATATTGTCTTGTGTTGCTGGCAGTCTGAAAGCGTTCCATAAGGATGTGAATAACTTGCATTTCTGGCGGTTAGCATGGACAAGTGAGAAAGGGGGTTCTGTTTGTCCTCTCGACCAAATCCCTCATTCCTACCCCCCCAGACGTTTAAAGCTGAGCCGCTGTGCCAGCCGCGACTTTTCATGTTCCGTTTTTATAGTGCTTAAGATGCTGGATTTCAGGTGTCACCTCAGTAAGGCTGCTTTCCTAATTGCCACTCTGATGGAAAATAAAATGGGGACAGTAATATTAATAATTAATACTTTTGCGAGGCTGTGGCAATTTTCTGCATGAGGGATTTAAGTGCTTTAAAAAAACCCCCCCCACACACACACACAATTATGAATTACGCCTCTCAGCTTGGCTACTGTTAATGCCGATGTGGTATGTTAATGTCCCCTTGTTTCTCGCTGTAGGCTCTGAAGATTGTTCCAGAAACTTCACCGCTTCGAACGGCACCATTGAATCCCCGGGTTTCCCTGATAAGTACCCTCACAATTTGGACTGTGCTTTCACCATCATGGCCAAGCCAAAGATGGAGATCGTCCTTCAGTTTTTAACCTTTGACCTGGAGCACGACCCCTTGCAAGTCGGGGAGGGAGATTGCAAGTATGATTGGCTGGACATCTGGGACGGTATTCCTCAAGGTAAGGATTAAAGTGATGTATCGCCAAGGCTCTCTTCCGTGTCTGGCTACTGTCACACTAACAGCATCAATTTTGAGCCTGCAGAATTCCATAAAGGTCATAAATTGCTAACACTTTACGGCTCCATCCAATCTCACATGTTGTTGCCTTGTCCTTAGCAGGGACCAGAGCTTAAATTGAACAGTGATAGAGTTCCTTTCTATTTCCTGTGCCGGCATTGCACCCTTACCGGTTCAGTGTAACTTCAGGTGATGTTAAAAATACATTGAGACCTTAAAACAACCTGATTCATATAATCAGACCAAAGATGGCATCTTTGAGAGTTCTCTGAAGTACTCTGATCTCAGAGACTCCCTTAGCCAGAAAGTATAGAATAGACCATTTTCTGCATTGATTGCATACGGAAAAGTTTTGTACGACGCCTTGAGCACGATTTTTATTTTAAAAGTTGCCGAGAAATGTTGTCCATCAATCGACCAATCACAATTTTTCATGGTAGCGAAGCAACGTATGCACTAAAAGTGAAAAAAGCTGAAGGTTAGGGATTTCAAAGGCACAAACATGTATGATTACCGGTACAGTGGTGCCCCGCTAGACGAAAATAATTCGTTCTGCAAGTTTTTTCGTCTAGCGGGTTTTTCGTCTAGCGAAGCGGCAATGTAAACCGCGGTTTTCGCTAGACGGAAAAAAAAAATCGGAAAAAAATTCGTCTTGCGAGGCAGCCTTCCGCTAGACGAATGCCTTCGTCTAGCGAGTTTTTTGTCTAGCGAGGCATTCGTCTAGTGGGGCACCACTGTACTTGCGTTGAATAAGAACCTCCACCAGAGGACCAGGCAAGAGAGCTCTCTATATGTGATTTCTTTATTGCATAATCCCAGACATGTCTGCTCAGAATTATGCACCATTGAGTTCAAGGACTGCAACCATAATCATTCATGGCCCAAGAACCAGTTTGTAGGTAGATGGGCTGGTAAAATTTATGGTGGACTACTGACTTATGCACAAAGCTTGCTGCAGGCAGCATTTTATGCAACAGCCAATAAGCTTAAGCATCTGTTTAGGCTGCTATGCTTTCAGAGAAGAGCTCTTGGAAATCTGGGGTACAGAGACACACTTGTGCAAATTAATTGAAACAAAGCATGTTTTCTATGCCACATTGATCAGTCTGTCAAGCACCCACAAAATAACCTTCAGTTATTATGGTGTCGGAAGCCTGCAGCCAATAGAAGGAATGATGCGCTCGCCACAATATATTGAGGTTCTATGAAAGAGAGTTATTTCAGAGCTGGGAAAGAGGTATCCTGGTGGTACTGGGATTTTGCAGCAGGACCTAGCCCCCTGTCACACATCAAAAGTGGTGAAGAAATTCATGTAAAGGTAAAGTGACCCCTGAACATTAGGTCCAGTCGTGTCCGACTCTGGGGTTGTGGCGCTCATCTTGCGTTACTGGCCGAGGGAGCCGGCGTACAGCTTCCGGGTCATGTGGCTAGCATGACAAAGCCACTTCTGGTGAACCAGAGCAGTGCACGGAAATGCCATTTACCTTCCCGCCGGAGCGGTACCTATTTATCTACTTGCACTTTGACGTGCTTTCGAACTGCAAGGTGGGCAGGAGCTGGGACCAAGCAACGGGAGCTCACCCCGTTGTGGGGATTTGAACCGCCGACCTTCTGATCGGCAAGCCCTAGGCTCTTTGGTTTAACGTACAACGCCACCCGCGTCCCTTTTGAAGAAATTCATGACAGAGCAGCAAATACAGGTACTTGATTGGCCAGGGGATTCCCCGGACGTAAATCCCATTGAGAATTTGTGGGCTATATGCAAAAGTCGCCTCCGTGCTGTAGACTGTACGACTATGGAGAAGCTCAGTCAGGTGCTGATTCAAGTGTGGCACAGGAATCCAAAAATTAAGAGTGACTGTTCGAAACAAGTAGACTCCATGCCAAACCGTGTTCAGATGCTGCTTAAAAATAGCGGAGGTCATATCCGTTACTAATGTACGTATATGTGAGTTTTGTACATGTAACGGTATATGTGAGTTTTGTACAATAAACTACTGTACTAAATTCATTGTTTGTTTCAATTAATTTGCACAAGGTATATGTGAGTTTTGTACAATATGTGAGTTTCGTACAATAAACTACTGTACTAAATTCATTGTTTGTTTCAATTAATTTGCACAAGGGGGTACATGTGAGGGGTTTTCATCCCTGCATGTTTTCATTTTCATCTTGTAGCATCTGATAATACGGATGGCTTATTCCTGCCCCTGCAAACCTTCCCAAACCACGTAGGCAAGATGACGACAAGTTTATCTAACCGAGAGTTGTGCTTTTCTTCTGTTTCTGTTGCAGTTGGCCCCTTGATTGGCAGGTACTGTGGAACTAAAACTCCTTCGGATATCCACTCAACTACTGGCATCTTGTCACTCACGTTCCACACAGATTTGGCAGTGGCCAAGGATGGTTTCTCTGCTCGCTATTACTTAGTTCCACAGGAGGTGCCAGAGAGTAAGTTGGCATCTTGTTCAGTTCGAGCGTTCGCCAGTATTCCTCTAGTTCCAGATTCTGCACTGAGGACCCTGAATGAAACAAAAATGTAGCCACGTATGGGTAACTTTTCTGAATTCCCCATCTCGGAATTATTTTTAGTTTTGCCATTTTAATTTCACGGCAGAGCTCAACATTTGGTCATCTGGAGCCTCTCTTATTTGTTTTGTTCTCCTTGCTCACTGCTAACACCCAAGCTTCAGCGGCAGATTTAGAAATTGCTATGGAAACCCTAAACCCTAAATTAAAATGTCAAAATTTTGTGAAATAAATTTGTTCAGAAACATTTCAGATTGGAGTTGGGGGTATGCTCTGTATAGGAGGAAGGAAGGAAGGAAGGAAATTGAAGCCATATTGAAAAAGTATGAATTTGAACAATTACCGTATTTTTCTCTCCATAAGACGCACTTCTTTCCTCCTAAAAATTAAGGGGAAATATCTGTGTGTCTTATGAAGCGAATGGTGGTCCCTGGAGCTGAATTGCCCAGGGGCCAAAAGCAGATAGTGCTTTTTATTTTACAAAGAGAAAAAGGGGTGTTGAAAGGACCCCGCTCAGCAGCTGATCAGCAAGAGATCGGGAGAGAGATAAGAGTCCCTGCTCCCTTTCAGCCCCGCCCTCCATTGTTGAATGTGCTACAGAGGGAGGTTGTTTGTTTCCCCAGCAACATGTGACTGGCTGATTAGATTATTTGTCTGGAAACTGTAGAAATGGTTCCCTTTCCTTCAGAAGCTGCAGAAATGTGAGTTGAACCCCATAAAATTGGGCTTTTCCTCTTTGCTTTTCCCCCTCTGCAAAAGGAGCTTTGCTTTTCTCCCTTTGCAAAAAAGCTGCAAAACTTTTAGCTGATCCTCAAAACAAAACAGGGCTTTTCCCTTTGCAAAAAAGCTGCAAAACTTAGCTGATCCTCAAAAAAAACAGGGCTTTTAGAGGAGGAAAACAAGAAAAAAAATTTTTTTTTCTTGTTTCCACCTCTAAAAACGAGGTGCGCCCTATGGTCCGGTGCACCCTATGGAGCGAAAAATACAGTAGAATGTTAACAGTTGTCTCTTCCTCTAGTGTGTGACATCACACCTTGGTTTTTTTAAATCTTTTTTTTAATGTCATGGGTTCAGAGCCTGTGCTACTTCCGAAGTTGTTGAACTATAAATCCTATCACAATCCCTGACCATTGACCATGCTGGCTGGGACTGATGAGAGTTGGAGTTAACCACATCTGGAGGGCCGCAAGATGCCCACCAGGATAACAACAGCATAAAAAAACTGTAAATGCTGCCGGGGGGGACGGGGACGGACAACCACCTAATTTATAGAGATGATTTGGAAATTAGCTATGCACACCTGCAATATATTTAATTGCACTTGGAAAATTTAGGGCTTTCTTCAGGCTTTTAGTGAAGAATTCCAGTTTTCCTTGCACTTTGCAGGAGATTGCCAGGCAAGAATGTTCCCGACCTGCAATAGTTGCAGCACTTTGATGCAGATGAGAAGGGATTTGATAGAGCTCCAGATGTGAGCTCTTCCGCGGCTGTTTCTGAACATTAATATTTCATCGGCTTTTCATAGGTGCATAGAGACAATTCTATTTTGTGCTCATTTTTGCAGACACATGTTTTTTTAATTCTTATTTTATTTGATAGGATGTTATGAGGCCATTAGCGGCGTTTCCCTTAGCGGAGCTGCAGAGATTCATTGGGGGGGGGGGGGGGCTTCTTTCTCTTCTAATCCACTCTCCACCTGCTCTAGACTTTCAGTGCAACAGCCCGTTGGGGATGGAATCCGGCCGAATCTCCAACGAGCAGATCACGGCCTCCTCTACTTACTCGGATGGCAGGTGGACCCCACAGCAGAGCCGGCTCAACAGTGATGACAACGGGTGGACTCCTAATGTAGACAACAACAAGGAGTTCCTGCAGGTATGTGTGCCCAGCTCCAAGAGAGCAGTCGGCAGAGGGTAAGTGGCACTCGGTAGCCAAGGAAAGGATAGCAGCACGATTCAGAAAGGCTGGTACCGAAACCATAATATCCAGCTTAGCAACAGTTGAATTGCCAGGCAACTGGTGAGATCTGATGTTCAAGCCTTTGTCATCAAACACATGGCCAGCTAGAGTCCCCAGCTAGCATTCTCCTCTATGAAAAAGATTGGCTTGGCATGGGCTGGCATGCTGTGTGTCCATGGAAGCAGGCTTGGCAGGGTGATGTGAGGGGAAACAAGTGTCTTTGTTTAGACACATGGTTTGTCTTGGCAGGGAGCTGCCACTGCCCTCTGGACTTTCAGGTCACACACACACACACACACACACACACACACTTTCTCCTTAAACGAAACTGATTACCCTGCTGTCAAATTGACCCCAGTACATGAAGCTTGTAGAATCTCCTTGTTGCATGCTGGGAATCAGCAGGAGGGCATTGAGCTGCTGTTTGGCAAAGGCGGGCGTGACTCTTGCCTTCATGAACTGAAGGCAGCACTGTTAGGCCATTAACATTCCTACAAAAGTCTCGGCTTGACCTGGTGGCCCCTGAGCCTTGATGGGCTTTCCAGAGGGCTAAGAGAAGAGGGCACGTGGCTGCTTACGAGCCCCGTTGACTCTGCGACAGATCGAAAGGAGGCGTGTGCTAGGCGAGCACAGCTAGAACAATATTTATTCTGCCGGGGGATCTCAGTGCGTAACAGCAGCTGGGGGAAACCAGCAGGAACGTACAAAAGGAAGGTTTTAGCAGGGGCTGCACAGAACCAGTTCGTGGCAGCAAAAAAGTCATATGGGTGGGATGGAGAACCGTGTGGTGGGAAGTGCTAAAGGGCATTCAACACGGGAAGTACTGGAACAAATGGAGCGACTGTCTGAATCTTCATGGCACAATTACTAAGCCAGCATGCCTTGATAAGCTAAAAGGTAAAGATAAAGGTACCCCTGACCGTTAGGTCCAGTCGCGGACGACTCTGGAGTTGCGACGCTCATCTCGCTTTACTGGCTGAGGGAGCCGGCGTACAGCTTCCGGGTCATGTGGCCAGCATGACTAAGCCGCTTCTGGCGAACCACAGCAGCGCACAGAAACACTGTTTACCTTCCCGCCAGAGGGGTATCTATTTATCTACTTGCACTTTGACGTGCTTTCTAACTGCTAGGTTGGCAGGAGCAGGGACCGAACAACGGGAGCTCACCCCATCGCGGGGATTCGAACCACCGACCTTCTGATCGGCAAGCCCTAGGCTCTGTGGTTTAGACCACAGCGCCACCAACGTCCTTTGATAAGCTACTACATCACTAAAAATCTCCAAAAAGCATGAATTGGACACCACAACTTAATCTTACATGCGAAAAGACACGCCCCGCCCCAAACAATGCATGTTGACCTCTTTTCCACTGCAGATGAGGCAAGAGCTTAATTTGGGTGAAGATTCTCTGGCTTGAGCTTTGATTTTATTTGGGTTTGAAGAACATCAAAGCCAAAATCTGTTATTCAGCTCATGGTCGGAGGCTCCTCCCAACACAATGCTAGCACATGCCTTGCCTGAACCAGAAAAAAAATGCTTTTTCACTCCTGAAATCTGTCGGCATTTGCTTGCAACAGACTTAGCAAGGCATTGGGGGGGGGGCTGTCCCACTCTGTATGATTAATGACATAACGGTAAAGGGGCACACAGCCTGTTTTTGCTCAGATTACTTCCACTCCAATGCATAATTTTTATCATGGCTTGCAACTGAGGCTGGCACACAGTTGTGCTGGGCATTTTTTAAAGAGACATAGTAAGGGTCTCATCCCGGAGATGTTTACGGTTCAATCTGACGAAGCAACGGGAGGCAGGGAAGTGGGGAGGAGGCGGCAGGACGGGCACTTTCAAAATGTGCTTCTCTCCCTCAATTATGAACCTTGCAGCAAAACCAGGCAGGCTGAAAACATTTCCTTCTATGGCTCACGGGCTTCCACATCTAGGGATGTTAACTCAGCTGGTCTGAAAATTGATCCTATTAAGTTCTTATACTGGAACAGAGCTTAGACAGAATAGGCAACTCTAAACATGGCCAGTGGCAAAAGCTACAGCTGCGTCACATTGATCTAGTAGAAATGAAATACCGCCATGCTAATTTATACCAGCTGAGCACCCGATCCTGAGGTCTACTTTCAAACATCTCCTTCTTGAAGCAGCTACAGCCCTACATGGCGAGACCTGGAGAATGCCTTTAGCAAAACACGCTACTATTGTATGCTGTTGGTGGCTCCGAGATCCATTGTGGCTCACGATTCCATTTGTATAGCCTGCCTTTATTGGCACCCAAGGCAGTGTACATGGGATCATGTCCATCGATCCAGGCATTGACCTGCCCCAGAACAGTGGGGCCTCATATGCCTTCAGACCAAACCCATATGTCTTCACAACTGCTGTCGAAGGATGTGCTGCTTCGAGAAGGTTGCATCTGAAAACGTTTCAAGCAAAGAGCAGGTCCACCTTACTACTGCCGAACTTGTGACGCTTCTGTCGTTCTTCCTTCGCGCTCTTCCCCTCTCCTTCCCCCCCCCCCACAGGTGGACCTCCGCTTTCTAACTGTGCTGACAGCCATTGCTACTCAGGGTGCCATCTCCAGGGAAACCCAGAATGGCTACTATGTCCGGTCATACAAACTGGAGGTCAGCACAAATGGGGAGGACTGGATGATGTACCGCCACGGGAAAAATCACAAGGTGAGTGCTTCCTCTTCCCCACAACCCCTCCCCCCCAAATAATAATTCCAGACTGCAAAGGATTCTGTTGGTGGTTGAATGGAAGGTCTAAATTGACTTGAGTTGTTGCTTTTCTGCCAAGATGCAAAACATGGAGCTGTCGCCTCCCCCCCTCCCCAAGTAATCTTTATTATCTCTTGAGGGGTGAGGAAACAGTGTTCCTCCTTGACGGTGGTGGTGGGGGGGAAATCTGGCTGCTGTTGTGCCTTGCTCAGTGGAGAGAGCCTGCGGTACGTCTGTGGACTGCAAATGAAGGAGAAAATGTTTCCGCGGCCCGCGTTTTGCCATAGAAGATTCATGGAGCATTTATGGCCCGAGCCCCGTCCACATGCTGGGTTAACAATCACAAAACCGCATGAAACTGCAGTTCAGGAGTTATTGAGGCTTAGAAAATGAAAGGGCACAAATCCTGAGAGGGGATCACAGTGTCCTAGAGAATAAAGCCCAACGATAAATAACGAGGAGCAATTCGGTTTGTCAGGGATAGGGGATGTGCAGCGGCGGCGGCAGCAGCCGTTGGTTGGCAGTGATGCATTGACCTCTCTCTGCTTCTGCCTCCTCTGTCTATAAATATGGCTGTGTTGACCCTTGCTGATCCCTCAACCTCCGAATGCTTAGTGTTTGCTCAGTGGGGGGGGGGGAGGGAAGGCACTTACTTTGTGCTCTGGGCAGGTGTGCGAGAGAGCAGGCCGCATGGAGTGCAGCTGTTTATAATAAAGCGGTCTCTGCTCTTGGGATGGCATGGAGCTGTCATTCATCTTTGCCTTTGTTGTGAAGGCACTTCTGAACTGACCCTCGGTGCCCTCCGCTGCAGAACATGAATTCAAACTTTGCCAGAGCAAACCCACCTTCAGCTAAGAGGGAGGGAAGCTTCTCGAAGGTGCAGCGACTGCTAGCTAGGAGCAATAGTAGCTTCAGCTTGGCTGCTGCCAGGCCTCTCTGCACTGGGGGAGGCTTGGGGCACCAGTGTGGTGTAGTGGTTAAGGGCGGTAGACTCGTAATCTGGTGAACCGGGTTCGCATCCCCGCTCCTCCACATGCAGCTGCTGGGTGACCTTGGGCTAGTCACACTTCTTCGAAGTCTCTCAGCCCCACTCACATCACAGAGTGTTTGTTGTGGGGAAGGAAGGGAACGGAGAATGTTAGAAAAAAAATATTAGAATATCGTGGAGAGGTTCATTTCTTTCAGTAATTCAACTTAAAAGGTGAAACTAATATATGAGATAGACTCATGACATGTAAAGCGAGATATCTCAAGCCTTTGCTTGTTATAATTGTGATGATTATGGCGTACAGCTGATGAGAACCGCAAAGTTGAAATTGTTAATTTGGGGTTCTTATCAGCTGTACACCATAATCATCACAATTATAACAAGTAAAGGCTTGACATATCTCGCTTTGCATGTCATGAGTCTATCTCATATGTTATACTCCAGTAGCTAATGAAAACAATTGCTTACATAAATGGACTTTTCCACGATATTCTAATTTTTCGAGTTTCACCTGTATATGCTCCCATGCCGATCTCATTAAAGGAAGGGAAATAATCCTTAGAGTTGTCATCATCAGCCCTTTGGATGAACCTGAGCCAAGGTTAACCTTCTGGCAGGATTTGGAGGGAGGTGATTCATGTGAGATTATATCTACAGCATTCACAGATCTGGAGAACTAGTTAAAAATCATGCTCTGGAAGAAAAGGCCATAAATTACTCGAGATTGTCACTTGTAGGAAATTTGCCGTTCACAGCAAACGGAGATGTGAGGTGGGTTTTGATAAGTCTTTCTTGTCACATCTGGTTCTCTTCTTCTTAGCCCATTTAGTATGGTAAGCCCTGGTTGCTCTCATCTGGAGCAAATAGGGTGGAGCAACAGGCAAGCCAGTGACTCCGAAAGCTGATTTGTCCCAGCTGAGCAACCCCATCGTTTGATATTAATCCAGAAATCTAATTTCCTTCAAAGCTATTCCCTCCCTACCCCGCAAACTCAAGATCCCCCCCCCCATTTTAAACAAAACATGTCCCTATTTTAAACTGGCCTCAGGCTGGAATTAGACATTTGACAGCAAATATGGAATCTGGGGCAGGGCAGTGTGGTGCTTGGTGGGGTGGGGGTGGGGAGAGAAAAGTTGGCATGGGATCTGCAGGAGAGAAGAGTCGGGCAGGGGGGGCAACTCCTAAGCCTGCTCCCCACCACCTGTCAATCATCCTCTTTAGTTCCTTCTTCTAGTCCAGGGGTCCCCAAACAAAGGGGTCCCCGGGGGGCTGGATGTGGCCCAATCGCCTTCTAAATCTGGCCCACAGACGGTCCGGGAATCAGCGTGTTTTTACATGTATAGAATGTGTCCTTTTATTTAAAATGCATCTCTGGGTTATTTGTGGGGCATAGTTCGTTCCTCCCCCCAAAATATACTCTGCCCCCCCCCACAAGGTCTGATGGACAGTGGACCGGCCCCCTTGCTGAAAAAGTTTGCTGACCCCTGTTCTAGTTCCTTTCCCCTCTTAAATTGGAAAACCTGGTCCAGCTGGGTGCGGACAGAGACTTGGGTGGATTGTGAAGGGGTTGCAGAGGAAAAGCAGCCTTCGGGGAAAGGATTAAGGCCCCGAGTTGCGCTGATTACTTTGTTCCCCATCCCTGTTTAGCAGCTAGCTTCACATTAGTTCAGCAGTTGCAGGCTGAATGTGGCAGAAGCTGGCCTGGAAGGAGTATTTTTCAGCCCCATTATGTAGCGGCAAGGGCGATTCAGCCGAGGGAGCTCAATTTTACAACAACCCCATTACCAGGCACAGTTCAAAGCCTTGGTCAGGCCACACCTGGAATACTGTGTCCAATTCTGGGCACCACAATTTTAAGAAGGATGTTGACAAGCTGGAACGTGCGCAGAGGAGGGCAAGCAAGATGACCGAGGGTCTGGAAACCAAGCCTTATGAGGAGCGCTTGAAGGAGCTGGGTATGTTTAGCCTGGAAAAGAGGAGACTGAGCGGAGATATGATTGCTATCTTCAAATACTTTAAGGGCTGTCAAATGGAAGAGGGAGCAATCTTGTTTTCTCCTGCTCTGGAGGGTACAACTAATGGCTTCAAGCTGCAAGAAAGAAGATTCCGACTAAACATTCGGGAAAACTTTCAGGCAGTAAGAGCTGTTCGGCAGTGCAACAGGCTCCAACGAGAGTTGGCGGAATCACCTTCCTTGGAGGTTTTAAAGGAGAGGTTGGATGGCCTTCTGTTATGATGGGCGTTTCAGCTGAGATTCCTGCATTGCATTGGAGTCCCTTCCAACTCTTGATTCTATTATTCAAAAGTGTTGCTAATTAGGATATCTGAGGGATTGTCTCGTTCTGTCAGCACCTGCCCCTTTCATGGAGATCTGCTCGAGTGGTTTTACTTGGTGTCCTTTGGGTGGCCGAGGCCCAACTGGATGGATCATGGAAGTGGGCCTCCTCTGTGACTATGCCTAGTTTTTGGGACTCCCTACCTCTTTAGGCCACCTCATGAGAAGAGAAGACTCCCTGGAAAAGACCCTGATGTTGGGAAAGATGGAGGGCACAAGGAGAAGGGGACGACAGAGGACGAGATGGTTGGACAGTGTTCTCGAAGCGACTAGCATGAGTTTGGCCAAACTGCGGGAGGCAGTGAAAGATAGGCGTGCCTGGCATGCTCTGGTCCATGGGGTCACGAAGAGTCGGACACTTCTGAACGACTGAACAACAACAAACCTCTTTAGTTCTGTATGACTTCTGTCTAAGACATTTTTGTTCTGGCAAGCGTATGACCTGCCAGGTCAATGATCTTCTGGTGACTAAACCCATTGACTTTGGATTGCTTTTATTTGTTGCACCTGCCTCTGTTTTTATTATTTTTGTTACTGTTTAATCCTTTCTCTCGCCCCCATTTTATAATTTTAAAATTGTTCTGGGAGTACAGTGGAAAGGTGAGAAGGAACTCTTTCAAATAAATCAATCCAGAGGGAGTTGAATCTTGTATGAAATGCGGGATACAGAGCAGAGGCAGTGCAAAACGCTCTTTTTGTGGGTTTCATATTTGATGTTCAGGTACAGGGAATGAAGAAGCTGGTTTAAGTGAAAATGGCCTGAATGTGTTGTTCGCTGGGGGAAGCTGATTGCACAATCTCTCTCTCTCTCTCTCTCTCTCTCTCTCTCTCTCTCTCCCTCTCTCCCCCCCCTCTCTTTCTTCCAGGGTGCTTTCCTCTCCTTTCAGGAAGCCCCAAAAGTTCTGAACTGAATGCACAGATTCCATGCTGGGTTTCTTTTGTGGTGCCTCAGTGCAGCACTCTGCATGGTTCAAATTGAAATAGCTACGCCATGCCAAATAGATTTGTCAATTCTGCCGCAGTGTGATTTGGTGCCATGGAGTGCAGGGAAAGAGAATGGAGGAGGACTCTGTCAAATTCTACTTATGCATGTATATGTGTGTGTGTGCACGCCGCACACACACACACAGAGACAGACATACGTACCGTGTGTGTCTCTGTAGCTAGCAGTGAGTCCCTTCTCTGCTGAATCTGTAAGTTGGGCTCAGAGCCAAATTTAACTGGTGCTACTGACAGGTCAACTAACATCTACATCTTCATAAAAGAAATTGAGACAGGGAGAGCCAAAGAGGCAGGGAGAGCTGCGTGAAGCAGAGCTGGAAAAGAAAGATTATATTTTCCCCAGAAAGTAAGAGAGCCGCCCCCACCTTCAGTCATCGCTGGTACCAAGGGAGGCGAAAAGAGCTGGTGTTGTTGGGGATTTCTATAAGCTGTGAAGGCCAGTAGACTTCCAGTTCCCTGGATGTTGGCAGTCTTGATGCAGTGCGCTAAAGGCAAGGGACTAGGGATAAGTTGAATAAAGAGGAGGGGAAGCGAGATTAACGAGAGCTTTCGGCAGAAGGGGGTGGCCATGTTGTTTTTCATAAAGAGCAGCGCTGCTTTTGGGGAGAAGGAGGGATGGAGTGGGGTGGAAAAGGATTTGCATACCTGACACCTGAGCTGAACTGATTGAATTCTCCAAACCTCACCTCTGCCATCAGCATCACTGAACAATCTTCAGGTCCTTCAGGAAGAGGAGAGTGTTTTCACCCACAAAAAAATACTGGTCCGCCCATCTTGGGTGTCTTCTACTCCAAGCAAAGTTCGTTTTTTGTTTTTTTTTAAATCTGCTTGGAATAGACAAGCCAATAGACAAGCCTTACTCAAATTATTTGTGCCATGCCTTGAGAGCTGCATGAAGCATATACAAATACATTGCAGCAAGTGGGATCTGATGGGGGACAAAGAGGAGGAAATCTTCTCTCTTTTCGCCTTCCCTCTTAATCTCCCCACCCCCAGAACTGGATTCGAGGACAGCCGCTACCATTGCAGCCCCTCTACTCAAGCCAGGAAGTGCCCAACATGAGTAAGGATTTGCGCTGTCACTTCAATCCCCTTTCTTCCAGCCAGGACAGGAGTAAAGAATTTGGAGACGGCTGAATGCAGGGAGCTTCCTTCACCCCTTGCTTTAGATGCGAATGGGGTAGACACTTGGTGGGACTGGTCATGGGAGCATGATCTTAAATCGCTTGCAAGTGCAGGATTGTGCTTCTAATGCGGGATTTCCCAAACTTGAGTCTCCAACTGCTTTTGGACTACAGTTCCCACAATCCCTGACCACCGATGCTGCTGGCTAGGGATGATGGGAGCTGTAGTCCAAAAACAGCTGGAGACCCAAGTTTGGGAGATACTGTCAGTGGATTAGGTCTGATTCAGACACGCGTCGAACTGTCCCTGGCCTGTTCTAAAGACCGGTGGAGGAGGAATCCCTGTAAAATCGGAGACCAGCTGCTGGAAGCCTGTATGCATGGAAGTTTGTATGGTCTATCGTATACAGTGGTACCTCTGGTTATGTACTTAATTCATTCCAGAGGTCCGTTCTTCACCTGAAACTGTTCTTATCTGAAGCACCACTTTAGCTAAAGGGGCCTCCCGCTGCCACTGTGCCGCCAGAGCACGATTTCTGTTCTTATCCTGAAGCAAAGTTCTTAACCTGAAGCGTTATTTCTGGGTTAGCGGAGTCTGTATCCTGAAGTGTATGTAACCCGAGGTACCACTGTACGGACGTTTCTCATGTAAGTGCATCGCTCATGTTGAAGTGTTAAGCGGTCGGATCTACACCCATATATAATGAAAGCCAGGCCAGTTCCTTGTTCCTCTTTCCTTCTGAGTCGTCGTGTGCCTGAAGTTTCTCTGCTCTCCACCCAAAGCCCTGTCTCTCTGTAGCAGAAAGATAATCTCCACAGACATCCCTCCTTCATGCATCTCCCTCTGAAGTCCTGAACCCCCTAATCCTGTTAGTGTTTTTTGTCTTGGGGGGAGAAGGTAATCCAAGTGGTCCAGAGAGACAGGCCCAGGCACGCACGAATTACACAGGGGAACTTTCTCCCAAACTCTGCTCCCCTCCCAGAAAACACAAGCCCCTCTCCCTTTTAACCGCCTTGGAAACTCTTGACGAGAAAACCAGAACTAAAAATAAATAAGGCGAAGGAAGGGTCTTTGGGATCATAAAGTGCTTCTTGGATGTAATGTGCATTCGACCCACCTGGTTTTTTTGCTTTCCTCTCCCTGCTGACACTGTAGCTGGCAGGGTTCCCCACACCCACTGGAACTAAAAACACACACACTCCAAACCGACAGTGGGACATTTTAACATAGAAGAGCATGAAATCCAATGTAGGGGAATATGGGGGGTGGTGGAATAAAGGCTCTTCATCCGGCCATGTCATTCTGTACACTCCCTTGGTGTCTTAAAGCAAATTAATTATGTAGGTCAGATCTTTATTGACTATCGATACGCGTCGACCCGCCGGATAGCGAGAACCAGCAGTAAATGTTAAGTATATGCACGAGGTGAAGGGCAGGTGTTTGTCTTGGGGGGGCAGTAGCAGTTTAAAAAGGAAAGGGGGGCGGGTAAAGCCGTTCATTTGGGTTAAGAGCTACAAATTGGGAAAACTACAAATCGAAATAGTCGGTTGTTTATTATGTACAGTTTACGACTCTGCTCCTCCACCAACACACCTTCACAACTCAGACCCCATAGACAGCATCCAGAAAACGTTCCTTTTGGTCCTCCTCTCCAATCTTGGTGTTTTCCTGTTCTGTGGCTTCAACACCTTCCTTTCTTGGTCACCATATGCCCAAAGAGAAGAGGCTTGGAAGGGCAATTCTCTGTACCTCCAGTTTCCTCGCATGCATAAGCTGCGATCAGGATGTGCCAAGCCGACAGCAGCCCTCCCAGTATTCCTGTTTTTGCTGGCTTCCTGGGACAGCGGGAAACATGGTAGTCCAGGCCACAGGAAGTGGTTGGGGAGACTGGGTTTGGCTTGATAGAGCTCAAGATTAGTAGACCCTTCACCACAATACGGACTTCTTTCAATTCCATCTGCCGCCTTGAACTAAAACTGCTTGAGAGTTGCATTCGGCTCATGATGACTCTTACTCTGGTATGACCCACTGGCCACTCGCCTCTTGAGAGTGGCTTGTTGCTAAATTCATATTGTGCCCCCTTATATTGATGCATACTGGGTGTGGAAAATAGTTTTGAGGCAGCTAAGGATCTGAAATGGCAGAGTACGGCTGGGATGAAAAATGTCAAACATGGACGAGTGTGTGAAGTTCAAACTTTTTATGCTTGTGAGATGACAACGAAAATGTTATTTTCTAGAAGCCCTGAGCGTTGCATGTTTTCCATTAATAATACATTGTGGTGCTGTTTTATGCCTTGGGAAGCTGCCTGTTTGCATTTAGTTCCAATAAAAACGAGGAGGCTTGCCTCGCAGTGTGCTCTCAGCAATAGATTTAAGTGCAGAGATTTCGCAGGGAAAAACCAGGAAGTTGAGTTTTTCAAACGTGCTTTGCTTTTGGGGGAAAGTCCGAAGAGACTTTTGAAACAGTTGTGATCTCCTGTGTGCACTGAGCAGTAAGATCAAATCTGGATACCAAACACTCCAAATTACAGGCAGCTTGCTTCATCGTTGTTTAATTAATTTCTCTCCCTTCAGGAAGGCATACTCAAACCAGTCAGAGGGGCAGATGTTATTCACGTGTGTATTTTTTTGTACCAGGGAAAATATGAGTTAGATTGGAGATAGTAGAGCTGCCATTTTGCAATCTGGGCACCCACATTGGCTGCCCTCATAGCTAGTTTCTTATGGGCTACTTGAATGAGAATAATTTGACAAAGGACATGGTCTAGTCCTTTTGTGCAACACAGCACAGGTAGGAGTTTGAGGCACGCCAAACCCATAACGCCCAACAGTTGGAAGAAGAGTGCTAAAGGAAGGGTAAAGAGTTGGGGAATGATGGATATATAATATGGCGGAATGTACTGGAAAATATCTGAACGAAGTAGTATTGTTTGATCTACATTCAATAATAAGAGAGGTAGACGCATGGGGATTTGACAGGAAGTCTGATTTGTGAAATTAAAGTTTTGTCAAGTTAAGTTTGTTATGTAAATGTAGGTAAGAGAGTCTAGGCATATATAGGTATGTATAAGTAAGTGGATGTATGGACTATCTAATTATATGCCTGGCTGAATATTCCCCCCCCCCTTTTTCTAATTTTTTTTCTTTTAGTTTTCTCTTAAGATATAAACAATAAGACACAGATACGACTATGTTAAATTTTATTCAGTAATATTATATAATAGCAGTTGTAATACTTTGTTACCTTTTTTTTCTTTGTTGGTTAAACAAAATGAATTAATAAAAATTAATTTTTTTAAAAAAGGAAGAAAGCCATCGGACTGGAAGTGTCCTTTGTCGAGGAGGCTAAAAATCAAGGAGAGTGATATTTGAAGCAATCTGTATCTTGAATTTAGGAAGTAGACTTAGGGCAGTAGGGGATGTGATCAAGATAATGTCTGGGGCAGTAGTTCATGAGAAAGGCACTGTTAAGCTGAACAGCAAAGAGACCGGATCTTTGTAGAATTTAAGAGATAATTTTGTTACCATTTAAAGCCCTCAGAAGAAATACCACAATGTAATTCACTTTGGACTCTGTATCATTCTGCCTGTGCAGGTAGCAGGGACTGTTATTGCACAGGAAAGAGTGAAGCCCTGGATAACAGCGGTCGCTCCCCGGCCTTTGAAATGGCTCAGTCTGTTTCGGAGCGCTCCGTTTGATTTTTATTGCAAGTTACGCATACCTAAATCCTTCAATTTCTGGAGGTAAGGCCAGGCTAAGAAGAATTCAGAAGTCTTTAGGCCTGCCCATCTGTTTGGAATTAGACACCTGGCTGAATCTAATGAATGGATGTAGCCTGAAGTTGTGACGCAGCAGCTAAAGTTGTTAACACTATTTCGCCCGCCCCCTTCCCTCTTTGAAATAAGAGGCTGTACCTAAAGGCTGTTTATCAGCGTTTCAGAAAGGATTGATAAAGATGGTGGAGCCATAAAAAAGAGAAGGGTGTAAACGAGGAAGTGAGAGTTGCTAAAGTTATTGGCAGCGACCCACTGCTTCAAACAAAGCATTGCCCCCCTATAACTTTCACACTGCAAAGGAGGCTTAAAAAATAAAAATAAAATTGGTGTTCAGACTGAAGAAACAAGACAGAATTAGAAGTAATCACCATATGGAACAAATCAAGGGAGAAGGTGGCTGAAAAGGGGGGAAAGATAAATTGCAGAGACACTTCAGAGAATGAAGGTTTTGCAGCAGAAGTTGCGAAAGCAGCAGAAGTAGGATTAGGAGGGAAATTGAAATAAGGGCAGGCATTGGGGAGGGGGTCCCTCTTGTCTTAGGTTCTTAGATGACATGCTGCAGATCAGCTTTGTGGGTTTGACACAAAGCTACAGGCTTTAGCTTCAGTGTCGAAATATATCCTGGCACACAGAATCTTGGATATTGGCGCACATGAAGGCCACTCACAGCAGACGCTGATGTTTCCAGGCCTCCTGCTGAAGGAAGGGTATTCGGCGACCGCTGAGCAAGCGAAGGGATAGGAGGAAGGAGGGGTCTGCCGGGATAAAAGTAGGATATTAAAAACACATCAACCACGCTGTGTTTCTAAACGGTACCAGCGTGATCCGTACTCTCTGGATTAGCATTTCTGTTCAACTCTAAACCTACCCCAGATCCCAATTATCAACACAGATTTTTTGCAGGCAAAGGCTTCCTCGCTATACATATCGCTTGACTTTGGCTGTCCTGAAGATGGGAATCGACCACCGCACACACTTGTTTCAATTGTGGCACAGTTGTCACTGACGAAAACAGGTCTCGTGGATTTAGCAAGGAGTTTATTCAGCTCTTCCTAGCACAGTCTCCATTTGCTGGCATGCCAGAATCCGAGAGAGATGCGCTGCTGCTGAGTTGTCTCTATAGGCTTTTAAGTATTTTAAAGTTTCGGATGCGGTAGCAATAATAGCAATAATAAAATGTAATAGGAGTAATAAGCAACTCATCCGAACATGCTCTAACAATGGTGTCTCCCATTATAACGGTTTTTGTGGATGGCCATTCTCGGCAGTGGTGAGAGTCGAGCATTTCACTTTTAATTTGTATACCGTCCTTCTATACACAAGACGTTTTACAAGCTGAAAAAAATAGAACAAAATAGACAGCAATGACCACACACTTAAACAAGGGGGGGGGGCTCCTTTAATCTCACTGTAAACATGTGATACAGTGACAATAAAGTATTTCTGTTTCTATTTTTCTATTAACAATCTGATCCAATACAAAAAGTCATATCAAATAAAGACTTATTCAAAAACCTATTAGAATGTAATAGTGAGCAGTAAAATCAAATATCAGACAATAATAATTAAACAGCTTACACTTAACAATTGCAATAAAGAATTGCTAAACTACAGTGGCAAGTCACAGTGCATAAAATACCACAAAACATACAAAACCATGTGAAAGGATCAAATTGAGAAACAGGGACTACTGAATAAGAGGCACATCGTCAATCCTCACCACTGTCTTCCTTGCGCATTAACAGCCATTTACTTGGTAAGATCTATAGAGGTGCGTCTCATAAATAAGTCTCAGGAACCTTTACAGGGAAGGGTGCCCTATAAGCTTCCTTCCCTTAATGTAAGGCTTTCTTTCTTTCTGAGGCTCCTCATGGTTGTGCAGAGATAAAGAAGTACCCAGGAACAGTTTGGGACTGGGAAATGATATATAATGAAATGAAAAGGATGTTTAAAATAATGTTTGTAAAAAAAAAACAACCCAGAAGCTTTTCTTTTGGGAATTATAGGGACAGAACTACCTAAAATGTATAGAAACTTATTCATGTATGCTACTACAGCAGCTAGAATGTTACTTGCCCCAAAATGCAAAGAAGCCGAAGTCCCAGCAAAGGAAGAATGGATGCAAAAACTTACGGAATATGCAGAAATGGCGAAACTTACTGAAAGAATAAGAAACTAAGATAACACACACACACAGTGTGAATGGAAATGGTTTATTGAATATTCACAGATAAATTATAAACAGATAAAAAAACATTGGCAGGATTACTGTATTAACCTGCAGTTTTAAAGAAGATGAATAAATGAGCAGATTAAGTTAATTTGGATATGCAGAAGATATTAAAAATGAATTTAAGGAGCCGCAGAAAGAGGGGGGAGGAAGCCAAGTTTTGAAATGTCAAAATGATTGTAAAATTAGTGAATTGTATAAACTTGAAAAGTAAAAAATAAAAATACATATTTTTTTTAAAAAAAGGATAAAGGAGCATCTTGAGACTAGGAGGGCCCACTGATGGCCTTCTGCTGAAAGACCCACCAGGACACCACGTCCATGTTGTGATCTTTCGTGGTTTGCATCTGGGCTTCTCTTCCCACGCTTGATGCTGTGAGAATGGCTGCCCCATGCGTCCTTGCAGAGAGCAAGTTCACATAGAGGACACTGCACTTGTGATACACGGACTCTGGCAAACCATTTCTGCCCCCGAGATGATTAAAGTTGATTGTTACAAACCCAGGAAACATCTGCATTATCCCTTTTGATGCAGGTTCCCCTGGAATATGGGGGAAATGCCGTTGGATCTTCAAAAAAAGGAGCCTTCTCTTGAATTCCCCAGACTCTAAAGATTAAGTGATTTAGCTTTTTCAGTGCTAGTCCGATTCAATTCTGCTTAATCCAGCATCGAAGCCACAAGCAAAGTCAGTGGAGATTTCTACACCTACCGGAAACGCACAAAAGGGAAAAAAAACTTGGATTCTCTGCTCTGAAACAGATGAGAGTTCAGCCATGTTCAGCCTCAAATTCTGGCATGCATGGAGTAGCCTATGTGTCCCAGGATGGTAGCAGCAGTTAATTTTTTAGAACATCTCTTTTGTCTCTCTCCCCCCCCCCCCAACGTAGAAGATGAAGCCCCAAAAGAAAATTTGCTGACACTTACACAGGCTATTAAAATAGCAGAAGGGGTGGTGGTAGAATGGTCCATATGGTAATTATTGATTAAGGCCATCTGGTAAGACAGCCGTTTGTTTGAATAATACTGCAACATGCCTTGTACCAGATAGAGGTCTTGTTTAAAAAAAATAAAATATTTTATTTCTGGTGTTTGTACTTGTGTGTGTGTGCATTGAAGGGAAGTGACTGACATGCTTTTATTTGGAGAGGCTGCTACTTACACGGAGGAAACGGATGCATTCCAATGGCGGCATATATTAATGGGCTGGTTCTGAATCGGCAGTGCTTACAAAAGAGAATTATTATGATTATTACGCCCACTTTGTAAATATTGAAGCTGAAGAACGAGTGGGCAAAGTCAGTAGTTCAACTGATAATGCTAATTGTTGCTTGTATGCTCTATTTCAGGCAAGTGGGCTGTAGATCCGAGGAGTGTTTTGAACATCTTGCACTCCTGGGAATTGTGCCAAAGTGTTTCAGGCTTGTCCATCTGAAATCAGAAGCTCTTTTTTTATTTAATTGGTTTGTCTGGGTTTGCATTTAAGCTGTTGTCATAACAGAATAGGATAGAAGTGAGGTACCAACTGACATGAAAATAATAATATTGGGCTATTCTTTTTTTTCCTTTAAAAGTTAGAAGATAGGATTAGGCCATCGGCAGGCAAACTAAGGCCTGTAGGCCCAATGCGGCCTAATCGCCTTCTCAATCCAGCCCACAGATGGTCCAGAAATCAGCATGTTTTTACATGAGTAGAATGTGTCCTTTTATTTAAAGAGCATCTCTGGGTTATTTGTGGGGCCTGCCTGGTGTTTTTACATGAGTAGAATGTGTCCTTTTATTTAAAGAGCATCTCTGGGTTATTTGTGGGGCCTGCCTGGTGGTTTTACATGAGTAGAATGCGTCCTTTTATTTAAAATGCATCTCTGGGTTATTTGTGGGGCCTGCCTGGTGTTTTTACATGAGTAGAATGGGTGCTTTTATTTAAAGTGCATCTCTGGGTTATTTGTGGGGCCTGCCTGGTGTTTTTACATGAGTAGAATGTGTGCTTTTATTTAAAGAGCATCTCTGGGTTATTTGTGGGGCCTGCCTGGTGTTTTTACATGAGTAGAATGTGTCCTTTTATTTAAAGCGCATCTCTGGGTTATTTGTGGGGCCTGCCTGGTGTTTTTACATGAGTAGAATGTGTGCTTTTATTTAAAGCGCATCTCTGGGTTATTTGTGGGGCCTGCCTGGTGTTTTTACATGAGTAGAATGTTTCCTTTTATTTCAAATGCATCTCTGGGTTATTTGTGGGGCCTGCCTGGTGTTTTTACATGAGTAGAATGTGTGCTTTTATTTAAAACCATCTCTGGGTTATTTGTGGGGCATAGGAATTCGTTCATTTTTTATTATACACACACACACACACACACTCCGGCCCACCACATGGTCTGAGGGACGGTGGACGGTTGCTGACCCCTGGATTAGGCGAAGATGTTCATGCCATGGAGTTAAACATAACCATTGGCAAACACTGAATGTGCAGGTCAGGTTGTTGTTGTTAGAGGCATAGAAATAGAGACTATTTGAAGCTTTGACAACCTTCGCCCTAGCCAGTTACCCTCGCTGACATTTTGTGCAACCATCCAGGCAGTTACCTTTATTTCTCATGTTTCTCCTTTCACATTCCAGGCTTTCTTGTTCTGATGAATAGGGAAAGGGTGACACTATATTTGCGCTCTCTCCTTTCCAGGTATTCCAGGCTAACACCGATGCCTCAGAAGTGGTCCTCAACAAGATCCATGCTCCAGTGCTGACTCGGTTTGTGAGGATCCGCCCCCAGGTTTGGCACAGCGGAATTGCACTTCGTTTGGAACTGTATGGCTGTCGGATCACAGGTTTGCATTTTTAATTGTCCTTTCCTGAGCATAGGGGCGGAGGAGAATGACCCGGAAGCTGAGTGCCGCAACCCCAGAGTCATCAACGACTGGACCTAATGGTCAGGGGTCCCTTTACCCATATATAAAAACACTGAGGCGGTGCACAGCAAAATACGCAACGACAACAAAAAAAATGAAATACCATTAAAACAGTGCAAAATACAAAAGCTCTCGTGTTCTAAAATAGGGCAGTGCTGGACAATGAAATGGAAGAGAGACGTGTCTCCAAAAAGATCTCCTGAAAGGAGTGAAATAGAACATTCTAAATGCATTTGTGGATGTTCAGTTTCTCAGGACTTGATGCCTCTTAGTTTAAACTGGAATGTTTAAACCGAGGCCATTAAGAAGAGGGGATTGTGGAAGTTATTTAGGTAACTTTTTGTTTCATCCAGTCATGTGGCTGGTTGTCCAGGCGGCACCTCGGAGGGAGGGGGACTTGTAACGAAAGAGGGACAACTCGCAGGGAAAAGACCCAGCTTCCCATTCTGTCTGTTGGTGATCTGTGATGATGCCTTGTCCGACTTAGAATATAATTCATTAATTCATGGTGACGGGACTCCTGAACGTTCTGACATGAGAAGGTTGTCCAAGCATCTCTTCTTAGCTCGATGCACATGTTACCTTCATGTATGGAAAATTCTGGGCCATGAACCGTAACTCAAATTGTAGACTCGGTGGAGTGTTTTCAGGACTGCTTCTTCCCTACATTAGGGGTTGTGGTTCCAGTGGTATTTTATTGCCACGTTAAAAAAAAAAAAAAAACCCTTATGAGCCAGGCCGTCAGCTGAACTGTTTAATATTACTGTCTCCAGTTGTAGTTTATCTCTCGTTCGGATGGCCTTAACTGATATTTATTTTTTTAAGAGGACGGAGCAGCAGCCAGGATTCTGTTAGTGGATGCGATTTCTTTTTCTCTCTCTGCTGACTTTGGGAGGTTGGGGGCTGGGAAGGGAAGGCCAGCTAGCAAGCGAGAGCAATTTGGATGAAGATTGTAATAGCAGGGGTGTCCTGAGGATCTGTTGAAGGGCTCCTGCGGGCTCTGATGGCTGTTATAAAGCAAAGCATAGCAGGCTTAAGTGTTTTGACATTTCGGTACCTAGCAGTTAGTCGCGGTGGGATGTTTCTCCTCCTCTGCTTATATCACACACAAAAAACTTGCTTTTTGTGTGTGTTGCTTCATTCTGCCCCCTTCCCTGTTTCCTTTGACACAGATTCACCCTGTTCCAACATGCTGGGGATGCTTTCTGGGCTCATCCCGGACTCCCAGATCTCGGCCTCCTCTACCAGAGAATATCACTGGGTCCCCAGCGCAGCACGCCTGGTCAGCAGCCGCTCGGGGTGGTTCCCTCGCATCCCTCAAGCGCAGCCCGGGGAGGAGTGGCTGCAGGTAGACCTGGGGGTCCCCAAGAATGTGAAAGGTGTGATTATCCAAGGGGCCCGAGGTGGGGACAGCATCAACGTGGCAGAGGCTCGAGCCTTCGTGAAGAAGTTCAAAGTGAGCTACAGCATGAACGGGAAGGACTGGGAGTTTATACAGGACTCCAAAACGATGCAGCCCAAGGTAGGACCTTTCAGTGGAAATGCCGCGAGGGGTACAAAATGGTTGCACGCCTGTTTCTTAGCTGTTTTGTTCTCTCCTTGTTCCTGTTTCTTTCTTCATCGTGAAGTTTACCGTTGGTTGGACACATCCTAGTGAGAGGATTATTATTATTATTATTATTATTATTATTATTATTATTATTAATACCCTGCCCACTGGCTGGCCCTTCCCAGCCACCCTGGGCAGCTCCCAACATAATAATAATAATAATAATAATAATAATAATAATAATAATAATAATAATGCGATAAAACATTTAAAAACTTCCCTAAACAGGGCTGCCTTCATATGTCTTCTAAAAGTCAGATAGTTGTTTATTTCCTTGACATCTGATGGGAGGGCGTTCCACAGGGTGGGCACCACTACCAAGAAGGCCCTCTGCCTTGGTTCCCTGTAGCTTCACTTATCGCAGTGAGAAGGCCCTCGGAGCTGGACCTCAGTGTCCGGGCTGAACGATGGGGGGGTAGAGATGCTCCTTAAGCTATACTGGGCTGAGGCCATTTAGGCCTTTAAAGATCAGCACCAACACTTTGAATTGTGCTCGGAAACGTACCGGGAGCCAATGTAGGTCTTTCAGGACCGGTGTTATGGGGTCTCGGCGGCCGCTCCCAGTCACCAGTCTAGCTGCCGCATTCTGGATTAGTTGTAGTTTCCGAGTCACCTTCAAAGGTAGCCCCACATAGAGCGCATTGCAGTAATCCAAGCGGGAAATAACCAGAGCATGCAGCACTTTGGTGAGACAGTCCATGCTTTAGGACTGAAGGGAGTGCTCCATGGTGCCACCGCGCAATGAAAAGAAAGTTCCCCACTTCTTGGAAAGGATTTTTGGTTGAGACCAGTTCTTTGTACAGCCCAGATGCAGGTTCATAGTGCAGCTGGTGTTGGGGATGACGAGGCAAAGCAGAAAGTCACCACCTTAGGCTGCAAGCAAGGGATATAATCTTTTTCTTTTCCTTACAGGGAAACGGAAAGATTAAAGTGTAAACTGTGTCAAAATGGCACATACTGATTGAAGATGTATGCAAAGTATGTTCAGTAAGCTAGGATAGTCCAGTAATTTTACCCATACTTGTAAACCATCCAGATTTACAGTTTCCCCTTTATTATGGGGAACCTTCGAAATCTGAAGTACAGTGGTACCTCGGGTTACGGACTTAATTTGTTCCCGAGGTCCGTTCTTAACCTGAGGCGCGCTTTCACTAATGGGTCCTCCCGCTGCCGCTTCGCGATTTCCGTTCTCATCCTGGAGCAAAGTTCTCAACCCGAGGTACTACTTCCAGGTTAGCGGAGCTAGTAACCCGAAGCGTTTGTAACCCGAGGCACCGCTGTATTATTGCATCCCTTGGCTTCATCTGGTTTCCGTGGTGACGTTGAGGTAAAGGGAGAAAAGTGACTTCCTTGATACAAGATTCCTGGTAGCGGGTGAGGAGCCCGCAAAGAAACAGGACTGTTAGGTGAGCACAGAAGGACAAATATTTCTAGGGGAGCAGCCATGTCTTCACACAAATTAAGACCCTTGACCGTGTTATCATGCTGTGCTCTTTCTTAGGTAGCACCTTGTCCAATGGGGGAAATGGTTTAGGCACCACGTGTGAGGGAATGCTTGAGGATATTGGAGAGATTCTTCTTCATTTCCACCCCTTACACCCCCCCCCCCAAGTCCCCTGGAGCCATGTTCTTATCTGTAGAGGATTTGAAATATCTGAACTTTTGCACCGCTGTAATAACCTTAATCCGGAGGACCCGGGGATCTGATTCCTACAGAAACACAAAGCTGTGTTGTTGACGGTTTCTTTCTTGACTTAGTACATATGGCTTCAAAAGGAAGATGGAGTGCTGTGGAAGTGTGGTGGGAAAGGCCCATTAAAAACAGAAGAGTCATAAGCCAACCGTATTTACACAAGATGTCAGTAGAGCGATACCAGATTTGAGTCAGTGTATCTGGGATCAGGATCTGGCTAGGAGGACGCATGTTTCGCGCCAAAGCATGCTGTGTGGTTTTGTCAGATGGACTGCATAGTTGGCAACGGCATACGTTTCTCTTGTATAAAACTAAGTTGGCCACAACCCTCTGGTAGGGTTGGGATCAGAGGGAGGAAGGAGGAGGAGGAGAGACACTGCCTAATCCTTATGCAAAGTTACACCGATGTAGTTCCAACAGTCTGGGCTGTCTCTCAAATGCATGCCTTCCAGATCAAAGTTGTTTTAATATAACTTATTTTGAGTTTTTCAATATGGGCACAACACTGTGGGGTTTGTGTGTGTGTGTGTGTGTGTGTGTGTGTGTGTGTGTGTGTACAGCCATTAACTACAAATATCAGACAATTGTGCCCTGTCTGTTGTGTTTTCCACGTGACTCTCTTCTCACAGCTAAGTCGCCGGGGTCTGTTTTGTTTCTTACATGGGTCCTTGCGCACCTTGAACAGAATCAAGGGTCAAAAAGTGTGCCCAACTCAGTTTCAGCGTTGTTCTGAAAACCCATAGCCTGCATAGCAGCTTCACGGGTTGATACAATTTAAGGAAATGTTTGTTGTTCACCTTGTCCCCTGCAAGGAGATGCTACAGATTCCCTAGGAACCTTGGCTCCATTGTTCATCCCTTTACGTACACGATTAGGAAATGTTTTTGATCATTCTAGCCAACCTTGGTAGAGCTTGCAACCTCTGCTTTTTGACCTCAGAGGCAATAGTAAGTAACTGTACTATTTCTTCTTTATGGTCATGATTTAGATGCTAAAAAGAAAAGAAAAAAGAAAAATCTGCTCTCATGCCATCTCCTGTCCTCAGATCAACCTGACAATGCTCCAAGCCTTGATATGTAAATAACGCAGACTCCAGGGCTGTTTGTTTTTGGTCTAAAAATGCCTGTGTTTGATGGAGAGCTTTTGTACAGTGTTAAAGCTAACAGAGAAGGGTTTTTTATTTTATTTTTTTATAAAGCAAACAGAGTTGGAACTGTTAACTGGTTGTTTTTAAAGCATTCTCACATTTTCTCTTCCCAGTGATTGTTTTGTAACCGCATGCATTCTGCAGGTTGTCCTGATTTATTACAGCAGACATCGCTGTTGCTCAATAAAACATAAAAGTTCAAATGAGCTTGAAAGAGCGGTCGCTGTCCCAGAATGCAGCGGCTCCTTTCAGTGCACCCCTTGCGCCGGCGATTTGTTTTGGGTGGCTGGTGGCCAAGGAGGCTCTTGTTTAACCTTTTGTTTCTCTCTCCCAAGATTTTTGAAGGAAACATGCACTATGATACTCCAGAGGTTCGAAGGTTTGATCCTGTTCCTGCACAGTACATCAGGGTTCACCCAGAAAGGTGGTCTCCCGCAGGGATCGGGATGCGATTGGAGGTGCTCGGGTGTGATTGGACCGGTAAGGATCCTGTGAATATACCTATATAATTAACTGACTGCTGCAGCTGTTTTGATCATAAGAACGTATGACTCTGTGTGGTCCACCTCCTCCCAGAATCCACCAAATGGACTTAAGCGTTATTGAAGGTGAGAGACAAATCCATGCAGAACAAAAGGATTCCTTAGGGAAGGAAGCGCAGGGGAAAACCATTCCGATGCTGTAAGGCAGGCACCCCCAAACTCGGCCCTCCAGATGTTTTGGGACTACAACTCCCATCATCCCTAGCTAACAGGCCCCGTGGTCAAGGATGATGGGAATTGTAGTCCCAAAACATCTGGAGGGCCGAGTTTGGGGGTGCCCGCTGTAAGGGCTGTGGGGGTCATGTCAAGGATGCTCACCCAAACGAGCACTCCTTTGTGAATGATCTCTGCTCAATTCATAACTGGTAGAACTACTTGGCCACACCGTTTTCTGAAGACACACTAGCCCTTCGTGTCCGTACGGAGGGATGAGCAGAGCTTCACACACACACACACACACCAGTCCCGCTCCCAATGTCACTGTCGGCTGCAGCCTCAGGCCTGGAGGTCTGAATTGGGATTCTTTGGACGTTTGACTGGACAATCCATCCTGCTGTTGGGAGCTGTGATTGTGGGGCGTTTCTGATTACGAGTAGAATTTAGCCAGATGCACAAGTTCATCCCCCATGAGACCTTCCTGGTCAATACAGGAAGAGATGGCGCTGGCGGTGATGGGATGTTGGTGTTGGCGTGCTGCTCCCTCTCCATGCCTTCTTTGAATATGTGGAAGAGTATTACCCAAGCAGAGTGGGTATTGTTAACCTACACTGCTACTCTATGCTCCTCACCATCATGATTTTTGTGGGTTAATTTTTTTTGGGGGGGAGGCAGGAAGATAGGACAGGATCTAATGGGATACAGTGTGCCCTTTCCCCTGACAAGAGTTGCCAGCCAGCTAGCCGTGCCTTGCAGGATACCCCCATTCCTTCTCCCATTTCCGTTTTTATTTTTGAGCTGATACTCAACTTTCCATGGCCGCTGGCCATGTGGTCCAGACTCTGTTGGAAAGCTGCCTTAGACTTTGGAAATATATTTCTTTGTGCTTTTGCAAGACGCTGCATTTCCTTGGTTCCTCCTTCCCGTTTCCCAGTGGCCCAACATGGACTCCATTTCTGTTGGCAGTCACCACCTGAGTTCACTGTTGGGGGCAGGTAGCGTATGAGCTACAGTGCAGAATCTTTGCACCTCAGAGTTCTTGAGGCTCAGTTATATTCCGTTCATTTGATTTGTTTTAAATAAAAGAACTGCTCATCATTACCCTTGATATGTGCAGTTATAACCCATGAGAGCTGTCAGCTGGACTTGTCTCTCTAGCTTCCACTTAAATGACCAAAAATAAGCACAGTATACCAACGACAACAAAATCATTTTATTTTTTTGTTGCTGAAGGTTAGGGCCGGAAAGTTGTTATTTCTCCTTTATTTTGTTAAGATGCATCGTAACGTTCAATCTGCTTTCCAGATGTCACTGGTAAAAGAGGCTTGATTTCCATTTAGAAACCACATCTGTAAAAAGCGTTTTTGCATGGGCTTCTGCTGCAAGAAGCTCAAAGGGAAGAGTCCATGCCTAGCCTTTCACTCAGTTGCTATTACCCTTTCAATAATTAAGCTGTACAAGATAACATACTGCAAGCATTCATCATCAAATTATAACACACACACACACACACACAAAACAGAAGACTTAAAAGCTTTAAACACAAATTTGATAAGCTGCCTGGAGAGGGATTTCAGAAGGTTAACCCCCCTCTTTGTACATCTCACAATCACGTTACTGGGACAAGTCTCCTTGACCGTTTTTATCTATTCTACAGGAAATGCCTGCACCACAAACCTAAAATGACCCCTTCTTGGTCAGGAATTTTCGTGGGCATCTCCCCTGCTGCCCTGATAGAGATAGGCGTGCTGCTACCTAGAAACCTACAAACAACACATTGCCAACACTTTATGAATGGGGGAGGATGGTTTGGGGCAGTTGCTTCAAAATATGTGAATAGAGCCTTAAGATATAACGAGGATAGGCAGAATTCCTGGCAAGGCTGGTCATGGGACCATGAAGGTTAGGCAAAATAAAAAAAGAAGAGGAATAAAGGTCACTTGTTTTAAGATTATTGGATGGAGGACTCTGGTAGAGCAAAGACTTGGGGGGTTGGAATGCTGCTGTTCAGTTTCCCCCCTGTGCTGGCAAATGGTACAGCCTCCTATTTCAGCATTGTTCTCACTGGAGTGGTACCGAGTGTCTAGACTGTACCACTTCAGGCGTCAGATTGGGACCAAATGGTCCTCTGTTTAACCTTTGTCTCACCCCCAAACATGGAAAACTAGATGTGCTAGCGATACGGGATTTATGTGGAGCAATTCAGTCAAGTGAACAACAACCTGCAGCCTGAAGCGGTACAGCCAAGCCACAGGTTTACCAACACCATTAGTACTAAGCCCTTGTACTTGTTTAGTCGTGTCCGACTCTTCGTAACCCCGTGGACCGGAGCACGCCAGGCACTCCTGTCTTCCACTGCCTCCCGCAGTTTGGTCAGATTCATGTTGGTAGCTTCGAGAAAACCGTCCAACCATCTCGTCCTCTGTCGTCCCCTTCTCCTTGTGCCCTCCATCTTTCCCAAAATCAGGGTCTTTTCCAGGGAGTCTTCTCTTCTCATGGGGTGGCCAAAGTATTGGAGCCTCAGCTTCAGCCCTTGTACAGAGAAGTGGTAATCTCCCTTCTGGTTTAATGAAGCTGCAACCCGAGTGGAGTCACCCAGTGGAGACCCCGTGCTTTGCCTTTCGGCCACCCATACCTACCCCCCTCACGCTGTGAGGCCTGTTAACTGACCTAAGCAACACCTGCAAAAATCGATTGCGAGTTCCAAATATCGGCGCTTCAATGTCTACTACAACAGCATAAGTGCAGCACAGTGCTAGGTACTGAGGAACTGAGCCATGGCCCTTGCAGAGCCAGGCAGAGGCCTGGGCCAGGTAGATAATGTGCCCCCCCCCTTTTTTATACCCTGGGGATTTCAAGGCTTGAACCGTATCTGCATATAAAGACAAAACGGAAAATATAGATAATACAATAGTGCTTTTTAAAAATACATAGGGAAAAGGATTGTTTTAAGTATTTACATTTTAATAATGGTGAGCGATTGTGAATATGCTGACCGAGGCCCCCTTTGGAATCGGAGGCCCGGGTCAAGTGGCCCATATGACCCCCCCTCTGATGGGGACAAGCCATGGCAATACTTGGGCCTCGTTTTTGCCACCAAATACAAGTAGTACTAATCAATCCGGTTACACAATAAATGACCACTTCAAAGATGTGAACTTGCACAGGTCTTCTTCTTACTGAGGCATTTGTTCCCGAGGGCAAGAAGTAATAGGCTGAAGTAGCTGCACTAGAGAACTCCCAGTTCAGGATCTGATTCACTGGCTGGTACTTTGGGGTGGGGTGGGGGTGGAATTGAATCAGTAGGTCAACAGCTGGCTTGTTTCAAGGACCTGCCAACATTCCCCCCCCCCCGAAGATTGACGAACATGAGCTCGTGACTGGTCTTCCCTCCTTTGAACTTCCAAACATCTGGTTTCCATTGCTACAGAACGTTGTAACAGGATCCACAGATGCCTTTTGCAAGCACACACACTGCACGGCAGGAGAGAGGCCACCTTTCCCTCACTTTTCATTCTTGGAGCATGTTGCCTGTCCTGCTGCTGGAGCAATTTTGCTTTATTCTGCCATGAAACCTGTACAGCTCTATTGACCATGCAATACACTGGAGCGACTCTAAAATTACAGCAGCAGAGGATGCCAGCACAGTGTGTGGCTTTTCCTGTTCAAAGATCTCTCACACAGTTGTGTTCCTACTGTAAATCAGTGCACAAGGGGAAACGGTTTACTGTATCTGACTCAGCTTTGGACTTTTTTTGCTTTCCCTGGGAGTTTTCAGTACTCAGATGCTTCAATTCCTTGCATGTAACCTGTTCTCAGATGCCTTTGGAGTTTGATGGCACTGCAACAGATTTGACCTTGTAATTTTGGCAAGTTTGTAGTTGCACAGTTTTCTGCCCAAAGCCAGAGGAGATGGTTGAAGGTTTTTTGAAAGGTTATTTAGGCCTAGAATGTCCAAGCAAAAGGAAAGGTGTTTAAAACAATTTTCTTCAGCTTTCAATTTTATCTAATGATAACCTGAAATTAGTAGTGAAATGTTTGCCAGCTTCTTTCATGCTGACTCCCACGAAAAGTGTGGTATCTGCTGCCAGATTATGATTCTTAAGAAGCTCTGCTTCCATTTTTAAAAAAACAAGCAATCCCAGATTTCTTATATTTAATGGTTGTGGATATATATATATGTGAAAATATGCAGGCAATATCTGATAATGGCTTCAATGTTCAAGGAACAAAACATCGGTGTATTGCTTATCTCCCCCTGGTTTCCAGTCATAGGACGTATTCACACAACCTTTTGCGTACGCTTCGGCAAAGTAGACCTGACACTCATCTCATGTGCTGAGCCATTGGACATGCCATGAAGCAATGAGATGGGTGCTTTCCTAACACTTGTCTGCCATGCGCTCTCTCACTTGATCCACATGGCAGGATGTGCAAAGGTTCCTGTGTACTGGTCCATGTGTATTCTCCTCTCCTTAAAGTCCACCTGTCTCTGACTTACCCGTACGTCTCTCTCCCTTTCATCAGCCCCAAAACCAATGCAAAAGCTCAGTTAATTGAGCACACAGTAAAAGCCTTGAACACGTTTATGGAACACAACTTACCAGGCACATTGATTTCCATAGCCTATTTCTTTCACAGAATTTGTGTTTCCTTAGTTCAGAACTCCTGTTTCCGTATCGCAACATCTTTGATGTTTGTTTTGGCATTGCATTTGAACAGTCTTGTATCACACCGACTTCCTCTAAGCTTGGGAGCATAATGAGATTCTTCAAAATGCTCTTCCAGCCTAATTCTCTCCTTAAGTGGAGCAGTAAGTGCCTGTAATATAAGTTACTGTTGATCTTAACTTCATTCATTTGTGGCTTAAATTGCCCGTGACACCTGCCATTAGGTAGTTTCATGGGGTCTTTTTTTTTAAAAAAAAAAATGCAGTGGGATAAAGTGTACAACTGAAGTGTGAAGCCAGATGCCTTTCAGCAAAGAGTCACAGCACACTAGAAATTCTTTTGCTCCCTTCTGTAGTTGCATCATTTGTGGTGTTGAGTGACTTGTTCCTTTGCATTGCCATGTTCAGGGTGTTTATGTGGGTGCCGGTCTTTCCCATGTCTCATTTCTGTAAAGAAGGGGAAAGAATGTGTTGCCTGTGATCTCAGTTTTCACGAAGTTGTAGCAAACCTCCTTGCTTTTTAAAACCCAAACCAAAATCAGTAGGAACCTAAGTACAAAGGAGATGGTTGTCCACTGGAGTCCAAAGATGAAAGAATTCTTTATTTCCTCTACATCCATAAATCAAGCTTTACAAGTGACTTGAGCCATGTTGACATCTGTGGCATGTGAGAAACTTTTCTTCCCCCTCACCTTATTACCCTGCACATAAGGAAGCTTTTCTGTTAGGTTTCGTGACTCGAGTGCTGTGAGTCTGAATTCATTATTCCAATGGTTAAAATTTAGTTCTGGTCTGATTCCACGGTGTGCTTCCTGTTCTTGGGATCAACATCACCCCTTCTGTTGATATCCTTGCAGAATCCTAGCGTTGACTGCTTTGTTCTTTCCGTGTCTGCATAGAATCATGGCCACCTCAGTTCTCGGTAACTGGTCCTCTAAATATCTACCCCCTTCTCTTCCCACTGCTTCATACCTCGCATGACTGCAACAGTTCTTGCCAGTATACTGTCTCAGGATGCTTGAGATGCAGAGTGCCATAAGGAAATGCGGTTTCAAGGATTGGGGTGTTGACAGAAGCAGAGAGCAGCTGGTAGTTAGGTTCATAACAACTGACTAGTCTTGGGCTTTACCTCCAGGACAGCAAATTAGGGTCCTGAGGCTCGCTGGCTGGCAATTCAGTTAAGCAAAACCAATCTTTTCCCAACTCCCTGCATAAGGTAAGACTTTTCCTCAAAGGTAAACCACATCGACCCTTTTAGTGTAGAACCCACTAGCCTCCGATTGCATCAGCCACCCACAGGCAGAAAGCGAGGGCGAACTTTGCTATCCATACAACAAAGGTTTTCTGAGGAACCGTTTAGCATAACGATCCGGTGTATGACTATGTAATTAAGAACTTACAAATACAGAGGGTTTTTTGTTCTGTAAACAAAAAGCCTCATGACTGGGGTTTGGACACATTCCCTGCTGCATTCTCTCGAGTGAGTGAAACCGCGTGCTATGTTGCTAGCCTGTCTGCTTTCTTCTTTCCGAATCCAGCGAAATGATCGCTCTTTGTCCTGTCTCTCCCCTCGCTCCCTTCTTTTAAATGCAGATGTCAAGTCCACTGCGGAGACTCTGAAGCCCACCTTGAGGAGCGAGGAGACCACCACTCAGTTTCCCACAGACGAAGAAGCAACCGACTGTGGTGATGGCTGTTTGGAGAACGCAGGTATTTTTCTGGGCCAATATTATTATCCTACATTGAAAAGTCCGCAGGGGAAAAAAATATGTCTGTTTGGCCAGGAGCCACAACTTGCCCCTTGCGAAGGTTTCAAACATTGCTCTCAGCCTGAGCGTTCGTACTCCAAGGGAAGCAGAAAGAATGACCTCAGCAGAAGCGGTTATTTGGCCATTTCTCTCGGGAGCTCTCTGTTGCAGCCTGCAGCAACTTAGATGAAGAAACGGTCTTTATAATTAATGCTGGAATTTCACCTTTCGCACCATAAAGCCAGGAGACAACTTTGGGTTCCTTGGGCCCCTTCTTCCTCCCTCTTCCCCCCACCCCACTTCTTCCTTCCATTTCCTGTATGGTGAGCACAGATTCTTGGCCTGCTGCCTCTCACCCCTCTCTCGCCGATCCCACAGTTCCTACACAGCTCAGTTTGGGAACCTCTTGCTCCCCATCCTCCACTGACCTGGGTCACATTTCCAAGGAAGATACAGTCTTCCTGACAAGAGCTGTCACCAATGTCTTGCCACGTTCCCTCTTCTGAGCTTGCCCATTCCTAAGGCCAGAACACATGCTACTTTTGTCATGCCAGGGCCGCGAGGAATGGCACTCCTATACCACACACCTGCCCTCACCCATGCCCTGACGGCTATAAAATTTACGATGTGCCCTGGCTCCTGCCCTACCCTCTCCTTGGCCGGGAGAGAGCAACTTGTTTCGTGAACTATTTCTTCCTCAAGTTGGGTAGGAGTCAGGTTCGAATCTCTTGAGAGCACAGCTAAGCCCCGAGCTTCAGTTTGGCCATTCCAGTTATATTGTTGTCAATAATGAGTTTGCTGCTAAGTGATGGTTCTTGTTTTTCCTCGAGCTTCTTAGCCAAGAAAGCTGATGATTGCGGGACGATATTACTAGTGACAGTTGAAGCTCTAGAGAGGCTTGGTCAGAGAAGTCTGATCTTATTTAATGGCAAGGAGTGAGTGACTTCACAAAATGCTGCATTGATTTACTGTATTGTTAAGGGTTGCTTAAAAATAAAAAAATAAAAAAGATGACTGATGTATTTATGTTCAACCTATATCGACCAGAGCTTATACAGAGATTGCCCTGAGTAGCTTCTGAGAGAATGCTCCCTTCCAATCTCATTTATCAACTGGTCTGGGAGCATCCACATTATTTGGGTAATTTACATTGACATGTTTCAGCCTAGCCTTCTCCTTGGCATGCTAGTGTTCTACATGCAGGGATTTCTTTATTTGTTTGTTTGTCTATTTATCTATTTATTTAGAGCAGAGAGGCAGCATATATATGGAGAGAGAGAGAGAGAGAATTAGGGATTCTGCATTTTTACAATAAAGACGCTCAATCCATTCTCTCCATCCTGTGCCTTCTATCCCTTGGTTCCACTCATTCCCTTATTTTTTTTAGCAATAGTAGATTCCTTTCTACTATTTTCTACTATGCAGCCATTTTATACATTCAATATAGAATTAGGGTTGCATATGGTGTCCAACCCTAGCAGTTCGAAAGCACAAAGTGCAAGTAGATAAATAGGTACCACTCCGGCGGGAAAGTCAACGGCGTTTCCGTGCGCTGCTCTGGTTCGCCAGAAGCGGCTTAAGTCATGCTGGCCACATGACCCGGAAGCTGTCTGCCGGCTCCCTTGGCTAGTAAAGCGAGATGAGCGCCCCAACCCCAGAGTCATCCGCGACTGGACCTAACGGTCAGGGGTACCTTTACTTCACTTCACTTCACTGTGTCCAGCAAAGCAAACTCTTGAATTGGAGGAGTTTCATTTTTTGCACCAGGTAGGCATTGCGTCTCATTTTATGTGTTTGGCGTGATCCGTCCGTGGTTTCCAGTGTTGGAGGGCTATTTGCTTTGCTGAAAGCATGGCCTGGTAGAACTCTCTTTTTTTGTCCTTCCCAAGTAGCCTGCAGCTACAACTTGTGTTTCTCACTCAGATTCTCACTGGGAAGGCAGCCCATGTAAGGGGAGGCTTCTCTCTTTACTCCCCAACTGAGATTGAAAGGGAAAAGAAGCCCCCATTGGTATAAATGAGGACTTTCCCCTCTAAGGCTCTAAGCCTCATGGAGGAATCTCCTTCAGGTGCACTGTCTACACTGAGAATTGGAGTCCTCTACCCCTGTTATTTATTAAGGAAAAATGCAGCATCTGCTGTCTGCTACATAACAAGTACACATCTGGTTTGGCCTTCAGTTCTATCCTTCATGGGAGGGCCAGTTCTGAGGGATGGCTTTCTATCCGGTATTGGATCACTTCTGCAAGTCATCCTGCCATGTACACAGGCAAGCACCTTGCAGATGTGCTGACGCAAATAAAACAGATTTTCTGCTTAACCAATGTACTGGCGCACTGTAACCAGCCTGAAATCTGTGGAGGATCAAGTCATTTGCATTTCTCATAGAATCATAGAGTTGGAAGAGACCACAAGGGCCATCCAGTCCAACCCCCTGCCAAGCAGGAAACACCATCAAAGCATTCCTGACAGATGGCTGTCAAGCCTCCGCTTAAAGACCTCCAAAGAAGGAGACTCCACCACACTCCTTGCTAGCAAATTCCACTGTCGAACAGCTCTCACTGTCAGGAAGTTCTTCCTAATGTTTAGGTGGAATCTTCTTTCTTGTAGTTTGAATCCATTGCCCCGTGTCCGCTTCTCTGGAGCAGCAGAAAACAACCTTTCACCCTCCTCTATATGACATCCTTTTATATATTTGAACATGGCTATCATATCACCCTTAACCTTCTCTTCTCCAGGCTAAACATGTAAGACATACCTGCATAAGTGTGGATAGGAACCAGCTTTATCCTTCATATGTTGGGCTTCAACTAACTCCTTCACATATTCCGGAGAGGTCAGGATTCTGCCAGTGCTCGGTTTATCCTTACCCACTGCACACTTTAAGCGATCTTCTTTAGTGGGGAACCTGATAATCTTCACTATAAAGGCCCTCAGGCAAATGAATAATCATTCAGCGATGAAAGGAGCTCGCAGAGAAGATTGCTGGAGTTCCCTTCTTCTCCTTGCCCCTGAACCCCCAAGTTCTGAAATTTTTTCTAATACTTGGCTTGAGAGCAGTGTTACGTGCCTGTAGGTTTTTTGGTGGCCTCCATTTTACTGGCCCCCATGTCCTCCCTACCATATCAGTTGTTTAACCTGTTCACCAAGTCCTGCAGATTTGACACAGACACCTTAATCAGCAATAGTTTTTCAAAAGTGCCACTGCATAGTCCTGCTCTGCGTACTTGATTTGTGGACTAAGAAGACCAGAACGCAGAAACAGCAAAGACAATTCTGAAATCAAAGAAACAAACAACGAGCAGAAATGTCTCAACATTCCCCCCCCCCCCACAAAAAAAGGATCCAGTACCGAGGATGCAAGTAGGATTCTGGAGCTCCAAAAATTGCTACTGTTCAGGCTGTTGTGATATTATTACAAGCCGAGCTGCGAAAAGCCTCAGCAGCGAGGTCACCTGACTATGAGTCATGTATTCACCCTGTGGGAAAGCCACTAGCCTTACTAGCTTCCCACACATGTGATGTTATTGTAATGTACTGTTGTATTCCTTACTTTCTGTTCTGGCCCAGAGATGCTGGACGCAAGTATAGACAGCTCTGAATTTATGAGCTGGCTACGCAGAGGCATACTCTGCATTTTAACTGCAATAAAGTAGTTTTAGCCTTCACTGGCTTGTGTGTGTTGTTCTTGCAAGCTGGGAACAATCACATATTACTGATGTGCCCCTGGACTCGAGTAGCCAGGAAGGCACAGAGGCTTTGTTCCTGCTTGGGGGTCAGTCTAACAACTTGCCCCCCCGGGAAGTCTCATAACACAGGCCACCATCTTGGCCTGGAATCTTAGTGTTTTGATCATTATTCAGTAATTAGAAATACTGAGGCTCCTTGCTTTCTCTCTCTCTCTCTCTCTCTCTCTCTCTCTCTCTCTCTCTCTCTCTAACTCCACAATAGTGTGGTGGAGGGCAGCTGGAGAACAGCCCTGACATTTGGAAGGGTATGGTTTTCTGAAGGATAAGGAGAGGATGGAAACATTTGGTGATTTTGCTTATATTTAGTTAGCTGAGGGGTGTGGGCATGTAAATTTTGATGATTTGGAACATAAGACTGATTCCCAAAGCTGTCGAAACGTGAGACATGTTAAAAGTATCATGAGAGAGAGAGAGCATGCAAGCACACATGGCAGAGACTTCATAGTTCCTCAGCTATTTATGGTTTGCCAACTATGTTAGTTATTAAAGAGCATTTCTCTGTGACTGGCCTTCCTTTAATCCTGTTTTTATGTTGTTCTGTTCTCGTTACCAGATTTTCAGATCCCCGTGGGATTCAACTGCAACTTTGATCTTCCTGGAGATATTTGTGGTTGGACTCACGATACATCTACAGGATTTACATGGATTCCTCATTCGAGAAACACCTGGACTGGCCATTCAGGACCAGGCATTGGGGCCTATCCGGGTAAGCCAATTCACGTAATCCCAAAAGGAAGAAATGTATGACGCACGAACTGTGGAATAAAGTAATAAATTCCTGAACAAGAAACACAACATACCTTTAAAATTCTATGAATGGGGCTTCTGAGTTATTATACAGTTGAAGAGATGCTGCACTGCTTTCAGACGGAGATTGTCATTCAGTTTTATATTGGGGGGGGGGGGGTACATAGTACAGCCCTCCCAGGAAATCACGTTTGTGAATACTGACAGATGGGCAAAATTTGCTGCAAGTTAAGTCATTGCATGTCAGAGAGATGACTGGGATATATGTGAGCTGTCCACACACATGGTGCTTTTGTCATCAAGCAGTATTCAGTTTAATATAATATGTGCATTCTTTCCCGACCTGGCATGTTGAATGGGGGTATTCTCCTAACTAAGGAAAACAAAACAATCTGCCTTATCTGTGCAGCTGAAATGGCTCTGAGCTGGAATATCTCACTCTGAATTTCCCAATATTTATAAGAGTTTGCAACTCTGGCCCATACTTTCTTAACTCAGGCCACAGTACTTGGCACAGTTATTTGATCTCCTTTGGTATCTTCTCTCCAGCTATAGATGCTAAATTAGAACCGGACAGCTTTTCCGCTATGCGACTGTACATTTATCCCTAAGCCTGGAATTCAGCATGGGCCTGGGGTGGGGGGTGGGGGTGGGACTAAACTCTTGAAATTAGCATTATATGCCACACCTCTTCTAAGACAGAGGCATGGGCTCATGGGCAAAAGAACTGAAGTATTGGGTTTTTTAAAGTAAGGCCATTGCAATATGAGTTCTAGTGCAATGAGGATAACGCAGGTTTGCCAAGAGGTGCCATTTCTTGCACTGGGTGGATGCTCCCCTCATCCCCAAATTTCCAAATGGGACTGGGGAAGAACAGGAGAGGTTTGCTCGCTCCAAATAAATGCTTGCCTGTACTTGCTTAGTTTCCGTAAACATGCATTAAGATTTTACACCACAGATCCAAGGATACCAGAAGTGGGCCTGCTGTTTAGGGGAATACTTCACACTGCTTAATTTCACACACACACACCCCGCCAGCTGCCTGCACACGCTAGTACTGATCATTGTAACATCTGTATGTGATGAGCGTGGGAATTTGATGAACCCAATTCATTCCCCTCAGTTTTCCAGTGGATCTTTCTTGACTAAAAAGGCAGCATTTTTGAAAACCAGACTGATGTTTCTTCTTGATTGCTGTTTGTTGGTGGAGATAACAAGACTGGCTTTTGAAAGGAAGGATAGCGAACGCCTCCTGCTTGGCGGATCAGAAATAAGGGAACGTGTGTTTTGTATATAAAGGAGAGTGCTTCTGATTAATTGGACTTCTAGCTGGTTAGGCTGTTTTGTTTGCAGCAGTTAGTTTCAAACTTTCTGTTTTCAAGGGACACGTTTCATGCGACATTTCTTGGGCACAAACTCTTAAGTATCTGCCAAAGAAGTGAATCCCAATGCATTCGAAGAAGGTTTTGAAGGTTCTGGGGGGCTGGCCTTGGGCTGTTGGGCCTCTCATCTTCTCCCCTTGTGAATATGCTCCAAACCCCCTATGTTCTCCTGCAGTGGTGGCAAGATATTTCTCAGGAAAGCTTGTCTGACCTTCTCATAGAGTAACTCCTAACTGGAACACAGCTTGACATGCCACTGAGCACAGAATTCCCTTTCACGGTGGTTGAAGGAAAGATTTGTTTTCTAACTAAATCCCCACTGCTTCTGGGTGATGGACTTTCCGGGTGAATCTGGGATCTGGTTCTGGAGATCTTTGGGGGAGGGCAGAATTGAATGTGTTGAATTTATATCCAATTTCTGGGGTGAGAGCCCAGGAATGATGGGGAAAAGATTTATATATCTACAATTAGAAGATGAACGGAATTTTGAAGCGGAGATGCTGGAAGGTGATGATCTGTGTACCCTGATGCTCCCTGTAAGGGCTGTTACAGACTGCGTCTGGAACTGTGGACTTATAAGAAAAGAGGACATTCTGAAAAATGGTTTTGGTGTAAGATGGAGAAATGTCTGGGGGGAGACCCCGAGATGGCGGAAGAAAATGGTTAGAAAAGGGATAGGGTGAACTATATTAAGGATAAAATTAGGATGGTTTATTATGGTACCCTGAAGCCGGTGTGCTAAGATTTTAAGTTTTTGAATTAGAGAAGAGATATTTGAATTTCTTTATTAGCAGCAGTCTAAGTGAAAGAAGATGTATGATTTGATACAAGAAGTAATATGTTGTGTTATGTAGTTATATTATTAATTATTATGAAGTTATATTTGGAATAGATTTGATTCAAGCTAAGAAGTGATAGATTATTTTGGAGTAAGAACTAGATTTTAAGAAGTATGTTTAGTTTTGATTTTTGAATGATTTTAGAGACGAGAAGTTATTAAAGTAAAATTAGAATTGGAACCAAAGGAGAGAAAATGGGGGAAGTCACCTAGTATTGATTCGAACAAGAAAAGTTTTTGTGTGTGTGTGTGTAAACAAGAAAAAGAATTATTGGTGTGATATGTATTTGTTTTTATTATGGTTTGATTGTTGGGTTTGTGTTTGGGTTTGTGTTGGTGTATGTGTTATGTTGTTCTTTGTTTTGCAAAAACCAATAAATTCTCTATATAAAAAAATGAATGTGTTGAACTGAAATATCAGAGCCTCAAGGGGGGGAGCTCTATACAGATACAGTGGTACCTCAGGTTAAGAACTTAATTCATTCTGAAGGTCCGTTCTTAACCTGAAACTGTTCTTAACCTGAAGTACCACTTTAGCTAATGGGGCCTCCTGCCTGCTGCCGTGCCACTGCTGCACAATTTCTGTTCTCATCCTGAAGCAAAGTTCTTAACCCGAGGTACTATTTCTGGGTTAGCGGAGTCTGTAACCTGAAGCATCTGTAACCCGAGGTACCACTGTATTCTGTTCCAGTCATTTCTGACTTAACCTTTTTCCGGAGAGGTTTCTAAGGCTCATGCATGTCAAAATATGTCATACGGAATTATCACCCATCCAATATTTTGGTAGAGGAAACTGAATAATTGGGATTTGGGGACAGTAGCCACCTACATCTTTTCTATGAAAAGATTTATAGAAAGAACCAACTGGCGCAACATGGCTTCGTGTCCATGTGTGCTTTTATATACGCCGATATAAAGCTATGGTTTTCCCAGTAGTGATGTATGGAAGTGAGAGCTGGACCATAAATAAGGCTGATCGCCAAAGAATTGATGCTTTTGAATTATGGTGCTGGAGGAGACTCTTGAGAGTCCCATGGACTGCAAGAAGATCAAACTTATCCATCCTTAAAGAAATCAGCCCTGAGTGCTTACTGGAAGGACAGATCCTCAAGCTGAGGCTCCAATACTTTGGCCACCTCATGAGAAGAGAAGACTCCCTGGAAAAGACCCTGATGTTGGGAAAGATTGTGGGCATAAGGAGAAGGGGACAACAGAGGACGAGGTGGTTGGACAGTGTTTTCGAAGCTACCAACATGAGTCTGACCAAACCGCGGGAGGCAGTGGAAGACAGGAGTGCCTGGAAAGCTCTGGTCCACAGGGTCACGAAGCGTCGGACACGACTAAACGACTAAACAACAACAACAGACTAGATGAGATGTTGTTCATGCAAAGTGTTGTTGTTGTTAAATAAATGCCATTGCAACCATGGGGGCAGCGATGGGATTTTTTTCTTAATCCCTTTGCCCTTGGAAGTCTCATCCCAGGCCCCAGGCCCCTGCAGCTGCTATTTACTTAAAAAACCACCTAGCGGCTCTGGTCAGAGTCAGACACGACTAAACGACAACAACAAAAATGCTTACTGCTCTGTGTGCTTCAAAATGTCGCATGGATGGGTCCCTTCCAACCTTCATGAAGGGTGAAACCATATATGCTTGTGGGGGTGGGGGTGTACTACTTTTAACACTAAATGAAGTTGTGCAGTGGAAAGGAGTGGAATTTGCCCCCCCCCTTTTTTCAATCCTCCATGCCCTGCTTCTTAAAGGCCCCCACCCCAGTAGTTTCTGAGCTCGGCTTAGAGAGAGGTGTTAAGTAGGCCTACCAGAATGGGGGGAGGCCGGTGTGTGTCCTTTGCACAGTTTTTGTGTGATAAAAGTATTATTCCACCCCTGCTTCGTAGTCCCCCGTCCCCCCGCACCTTCTTGATAGCAGAACCAATGAGTATGTGTGTCTCTTGCACACTTTTTTCCTGTTGTTGCTTCTGCTGCTGCTAAGCCTTGAAGCAACCATATCACTTACAGAATAACCTGGTTTAGAGAGAAGCACAGGATGTCTGGGCAACTAGCAAATATCTCGGGTTGACACTGGGTCACTGTGTCTATGGCTGTGGGGGTGGGGGTGGGGGTCGGAGAAACATTTTCATATTTCAAGTGTTTATCTCTTCAGCATTTAGAGTACTTTAGAAGATTAATATCTGAGGATGACTGGGGCCTCAGGCAACAGGAGAGAACACTTACTGCCAACCCCAAGACTTCATAACCCTCCCTAACTCATTCGCTGTAATAATGTTTATTTAATAGAATAAGCCTCCTGCAAGTTCGCCAAAATTACTTATTTTTATAACTCGGAGTCAATTTTTCAATCCATTTCCTCTCCCCGGACACTTCTTGTAATTAATTATTTTCCCTCTCCCCCACCCCTTTAAGCATTTATGTCTACATATGTTGGGTAAAGAAGCAATTTGCTTTAGATTACTCTGGTACGGATTATTATTCTGTATGCTTAGTTAGAAGGTTCTCCTTATGCATTTCAGCCTTTGAGTGATACACAAAAACCCTTTCCGGCACATTGCAGTGTATGAGATCTATGTTGGGGGAGAAGCTAGCTACACCGCTGCTCATCCATTCAATTCTATTCCTTTTTAATGTTTTAAATGTCTGCTATAGCCAATGTAAGGTTTCCCAGAAGATAGTTTTATGAAATGACTTCTGAGATTTTAATTTTTCTCATCGCTTCCCACCAACAGGCCATATCTTCATGGAATTTTCTCACAATATGAAATCAAAAATTCTTTCCAGTAGCACCTTAGAGACCAACTGAGTTTGTTCTTGGTATGAGCTTTCGTGTGCATGCACACTTCTTCACAATATGGTCTACCATTTTTTGCGGCATTTTTTCTGGAGCAATTTATTGGGCCATATGGTTTTGGTGGCTGTAGGGCATCTGGCGAGTGGCGCCCGGCGGGCAGGAGACCCCATACCCTTCCCTTTTCTGCAGCTCGTTTCCCCCTCTCCTTTCCCCCTCCTTGCTGCCCGCATGAAATTAGGCTGAGGGTCGCAGCCTTTGGGTCTGCAGGTTGTCCACCAAAAGGAACATGCATCAGGAGCGTGATGGCTCATAATCTGATGGTGCTGGCCTCACCCATTATGACACGTCCCTTGCCAGAGGGAGGCTGTTCTGATGCAAATCTAATAAGTTCCCATTCTTGTGATACTGCTCTGAGACTCTTAAACAGGGCTCAGCAAACTTTTTCAGCAGGGGGCCGGACTATATTTTTTGGGGGGGAAATGAACCAAATCCTATGCCCCACAAATAACCCAGATCGTTCTGGACTGCCCTCTTTTTAATACCTTTCATGAAGATCCTTTGATGTCCTCTCTATGGCCCAGGATCCCTTCTAATAAACAACTCATAGTCCAATTTTTGCTGAGGGATGATTCTCCTGAAGTCACTAGAGCTACGGCACAATTTTTGACCAGGATTTTTGAAGTAAAATCTGGGGTGCTCTGGTCTGTACAATAGCAGTTGCCAAAGATTAGACTCGTAATCTGGTGAACCGGGTTCGCGTCCCCGCTCCTCCACATGCAGCTGCTGGGGGACCTTGGGCTAGTCACACTTCTCTGAAGTCTCTCAGCCCCACTCACCTCACAGAGTGTTTGTTGTGGGGGAGGAAGGGAAAGGAGATTGTTAGCCGCTTTGAGACGCCTTCGGGTAGTGAAAAGCGGGATATCAAATCCAAACTCTTCTTCTTCTTCTTCTTCTTCTTCCTTCTTATACATTGTATGTTTTAGAATTTCAGTATATATAGATGGTTTTATGCTTAGTGTTTTATTTATGTCAATAAAGGTGTTGTATTGTAAATAACCCAGAGATGCATTTTAAATAAAAGCACACATTCTACTCATGTAAAAACACGCTGATTCCCAGACCGTCAGCAGGCCAGATTGAGAAGGCGATTGGGCTGGCCCCGGGCCTTAGTTTGCCTACCCATCCTATTAAACTTGTGAGGGTGCTGTGCTCTCCACCACACTTTGGTAGGGGCCTTTCTTGCCTTAGTATGTCGTAATAGTAAAGGTAAAGGACCCCTGGACGGTTAAGTCCAGTCAAAGGCGACTATGGGGCTGTGGCGCTTATCTCGCTTCCAGGCTGAGGGAGCCGGCATTTGTCCGCAGACACCTTTCTGGGTCATGTGGCCAGCATGACTAAACCGCTTCAGGCGCAACGGAACACCATGACGGAAGCCAGAGCACACGGAAACACCGCTTACCTTCCTGATGCAGCAGTACCTATTTATTTACTTGCACTGGTGTGCTTTCGAACTGCTACGTTGGCAAGAGCTGGGACAGAACAACAGGAGCTCACTCCGTTGTGGGGATTCGAACTGCCGACCTTCCAATTGGCAATCACCCACATCCCTTCATGTTGTAATAATGTGATGCTGTGAACTGTGCACATCATATTGTTGCTTGGAGGGTGAAAGGTGCCAAGATGCAAGGCCGTTCGTTTTAAGAAACGGTAGGCAGAAGGCTTTCCTATTTACATTGCAACTATTAGACCATTTTATCAGATTTTTTTTTAAGGCAATGTGCCTTTCTGTCCCCTCAGGTTTTTTAGTTATAAAAAAGAACCTCTTGTACTATGCTAGCTGGAAGAAGAATAGTGATATTGTCTAGTTCACACTCTCACATATTTCAGAGGCTTTTCTGGTCACACACACACACCCCTTCCATTCCTATAAAACCAGCATCAGGCCCCAGGCAAGAAAGGATGAAAAAAGTTCTTTCTGTTTGGAGAGTTCTTGAAATCTTGTAACCCCCATTTCCCCTTCTCTCCCTCCTTCCCTGCTAAGCCATTGGGCAAAGGACAGCAGCTGTTTTCAGTCCATGCCCAGGCCAGATGCTGTGGTTCTGAGGTGTTAAAGGCCCCCCTTCTTTTAAGTGCCAAAGGTCCTGCAGTTGCAGATTAGCGCACTTCCAAACTCTGTAGGCACATGTAGGTCTGCTTCTAAGAGGCACTCAGGTTTCTCCGCAGCCAGCGATACAAAACGAGTACAGTATCTAATTTAAAATAAATAAAAAGGAAGAGTAGGCAGCTCATACCAAATGCAGATGAGGTGTGGAGAGATGGAGAAGGGAAAATTTGTGCCGCAATTGTCCTTTGACTGGTGAAGTCTATAGAAGGGAGCTTTCAGCCTACCTATGTCCTTTGGTTTCCATTTCATGCGTACGTGTCCATCTCCAGCTCTCCTTTGACATTGGCGATGACTCCTCGAGACACACGCTGCTTCCATTCCATTTTTTCCAAGATAGTCTTTCAGGCAGCTTCATGTTTCCTTTTTTAGACCCCCCCCCCCCCGTTCCTTGTACCTCCAGCTTCACAGATTATCTCTGTGCCATCCTCCTGAAAGCTCCTGTTACAAATTCTGGGACCCCTGTTGGTGAAAATGGAGCCAGGCAGGTCATTCATACATTCATATCCGCCCCCCACCCCACACCACCACCCCCCCCGTCTCCCTCCCACCCCCAACACCCTATCAGAGCTCCAGCTGTTATCCAAGGCAACAGAATATGCAACCTTCAGTCCTCACGCCACCAGGAGGGATTGCAAACATTTTCTCCCTAGGGATTTTCACATGCTTTCCATAGGCAAGCAGATTCCACTCTTAGTTGTAATGAAAGAGTGAGTGCCTAGTGAAATTGGACTTGGTCTCTCAAAGTCCACAATTCTCCTTGTGAAGTAGAAGACTTCTGTGTGCTATATAAATTCAATAAAAAGAAGAAGAAGAAGAAGAAGAAGAAGAAGAAGAAGAAGAAGAAGAAGAAGAAGAAGAAGAAGAAGAAGAGGGGTAGGCAACCTGAGGCCCATGGGCCTTCTCAGTCCGGCCCATAGACATCCCGGGAATCAGCGTGTTTTTACATGAGTAGAATGTGTCCCTTTACTTAAAATGCACCTCTGGGTTATTTGTGGGGCCTGCCTGGTGTTTTTACATGAGTAGAATGTGTCCCTTTACTTAAAATGCATCTCTGGGTTATTTGTGGGGCCTGCCTGGTGTTTTTACATGAGTAGAATGTGTCCCTTTACTTAAAATGCATCTCTGGGTTATTTGTGGGGCCTGCCTGGTGTTTTTACATGAGTAGAATGTGTCCCTTTACTTAAAATGCATCTCTGGGTTATTTGTGGGGCATAGGAATTCATTCTTTTTCGCCCCTTCAAAATATAGTCTGGCCCACCACATGGTCTGAGGGACGGTGGACCGGTCCACAGCTGAAAAAGGTTGCTGACAAGAAGAAGAAGAAGAAGAAGAAGAAGAAGAAGAAGAAGAAGAAGAAGAAGAAGAAGAAGAAGAAGAAGAAGCCAATCAAGGAGGAAGATACTGGGAGTTAGACTGTATGACCATTTAGTAGATAGGCAGAATTTTGTGGGAAATGGAGTGTGGCCTCAAAAAGAGTGGTAGTGGTATTATTAGCATCATCAGTTGGGGGATTAGTTTCAGTGGTAGAACACGCTTTGTATGGCCTTGGGTTCAGTCCTTGGAATTTCCAAGTAGGGCAGGACAGGAATCCCGCCTGAGACCCTGGGCTGCTGCTGCCAATCCGTGGAAACAGTACTGACTTAGATGGATGCCAGCTTGCTATGTTGGTGTTGGCACCTGTCTGTCTCAAGAGGCAATGGAGTGCGCCTTCAGGGGTGAAGTCAAACCGCTGCGTTAGCAGCAACAAAGTGACCTCCCCGGGGGAACAAGCCTGGGCGGTGTGCATGGAGGTCCTAGGATTCCCAGACGACAAGACCACCTTCTCAGCCTCACTCACATGGTCCAGCTCCAAAGGAAAGCGGAGCAGTACGTTGGCTGCAGGAGTTGCCAGAAGGAGGCGTACATCCAACCAACTTGGGGACTCCACTCTTGATTTGTGGAGGGTTTATTCCTTAGCCTTTTCTTCTCCCAAAGCTATGTAGTAGTATCAGTATTATTAGAATTGGCATTTATATCACACTTAGAGGGGCTCATAATGCATCATTGCAATAATATTTTTTTATATATATAGTTTCAGATTTTTTTTTATTTACTTATGTAAGATATTTTGAAAGTTGTTGATATCATGACATTTTAAAAACAAGCAGTTCTTGGTGAAATAGTTATGAAGTTGATAATCAGTAAAATAGAAATGGAAAGATTTCAGATTTTCTTTGCAGACTCAAGTTTACTCTAAAAGTGTCACAGAGAGGATAGACATTGTCCGTCCGTCCCACACAGATTGGGGTCACGTAATGAAATTGATTGGCAGTAGATGGACAGTTGAGAAGGACACAGGGATGTATTATTTCACACAACACAGAATTGATATATGGAATTCACTGCCACGGAAAGTGGTGATAGTCGCTAGGTAAATGATAATTTTTATAAATCTTCATGTTGCATTGCACAGCATGGGGTGCAAGGGCGTAGGGGAGAGAGTGGCTTCCCTTTTGCCGTCTAGTTCATGGCTGAATCAATATTTGAGCCAAGGACTTTCTGGCTCCCATTGCTAGCCATTACTGTAAAGTACCGGGTACATTGCAGAGCTGAAGTTCTTCCTCTGCATTAGGTAATTAGATGTTTTACAACCGGGGCCGACAGTAAAAAAAATTACCAAGCGCACACAGAGCTCTCCATAGCTATATGGGGCCCATGGCATTCATTATTGTGTCCTGCCTATGTTCTTCCATGCCTCCTGGTTTTAGGAACATAACCTCTTCCAGGGGCAGGTGGGTAGCCGTGTTGGTCTGCCATAGTCAAAACAAAATAAAATAAAAAATTCTTTCCAGCAGCACCTTTTTGTTGTTGTTCAGTCGTTCAGTCGTGTCCGACTCTTCGTGACCCCATGGACCAGAGCATGCCAGGCACGCCTATCCTTCACTGCTTCTCGCAGTGTGGCCAAACTCATGTTAGTAGCTTCGAGAACACTGTCCAACCAACTCGTCCTCTGTCGTCCCCTTCTCCTTGTGCCCTCCATCTTTCCCAACATCAGGGTCTTTTCTAGGGAGTTTTCTCTTCTCATGAGGTGGCCAAAGTACTGGAGCCTCAACTTCAGGATCTGTTCTTCTAGTGAGCACTCAGGGCTGATTTATTTGAGAATGGATAGGTTTGATCTTCTTGCAGTCCATGGGACTCTCAAGAGTCTCCTCCAGCACCATAATTCAAAAGCATCAATTCTTCGGCACCTTAGAGACCAACTCTAAGCAGCACCTTAGAGACCAACTAAGTTTGTTCTTGGTATGAGCTTTCGTGTGCATGCACGCTCTTCCAGGTGATCAGCACACATGCTATTAATAACTGTCTTATCCCAGCTGGTTTTGCATCTCATTCCAGTCCTTCCCGCTTAACCCTTGCAGAGGGAGGACAGTTTGCATTGAGTGTGAACATTACACAGCAATGGATGGTAGCCTGGTCTATCAGGTGTTGAATAAGTTAACGGTAACAGAAGGACTGCAGCTAAACTTCGTGGGAGCTGCAGTTGCCGTTCAGAGAAAGCAAGCTTAATTAAAAGTGATTGAAGCGATGGGCCTGATCATCTTACTGGCTCCCCTAAATTAGATTAAGGGCTTGATTTTGTGCCGACTTGCAGTGTTGTAAGTCTTCATTGATTTGTCTGATAGATGGGTTTTTATTTAGAAAATAAAATGGTGATGACTTGGCAAGTAAATTAACAGGTAACTGGATTGAGAAGGTTTTCCCTTTGAGGCAAGATGCCCACCTGGTATAAATATCACATTTATTGATCCATCTTTACCCAAGGAAGGCTGCTGCAGGTTAAGAAGGATGTCACATGGACAGAAAAGGTATAACTTTTAAAGCACCAGCTTAAGTTGGCCTTGTTGTGTATTTATTGTTTTGTAAGATCATTAAAACCATTCAGGGATTTCATCCAGAATCCATGAGTTATGGATCTGCTGTCCTCATTTTAGAGATCAGAGGAAGGGCGGATCCTTATACCTCCTCTCTGTAATATTAGCATCGGCTGGAGGGTACACTTCTTCCTCCTTCTGTCTGAACAATTAAAAAATGTGCGTAAATTGTGGAGCAGCGGTTCAAAAACAGTTTTAGAGTCCTGTGTAAAGATGCCCCCCAAAAGACTTTACCTGGCTGGAACAGACTGTTAGCAAATGTCCCGCTGGGGCAAGTTGTGACACTGACCCCCCAGGTAGGGACGAAGCCTGGGTGCCAGGGCCGTCTCATCCATAGGGGCTAGTGGCGCAGTGCGCCAGGGCGCCGGGCGACCCCCCTCCCCAACCCACCCCCGCCCCCACGGGCGGGCTGCGAGCCGACCGCCCTCGCCTCCCGTCCCGGGAGCACTGGAAGGGCGCGCAGAGCCCCGCGCGCTCCAGCGCCACGCCCCTTACCCCCCGCTCGCCCACCCCCCTCCCGAGGGGCGGCAAGCACAGGAGGGAGGCGGCGGAGAGGCAGCACCCCTGGAGGAGGACTCGCTCCAGAAATCCTGGTGGCAAACTCGTCCGGGAACAGCGCCTCCCAACTCGGGGCCGCTTCGCCACGCGTGTGAACTTTTCCGCGGGGAGTGAAAGGCGGCACAGTAAAAACAATGGCTCCTGGGGAAGGCAGCCACGTGCCACTCGTCCCTTAGGGGAACCTAAGAGCTGGCCACCCTCGCCTCCCATCCCGGGAGCACTGGAAGGGCGCACAGAACCCCGCTCCAGCGCCACACCCCTCATCCCCCGCTCGCCCACCCCACCCTCCCGAGGGGCGGCAAGCGCGGGAGGGAGGCGGCGGAGAGGCAAGCGCCGGGGGCGCCGGAGGGATCGCTGCGCCATGGCGGCCGATCTCCTTAAGACAGCCCTGCTGGGTGCCCTTCTGGCTACTCGAATCCAGTCTCACATTGATATGCGATTGTTCCCCAGCGTGAAGAACAACACACACAAGCCATTAAGGCTAAACTATTTTATTGTAGATAAGATGCAGAGTTTGTCTCTGCTTGCCAGCTCAGTAAGTCAGAGCTGTGCATAATGCATCTAGCATCTCTCGAGCCAGAATTGAAAGCGAAAGTAAAGATATCACATGGTTGAGAGAAAGTCAAAACAGCTGTCTTTCTCATGGGAAAAACACAAGTCATACCAGCCTTGCTGCTGCTTTTGCAGCTCGGTCTGTACCAATATCCTAACACAGACACTGGGCCCACCGATCAAACACTTCTGGTATGTTGCACGAGCTAAAATCCAGCCACTCGTATTTCATAAGGGTGAGCCAGTCAATCTACTATATCTTTAAGAAAGTGGTTTGTCCAGATCAGGGGTCGGCAGGCTTGTAAATGCGGCCCACGGACCCTGCCACCCGCTCGGTCAATCCTCGCTGGGCTAAACCGGTGCGGCGCGGCATTACCTTGCAAAGAAGCCGCGGGCGCCTCGCTGCGCAGGGACTGACTTCTGCGACGCTGCACAGCTTCGGATTGGCTGCAGGAAGCGCCTGCAGCCAATCCAAAGCTTCTCCACACACGCACTGAGGTTAACTCAGCGCGGCCATGGATGGAGAGGCCAGCGGGCATGCAGCAGGTCTGGGTTGTGCCATGGACATCATGATGGGCGCGTCACGGGGCTTCAGCCGGAGCTTGTCGCACCTGCTGGCCCCGCGCCTGGTGCCCGGCTTGGCGCTGCTGCTGGGGGCGCGCTCGGTGGCCACACTGGAGCAGCTGGAGGACGATCTGTGCGCCGCCTGCCTGGCGCTCCGTGTGCGCAGCCTGCCCACCGACCTGGCCTTGGACGACTGGCCACAGCGCGTGGTTCACACCGCCTGGGAGCTCCACTGGGTGCCAGTTCAGTGGCAGTTTTTGCTATCTCTTTACTAAGAACAGATACTTTTTAAAACCAAAGATCCAGCCAGGGGGCTAATATGTGCTTCTGATACCCAGAGGTATTGATCAGAACTTGCTGCAAAAAAATGCTTTCTTCAAATGGTTCAGTGCCAGGTAGGTTTTTTAAAAAAATAAAAAATCTCCCACATCCCCTCAATTCAGGTACCTCCTTTCCTTTGGTGCCGATCTTATCTTTCCGTTTGCTGAGTCAAAAAAATATGAATTACTGGAATGGCTTGGCTGAGGCAAGCTGTTTTGGCAATTAGCTCTCCGGCTCGTCTTGTATATTTGGCCACAAGGCTTTCATTAGATTCCTCCATTCGTTCAAGAGACCCACCAATTTAATACAGTACTTAAAATTACACGAGCGCAGGTAATACCTGCTGCCTGTTCTGTACTCATCTCTCCAAAGTATATTCTGAAGCTCAGAAGCGCATTGAACCAGACCCACAGCTATGTACAGATTCCCCTTGTCTTCCCCAAAGAAAAAACATGTGCACATCAAAGCATTTGGGATGCCCCAAAAGTCAAAATCAATCACTTTAGGGGGAAATGAAACACATCCTCCCTCTTGTTTAGTGACCATATGATATCTTTTTGTGATAGGTGTACGTCAAGGTTAGTTGCAATCACTGTGACTGCCTTTAGATACTCTTTCACCTCCTTTTCTCCTTCCTTAATGCCCAGTTCCAAATGCTCTATATCCCACATGCTTGGCCTTGTCTCATTTGACAGTTCTAGGAATGAAGCTTTGAAATTCAGGTACAGTGTGAGTGTATAGTAAGGAGAACTATAATGGAACTACAGGTGAAACTCGAAAAATTAGAATATCGTGGAGAAGTCCATTTATGTAAGCAATTGTTTTCATTAGCTACTAGAGTTTAATATATGAGATAGACTCATGACATGTAAAGCGAGATATGTCAAGCCTTTGCTTGTTATAATTGTGATGATTATGGCGTGCAGCTGATGAAAACCCTAAAGTTGAAATTGTAAATTTGGGGTTCTCATCAGCTTTACGCCATAATCATCACAATACCAACAAGAGATAGCCAATTTGCTGTGTCCTTACCTTTTCCCATTTTCCTCTTATCCATGCTGTGATCTGTTTGGCCGCTCAGTTGTGTTAGGTAATATAACGGGGAGATCAATGGGGATTAAGCAAGCATCTTTACCCTTGGGATGCTACATATGACAAAAAGCAAAGCCACCCCTGTGTTGTCCATGTTTATTGCTACTTGAGAGAGCCTTTTTAAATTGGGCAGATGTGTCCTACAGGCTACATGTGATGTAGCAGAATTCTGTGCATTCCTTTAGTGCGTTTCACCACTTCTGGGTCTGAAGGATATCCACATTGCATTCTCATAGGGTTCAACACATGTAGGCCCTAAATAGATGTTAACCCACACAATCTGGGAAATGACTTATGGTGTTGTAGCCAAAGGAGCACCAGTGGCTATTCCACTGATGCAGCAGCACTTTGTTTCTTTTCCTACCCTGTGCTCCCCCCCCCAATTCTTCTCCAAAGGATCCCCCAACCCTCTGGATGGGATTATGGGGGTGTGGAGGGGGCTGTGGAAGAGAGTTGGGGAAAATGTTGGATACCACCCATGGACTTTATAGGCGCTGTGCAAATGTTAACACCCAATGTTTGAGTGTTTAGCAAGGCCAGAGGCAAGACAGATGTGGTCAGTGGGCATAGTAGACAAGCATAATACAATTTCTCTGTAGCACATTGCTTCTACAGAGAAACACTTGGGGGGGATGTAGAATGGTCTCCTGTTCCACTATTGCACAGCTGCTCTGATCTCCTGGAAGTGTTTCCCTCCTATTGGTCATATTGGCAGGAAATTCAGAAGTGGTGGAGAGTCTTGACAAATTTCATTTGATTCCCTTGATACGGCTCCTCTAAATCCAGTGACACTCTTGATTACATGTTTTTAATGAAGAGGGCTACATTATGATACTAGTTGCGTGGATGTAGAATTTTTTGATGCCAGAGTGACACTCGAGTGTCTTGACACCTATTAATTTCATTGGAAGATAAGTGCCTAAGAGCCTTTGAAAAATGTACTTCTTGGTATCTGAGCTCTCGTCAGCCTAGATGTCACTCACTTTTGAAGGCAGGGAATTATGAAAAATAGCTTGAGTCGAGTCAAAATCTACCATGAGCTATCCAGCTTATTGAACTAGGTAAGGGCACATAGCACCAGCTTCTTCTGGGTATGAATTCAACCCCAGCTGAAGTAAGTTGCATATTTGGATGACTTAACCGTGTTTGGATGACTTAACATCTCATCATATGGTGATTATTTGGATTCAGATGACTTAACAACTTAACAATTATTATTTTTAGTTCCCACTTGGTGGGTTTCAGGTTTGCCTTGCTGAAGATCTAGATTGTTGACAACATGAATACCAGGCATTGAACACGTTAGTTCCATATTTGTTGCTGTTGTTGTTTAGTCGTGTCCAACTCTTTGTGACCCCATGGACCAAAGCACGCCAGGCACTCCTGTCTTCCACTGCCTCCCGCAGTTTGGTCAGACTCATGTTGGTAGCTTCAAGAACACTCTCCAACCACCTCATCTTCTGTCGTTCCCTTCTCCTTGTGCCCTCCATCTTTCCCAACATCATGGTCTTTTCCAGGGAGTCTTCTCTTCTCATGAGGTGGCCAAAGTACTGGAGCCTCAGCTTCAGGATCTGTCCTTCCAGTGAGCACTCAGGGCTGATTTCCTTTAGTTCCATCTTACTAGGCATCAACTGCAAAAAGAAATAAAATCCACCCCGTTAAGAAGATTTGTTGTCTGAAATTCACCTGCGGATCAGTAGGAGTAAAAATAACATAATAAGAAAACAAAGTCACCAAAAGACACCATAGCCTTTAGAATGAATGGCAAGCATGTGAAGGCTGGCTTGGAGGAGTCAAGCAAATCTCACTCAGCATAGTGGGACATTAAAACAAAAATGTCTCTGAATCTGGCCATGGTTCTGTAGCATATAGCCAATTCATTTAAATATTATGCATTTTTTGTTTTTATGCTGTAAGCCACCCTGTGATCTTCAGATGAAAAGTGGCATATAATTTTTTAATAATAATAATTTTAATAATAATAATAATAATAATAATAATAATAATAATAATAATAATAATAATATAAGGACAGTGTTTAATTGCCTGCTTAGCAGAGGCATCGCATTTAAGACCAAACGTTCCAAGGTTCAACACTAGCCACTTTGCAACACTGAAAAGAAGCACAATTGTTCTTCTTTACAACCAAAGACAGTTCAAGATACGACAACTCCATTTCAACACCAAGTTAGTTACAGTTACAGGTGGGTAGCCATGTTGGTCTGCCATAGTCAAAATAAAAAATTCTTTCCAGTAAGCTTTCCAGAAAGCTCATACCAAGAACAAACTTAGTTGCTCTCTAAGGTGCTACTGGAAATAATTTTTTATTTTGTTTTGACCAAGTTAGTTAGTTAGTTGTCCTTGATCCAATTGATTCAAACGTGCTTAAGCACACCTGATTTTGTACTAGATTGTGTCCAGTGTGTGTACAAGGTCAATGAATTGTGGGATGAAGGGGACGACAACGACACCTTTTAGTTGTAATAGCAGTTTCAGGAATGCAAAGAGTCTCTGCTGCCCCAGGCTCAACTGCACGATCGGCTGCTATTTCTATTTCAAACATTGACAAGTCAAATTCAAATTACTTTCAGTCAGTCCACCACCTAGACATGGTTCCTCAAATCTCCTCACCTAGGGTTGCTATCTTGTTTTCTGGCAGGACTTTGGGGCTTTTTACAGGCAGATGTTCAGCAGCACACAACTCCCATGTCACCAGGCCTCTGCCTACTTATTTCTTTAAGGGACTGTGTGGAGAAACGATGGCCAACTGGCCATGGCTAATAGAGGGGGCAGAGTTGTATTACCTAAAAACGGTCCCGTTTCGCCCTGGACCCCTGCTTCACCTGATTGAATCACCTTCACTTAGATCAAAGATGGCAACAACTTCGCCGCACTGTTTATGCTTCGGGGTGGCCAATCGCCTTCAATGTGAAGAAGTGGGGAGAAAGAAAAAGTGAAAGATGATGAGCTTCATTCTCCCTCGTGTTTCATCAGTGAAATTGTCAGCCAGGCTCTGATTGTAAAGTATTCGCTGCTGGTGATGGGAGTGGGGTTGGGGGGAGACCACAAGTGGCAAGGAGAGGTTCCTCCCCCCAGCTTGCCTTCCTCGTTCTAGGGTGGCTCTGCAATGTTGGCAAGCGCCCGGGATCAGCTTCTGACTCGTAAGCGGAGCAAATTTGAGGCAGAATAAATATGAGTCCACCCCCACCCCCACCACCAATGTCATGATTGCAGAGTCAATTTTTCCCTGCCGATTACAGCACTTTCGCTTGTCCTAATTATGTCAATCTTTTGCCTTAAGCTTTTCGGCGTCTTAATCAGCCGACTTCCATGCTTATGGCTGCTGGTGAAATAGACGTCCTCCTTACTGATCTGTCTCAGTCAATGTAATCTGCTGCCTTTCTGTACACCCAGTGGATATTCTTGAGACTAGTCTCTCCGTACTGGCTTGTGCAAGATACAAACCAAACAAAAAGGATTCATAACCCACAGGCAAGACATTTATGAGGGCCGCCTTAGTAGTGGTGCCCACCCTGTGGAATGCCCTCCCATCAGATGTCAAGGAGATAACATTTAGGAGGCATCTGAAGGCAGCCCTATATAGGGAAGCTTTTTAAGGTTTAATGTTTTGCTATGTTTTTACCACATTTTCCGGCGTATAAGACGACTGGGCGTATAAGACGACTCCCAACTTTTCCAGTTAAAATAAAGAGTTTGAGATATACTCGACTGCAGATTCTCCACCCAGCGTATAAGACGACCCCCAACTTTTGAGAAGATTTTCCTGGATTAAAAAGTAGTCTTATACGCCAGAATATACAGTATATATGCTGGAAGCCGCCCAGAGTGGCCGGGGCAACCCAATCAGATGGGCGGGGTACTTCTTCTTCTTCTTCTTCTTCTTCTTCTTCTTCTTCTTCTTCTTCTTTTCCTCCTCCTCCTCCTCCTCCTCCTCCTCCTCCTTTTTCTTCTTCTTCTTCTTCTTCTTCTTCTTCTTATTATTATTATTATTATTATTATTATATTAACCAACAGGTTGGGTTCAAACCGAAAGTCATATGCAAGTTACCAACTATTTTTTAGTATGTTTGTTTCTCAATTTTTTAAATTAAATTCTTACAAAAACAGGTTGAGGACATGCAGAATGGTGTGACGTATAAGCAACAGGGGGCAGGGCGGTGGGAGAGATACGGAAAATAATCTAAGCCCTTGAGTTGCAAGATGCCAATCTTGGGGGAATAGAAGCATCATTTGGTGGCCCATTTTCTTTTGGACATTAAGAGAGAGGGACAGACATGAAACTTTTGAACTTGGCAGGCTAAGAGATGCGATTTTATTGCAAGATATGGGGCCCTTTGTACAAAGTCAAGTACTCCATGCAGAGTATTAGTGACCATTTTTGATGGGTTCTTTTTACCATTTATCTGATAATCATAATTTAATGTAGCTGGTTTTTGTTGTTGTTCAGTCGTGTCCGACTCTTCGTGACGCCATGGACCAGAGCACGCCAGGCACCCCTATCCGCCACTGCCTACCGCAGTTTGGCCAAACTCATGCCAGTCGCTTTGAGAACACTGTCCAACCATCTTGTCCTCTGTCGTCCCCTTCTCCTTGTGCCCTCCATCTTTCCCAACATCAGGGTCTTTTCCAGGGAGTCTTCTCTTCTCATGAGGTGGCCAAAGTAATGGAGTCTCAGCTTCAGGACCTGTCCTTCCAGTGAGCAATCAGGGCTGATTTCCTTGAGAATGGATAAGTTTGATCTTCTTGCAGTCCATGGGACTCTCAAGAGTCTCCTCCAGCACCATAATTCAAAAGCATCCATTCTTCGGCAATCAGTCTTCTTTATGGTCCAGCTCTCACTTCCATACATTACTGCTGGGAAAACTGGTTAGAGAGTCATAAATAGTAAATGCATAATTAATGAACTTGAATAAATTAAGCCCAACGTATGCATCATAATTGTGTGTGGTACACATATCTCAATTTCCTCCATTAATTATAATGACATATTCTGTGCCATATTTTCTGGAGGCCATGTTTTCTCAAAACACTGATGTTTTCAAAAATTGAAGACGTGTTTTTTTACAGCCTGATCCTGTGTATATCTACTTGCTCTGTCTAAGAATTTTTCTTTCAGTCAGCTCCACCATGTAGAATTGCTAATCTGTTTCCCTCCCAAGGTTTCCATGTCTTTAATATCTGTGGAACAAGCAGAAACTGACCAGATGAACTTTTTCCCCATGTGCAAAATGGAGTGATGGGGAAAGCTTCAAAAACCGAATTTCTGCTCGTTGCACAGCTGTTAAAGATATAGGAGTCTTGGCCGGACCCATTACAATGTAAGTAATCCTTTGCTTTAGCAGAGGTGACTGTAAGTAGGCTTGTAGGATTTGGCTTCCAGTTGCCAGACGTTGCCAGCTCCTTTGGTGCTGGAAGTTGCAGAAAAACCCAAAGCAGTTCTGTTGCTGGGCGAGAAGGTTAGAAGCCAATCAACCTATTTTGCATTAATATTTTGCATCTCCCTCAAACATTAGTGTGCCGCGTTGAGCTCAGAAGCTGGAGGCAACGTGTTACCATGGCACATACGGTAGGATTCAGTTTCAAAGGAGAATAGGGTCTGTGAGCTTTTAATGGTTGTTTAGAAGAGGGAATGTTAAAAGGTATAGCTCAGGGACAAGGTTGGCGGTTCGAATCCCTGCCACGGGGTGAGCTGCCCACCTAGCAGTTCGAAAGCACGTCAAAGTGCAAGTAGATAAATAGGGACCGCTCCAGCGGGAAGGTAAACGGCGTTTCCGTGCGCTGCTCTGGTTCGCCAGAAGCAGCTTTGTCATGCTGGCCACATGACCCGGAAGCTGGCTGCGGACAAACGCCGGCTCCCTCGGCCTACAGAGCGAGATGAGCGCCGCAACCCCAGAGTCGGACACGACTGGACCTTATGGTCAGGGGCCCCTTTACCTTTACCAGGTGTTCCCAAACTAAGGCCCGGGGGGCCAGATGCGGCCCAATCACTTTCTAAACACGGCCCGTGGATGGTCCGGGAATCAGCGTGTTTTTACATGAGTAGAATGTGTCCTTTTATTTCAAATGCATCTCTGGGTTATTTGTGGGGCATAGGAATTCGTTCATATATTTTTTTCAAAATATAGTCCGCCCCCCCCCATAAGGCCTGAGGGACTGGACTGACCCCCTGCTGAAAAAGTTTGCTGACCCCTGGTATAGCTTTTTGAATCCCTGCATGACAAACATTTCCTGTTAAAGTCCCGTCTTTTGCACAGCTGCTGCAGGAACTACGGAAACTCTTTCCTCCTTCAGATCACCCTGTAGATAGGATCTTAGCTGCAATAGGAGTCTGCCGTGTAACTGTAGTTGACGCACCTTGATAGGACAACAAAGTAGGAGGCAAGTCCCTGGCTTCAAGGAAGCAGTGACAATGTGCTGAAGTAGCATGTTTCACTCTGACCTCGTTTTTGCAGTGTGCTAGCTGTTTGCTCCAAGTATGCTGAGACTACCTAACTTCTTATGCACCCGTGTCTCTTCCGGTTCATGTCAACCGTGAAACCCTCAATATTTTGTTTCATAATGAGCGATTGCCTCTTTCTTTCCTGCTTTGCGGGCTTTCTGCGTTGTACCTCATTTGCATCCTGCTCCTGCTTCCTTCCCCAATGATAAGTGGGCTGCTCTTAGTGGCGTTATTTTTTGTAAGCTGCGGTTAATATGCTCCCCTCGATGCGCTACTGACTTTGCTGTGGTTTGCAATATCTGGACAAGGATAGATGCGGGGCTTTTAAAGACATCTTTGTAAGGGGCTACGTGCAAAGTTACAAACAGGTCTTGAATAAGCGAATACAGTGTTACCTTGGTTTACAACCATAATCCGTTCCGGAGGCCCGTTTGTAAACCAAAAGAGGTTGTAACCCGAGGCGCGCCTTCGCCAATGGGGCCTCAAAAAAAAAAAAAGGGTTGTAATCCAAAAAAAGGTTGCAAACTGGGAGTACACGCACTTCTGGGTTTGACATGTTTGTAATCCAAAACATATGCAAACCAAGGTATTGGTGTATGGATCAGAAGGTGAGGACACTCAATAGTTTGTTTGCTTTTGAAATTGATTTTTAACCCCCCCCCCAAGGAAAAAAAAAACGAAAGAAAGGTCCAGAATGGGAGGAGTTGTGAACCGTAGAGATTGCTCCTGTTATTAACACGGTAAGCTTGTTACCTCTTTGGTTTAGCTAGTTTATTATCAACCTCCTCCTCCAACAGATGGCAAGAACTATTTGAGACTGCAGAGCAGCGCGAGGAGAGAAAAGCAACACGCCCGTCTCATTAGCCCGAGGGTCTTCTTGCCCAGAAGTGCCGTGTGCATGATATTCCGATACCAGGTATCCGGCCTCGGAGCGATGCTGCAGGTCCGCCGGGAAGCCATGCATGAGATCAAGCCTCTGTGGATCATCCGGGAAGACCAAGGGGACGAGTGGAGAGAAGGCCGGATCCTTCTGCCCAGCTACGATATGGCATATCAGGTGAGCTTGGAGATTTTGGTTCAAGATTCAAGTGGATATTTCTGCTGTGCTCTCATTTCATTACACTTCAGCAGAACCCATTTCATTCATCATTAGAGAACATTGTTCAGCAAGGCCTTTTTTCCTTCATTGTGTTTTTCCATGTTGCTATAGTAACTAAACGACACTGTATTTGTTATTCAGAATTTGCCTATTTTATACATAGATTTAGGTCTTTGTTCATACGGTTGCCTTTTATATTCCTAAAATCTCTCCTCTGCAAATATTTTTCCTCCCACCCATTTTCTCATAGATGATTATCAGGTAGTCATGTCAGGGAACTAGAAAACTTATGAGGGATAAGCACAAATGCATCTTGCAGATAGGAAAAGGGCTGTGTACGAGCTTGTCTACAGTGTTTTGAGGGTTGTTGGTTTTTTTTAAGAGGGAGAGAGCTGTTTTGGGGGAAGGATGGAAGCAATTAGCACTTCCTCGATTTGGGGCGTAGGGTTGTGCGGAATGAGCTTATACTGTTCAGACACCTTATATGACAGCAGAAGCCGAGTATAGATAGATAGATAGAAGAAGAGGAGGAGGAGGAGGAGTTTGGATTTGATATCCCGCTTTTCACTACCCGAAGGAGTCTCAAAGCGGCTAACATTCTCTTTTCCCTTCCTCCCCCACAACAAACACTCTGTGAGGTGAGTGGGGCTGAGAGACTTCAGAGAAGTGTCACTAGCCCAATGTCACCCAGCAGCTGCATGTGGAGGAGCAGGGAAGCGAACCCAGTTCACCAGATTATGAGTCTACCGCTCTTAACCACTACACCACACTGGAAAGAGAACTAAAACACTCTCTCTGCTTCTGCGTCTTACATTCAAAATCCAACACGGAAATTGAGTCCCAGAGCTTATTTCAACATTTCTTAAGGAAATCTGCTTAGGGTGATTGAAATATTTGTGGCCCTTTCCATGTGGCAAATTTAAATCTGTTTTATATACCAGTTTAACAGTCATGGTTCCTCCCTTCCAGAGATTCCTAGAATTTATGGTTTATGTGGGCGCTTTGAATCGTCTGCTAGAGACCTCTAGCACCACCTTTGGAGAACTACAATTTCCAGGGTTTCCTGGGAGCAGAATAGTTATAAACAGTTTAAGTCTGTACAGTGGATCTGAGCTGAGGAAACATCAGAAGTATCTGGATCATGCATGGGTCAGACCTGCTGCGTCCTGCATGGTTGTCTGCCTGTACTACGCTGCTTCCGACATGTTATCCTCGCCACTTTCCCCTACTGCCTCTCGTTTACCCAGATTGTCTTTCTGTTCCTCGCACTGCTACTTGCCAGAAAAATCCCGTAAAAAACGCCAATTATCAGCTTGAGAATAAAGCATGGAAATTAAACCTGACAAGCGCATTTGCATACATTGCAGCGAGTTGCATAATTTAGCCGGGGCATGGAATTAATTTTGTTTCACTCAAGCTCCGTGCCGAGTTTGCATTTCCGCATACAGTACCAGAATTTGGATTTGTGTAGCATGGGGTTCAAACAGCCCTGCTCCTTAGTAGCCGATGAGAATTGCTAAGAGATGGCCCTGGGCCCAGGCAAGACATTCTGGGTCTGATTTGGCAACTGTCTGCCCTTGAAGCTCATGCATTTTTGCCAAGGTCCCTCCATGAAGTCCATAAGTGGGGAATGTGCAGGGCCAGGTGGTCCTCTCAGCATATTATTCTGGATCTCGGGGAAATGAAAGCTACAGCTGAGTAACAAGGCAGGGCATGCCAGGCATCCCAGTGGGAGCAAGCTGCCCTTATTGCTTATGTAGCCAATACGTCCTTCCGCTGCCCAAAATGAAACAGAATCCAACCCTAGAACTACCGTTGTTGCACTGCCAAGTGACTTGGTTGGGAGAGCTACTGAGACAGAAGAGGAAAGGCAGGGCAAGATGGAACCCAAAGGCAAAAATAAGTAAGAACAATCTGGCATCATTTTACGAAGCTTATATTCAAGGTTCATGTGCATTTGGCCAGCTCTTTGGTGCAAAACCAACAGGTGGGGCTGCTTGCATATCGGAGGAAAGATGCAGCATGGGATTTTCAGTCGTTATACATTTTGTCCTCTATAACTACTGTATATTCTGGCGTATAAGACTACTTTTTAATCCAGGGAAATCTTCTCAAAAGTCGGGGGTCGTCTCATACGCCGGGTGGAGAATCTGCGGTCGAGTATATCTCAAACTCTATATTTCAACTGGAAAAGTTGGGGGTCGTCTTATACGCCGGAAAATACGGTATTGTGATGGTAAGAAAGGGAAAGAGATGATGACGAAGCATGTTGAAGACACCTAGTAACTGTTGAGTGTGCTTCTCAGCCACTTGCAGGTCAAACTGGAAGTAACTGGGTATGCATCTTAAGACGGCTGGGCAACTAAACTGCTTTCCCCTTTTCAACTGCGGCTGTTTTGGGAGTGAAGGCAGAATAAGTTGTGTTTTGTTTTTTTGCAGAAAATATTGTATAAAGTGGTGCACCTTCCATTGTCACTTGGAAGCTGGCTGAATAAAGGCAAAAACTTCCAATAGGGATTCAGTATATTTTACTGTATATTGTTAAGTAAAATAAAAAAGGATTCAACAGCCGTTTGGCCTGAAAGCATAACAGTCACTGTTCTGTTTGTATTCACTCCTAGATTGTGTTCGAGGGAATTGTAAGCAAAGGACATTCGGGTGAGATTGCCATCGATGATGTCCGGATAGGCACTGATACCTCCTTGGAGAACTGTATGGGTAAGTCAACATGCATCGCATCTATAGTGGTTTGATAGGAGGAAGCAAAAAAACTCTTTTGTGCGCAGCAGGCCAGGCAAGTTTAAAAGGCGACCATCTGCACCGAGGCTCTTGCAGTGGCATTTCTTGTTGCACATAACCAGCACTGATGGCACCAAGTGATGGGCGATGGTACATGCAACCATCAAGCCTTTAGGTCACGACACTTCTGTTATTGGGGTATATTCTTGTGGGTGTTCTGTGTCATAAGTGCACTTCATACAAAGCAAAACAGCGGTTGTGTGGAGGCTACTTTGGGGACTGCTGCACATGCCAAACTATGTGTATATGTACAGATTGACCACGGATGCGCACTGTTCTCTGTTATGGCAAATGCCAGTTGGAGTGTTTGGTGGAAGTACAGTGGTACCTCAGGTTACATATGCTCAGGTTACAAACTCTGCTAACCCAGAAATAACGCTTCAGGTTAAGAACTTGGCTTCAGGGTAAGAACAGAAATCGTGCTCTGGTGGCGCAGTGGCAATGGGAGGCCCCATTAGCTAAAGTGGTGCTCCACTTTAAGAACAGTTTCAGGTTAAGAACGGACCTCCGGAACGAATTAAGTACTTAACTAGAGGTACCACTGTACGGAGAGATCTGCACGGCAAGCTTCTTGCTTCAAATAACAGCCGCAACACTGATGGAAATGGCTTGCTTTCTGGGGGGAGGGCAATTTTTTTTTTTTACTGAGTTTCCAAAATTTATTTTAACAAAGAAATTCCAAGTGGTCTTCCTGTGGGCAGCCGGTTCACGCAAAGAAGCAGTTAGCTATTCCCTGTTCCCCGCCCCCCTGTAAATACCATTGCAGGCCACTATTGGGATAATCCACAATTCACTCTTCCAACCAAAACTGGCGATCCTGGCTTCCAGAGTGCAAAAACGGGAGCCTGGGTTCCAACCAACGTTGCCACTACTTGACACACCTGTGCGAAAGCTGTTCATTCACACAAATGGCATATTGGGGGTAGAAACCACTGTTGGTGAGGAGATTTCATGTCTGAGCATTCCACATGAGGCTAGTAGCGGTGAACATTGCACATATAAGCCTTGTCTGTATGTAGGGAGGCTTTTGGCTTCTCTTGTTTACATTTGGTGTTCAGCCTCATGCAGTCCCCCACCCCCCTGGCGGTCTGATGCAGCCCATAAACAGAAAACCAGAAGGCTAACCAGGGAAACCAGGGTGGTCAGAGGTAGCAGTGTCTCTTCTGGTCTTGTGAGCGGCACACCTTAACTATCCCCCGAAATGTAACGAATCTAATCCCCCTATGTAACGAAACGGATCTAAGTTGAGGGATTTTCAGAAACCCGCGGTGTTTTAGGAGTTATTGGGCACCCCAGTTTGAGTGGCAGGTATCCCATGGGAGGCGGGACATTCTGCTCTTTAAAAGGAGGGAGCAGCCGTTAGAGAGGGAGGAGTGGTGACTGGAAGAAGGAGGGTGTGGGGCCAGGATAGTGGTGGGTAGGTTAGGATAGGTCAGGATACGTTGAAGGTGTGTATATGATGCTGAAAGAAAGAGTTTACACTGTTATGAGACTAAGCTTATAAACCATTCCTGAAACCGTTATGTTCTGTAAGAAATAAAGACCTCTTATTGTTGAGCTAAGAAAATATTGTCGTTTATTTGGTCCAGCGAGTTATGTATGCTCATGAGGAGGTGAACTCAGGGAAAGGACAAAACTGACCTGCAGGGTGATAGTTTGTGTCTTGGAGTTCCCTCAGGAGGGGCTAGCGGGCGGAAACCCTGGTATTGCCACAGAGTTGCTAAGAGGGCTTAGCCAACTGATATAGTGAGGGATCTAATGAAAGAGAGACCCCGAACTGTAGGCAAAGGAGAGTTTAACCCCTGAAGCCCAGAGCGGAGGATATAACCGGCCACGGCCGCTGGACAGGAAAACTCCCTTTACTAAGAGATCCCCAGATTATTAATAAAAGGGAAGTGAAACAACAGACGGACCTCAGAGGGACAGGTGGGGTGGATTGAAATTTGACCCAGAACACCTGATTAGAAATTCACTTAGTAACAAGGGGAGAGTTGGAAGTGGAGGTTCGTCGCACGCACCCCCCCCCAATATCTCTTTGGTCCTGGGTTCAAACGCAGAAGCCCACTTTGCGTGCAAAATACATATCACTGGCTTCCATTGCATCAGCAAGTACGTAGAAGGCAGCTGTGGGATAGAATAAATGGGAATAGGTTTTCCTGTAGCAAATAGCAACTGAATAGTTAGTATGTGGTTAGCTTTGTAGTGCAGCAGCAGAAGCGAATAGGCCACAAAGCGGCCTTCCTTGTTGGCATTCGCTTTTTGGAGTTGCTAAGCAGACAGAACCCCTGGCCTGCATTGTGGTAAGTTTCGGGGATTTGCTTAGCTTATTCGTTCCTTCCCGAAGGAAGTCAGGGAGGATGAGTGCGCAGGGAGCAGGTATCGATGGTTTTGCCACCAGCTAATTGAGAGAACATCATGAGTCTCTGTGATGGCAGGCGATGGCCAGAGGAATAGGTAGGAAAAACATACAAGAGGAAAAGCTCTAGAGACAGGAAAGCAGCTGTCAGTTAGCATTACATGCTCAGAAAGGCTGATCAAATCACCGCGAGCCTTTTATTAATAGGAATAATCAGCGAGGACGTCTTCGAGCATTATTAATAATAACAAAACAGTTTCCTGCACTGGACTGGAATTTATCAGTCTCCGAGCTGGGACAGCAGCCAGATTGGAAACTTTTATTGCAAGCATCAAACAGTGATTTTATTTGAAATTTAATACCTCACAAATGAATTAAAATGTTGTCACAAGAATGTTCCTTCTGTGTATATGGAGATGATCAGTGGCTGAAGTTTTTTATTTAAATACTGCCTTTGTGTCCCCCTCACTTCCCCCAAGCAGCTTAGGGCGATATGCTTGTGATTGTGCCAATTATACCCTCGCAACAGCCCTGCGGTGAAGGCTAGACTGAGCAATGGGGACCAGTTCAAGGTCCACCAGGGAAGGCCAGCAGTGAAGGGAGGATTTTGACCTGGGTATGTGAGCAAAGTCTGGTGTTCTGTTCACTGCAGCACACCAACCTCAGTTAACCAGTTCAACCACCACGATACCCATTACTATGGATTTTAATGCCGCAGAGTCAGTCCTTTCTCTGCTGCTTCCGTGAGTCCATGGAAGGAGGTTGGCTCCTCTTTTTAAGTCTAGGAGGATTGCCGTTTGCTGCTTTGTACCTGTCAAATTACCATAAGCGGTGGCATTCTTCCCACTGACCTCAGAGGAATTGGTTCACACCCAAGACCTGCAGAGTGTTAGCAAGTCAATGAGGCAGACTGAAATGCAGTGCAGTTCCTCTCCGGTGGAAGTTATAAACTGTGCAAATGGGCCCTTCCTTCCAGCACATTTCCAAAGCGAAGCAAGATAATTCCATCACAGCAACTCAACCTTTGCTTGTCTAGAAAAAGCCGCCTGCCAGGCTGGGTTTTTAGTTTTTAGATTTTGGCTCTTTGAACTCCGCTGGCTACCGTGGATCTTTAATTTGTTAAATGCTCCGTATGATAAAATATGATGTGTCTGCATTTGACGCATAGTTTTAATCTCTCCGCTGCCCCACCACAACATGATGAATAAGATTACCCCACAATTTTACAGTATTTTCAAAGGAGAAAATCTGAAATGTGCAAAAGAAATTCCCAGTGCATATATTATTAGGGGTGTCATATTTGGTAGAAAAGTAATTACACAAACACACACATACATTCTAATGGACAGAGGTGCTATTATTATTCCTGAAATAACTCTGTGGTAGAGCATATGTTTCACAAGGTCCCAGGTTCAGTTCCTGGCATCTCCCATTGGAAAGATCACATAGGAAGTGCTGGGCAAGACCCTTGCTGATGCTGCCAGCCAGAGTAGACAGTACTAGGCTAGATGGACAAATAGTCTGATCTGCTAGAGGACAGCTCCCAGTGTTGATATGAGCCACAGCTCTTGTAGGCTTCACCTTGGGATCTGCTTCCATAATTTTCCAAGAATTAATTATGAATGTTGTGGAGCACATGAACAACACCTTTTCTTCACCAAATAATTGCACCAAATAATTCACCAAATAATTGCAACTAGTTGCCGTGTGTGATGAATGCCAAAGGTCCAAAACTCTGTTTCTTTAAAACTCATCTTCTACCAAGCAAAAACTCATCTTCTACCAAGCAAAACATAGGGTGATGACGACGATGATTTATTTATTTGTACCCGCCCATCTGACTGGTTTGCCCCAGACGTTCTGGGCAGCTTTCGGCACATATAAAAACATAGTAAAACATTAAACCTTAAAAAGCTTCCCTATGCAGGGCTGCCTTCAGATGTTTCCTAAATGTTATATAATTACTCATCTCCTTAACATTTGATGGGAGGGCATTCCACAGGGTGGGCACCACTACCGAGAAGGCCCTCCGCCTGGTTCCCAATAATAATAATTTAGGTGCTTATAGGCCAGGCATAGGCAAATTCGGCCCTCCAGATGTTTTGGGACTACAACTCCCATCATCCCTGACCACTGGTCCTGTTAGCTAGGGATCATGGGAGTTGTAGTCCAAAAACATCTGGAGGGCCGAGTTTGCCTATGCCTGTATAAGGCCCTGCATTTTACTTGAATGGGATGTTTTCCCATTTAGTTAAACCAGGGGGGGTTGCAGTGATTTTTAGGAAGTCATTAGTTTGCACCAGGCGTCCTATTGGGAAGACCCAGTTCTCTGAGTGCATGTTCTGGAAGTTGGGCAATAGGGGCAGTACAGGATTCCTTTTGGTGTACCGACCTCCCCGCTGCACCAAGGATTCCCTGCCCGAGCTGCTTCAGGTCGTGGCGGATGTTCTCCTGGAGTCACCTAGTTTGGTCGTCCTAGGGGATTTTAACATCCATGCCGACACGACCTTACAAGGGGTCGCTCGGGACTTCGTGGAAAGCATGGCCTCCATGGGGCTGTCCCTGAATAAGTCTGGTCCAACTCATAGCCGAGGACATGCCTTAGACCTGGTATTCACCTCTATGGATGTTGGTGATCTGACATTAAAAAAAAGTGAAACTAAAGAAGTGCCATGGTCAGATCACTTCCTGGTACAACTGGACTTCTCCGCAACCCTTCCCCTCTGCAGGGAGGTGGGACCAATTCGGATGGTCCGCCCCCGCCACTTAATGGATCCAAATGGTTTCCAGAGAGTGGTAGGGGATACTTTATCCCATGTTGATGGCCTTTCAGCCGATTCCCTGGTGGCCCGCTGGAATGTGGAGCTAACCAGGGCTATTGACTGTTTGGCTCCGAAGCGCCCTCTCCGGTTGCATGGAGCCCGGACAGCCCCGTGGTTTTCCCCGGAGCTGAGGGCGATGAAACAATCGTTGAGACGGCTAGAGCGCCGGTGGCAGAAAACCCATTCTGAATCCGACCGAACACAGGTTAGAGCTCAACGTCGAGCCTACCAAGTGGCGATAGCGACGGCGAAGAAGACTTTCTTCACCGCCTCTATTGCATCTGCGGAAAATAGCAGCAGGAGACTCTTTCAGGTGGTTCGGAATCTATCGGAGCCACCTTCGTCATCGGGGCCTGGTAGGGACCCCAAGATCTCCTGCAATGCGTTTGCAAAGTTTTTTGCAGATAAAATCGCTCAGATTCGGAAAGAGATAGACTCCACCGTGGGAGCAGGGCCAGGGCGGGAGAGTGCCAGAGTCCTGTCTAGTCCAGTTGCGTGGGATCAATTTCAGTCTGTTACCTCCGAGGATGTGGACAGGCTGCTTGGACGAGTGAAACCAACCACCTGTCTCCTTGATCCTTGCCCATCCTGGCTTATAAAAGCTAGCCGGGAGGGGCTGGGCGATGGGCTGCGCGGGGTGGTGAATGCTTCCCTCTGTGAGGGAGCCTTCCCAGCCCCGCTGAAAGAGGCGGTCATTAAACCGCTTCTTAAAAAAACATCTTTAGACCCGGCCAATATGGCCAACTATCGCCCAGTCTCAAATCTACCATTCTTGGGCAAGGTGATTGAGAGGGTGGTTGCTGAACAACTCCAGGCACGCCTGGAAGAAGCGGACCATTTGGATCCCTTCCAATCGGGATTCAGGCCTCACCATGGGACTGAAACCGCCTTGGTCGCGCTGGTCGATGATCTCCGGCGGGCTAGGGACAAAGGTGAGAGCTGTTTCCTAGTTCTGCTGGATCTCTCAGCGGCCTTTGACACCATCGACCATAACATCCTTCTAGACCGGCTAGAGGGGTTGGGAGCTGGAGGCACTGTTATACAGTGGTTCCGCTCCTTCCTCCTGGGCCGTGTTCAGAAAGTGGTGGTGGGGGATGAGTGTTCAGACCCCTGGGCTCTCACTTGTGGGGTGCCTCAGGGTTCTGTCCTCTCCCCCATGCTTTTTAATATCTATATGAAGCCGCTGGGAGAGATCATCAGGGGGTTTGGGCTGGGTGTTCATCAGTATGCGGATGATACCCAGCTCTACCTCTCTTTCAAATCAGAACCAGTGAAGGCCGTGAAGGTCCTGTGTGAGTGCCTGGAGGCGGTTGGAGGATGGATGGCGGCTAACAGATTGAGGTTGAATCCTGACAAGACAGAAGTACTGTTCTTGGGGGACAGGAGGAGGGCAGGTGTGGAGGATTCCCTGGTCCTGAATGGGGTAACTGTGCCCCTGAAGGACCAGGTGCGCAGCCTGGGAGTCATTTTGGACTCACAGCTGTCCATGGAAGCGCAGGTTAATTCTGTATCCAGGGCAGCTGTCTACCAGCTCCACCTGGTACGCAGGCTGAGACCCTACCTGCCCGCGGACTGTCTCACCAAAGTGGTGCATGCTCTGGTTATCTCCCGCTTGGACTACTGCAATGCGCTCTATGTGGGGCTGCCTTTGAAGGTGACCCGGAAACTGCAATTAATCCAAAATGCGGCAGCTAGACTGGTGACTGGGAGTGGCCGCCGAGACCACATAACACCGGTCCTGAGAGATCTGCATTGGCTCCCAGTACGTTTCCGAGCACAATTCAAAGTGTTGGTGCTGACCTTTAAAGCCCTAAACGGCCTCGGTCCTGTATACCTGAAGGAGCGTCTCCACCCCCATCATTCAGCCCGGACACTGAGATCCAGCGCCGAGGGCCTTCTGTCTGTTCCCTCACTGCGAGAAGCAAAACTACAGGGAACCAGGCAGAGGGCCTTCTCGGTAGTGGCGCCCGCCCTGTGGAACGCCCTCCCATCACAGGTCAGGGAAATAAACAACTACCTGACATTCAGAAAAAACCTGAAGGCAGCCCTTTTTAGGGAAGTTTTTAATGTTTGATATTTTTGTATTTGATTTCTGTTGGAAGCCGCCCAGAGTGGCTGGGGAAATCCAGCCAGATGGGCGGGGTACAAATAATAAATATTATTATTATTATTATTATTATCTAGCAAGAACCCAAAAGGAGTTCTTCCCCCATTTACATCCCTCCTTCCCCGATTTCTGTGAATGGCTGGTGCTAAGCACCCATCTCCATGGGTTCCAATCTACATGATGGCATTCCATACCTCCATGCCCCCTTTAGACTAGGTGGTTGACCCGTCCATCATCACTTTTTTCTGGCACACAACATGAAAACTGGGTTGGTTTGAGTGTGTCTCTGCTGCCCGAGATAACTCAGCTCGCTCAATTCAGCTCCACCTGACTGCACATAACACCAGTGCACTAATGTAGGGGCCGTATTAGAGGGAAAATTAGTTGGGAAATTACTGCTTATTTTCTTTTGTACAGTCTCTGATATCTCTTACACCTTTATCTTGAATCATTTAATAAAATACCTTGAATTAGAATTCTGGAGTTGATTAAAGAGCTTTACATATTCACAGTCTCCCCTGCTCTGTCTAACGCTACTTGGTTATTAGAAGAGAGTTGACTCAGTTCTGTTTCTTTGCCATAAGTCTGAATCCCCCCCCCCCCCCCGTGTTCAGAGTAAGGGCACATGGGTGATTTCAGCTCTACCCACGAGTAAATAACACAAGGGCACCTCCCAGCCTGTCTTACTTCACAAAGATGAAGCAACATACTTCTGAGGCTATTCTTTAATCTCTGGGCTTGCATTTAATCATCGGACCATTGCTGAATTTTTTGCTTGCTTTTACATTTGTAAGCCATTTGTGGAGGGGAAAGCCAGTATACTTGTTTTTTTTAAAAAAAGAAAGAGCATTCGGTTTCCAGGCAAGCTTGGCCCATATACATGCTCACTGTTGGAAATTACACAAGAAACAAAATGCTTTAGTGCAGTTCCACACTTTATAGACCAAATACATTAAACCACAGACATGTGTTCTTAAATATCTGCGTACACTTGCCTGGAAAATTAATTGTGTTAGGATTCCCCAGAACATACAATGGCCATTTCATGATCTAGGCAGGTCATCCATCCCATAGAACAGGGGTCGGGAAAGTTTTTGTGGCTTGGGCCGGTTCACGGTCCCGCAGACGCCATGGTGCGCAGGAGTGTGCATGCATGAATGCATGTGCAAACACTATTTCCGGCGCTCCTTCCGGCGCGGAGAAGGCGTGCACAGCTTCCCATTGGCTGCAGGAGCCGGCCAGCGCCGCAGAAGGTGGTCTCCGCTTTGCTCTGCGCCGGTTTACCGTGGCGCACAGGAGCCGACCAATCGGGTGGCGGGGGTCCCCAAGAAGGTGGCGGCGGTCCATGGGCCGGTTAAACGACCCCCATGGGCCGCTTGTGGCCCATGGGCCTTAGGTTGCCGTCCCCTGCCATAGAAAAAACCGAGGTTGCACTGGTATACGAGTTGCAAACTTTGTCTGCTGTGTAAAATGCGAAAATGTCTGAGGATCAAATGAGATGCGGCGGGAAATCTGTGAATAGGGAGTGCAGTTGTTTTTTTAAAGCAAAAGCAGCCAGAGAGGTTTCAGATTGGGGTTGCAGCAGCTGAGGAGCAATAACTTAATCCTCTCCCTCACGTTGTCTTCCTGGTTTAAACTGCACCCACCTCCCTGTAGCTCCTGTTTGCCCCACAGGGATGCTTGTCTCCAAAGTAGGATTTTGAGAGCAGTTTCTGGGGGGGGGGGGACTGAGCTCAAGTGTTTGACTGCGAAGCTGGTTCTTCTGATGAATCATTCAGCGTATGAAATAATGCCAGAGACGTTCTGCGCATCTCCCCCCACGACAAAAAGGATGCAACTGGAGTGGCAAGCTACTGCTTCAAAATTGTCACCCAGAGAAGTAATCAAATTCCTTTTCAACTTGAGAAAAGGATCTAATAACTCACATTATTATTATTATTATTGTGTTCTTTTGACAAACCTGTCACTTGCATTCTGCGGAAAGGTGACTGTTTCAGAGCACTCCATTGAAACTGCGCTGGGGCCTAGAGACTGCGTTCCCAGGCAGAATGCAGAAGGAAAGTAATCATGGAATCGCAGAGCTTTTCTGCTTTTCTGAGTGTTGCTTCTCTGGCCCGTTTGCTTCTTTTACTGCTTTAAAAGAGAAACATCATAGCCAGACACTGGAGAGACCTGTCAGGAGTAAACATGGACCAATGGTACCAAGTAGTATGGGAAACAGCCCTACTAGAAAAACTAACCAGTAAGCTGAAGCCGACACGGGGACAAACAGAAGAAGACACCTTCATCACACACACAGCGCAACAAGACAATGACAAAAAACTACCGACAGCATACAAATCAATATGGCTAACCTGATCCAAAATACCCACCCACCCCACTCACACAGGAAACCAAAGATCACCACAGCCAACCACAAATGAACAATCACATCCTCCGCCAACCCCAACCTCTCTCACCACCAAAGGAGCGCAAGCGAACAACAGAGAACCTACACAAACCGCCGACACCAAACCCTACATATATTAAGTAAAATAGAAACATCGTCACCCCACCCCACCCATCTCCCCATCCCGCCCACCCCTTTTCTTCCTAATGTCTCAACAAACGAAACTGATTTGTAAAATTGGGGCGGGGGGGGGGGAAGCAGCTGCAGAATCATGTTCTGGAACACACCCATAATCTGGATTGGGCTCCTGAGCCAATTTCCTGCCGAAAAACGCTGCTCTTTGTCCCTAGGCCTGTTATTTTCAGCCAACAGCATCTGCAGGATCAAAGCAGTGTGGAGGTAGGGGATGATTTTCGGCAGCGGACATAGGTTGCAGACCAGAGCTGTGTACCCGGTTTCTCTTTAAAATGAAATTGGCCAGCAAGCATACTTTTTCTTAAAAGCATGAGTAACATAGCAATGTTGCTAGGCGCTTAGTCATGGGATGAACACTCTCCTATTTGACTATGCAACGTGTAGCTTCAGGCACCACAGAGCATGTGAAATACAGGGCAAGAGGAGGGGAGAATTCACGCCACCTACAGGCTCGTGCATCTGCGGAAGCTGCTAATGTTATACATAAAAATCTCTTTCCAAACATGTCTCAACTTGACTCTTGTGTTCTCTGTTGTATGTCGGGAATGAATGCTTGGCACTTTGATCTCGTGATGTCTTTAGAACAGGGGTCAGCAACCTTTTCCAGCCGCGGGCCGGTCCACCGTCCCTCAGACTGTGTGGTGGGCCAGACTATTTTTTTTGCGGGGGGGGGGGGGGTTCGAACAAATTCCTATGCCCCACAAATAACCCAGAGATGCATTTTAAATAAAAGGACACATTCTACTCATGTAAAAACACGCTGATTCCCGGACCGTCTGCGGGCCAGATTGAGAAGGCGATTGGGCCGGATCCAGCCCCCAGCCCTTAGGTTGCCTACCGCTGCTCTAGAAGGAAAAAGTTGAGTCGGGCTACAGATCCAGCACCGAGGGCCTTCTGGCGGTTCCCTCACTGCGAGAAGCAAAGCTACAGGGAACCAGGCAGAGGGCCTTCTTGGTAGTGGCACCCGCCCTGTGGAACTCCCTCCCTTCAGATTTCAAAGAGATAGACAACTACCAGACATTTGGAGGACATCTGAAGGCAGCCCTGTTTAGGGAAGCTTTTAATGTGTGATATTTTAATGTATTTGGTTTTTGTTGGAAGCCGCCCAGAGTGGCTGGGGAAATCCAGTCAGATGGGCAGGGTACAAATTATTATTATTATTATTATTATTATTATTATTATTATTATTATTATTATTATCCTAAAGACACTTACTCTTGGGGGGTAAGGCCCATTGCACCCACTGTGACTTACTTCCAAGTAAATACACATAGGATTGCTTTGTTAGAGATATGTCTTCCAGCAGAGTTCTTAAGTTCAGGGGGCGACAATCAGTTAAAACTGCAATTTGGGGGAAGCTACACAAAGAGGCTCTTGTAAGTCTGAGCTCTCTGCATTGTTGCAAGGATCACATGTCGCTAGGGCCGTCTTGGCGAATCTCTCATTTGTTGTCTTGGAGATCACAGACTAATGTTCAACTCTCCTGTTTCTTTACAGAACCCATCGCAGCTTTCCCCGGAGAACACACATTTGAAATTTCAGGTAAAACTGCGTTTCTTTTAGCAGTTTCTTTCTTACTGCATGATTTTTTTAATTTTATTTTTTTTTAAAAAAAAAATTAATGTGTGTGTGTGTGTGTGTGCAAAAGAAAGAAACGGAAAAACTAACACAAGACCTGCTGCTATGCAAGATGTTTACATTTGCATTATCCCTCAACACCAGCAGGTGGCACTAGACTAGATTAGGGTCTGCAGACAAGTAGCTTGGTAGTTATTTGCCCCATAAAACACAGAACAGTTTTTCTCCCGCTTTTATTGAATCCCTCTGAGTTGTCCAAAAGCTCCCGGAGGATTTTCCCAAACGGAAACCTGTTCCAAGCCTTCACGTCAGTTGTAGGTGCTTAGCCCCCAAATGAAATGCAAATAGGTGTTCTTAACTGATGCATCAGTTGTGCTCCTCTTTAGTGCAAAAACTGCATTTTGGCTCCCAGTGGGAGCTGGAAGAATTTCAGGTGCCCTTTCTTTCACCTGGGTCAATATCCTTCGCTGCTCAGTATGTGAACCTTGATGCACACTTTTTAGTTGTTGTTGTTTTTTTAAAGAAGTGCGGCTCTTAAGCCTTTAACTGCAGTGTGACAGGCTGAAGTTCAACTGGTGCATTTCTTCTCCACCGTATCTACCTCCAGATACAGTATTTCTGCTTGTCACCCAGATGTTAACGGCACAGGTACCCTGTGAGAGGCGCCAGTGTTTGCAGACTGCACAGCCTGAGGGCTTTCCTGAGCTGGGGTTGCTTTCATCTCCATCTCACACAGACTAGAGAGTGGAAGCACCCCACACTTCTTGTCTGCCTGGGTCAGAAGCATAGCTGTCAAGTTTCGGATTTGAAAATAAGGGATCAGCACCCTCACCTGTCCTGGGGACAGTCTACAGTTCTCAGGGACAGTCCACGCCGCGGTAATCCCCCCAGGCTACAAATTAATTTACACCAGGAAAGAGCTCCCAGGAAAGAGAAATCAGGGCAGAGAAAAGAAAGCACTTATTCACGCAGCACACGGTTAACCTCTGGAACTCCCTGCCACAGGGAGCAGCGATGGCCACCAACTTGGATGGCTTTAGAAAAGGATTAGGCAAATTCATGCAGGAGGAGAGGACCACTGATGGCTTCTGGCCAGGTTGGCTCTGCTCTGCCTCCAGTTAGGGGCAGCAATGCTGAATCTGAGCACCTGTTGCCGAGAAACATTCGTCTATTTTATCTTCTTTATATATCGGTCTGTCTGTTATTAGGTATTTATATTCCACCTTTTTCTCCAAGGAGCTCCCTGGTCCTAGTCCTCATTTAATCCCCACAACAGTCCTGTGAGGTAGGCAGGCAGGCAGGCAGGGCTGAGAAAGGCAGGGACCCAAGGAGTCCCCGGACTCCAACTCTCCTTCCCGGAAATAAGGGAAATTTAAGGGATATCAACAATAAGGGATAGCTGCGGGAAACGGCTTGGAATAAGGGAGTTTCCCACAAAAAAGGGAGACTTGACAGCTATGGTCAGAAGCGTTGGAACAGATCCCTGGATCTCCCAGGTGTGCCCCCTGCCTGCAACACACCGACTTTAAAAGGACACGTGAAAGCTTTAGGTCGTTGGGTCTTAACGCAGCAGCTTCGCCCACATGCAATAAAATTGAGGCCACGTGGTAGCAGAGATAAATGTGGCTACAGATAAACCCCTGTGCCTCTGCAGCGCCTAGGGAGGAGCGATGAAGCTTTAAGGTGTGGGGCTGGGGGGAATGAACGGCAACCGCAGGGAGGCTTAACCCCCCAAATCAGCAGTGAATTAGAAGTGCAATGAGGTGGCAATGATTAATATTTAGCACAGAGAGGTTTTGCATCCCAGCCAAAAAATGGCAAGGCAGCGGCTGCGGTGGGGCTCTTTGGGACCACAGCAGCAGCAGGGAAGGCGGGATTTTGTGGGGGGGGGGGGACTGGAGCACAGGAGCAACTGTCACCCTGAGTTTGAAGGCTGACATTTAGTAAGAGAGAAGCAGGGTGAAATTGTGCATTTAATAGCTTAATTCTGGCCTGGAGAAAAGAAAATGGGATGCCTCGAGTTGATAAAACCCTTCAGAGGGAAACAAAAGGAGAGAGGGATTTGGAGAGACTGTCCTCTTCATTAAACTTGTTTCTGAGTCAGTGGAGATGCTGTGGTGTGGGGGGAAAGGAGCATGGCAGCCCCTTTCCACCCCGAGAGATTTTTCATTTCGTTTCGTTGTGTAACGCTCTTTTCACCTGTGGGATGGAAAACCCCAGCGCGGCGAAAAGGCAGGGAGCATCCGCCTCCGAGAGCTTTCTGCTTATATTAAATCATTTCCTTTTTATTTATCATTGGATAGACTGCTTCTTCCTGGAGCAATCTCTCAAGCCGTTGCTGACGCATCGCCAAAGCTGCTGGCTTTGACTTCCAGAAGAGATGCCTTCTCAGTGGGTGGGAGAAGGTGTTTTCTCTTTGAAAAGTAGTTTGTAAAGTCGTCTGGCGTTGAACACTGAGAGGTAGTGCATCTATTGTGGCCAAGGGTGAAACGTACACAGACATCCATAAACTTTTGCTTTGATCTGAAAGTTAATGCTTAAACTTTCCTTAGCAACCTAGTCGTGATCATTTTTATACTTAGATTACACTGGCTCATTTATTATTTTCCTAATAGGAAGCAGACCCAATAGTTCAACCCCAAGTTTTTGCCACTGTTGGACGTGATGCTAACACTCGTGTGCTCTGGGCCTGCTTTTGGGATTCCCATGGGCTTCTGGTTGGCCACAGTGAGAACAGGATGCTGAACTAATGGGCCATTGGCCTGATCCAGCAGGCCCATGTTCTGTTCTTACATTGCAGAGAAGTTACATGGGCGTTGCAAGCAAATCTGTAGAGCTAATGGGAATTCCCTTAAGCCTTCATTCATGAATGGCAGGTAGTTAAACTTTGCTTTCATTTAGTTAACTGGAGTTGTCATTTGCATAATATGATTGCCCAAATCCTGCTGTATTTGTCCACCAACTATGATCTCAGGTCTTTCTATGCTTGCTGTGCTTGTGCTAGGCTAGGAATCTCCTTCTCTCCTTTCCACTGCCTTTGCGTTTGTTGTTGTTGTTCAGTCGTTCAGTCGTGTCCGACTCTTCGTGACCCCATGGACCAGAGCCCGCCAGGCACGCCTATCCTTCACTGCCTCCCGCAGTTTGGTCAAACTCATGCCAGTCGCTTCGAGAACACTGTCCAACCATCTCATCCTCTGTTGTCCCCTTCTCCTTGTGCCCTCCATCTTTCCCAACATCAGGGTCTTTTCCAGGGAGTCTTCTCTTCTCATGAGGTGGCCAAAGTACTGGAGCCTCAATTTCAGGATCTGTCCTTCTAGTGAGCACTCAGGGCTGATTTCTTTGAGAATGGATAGGTCTGATCTTCTTGCAGTCCATGGGACTCTCAAGAGTCTCCTCCAGCACCATAATTCAAAAGCATCAATTCTTCGGCGATCAGCCTTCTTGATGGTCCAGCTCTCACTTCCTTTGGTTAGCATATTACTATTACAGTATTATTTCAATTTATATACTGCCCTTTATCAATGGGAGTGGGAGGAGGCAGGGATGGACCAGAGAGTGAATTGCAGCCCTGCTACATATGAATGGCAGCTCGGCTTCTAAAAGCCAAATATTGTATTTGTAACGGTTCTGGCATTTTGTTTGGTTTTAATGCGAGAAGTCAGAGTGGAGGTTCCCTGGTACAGCAGTCTGGCCCATGAGCACACCAGTGATCCCGTCTTCATTCAAAGTATGGTCAGGATGAAGCAAAGCATGCTGGGCTCTCAGCGGAGCACCTCTTTGAGGGCATTGCTTGCCCCAGTCCTGGGCATATTTGTTCAGAGCTATTAATAAACCATAGGATATTACTTCAGGCATGCTCCCTTCTCACTCCAGTTGAAGGAGACAGAAATGGCGGTCTGAGGTCCTATTCTGTCACATTTTCAAAAGACAGAAGGGCAACCATACTGGACCATCCTCACAGCGTGTTCTGATGGAGAATTTGGGATCCACATTTTAATCTGTGGTTGCAGAAACACCCAGCTACAATTCTGGCCTAGCTCTTGCTGGTTGACTAGTGTCTCAGCTGTACTCTTTCAGGTGAGGTTTCACATGCACAAATGTTCTTCTGTGACGGGCTGGGAATCCTACATGACAAACAAAACCAGACACCTAGATGTCTAGTAGAAGTGCTCTAATCCAGCCTTCTCCCTGATGTGCTAGTTTTCTATGTGCAGAGATTCTTTTCATATGGAGGAATATTCAGTCATGCAGCCCGGGGGCTCATCCGGACTTTGGCTTGTCCTGCCGCTTTCCCCTGGGGAAACCCAATCTTTGCTGCTGATTTGGAACAAACATCAATTGGGTTTTTGGCGGATTGATATTTGCTCGGATTTGGCGCTAAAGAGTGGGTTTTCCTGGGGATAGTGGCTGGGCAAACAGAACACTGCTCAGACCTAGAAAGCATGGAGGACAAGTGGAAGTGTGGCTGAACCCTGAATTGGTACACCCTAGACACAGATTTATCCCCACGGTGAGAACTCTGAATGCCAGCCAGCCCTTTGCCATGTATAAATTAAATGCTTTGTTGAATGCTCCTTAGCTTCTTCACAAAAAGTAAGGCAGATGCAAATTGCTAGTTACCCCTGAAAATGAAAACAAAAGCCAAGCCCCGTGTTTACTGGAAGCAGAGTTTAGAAACACCAGCCTAAAAGTAATTTTGTTGAACATATGAGATTGTATGGCCTGAGGGGTGGATTTTATGAGACGGCTTGGATGTGCCTTCACTCTGCTGTGTTTTCATATATGAGGCACCCTAACCTGACAGAAGCCCAGGCACAGCTGTATTCCACATCAGCACAGCTTGGAGCGATTCGCATGCCCCTGTGCCTCGCAAGTTGCAACTGAAGGACACGGGATGACTTCCACAGGCCATTTTCGTGTCAGAAAAGATTGTGTAAACATTTTGATGGGACTAAGCAGGACTGCCAGGTTGCAGCCCAGAGATTTCCTCTTGCGCTTTGAAAGTTTGCCAGGGAAACGGGAGGCAAGGTAGCTGTGGTCCCTCCCCACACCTCAAGGGTTCTCTCCTCCCAGTCCTTCACTGCTTGTCCTTTCCAGCCTAGTTGAAGCAGGATCCCACATGCACTGCTCAGTAGAAGGCAGGGAAACAAATGGAAGAAGTTCTAGCTGCCAGGTATTCACTGGGATATTTGAGGCTGGTTGGGGGATTCCTCAAGGCAGCAGCCAGGGATTTTTCAGCTCAACAAACTTTTTGGATTGGCACTAGGAGAAGGGGATTCCCCCCTCCTTTCCCAGTGTGGTCCCCAAATGTACTCCAGAGGGTTGGGGGAACCACAGAACAACGTGGCTTAGTGCTGCGTTGGATACAACCCATGACAGCAGAACTGGGTTTTCCACCACGCATTCCCCCAACAGAAATCTATAGTTGTTTTCAAATACAGTCATACCTTGGAAGTCGAACGAAATCCATTCCGGAAGTCCGTTCGACTTCCAAAATGTTCGAAAACCAAAGTGTGGTTTCTGATTGGCTGCAGGAAGCTCCTGCAGCCAATCAGAAGGTTGCAGAAGCCCCGTCGGACGTCCGGGCTCCAAAAGAACATTTGCGAACCGGAACAATTACTTATGGGTTTGCGGCGTTTGGGAGCCTAAACGTCCGAGTTCCAGGATGTTGGGGATCCAAGGTACGACTGCACCTGTTTATCATTTTTTGGTCTTTGCGTGTTTTGATGTTTGCCTAAATAGGCTATAAAGCATAAGTTATAAAGTTATAAACGAAAAATAACAACCCACCCCCTATCCAACGACAGTGGTACTTTGGTTTACGACCCTAATCCATTCCAGAAGTCCGTTCTTAAACCAAAGCGTTCTTAAACCAAGGCGTGCTTTCCCATAGCAGCGGGGGACTCAATTTGCGAATGAAACACACTCAACAGGAAGCGGAACATGTTCTGCTTCCAAGGCAAAGTTCACAAACCAAAACACCTACTTCCGGGTTTGCAACAATCCAAGTTGTTCATAAACTAAGCTGTTCTTAAACCACGGTACCACTGTGCTTAAAACAGTTGCCAATGTTTTTCCCACTCAAGACTAGGGATGTTAAAAGATCAACCCCTTGTTGTTGTTGTTCTGTTACTTTGGTTTCAGCCTGTAAGAGCAGGGCCTGTTACCTTTAGGAAATGTCCACAAGGAGACGTATCTGAGCCCAGGCCAACAATCCATCTCCCTTGGCCGCTTGTTAAAGCACTTCACCTGTTATGTTTCCTAGCCCTGCTACTTGAGACCCTTCCACTGAGCATTTCCCTGCTTGCATAGTTGGCTATTTCTGATCAGGGGAGGGAAATGCTTAACATATTGATCATCAGGATATGGGGGAGCGGGGAGGGTCGTGGGCGAAAGAGAACGTGTCCTAGGTTGGCCATATCCAGCATTCATTCTGACACGCGGCTTCTCCGGAAGGGACTCCCGAGTGGCAGAGCAGCCGAAGCGCCTTGCAAGCTGCTGCCACCCAGAGTTGGTAGCCCAAAGCAGGACGGACTGTTGGTTTAAGGCGGGTCCTGGTACGTGTATCCTAAAGGTGATGGAATCTGCAGCGTTAAGTCGGAAGGAAATGGGCAACTATTTTTAGCAGTAGGATAGAGTGACAAAGTCCGTTGGCTCCAAACTGGCTTTATCACACTGTAGAAGATGATGAGAGGGAAAAGAAATATGGCACTTCACGTACCATATCTACATGTATATACCCTGTGGCATCTGTTTACGTGTTACAAGAGATGACTGTGTATATGCACTTGCATCCGATGGAGAGAAAGGAAGTCACAGGCACACCTTGAACCTACCCTATGCAACTTTAGCAGCTAGACACAGAATATTAGGGTCCCTCGGTGGCCGCAGCCGATTTCTCAGAAGCATGATTTAACGATGGGGAAGGAGGGATTGTGGTGTGAGCAGTACCACCGAAACTCTAGGATGATACATCCCTTCTGAAATGGTTGTCTTGGAGGGTGGGATCACAGAACCAGGGCCCAAGGGAGCTGAAAGAAGCTTGAAAAGTCTGTTAAGGTGAAACGACAGCAAGGAAACAGGTGCATTTATGAAATAAAAACATTAGCCCGTGACCCAGATGATGCCCTGGAAATGCATTTTTTATTTGTAGACTTCATTCCCTAGAAATCAGTGTTGCACAAATACTGATCCCTGGTTGACTATGCGAGAAAAAGTATGGATTCTTTTCCAGGTGTGGCCCCACCCCAGAAGGAAATTAAGTCTCCTTGCTACCATTCTGTCCAGAGACCAAATCATGAAAATATCCCATTATTCATACAGATCTAGAATACCCCCCCCCCGGAGGTTTCCCTAAACCCAAGACCCAGTTGAACTTGATTTTTCCAGCTAATTGAGTCTAGATAGGCACATGTTTCCCCCCCCCCCCCCCGGAACTGAATATTATTCAGTAAAGTTTCTCTTTCTCTGGCTTCTACCCACACTGAAGGCAAGAGAAAGGGGGGAAAGCATCCTTTCCCAGTAAGGTTTAACCATTTAACGGTAGAATAGAAGGAAGAAAGGTCAGCCTTGAGCCAGTAAGGACCCACAGAGTCCCTTACACACACCCCTCTTGGCCTAGGGTTGAATTGCTCTCTCTGAGAATCCAGACCTTGAAGTGCCAGTGACTTGGCTACAAGAGGTTGGTGATTAAACTGCCATTTGTGTTTTTCATTCCTGGGCTGCCTGGGTGGCACAGCAGGGAGATCAACTGGAGATATTTACATCATTTGTCACTTTGCCGGACAGTTTGTACTTGTTCATCTTCCCTAAGGAGATAAGGCAGCGTTATTACTCCAGTGTTGTTTTATGGCCACCTTGGTTAATGTTTCTTTTCTTGGAAACAAGGCGAAGTTTCCACTAGAAAATGAACCAAATGTTCTGTTTAGGGGGTATTTTGTTTGGGGGAGAAAGCAAGGAATGCAGAGAAGGTGGGTGTGTATCAGGCTAGTTCGAAGTCCTCTGAATTAATGTTGTCTCTCTCCCCTTTCCTGCAACCCCCAGTGCATAGATTGGCTCTGAATTTGGCCCCCTCCCCCATCTTAACCCCCATTGATAGGATGGGAGTTGCAACCAGTGAAATGTGCTTAGCACTCTCATGGCCTGACTACCTCACATATTTAGAGTCCGGGGATTTCCTTGTTGCCTTCCCTTATACAGTGCGGCTTGGCTCAGTTCAGGGGCGTCGCTGGGGGGGGGCAGTCCGTTCCAGGGGAGGGGGGTGATTCTCAGCATGCCCACCCCACAACTCATAAGTTGCTCAGTGCAGCAGCTGGCTTACACAGCACACACTTTGCTTTTTCCTTCCTGCTGGTAAGAGCCACAGCAGCACAGCTGGGAAGAGCCACCCAGCAGCCTGGCACATTTCACCAGGGCACTGCCATCTTCAAGGGGTGACATTTGGCACCTCCACCTAGAGCCTCAAGCACAAGCCAGAGCAAACCCAGTGGCTTTGGGCTTAGGACTCAACCACAGCACTGCAAAAGCATTAGCTGTGCTTGCTTTACTCAGTCCACCTGGACCTGGGGTACCATCCGCCCACACCCCTTCAAGTCACAGTGAGCGTTTTGCATTCCCCCACAATGCTTTGCAGCGGGGAACGCAAAACGCTCACTGTGACTTGAAGGGATATGGGAGGGGGTGACAAAAAAAATCCTCACCGGGTACCACTTGGGCTTGCTACGCCTCTGGCTCAGTTGCACCATGACCCTGACTTTAGGCAGTTGCCAGGGCACGGGTTCAGGAGGGGCTACAGACTCCATTGACATGACTCCAGAGGCAACAAGGCACATGGCCCTGAGATGGAGCCAGAACCACTGAAGGCAGCACAATCTGCATCACGCGTACTCTCAGGAGTCAGTCCCCTTTACCCCCCACCCCCCGAGGCCCTCACAGTCTACGCTCCCCATCTGGCATGGAGTCATCTGGAGCGGTTTGCTCTGCAGATTCTCCACTAAGTCTACCCTCCTTCGGACTGTGACCTGAATTTGGTAGGTTGATTTCTCGAGATGTAGTGATCTGCCTTGGGAATTGGGAGTTAGACAGCTTTTGATGTTTGCAGCTCCATGTTCTAAGCCCGCATCGTTTTTAAAAGCAAAGCAAGCTTCTCGTTAGTACAGTTTAGGTGCGTGAGTTTGAGTGCGGGCGGCAGATTGTCGGGCCTCTTCACCGAAATAGCTGGAGTGAGTGAAGAGGCCTTGCATCAAGCATTCTGCTTCTTAATCCTATAAGACGATGAAGAATGAAGACAGGCAGGAACAGAACCTCGTCTCCCTCTCTCCTAAACTTTTTTAAATTTTATTTTGAGGGGAGAGGGCCGTGCAAGCTGATACCTGCCAGAGAAGGTCTTAATGTTCAAGGCTCTCTAGTTATGTCTGGAACAGGCTCTGCACAAGGTTTGCCGCACGTTCTCACTCTGGGTCGCTCCAGTCGGCCGCTGAGGGGGCTGTCTCTGGTGGAGGGTGAGAAGAAAGGTCACCTTTCCATTACCCTCTCCAATAAACGGCCTCTCTGTGGAGATGGGAGGTCACTGCTGATGGCTTAGATGGTGGCTTCTAGCTTGTGCGTGCCAGAAGGGGATTTCACGTATGTGCTACAAATCGAATCTTTCTTGCTTCTCCATTACAAATGCCTCAGTGGCTGCTTATTATTTTTTTCCCCTGTTTCTGGAGGAGCACGTGCTCTGGAGTATAGTTTTAAACTTAATTTGGGGGCCCAGCATTTGAGACAGCTGAACCAGAAACCAACCCACTGAGCAGATAGACCACATCGAAATGAATTACTGATTGCACAGAAGGCAGCTTGCTGGTGTTGTACAACATAACCCCAACGCATGCTTACTCAGAAGCGAGTTCCCCTATGTTCAGTGGCGCTTACTCCCGGGTAACGGTGCATAGGAGTGCAGCTTTTTTCTGGAAGAGTTTGTTTCAGTAGGGTTGTTTGCGAGAAACTTCTCTTTTCTGGGTTTATAGCCATGCACGGCCCTCCCCGTTTTATTTCCCCCCACGTAAAATTCGGAGCATGTATAGAATGAACGCACATTTGGTTTCCAAGCAGCAGTCATTGCCGTTGCTGGATTGAGTAGGAAACAAGAGGCTTGCTTGCAGAAGCCCAGCAACTAGCCATGGCCCATTTTGCACATCCCATACATGATTGGAGAGAGTGAGTGTGGGATGCCCAGTGACCCACCCACTCAGAGAGAGTGACCCAGTTGTGGAGTCCTCTTAGACTGGGCAGATCCTTTGGACCCAAGGCAATGTAATCTTGACTTCCTATCTACACCTACGCCTACGCCAGTGTGGTGTAGTGATTAAGAGCGGTGGAATTGTAATCTGGTGAACCGGGTTCGCATCCCCGCTCCTCCACATGCAGCAGCTGCTGGGTGACCTTGGGCTAGTCACACTTCTTTGAAGTGTCTCATCCCCACTCACCTCACAGAGTGTTTGTTGTGGGGGAGAAGAAGAAGAAGAAGAAGAAGAAGAAGAAGAAGAAGAAGAAGAAGAAGAAGAAGAAGAAGAAGAAGAAGAGTTTGGATTTGATATCCCGCTTTTCACTACCCGAAGGAGTCTCAAAGCGGCTAACATTCTCCTTTCCCTTCCTCCCCCACAACAAACACTCTGTGAGGTGAGTGTGGCTGACAGACTTCAAAGAAGTGTGAGTAGCCCAAGGTCACCCAGCAGCTGCATGTGGAGGAGTGGAGACACGAACCCAGTTCCCCAGATTATGAGTCTACCGCTCTTAACCATTACACCACACTGGCTCCATACTGGAGGAAGGGAAAGGAGAATGTTAGCCGTTTTGAGACTCCTTCGGGTAGTGATAAAGCGGGATATCAAATCCAAACTCCTCTTCTACTTCTTCTTATGTTCACCCTTAAATGAATATGCCCTAAGGTAGAGAAACAGTTTCCCCGCCATGATGTTTGCACCCTGCTACTGCTCCCACGGGCAAGGGGGTCTGGATGGGGACTCGTGGGTCTTCCCAGCAACACCGCTAGGCATGTTTTCCTTGCATCTTTGCATTCCATGCAAAATATAGCACCTGAAGCATATGCAGCTTTCTGAATAACTCAACGTGGAGCCAGGGGGTGGAGCAACCGCCCTATGAGGAGGCTACAACATTTGGGGGTTTTTAGTTTAGAGAAAAGGAGATGTGATGGTGTGAGTAAAGTGGATAGAGGAGATTTTCTCTCTCATACTGCTAGAACTCGGCGCCATCCAATAAAGCTGGTTTCTGGAAGATTCGGGACAGGCAAAAGAAAGTCCTTCTTCACACAGTGCATAGAGACGGCTACCAAATTTGGTGGCTTTGAAAAGAGGATTAGACAAATTCATGAAGAGCAAGACTGTCAGTGGCTGCTAGACATGGTGGCTGTGTTCTGCCTCCGCTGTCGCAAGGGGGGAGGGTGCTGTTAGGTCCTGCTTACCTTCTTCTCATAGACATCTGGTTGTCCACTCAACAGAACAGGATGCTGGACCAGATGAGCCTTTCGCCTGATCCAGCACGGGAGCTTTTTTATTCACTGCTTTATACCTGAATGGGAAAGACATGGGGATATGTAAATGTGGTTGGCCTCTTCGCATCTCCTCTGGTCCTCAAGACACAACGTGGATGGGGGGGGGGGGGTAAAAAAACGTAAACATTGGAAATACAGAGATTCCAGGAGAGTTGTAAAGCCTGAATTTGTAGCTTGCTGTAGTTGTTGAATATGAAGCTGTCATTAGTAACACACACACACACACAGGCTGCAAATTTATTTATAGTCACCTGGGAGTAAGCCTTACTGAATTCAACAGGTCTCACTTCTGAGTAGGACGGAAAAGAATTGCAGTGTGAGACTGTTACCATAAGCCTTACTTACTGGGGAGTAAGCTTCACTGAACACAGTGCGTCTTACTTCTGCCCAGAGGTCCTGGTTTAGCTGTGATTTGGAAAGCCACGCCCAAATTATAGAAGATAGGATTGCGGTGGGGATGGCCTTAAAATTTTTGGGTCTCTGAAGCATGATGACCCGCGGGAGGGCAGAGTCTTGCCTCCAGATTCCTTTTCCGCCTCCCCCCCTGCAAAAAAATAAATAAAAAAGGAACGAAGCGTGTTTTTCATCTCTAGAATCTCTTCTGTGATCCTGTCACAACCTCCTTCGTACTTGGCAATTAAACCCTTGTCACTTGTTTTAGAAAACGTGACGTGTTTTGTCATTGCTTGACAAACAAGTGCCACGCTGAAACAAGACGGAGCTGATTGTGGGTGGTTGTGGCAGGGAGCGCAAGGCGGCGGTGGGGGCAGGGGGGGCGGCGGCGGCGGTGCGGAAGCTGTTCCTTCCAAATATAATGGCTACGAACAACATTTACATCCTCTTCCCCCCCCCTCTTCCTCCTCCCAAGCCTAATTAATGAAATGCTTTTAAATTGCCTGCTTGTCAAAAATCCAAATTCGGTTCCCACCCAGGGGAAAGCTTGGTCATGCAGAACTTTATTTAAGTTGCTGAGAACTCTTGAAACGCATGTATCTGTGTGTGTGTGTGTGTGTGTGCTTTTGTGAGCCTGCATGAATGCCACCTAGCAACGTTCTTCTGTCTCTCCCCCAGGGGGCACCCTTCTGCCAGGGAACGAGCCCACAGTGGACACGGTGTCAGTGCAGCCCATCCCAGCCTACTGGTATTACGTTATGGCCGCCGGAGGTGCTGTTCTGGTTGTGGTCTCCGTCGTGCTGGCCCTTGTGCTCCACTACCACCGCTTCCGCTATGCGGCCAAGAAGAGCGATCACTCCATCACCTACAAAACCTCCCACTATGCCAGCGGGGCCCCACTGGCGGTGGAGCCCACCTTAACGATAAAGCTAGAGCAAGACCGCAGTTCGCATTGCTGAGAGCGGAGCCAGGAAACACACAATAAAACACAAACACACAAAAAAAAACTTTAAAAAAAGAAAAGACTTTCAAAGACGTTGCCTCAATTTTGCACTTTTCCTCCTCACCCAGCATTATCTGTGAACTCTATAGACATCTCCCCTTGGTTCTTTTGACAAAACTCTTATAAATGCTGCATCGTGGATCGCGAGAGGAGACTTGCCTCCCCCCAACCCACCCCAGTCTCTTTGAAAGTGAATGCTCCTTTTATTTCGTTTCTCAAGGACTTGGGTTTTTATTTTTGTCCCCGGTAGACAACTTGCAAGAATTGAGTCAGGAGGGGTATGCCAGAGTAAAGTTGCGTGTGCTTGTATTATCTCTTATCTATGTATGTAAGTGTGCATGTGTGGGGGGAAATTGGCTGGTTGGCTATTTCGAAAAGGTCCTTTGGGGCTTGCCTGTGCCGCTGTGACCTTCGCAAGGGAGTTCTTTTTTTCTTGCCCTGCCTCGCGGAAGGCCCGGAACACCTTCCTTTTTTTGAGGACAGATACACTGGTTTGTTTACTAGGAGAAGTGAACGATGCTTTTTGTTGCCTTATCTAGCTGTGGCTGGGTTTACATTTGATATCCTTAATGAAAACGTCAGCAGGTTCATACTGACTTGGGGAGGGGGGTGTGGGAGAGGCTGGGCCCGTGGAAAATTTTAAATGGCAAGCCTAAAGATAGGGCGAACAAAACACCACAGTGTATGATGGGGAAGAACTGAGAAAGGCTTGAAGATGGTCTTATAGGGTTCCCCCCCACACACACACACACCCCAGAAATCACAAAAAACATAGCCATCGTTTTGGTAGTGGAATTAATCCCTCAACAAAACAAATATTTTTCAAGTTGCCTTATTTAAAAAAAAAAAGAGAGAGAAACTTGTGATGAATGTTCAGTTTATCTGTTAAACCCAGCCTTAGAGAGATGCATAGATGCCAATAGATGTAAGGTTTTGAAAAAATGCTATAGCTCCACGAATCTGAGGTTTATTTTATTTTATACGTAAACCTCACTCTTGGTGATGCTTTCTTTTTTTTTTTTCTTTTTTTTTTTTTTGGCGAGAGCAAGGAAATGCCGCCATTGTGTTTTTACTAGTAATTTTGAAAAAAAGACACAAAGGACGCTTTGCCCCCTTGTTTTCTCTCTCCACGTTGACATAAATGGCTGCCTGACACAATTTACTTTCGTGGCCATGTTGCTTCTTAAGATGTTGGTAATGACATCTGTCAACCAAAGCCCCGAGAATAGGGCCTGCTTAAAACCCAACTATCTCTGCATCTTTAACGAAGATGGTATAATGAAGCCTCTATCTATTGATTTTGCTCTGAAGTAATGCAATGGAAATGCCTTATATAGAATTTATCAAGTGATAACACACAAAGGTGGTTGGAACAGTTAAATCTGACATATTTTCTGGCAAAATACATCTCCACTGAACACTTCGTTTGCTTAAAAAAAACAAAAAAAAAAAACCCAGCCATGACTACTTGCTATATCCTTCTTAAAGTTCATGTCTGCCATTTCTCTCTCATGTGAAAACTGAGAATTCAGGCGAGAGTAGTAGCGTAGTAGTAATACTGGGGGTGAAAGTCATGAGTGCTTTCCATTGGGTATGCCTCTTATGGAAGCTCTACTAAAATCACTGAGGGCATATCCAGGTTTCCTCTTGTCCTGCTGCTCCCCCTGGGGAAAACTGTTCTTTGGCGCTCATTCAGAGCAAACAGCAATCAGGTTTTCCAGATATTTCTTCCGATTTAGAGAGTGGTTTTTCCCTGGGAAAGGAGCCGGGCAAGGGGGAAACCACTCAGCCCTGTGTCTTGGAGCCGGTGGACACCTCTGCTTGCCCCACACTTTCTAGGCACGGGACAATGGAAGTGTGACCGACCCCAAGACCTGTCCCTGATACAACCACGCGGGACAAACTCCCATGTATGCACAGGGTTGGCATGGGTCATGAAAGAGAGTGGATATTCTTTGCCAGTTCCCCAAAATGAACACTTTTATCTTGGGATGTCTTTGTCACATCCTTCCGCCCTGTGTTATTCAGGTAGCATGCTCTAGTGCATGTAGCAAATTTACTCTGCCCAGATGCTTGCTTAGCTGGTTTAAAATGCTACACAGTGCTGTTTATTGGGGAGAAATGTTCTTTAAAGTGCAGAGTGTATATGGGGGTGGGATTGGGGAAAGGAGCGTGTGTGCTTATGAACCGCATCTAGAAAGAAGGGATTTGTGAGAGCAAAGCGATCACCTGTCCCAGATCACAGAATATATATATATTTTTTGGGGGGGAGAGACACCTTGACTTCATCTTATGCCAGGAGATAAGCAGAAGCCACCTTTTGAGATGTGGTCTGTTCGTTCTTGTGGGCCCCCAAGAAAACATCTTCCAGTGTGGAAGTAAAGAATGTTAGTAAGTACCTTAATTTCTGTATCCCTGGCACGTGTGATAGGAAATCTCCAAAGTGAATTTGGCACCCTGGGCTCCTTTGGAAGGAAAGGTGGGATAAAAAATATATTAAATTAAGTAAAACGAGAAAAATGTAAACCTTTCCCTCTGGTTGATTTTCCTGATCTCCCCACCCCCACCCACCAACAGCAGTCAAGTGTAAATACCTCCAGTTGTATTCCAGATTTCACAGTAGTTTAAATATGCTCAGCCTGGGTGTGTTTTAACCCGATTGAGAGATCCCATTTTTAGATATTCGCCAAAGACTGCCCTGCCACCCTCCCGTGATTTTTACTGCCACTTTTCACTCCTTCCCCTTAACAGCTGTGACATTGTCAACATCACCCAGTTGCCTGTGTGTGAAAAATATCTTGTGGAATTTTGAAATTCTTGACAATGTACTGTGTGGAATGTAATAAAATGATGCTATTTTTTATACATATATCTGGTTTTTGTCCCCCTTCTCCTCCCTTTCGGATCATAAGAACAGTGTGTCTGAACGAAAATGCATTTCCAAATATGTGTGCGCGTGTGTATTGCCTAGGGGTCTTTAGATCTATTCTTTCAGGGTAGAGCCTTAACGGTGTGTTTCACCCAAGAGAGAGGGGGTAATCAGGTGAGCCAGCGTGGTGTGGTGGTTAAATTAAGAGCGGTAGACTCGTAATCTGGTGAACCGGGTTCGCGTCTCCGCTCCTCCACATGCAGCTGCTGGGTGACCTTGGGCTAGTCACACTTCTCTGAAGTCTCTCAGCCCCACTCACCTCACACAGTGTTTGTTGTGGGAGAGGAAGGGAAAGGAGAACGTTAGCCGCTTTGAGACTCCTTCAGGTAGTGATAAAGCGGGATATCAAATCCAAACTCCTCCTCTTCTTCAATAGTCAAATGGTAGGTGTGAGATTGGGGACTGGGGGAAACTGAAGCTACAGCACCACAAACATGGCTGAAGTTATTGTGTACTGAACAAGAACAGAAAACATAGAATTGCAAGGCAAGAGGACAGGCAAGATGACTAAAGATCGCTGGAATGTGAGGCTATAGATTTCCGTCACCCAAGTGGGGAAATATGGAAGCTTATCAAGTCCTCCAGGAGGAGTTGACATTAAAACACTTTGATCACCTCCACTTTGAAATTTGAGGCTTAAATCTTAATACATTAAAGCCACTGATTTGAAGTGAAGTGAAGGAAGGGTTGGGGGGAGTTGGATTATATCACCACTCCACTTTTTTATTTATTTTTTGCTGAAGATTATTCTGCTGTTATGCCAGGAATAAAGCAAACAGCCCCCGATTTCATCTCACTAGAGTAGACCACAGCCACCACATAAACCATAGTCATACTTTGAAAGACCAGACACTTTGGTCATCCTGGCGAATGTCGAGCCGACGTCGAAAAATTTGAAACCCGCTCTTGGTTATGAATGCAGAGAATGACTCAAGTCGGCGGTGGGATAGCCGTTTCACACGAATTGATCTTGAGTGCGCAGCTGCTGCTGCTTACACACCATCAGATAATACTGGAAACTAGTTTGTTACGGGTGCTGAGGGGTAAATGCAATTCTTTTGGGGGGGTTAAATATGCTTTAAATGCATGGTGTATACGCAGCCTGAACAACAAGGACAAGGATGCTGCTTCCCACATAAACTATACATAAGAGTAGCTCGTTGACTGAGCTAAGGGCAATCTAGAGTTGTGTTTCCCATGCCTATCTTCAGCTGATCTGCAGAAGCTCAGAGGCTCTGTAGAAGCACATGGGGAATCACAGGGCACTGCCTTATATTGAGTTTGGTCCATCTAGCTCTGCAGCTTTACATTTTTATGGATGCAGTAAACTCACAAATTATGCGCATGTCAAAAAATAATTACTTTAAAAGGGGGGCAGCTTCCTGGGGAAAATTGACTGGCAGTCCCGCCCACCATTGAACCCAACGGACTATACGTAATGTTGGCTTTATGCTTGACCCCCGGAAAGTAACCCCCACATAAGTTGTGGGCTTACTGTATAGGAAGATCTAAAGTTGCTGGTGTGTGTTTGGGGAGGAAACAGCTCCCCTGGCATTGTCTGTGCCGGCCCGCTTCCCTTCGTTTTCCTTTGTTGTACCTCAGGAATCTTAGAGTATAATTAGATGGCAGGGACGCGGGTGGCGCTGTGGGTTAAACCACAGAGCCTAGGGCTTGTTGATCAGAAGGTCGGCGGTTCGAATCCCCGCGACGGGGTGAGCTCCCATTGCTCAGTCCCCGCTCCTGCCAACCTAGCAGTTCGAAATCACCTCAAAGTGCAAGTAGATAAATAGGTACCGCTCCGGCGGGAAGGTAAACAGCATTTCCGTGCACTGCTCTGGTTCGCCAGAAGCGGCTTTGTCATGGTGGCCACATGACCCAGAAGCTGTACGCCGGCTCCCTCGGCCAATAAAGCAAGATGAGCGCTGCAACCCCAGAGTCGGACACGACTGGACCTAATGATCAGGGGTCCCTTTACCTTTACCTTTACCTCAGGATTCTTAGGGTATAATTAGATGGCACAACAGAAAAGTGCTGCTGTTGCTTCTTTCCCCACCCTGCCCCAATGTTTAATTCAGTTGTGGGAAACCTTTGGCACCTCCAGATGTTGCCAAACTGCAACTCCCATCTTCCCTGCCCATTGCCCGAGCTTGTTGGGACTGATGGGAGTTGTAGTTCAGCACTATCGGCTGGCAGGGGCAAAGGTTGCCCACACCTGGCCTGATTGAACACTGTGCGAGAGATGGCTTTATACTTTTGCTGTTGGCTGCACATCACTTGCAGTCCAGTCCAGCAGTCCATAACAAGAAGTTATGAAGAAGGAAGCAGAAGTGCTCAGAAGGGACACTCCTCCCTGTTTCCTAAGCGCTTGTACCCTCCGTTGGCACTGCGTCAGGGGGAGAAGAGGTTCCTTTGCAAGGTAAGTGGAAGGCTTTTCCGTGCATAGCAAAGCCTGGTGTGCAGGAATTGCCCACCCCTTGCCCCTCTTCCGATTGGCAGAGACTATCTGAGTTTGCATTTGCCTGCATAGCTAAGTTGTGTGTCTGAATATGTGCGTGTGTGCATGCTGTGTGTGTGTCTATACACACCCAAGGAGGTGCGTGTTCGCCACATCCATCACCAGCACATGGCTTTCAGAGAGTTGCCCCCAGGCCCCAAAAGGTCAACCATCCATTTTATTTTATTATTTTTTCAAATAATATTTATTGTATTTTCCAAAATCAACCACAAATTTAACAAAAAAGACAAAAAAAAACCAAATACAAAACAGTAAAAAAAGGAAAAAAGAAACATCCAAAAATAACAACAAAAAATACATCATTATACTAAAAAACTCCATCTTCTTATCATCTTTTACAGACTTCCTCCTGTTTCCCCTTATTTACGTCCCTCGAGAATATTTCACGTAACTTCCGAATTTAACCCTTATCACATGTTTTATAAATACCATTCAATCTTAAACATAAAATCTTTTAAATCTAAAACCATTTATATCTAAGACTATTTCTGAATCAATTTCTATAATCTATAATCTCCTAAAATTCTCATTATTTACTTCAGATTATACATATGACAGCCTATCCTTCTTCTAGAAACAAAAATTTTAAATATTACAATACTTTTTTAAATACAGTTTAAATTTTCCCCATTCTTTCTCCACCGCGTCGTCTCTCAGATTACGGATTCTCCCAGTCATTTCCGCAGGTTCCATGTACTCCAACATCTTCATCTGCCATTGTTCAATAGTAGGTAGTTCTTCCAATTTCCAGTTCTTTGCTATTAAGACTCTTGCAGCTGTTGTGGCATACCAAACTAAATTTCTATCACATTTTGGAATGTCCTTACCTAAAATGCCTAACAAAAAGGCTTCAGGTTTTTTCTTAAAGGTATGTCTAAGAATTTTTTTCAATTCATTATAAACCTTTTCCCAAAAGTCCTTCACCTTAGGGCACACCCACCACATATGAAAGAAAGTCCCTTCAGATTGCTTACATCTCCGGTCAACCATCCATTTTAGAGTTGTTTTGGTCCACCGGATGACCTGACCAGTTCCTGACTAACTAACTAGCTGACGGGCCTTCTGTCTAGGCTTCAATTCCTTCATCAGATGGGCTCCCTCAGTAGCACTGAAATCTGGTCACAACTAATCCCAGTTTGAGACTCCCGGTGCCTTACAGGACCCTGTCTCTTGGGCCGATTCGTATGTCACTTCTCCCTCTTACCAATTCACACAAATAGTCTACTCAATATGAGCAATCTATCCGAGAAGGAAGGAGCACGCATAATACCGAAGATCAACTTGTGTGGGTAAGGTTTTTGTTTTTGTTTTTTGTTACAGCACACATCCTGCTCACAGAAGGTGATCTGGGGGTATGACGCTCATCCTCCACTCCTACTCATGTCCATATTCCATAGTTACAGATCAGCCCAAACTTGAAGATCTGACAATGTTCCTTTTTTTTATGTGATCTGAGATCTCGTGAGCCAAAGGATGGCAGAAAATAGGTCTGATTTTTTAGATGTAGAGAGGGTCAACGTTTACTCAGCTCCTGGCAGAGCTTGGCGAAAGCTGGAGACAGCTGTAAGAAAGACACACACACACACACACACACCCCACGACAAATTTTGGGAAGGAGAATTGGTGCTTATATTTTGTAGGACCCTTAATTTGAAGAAACTCGCATTTGGCTAGATCCTTGTTTTCAACAAACCTTAAAAACACGGCTTAATTTCAGCCAAGAGATTGCTAAAGCCCAGTTCATGATTTCCAGTGTTGTGTCACTGAAATGACACAAATGGTGAGAAAAAACAGCTTTAACCATATGCAGAAAGTTTTCTCCTCACTAGTGGGCAGCTATATCTATAGCATCCATACATCTGGGATGGGGTTGGGTTCCAAGGTGAAGACTAAACCCTGATCAGGATTCCTATCTGTGGTGCTCTGCTTGACTAATCTCAGACAAGGATCAAACCCCATTTATGCATAGGATTCAAGCCTCAGCGATAGCTTACCACTCCCAGTTTTTTTCCTTTCTGTCAGTGCTTGTTAGGAACATAATCATCTTGATCAGCTGAGCCAACTCATATGATTCATTTGGGATTCTGCTAAAGTGTTCAGTTACTGATTGCGATTATGCCAGATTTCTCAGGAGAGCGTACCCAGGGGACGAGACACATCATTTCAAAACGTCCCAGGGGGTTCAAGATAGCTCGGCTACAGCAAAACAAGGCAAGAAAGCTGCCATTCAAAAGGCACATTTGGAAAAACCTTTGCTAATTAGGATGTGTATCTGGTTAGCTTGCCCATCGTCAGGTGCCTTTTTGGGGGTGGAATAGCTTAGCCACAGCCGTTTCAAATCTGCATAGCCCTAAATGAATTATGTGTAGAAATGGATCAGCGCCCCAATTTTGAGAAACTATCCCTTGCATTGTGCTGACCCTGACAGCAATGGGGACCCAAATAACTCCTCATTCTTACCTGCAGCGCACCTCAATGTGCATTGATGGGATAGAGCTCAAATGATAGCTTCGAGAGCCAGTGTGGTGTAGTGGTTAAGAGTGGCAGACTTGTAATCTGGGGAACCGGGTTCGCGTCTCCCCTCCTCCACATGCAGCTGCTGGGTGACCTTGGGCTAGTCACACTTCTCTGAAGTCTCCCAGCCCCACTCACCTCACAGAGTGTTTGTTGTGGGGGAGGAAGGGAAAGGAGAATGTTAGCCGCTTTGAGACTCCTTCGGGTAGTGAAAAGTGGGGTATCAAATCCAAACTCCTCCTCTGTTGGCGCTGAGATTTTATGTGAAGTACATCCGTTAAGTCGGGGTTTTATGTGTCCTTCTCGGGCAAAACAGCTGAGGAATTTCAAGGGAAACCGATGAGTAATGAAAACCATCAGATGAATTTGCACAAATACATATTGAATTTGTGAAGGATCCTTTTCTCTTTGGGTAAAGGACTGGAATAGATGACGTCCATGGGATGCTGTCTAGCCCTGGGGTGGGGTGGGGAGTGGTCCTCAAGATGTTGCCGGACTACAACTCCCATTATCCCCAGCCAGCATAGCCAATGGTCAAGGATGGTGGGAGTTGTAGTCCAGCACCATCTCTGGGTGGTCAAAGGTTCCTCACTCCTGGCGTAGCCATTTGATTCTGTGCTCCTCGGGATGTGTTGTCTACCTTTATGTAAATCTGCGCTATTTGTCTAGGGCTGTGGATTGATTATTAGGCTCACTTTTTTATTTAGAAGAGAATTGATTTCACATAAGTTTACCTATTTCAAAGCAGATGACTGTTTTTACAAGGGCAACAAACTTCTCAGATTAAGAGGGATGCTACTAAATAAAAGGGGTGTGGGGGGTATCAGCACCCCCTCTACTCATTTGTTGTTGTTCAGTCGTGTCTGACTCTTCGTGACCCCATGGACCAGAGCACGCCAGGCACGCCTATCCTTCACTGCTTCCCGCAGTTTGGCCAAACTCATGTTAGTAGCTTCGAGAACACTGTCCAACCATCTCATCCTCTGTCGTCCCCTTCTCCTTGTGCCCTCCATCTTTCCCAACATCAGGGTCTTTTCTAGGGAGTCTTCTCTTCTCATGAGGTGGCCAAAGTACTGGAGTCTCAACTTCAGGATCTGTCCTTCTAGTGAGCACTCAGGGCTGATTTCCTTGAGAATGGATAAGTTTGATCTTCTTGCAGTCCATGGGACTCTCAAGAGTCTCCTCCAGCACAATAATTCAAAAGCATCAATTCTTCGGCGATCAGCCTTCTTGATGGTCCAGCTCTCACTTCCGTACATTACTACTGGGAAAACCATAGCTTTAACTATACGGACCTTTGTCGGCAAGGTGATGTCTTTGCTTTTTAAGATGCTGGCTAGGTTTGTCAATGCTTTTCTCCCAAGAAGCAGGCGTCTTCTAATTTCATGACTGCTGCCACCATCTGCAGTGATCATGGAACCCAAGAAAGTGAAATCTCTCACTGCCTCCATTTCTTCCCCTTCTATTTGCCAGGAGGTCCCATTTCCCCAGCCAGCATAGCCAATGGTCAAGGATGGTGGGAGTTGTAGTCCAGCACCATCTCTTGATGGTCAAAGGTTCCTCACTCCTGGCGTAGCCATTTGATTCTGCGCTCCTCGGGATGTGTTGTCTACCTTTATGCAAATCTGCGCTATTTGTCTAGGGCTGTGGATTGATTATTAGGCTCACTTTTTTATTTAGAAGAGAATTGATTTCACATAAGTTTACCTATTTCAAAGCAGATGGCTGTTTTTACAAGGGCAACAAACCTCTCAGATTAAGAGGGATGTTTCTAAATAAAAGGGGTGTGGGGATATCAGCACCCCCTCTACTCATACGCCACCAAGAAACACGGGTTAACACAGCTGGTGGGAATTAGCAGAATCTGCGCAAGTAATTAACAGATCCGCACTTCGTTTTTTACAGACACCGTATGCCATACTTCCCAGTTTAGCAAGGAAACTGCTGTTGAGTTGCATCTTACCACTGGCCAGTGGATAATTGTTGAAAAAGTCGTATTAAATAAATTGCCTGGGTGAACTGAAAGCACCTAGATCATTCCTATCAACCCTTCAGCATTTAAAAGCCTTTTGCAAGTCTTAAAAAAAAATCTGCATCCCTTCCTACCCACCCACGCCATGTTCAATGAAATGAATCAGTTCATTAGAGCAATTAGCTTTTCATCTTTCATATTGTCTTAATCTGGATAAAGCGCTAATGGGGAACAAAAATGGTCATGTTCTCAGTGGGTATCAATTTTCATAATCCCGCTGCCTTCAGGCATGTTAGATGGATTCACCAAAAGAACTTGATTGATTACTCTGGAGATGGAGGGAGCCCCGAGGAACAAATACGAGCAGTTAGAGGAATCCTGACGGGCAAGTGTTGGAAGTCAGAATGGCAAGTGGGTTGTTAGGGTCAGACTTCAAGCAGCTATAATTTTTAAGCGGCAACATTCTTGGCTGCAAAATGCTTTCCACGTAGGAGAGGATAAAAAGATGAAGAGCTTCTGCTAGCAAGAGAGGTGGTGTGACTGAATTATCAGCGTTTAACTTATAATGAGCGGTTTTTGGAAAAGGCAAGTGGTGTCTGCACCCTTTTTTAAAAAATAAGAATGTGCTGGAATCCAAATCAAATTTTAACACGTGGCAGATTTAAATTAAAACTAGGCCGTATGTTTTCCATGATGCACGGGGTTGGCTTCATTAACGCTTCAGGTATCCGTAATCCTTTTAACATTTGCAGTCTACAAAGGAAGGGAAGAGGATGGAGTACTCTATTTAATACAGTGAGCTGGCAGAACTTGTGGCAGCATCTAGGTTGGAGCACCTCAAGCAAGCTTAGATGCTGCAATCAGAGCTCCCAACCTCCGGCCATTTTCAGACTGGAAGGGATTGCTTTCCTAAAGTACAGGTGGCAGATGGAGCCCTGGCGTTTGGGCCCTGCTCCTTCCCAAGTCTTCCACCCACCTCACCCTTCTCCTGACATGAGGCCAAATGGGAATTCTTGCTCCAGCAGATGGGAGAGGAGGGCAGGGGCAAAGGACCCCGGGGTGGGGGAAGTAGGGCAGGAAAAGTCATCGAAAAGGCAGTGTACATCGCTGGGGGTGCGATACACAGGGAGTCTCGGCCAATCAGCAGTTCCCTGTGATGCCAAATAATATCTTCTGGGTGTGGCCTGAAGAGATTTCCAGGGGGCAGAGAGAGAGAGAGGGAGAGAGAGACCAGAGGTCCATATTTTGCCTGTAGGACTTTAGGTCCTTGCCACCCAGAAACCAGCAGGGTTTCTGCTTTTGTCCACATTCTGACTTCTTTGTGAGTTGGTGGCATCCTGTGTCCAAAGCCCAGGTGGATTATATATACAGTTGTACCTCGGAAGTCGAACAGAATCCGTTCTGGAAGTCCGTTTGACTTCCAAAGCGCGGCTTCTGATTGGCTGCAGGAAGCTCGTGCAACCAATCAGAAGCCGTGGAAGCCCTGTCAGACGTTCGGCTTCCAAAAGAACTTTTGAAAACTGGAATACTCACTTCTGGTTTTCGATCAGGAGCTGAAACGTACGAATTCTGGGGCACTCGAGAACCGAGGTATAGAGACCGAGAGACCGACAATCTCATGTGGAAGTTCTCAGTATGTAGCACAACCCAGAGGTTGTCAGGCCGACACCAGAAGATTTTGTTTTTTGTATGAAGCTCTGTCCAAAACATTTCAGCTTGGCTGGGTTCATTTAAACATTTAAATTTGGCAAGAGGTTTTCTTTTTCTTTTTTTAGCCCTTATATAAACTCAAAAGAGTTTGCAAAAAGAAAGCTGGTTGTCATTGATCTGGCTGCGCTGAATGCTAAGCCTGTGCAACAGGAGAATTGCACAATATCTCTGTGTGTGGTTGCAATTCATTCCAGGCATTCAGAGAGCAGGAACAGGGAGGAATCTTTGGCCTAGTTCACATAGAAAGGTGAACCTACCTTACTGTATGAAACAATATGCAAACAGACACATAGCCATCCTTCCATATGATGCCTGAATTTTGCAGTGCAGATCTTCGGCCAGGTATTGTGCGCAAAGATCCGTGTGCTAGGGGGAAGTGTGCAAGAGAATGCGTCTGTGAGTGAAAAAAACATTAAAACGCGTCACATTAGGGGACACGGCATGGCAAAAAAATGTGTGCATTAGGCAAAATTGCTTACAGAAGTGAGCTTATTCGTGGAAATTCACACTATATAACTGATGAAGTTATTGAAGACCTTTTTTTGGGGGGTGAGGGGGTGGGACTTACAATCTGTTGTGGAAATGTCAAATACTGAACTTAAAGAGTGGGAAAACGAGAAACCGAAATCGAGAAACCGAAATTGACCCATCGCTCTCAGTGAAAACTGTGAGGAATAATGGCTACAATGTCAGACATGGACCTTGGAAAACTAGGCTTAGATTTCAACCCTGCCATTGAGTCCGTGGAATGGTGCTGAGATCGAGACAGGGCTGGGCGTGGGCAGCCGTCTACAGAGAGCCATGAGCCATTGGGCAAGTGACTAATCTGGACTGGAACAAGAGGCAGGGCTGAGGCAAAACCAAGGATGCAGGAAGACGCCAAGAAGACTGTGTTGCTTGAGGAAAGGCTCATTGGAGCAGAAAGCCCTTTTATAGGGCCCAAGGGGGCGAGCCTCGGCAGGTGGAGTCAGTCCAGGGCCTGATGACTGAAACCTGCAGTTCAATGGCCCACCACACGGGGCAGCTGACCATAGATCCCAGCAGCACCTGACATACCATATCTTTCGCTCCATAGGACGCACTGGACCATAGGGCGCGCCTCGTTTTTAGAGGAGGAAACAAGGGAAAAAATATTTTTCTGATTTTCCTCCTCTAAAAGCCCTGGGTTTTTCTGAGGATCAGCTAAAAGTTTTGCAGCTTTTTTTGCAAAGGGAAAAGCCCTGGTTTCTTCAGGATCAGCTAAAAGTTTTGCAGCTTTTTTTGCAAAGGGAGAAAAGCAAAGCTCCTTTTGCAAAGGGGGGAAAGCAAAGAGGAAAAGCTTTGTTTTTATGGGGTTCAACTCACATTTCTGCAGCTTCTGAAGGAAAGGGAGCCATTTCTACAGTTTCCAGACAGATAATCTAACCAGCCAGTCACATGTCGCTGGGGAAACAAACAACCTCCCTCGGCAGCACATTCAACAATGGAGGGCGGGGCTGAAAGGGAGCCGGGACTCTTATCTCTCTCCCAATCTCTTGCTGATCAGCTGCTGAGCTGGGTCCTTTCAACACCCCCTTTTCTCTTTGTAAAATAAAAAGCAAGATCCTCTTTTGGCCCCTGGGCAATTCAGCTCCAGGGACCACCATTCGTTCCATAAGATGCACAGATATTTCCCCTTACTTTTTAGGAGGAAAAAAGTGCGTCTTATGTGGCGAAAAATACGGTAACTGCCCTCTCCCCAGCGTAACAGGCGGGGCGAGCTCTATCATTTGACCAAAGCGAGGCAGCTTTCTGCTAGAAGCTTGCTATGAATAGCAGCATGTGAACAAGTTACAGCCGTACCTCTGGTTACGATTGCTTCAGGTTGCGTTCGTCACGGGATACGAACACACCGAACCCAGAAGTTACTTCCAGTTTTGGCAATTTGCGCATGTGCAAAACGACGTCATGTGCAGAAGCGCCGAATCACATCGCGCACATGCACAGACGCAGCGCTTCAGGTTGCGGACCTTTCAGATTGCGAACGGGGCTCCAGAACGGATCCCGTCCATAACCAGAGGTACCACTGTATTTAATTCTATATTTTTCTTTTCCTGGAATTAGAGTGAGGAAAAGGAGGGCCTTTTGCATGTTCTGCCTCAAATGTGTTGAGCTGCATCTACGCACAAGTTTGCCATGAAGGTAACTCCAAATGGACTCGCGAGCTCCTCGGAATGAAAGGGAGGAGGTGCAAACGAGAGAAGCAGATTTCCACTGGTCTCCCCTAGCCATAGGGCTACTCTTGAGTAAATGGTAGCCTCTGTGCTTACATGGGGGGTTTTGTAAACTATTTTCCTTCCACCCAAAGCAAGGAACATCTCGCCGCAATCCAAGGCAGGCATGGGCAGAAGCCGTTTCTCTTTGCCTCCCCAATGTAAAAATAATTATCTCACCTCCCTCTAAATGCACACCTACAAAATACAGACATCATCTGTAACAAGCATGTTTGGAAAGATAATTGTGGTTCATCAGCTTTCCCCTTCCTCCTCTGCCCTTAAATGCAGAATAATTTTCTGCAATCTTTTTCTTCCTTTCCGAGGCTTCTCTTGGGAGATGACAAGAGGGGACTCTTGCATTTCTGGTGCCAAACGCTCCCTTCGCCCGTTTCCCTGCTAATGCAAAATAGCCTTGGCTTAAGGCTCCGCTGTAAATCACCGTTCTTTCGGCCATTAATCTCGAGAACACCCTGCTATATTTTATTAAGGTAATTGTACGGCTTTAAAAGGCTCTCAGAGCAGGCTTCCCAGAACTGAGCAGCAGCTCCAAAGCTTCTCTGCATTTTTGTGTCCAAATGCTAGAAGAAGATGCGATGCTGTGCATGTTTCTGTCAGCCCCTGGAGTCACTGATGTCTGCTCAAGGGCACTGCAGTCAGCCTCCTTTATGGCTGCTTCTGCATTCTGCGGCACATTATGGCCACATATATATATAAGGTTTTTCTCCAGTGGGCAGGGCATGCTGCAAGGCATCACGTGAGTGTGACTAAACACAGCCTGTTCAGCAGCCAGAGCTTGAACAGAGGGCCTGGGATATTTGTTTTTTGACTCATTCTCTCAGACTGTGCTGGAATTATCAAATAAGCATGTGGTATAGACTGAGCAGTTAAGACAGCCCAAAACAGCAGATGGAGTGCGTCCGGTACTCGGCTATAAGTCATCAACTCTGAGCTTCGCCATTGCAGCAACTCACACAATTGAGCAAGGGGGACCTGCCCCAGTGCCCCATGGCACTGGGCCAGGGGGCGGGCTTTGTTTTTTGGAGTTTTATTGCAATATGGCACCCTGCGCGAAGCCAAAATTTGACACCCCCAAACAGATCGTCACAATTATGCATATTCTCCATTTGGCGCCCCCTTGACTCGGCACCCTATGCAATGAAGAAGAAGAAGAAGAGGAGGAGTTTGGATTTGATATCCCACTTTTCACTTCCCGAAGGAGTCTCAAAGCGGCTAACATTCTCCTTTCCCTTCCTCCCCAACAACAAACACTCTGTGAGGTGAGTGGGGCTGAGATACTTCAGAGAAGTGTGACTAGCCCAAGGTCACCCAGCAGCTGCATGTGGAGGAGCGGAGACGCGAACCCGGTTCACCAGATTACGAGTCTACTGCTCTTAACCACTACACCCACACTGTCCTAAATCTGGCACTGTTCACTGGACCACAACTGGTACACTAGTGTCTGGACTCCATCCCAGTCCCACTGATGGATTTTGATTGCTACTCCACTGTGCAGTGCAGAGCTATGATTATACCTGAAGGAGCGTCTCCACCCCACCCACCCCCCAATCATCCAGCCCAGACACTGAGGTCCACCTCCAAGGGCCTTCTGATGGTTCCCTCACTGTGAGAAATGAAGGTACAGGGAACCGGGCACAGGGCCTTCTCGGTAGCGGCACCCGCCCTGTGATACGCCCTCCCACCAGATGTCAAGCAGATAAGTAACTATACAACCTTTAGAAGACATCTGAAGGCAGTTTTTAATGTTTTACTGTGTTTTTGTATATGCTGGATGCTGCCCAGAGACGCTGGGGCAACCCAATCAGCTGGACCGGGTACAAATAATAAAATTATGATGTTTGGAACACATGCACCCTGGACAAAGAAAGTTACTCCTGCCCCTCTCTCATACTACACTTAAAGCAGATACAGAGAAAGGGGCTGTTGATTCAGGGGTTTACGAAGGACCCAACAACATTTTCGTGGCAGATGAGGGCACACCATGATAAACTATGCTGCAGAAAGCTGCCATGCAGGGAGTGGCATGTGGGTTTGCTGATCTGTTGTTGCTGTGGGGTGGCAAGGGTAGAAGAGACAATCTCGTGCCCAGAGGCGCATTTCTGTACCCCAATTGCACACAACTCGGGCTTCAGCCTTGCTACTGAAAATAGCTCATTCCTAGTGAACCCTGGCACAAACGAGGTGTTTGTTGTTGCTGTTCAGTCGTTCAGTCGTGTCCGACTCTTCGTGACCCCCATGGACCAGAGCACGCCAGGCACGCCTATCCTTCACTGCCTCCCGCAGTTTGGCCAAACTCATGTTAGTAGCTTCGAGAACACTGTCCAACCATCTCGTCCACTGTCGTCCCCTTCTCCTTGTGCCCTCCATCTTTCCCAACATCAGGGTCTTTTCCAGGGAGTCTTCTCTTCTCATGAGGTGGCCAAAGTACTGGAGCCTCAACTTCAGGATCTGTCCTTCTAGTGAGCACTCGGGGCCGATTTCCTTGAGAATGGATAGGTTTGATCTTCTTGCAGTCCATGGGACTCTCAAGAGGTGTTGGATTTTGATAATTTGGGGACAGCTCAAGTGTTGCTTTGCCCTATATGGGGGACGGCCAACAGTCCATAAGTTTCGCCCTGGGCTTTCATGGCTGCCTGCTCTCCCAACGTACTGCCTCAGCTTGGGAGTGTGAGGTGATCAGGAGAAGGCAGGAGACACCCTTTTCATTTCCCAGATGGAGGCACAACTGTAAGGTGCAGTGCCTTCTCACAGAGCTCTAGCGCTGGGATAGGGAGTGTTTAACCGCCCTCTGTCTTTGTCCTCATCCCAGTGATATTTTTAGTTAAATTACAGCCCCAAGCTACTAATAACCCTGCTTTTTTGGGGGGGGGGTAACATAGGTGCTTGTATTGTGCCTTTCTCTACTCCCCCCCCCCCGGGAAGCCTATTCACAAAAGGGGAGGTGGGGGTGCTTTAAATCAGGAAATCTGTCTACGTGATAGCAGTGTGTTAAACACAGTTCAAAAGCAGAGTCACCTTTATTAAAGAGGGGAAAATATTGGGAGAGCCAATAGACCTCATTTTTTTCATTTCCCCTGACCTTGTCGGTTTTGAATATACGGGTGCCTGCCTGAGTCAAATTACCCTGCGCCAGAGGTCAGAGGCGATCAACCTGTCTTGCTATAAACCATGCCGCTTTCGTGTATGATTTCAGCCTAATCTCAGGGAAATCATCTAGAGGTGTCAGCACAGCGGCTGTGCACATCCTTTCCCTGGCTCTCAGGATGGATGTTTTAAAGCCTTCTACCTTTAGCACTCTTGATGCAAATGCCATTTATCTCCCTTTTCTGATTTTCCCAGCCGTTTTCAGCTCCTACGCGAAATGTGCTGGAGAGGTGTCCTGTGCATCGATTAAAATGCAGCCTTCCCCTTTCAAGATTTATAAATGATCCTTCGAGTGATTTGAGAAAGGCCGGGAGAAGCAGGAGAACAGCCATTTCATAAGACATCACTTAATAATGGCTTTATTGTTATTGCCCAGGTAGTCAACGTTCAACAGCTGCAATTCATGACATGTTGAGGAATCCCACTACATCCCCCCCACCCCCCAAAAAACATAATATTGATTACATTTCCCCCATCAATTTTGTTTCCTAACCTTGTCACATGTTTTGAAATATTAACCGAATTTGATCAAAATACGTGTGTGGTATTTCAGCTTACAGGTTATATATATCTAATGCTGTGCTGTGCATAGGCTTTCCCTTCCTACCCCCTGCAGCCCCTGGAGCGAGTGTGTGTGTGTGTGTGTGTGTGTTGTGGCTGCAGATTTTGAGGGTGCACAGAGGGTTGCTGTAGGGAAGAGAGAAAGGGAAAATCTTCTGTTCCAGCAGCAGTCTGTTCCATGCATGTAACAGCAGCAACAGTAGTAGTAGTAGTAGTAGTAGTAGTAGTAGTAGTAGTAAATCATTTATTTATTTATTTATTCATTCATTCATTCATTCATTCATTCATTCCCCACCCATCTGGCTGGGCTTCCCCAGCCACTCTGGGCGGCTTCCAACAAAATATTAAAATACAATAATCCGTCAAACATTAAAAGCTTCCCTAAACAGGGCTGCCTTCAGATGTCTTCTAAAAGTCTGGTAGTTGGTTTTCTCTTTGACATCTGGTGGGAGGGCGTTCCACAGGGTGGGTGCCACTACCGAGAAGGCCCTCTGCCTGGTGCCCTGGAACTTGGCTTCTCGCAGCGAGGGAACCGCCAGAAGGCCCTCGGCGCTGGACCTCAGTGTCCAGGTAGATCGATGGGGGTGGAGACGTTCCTTCAGGTATATTGGACCGAGGCCGTTTAGGGCTTTAAAGGTCAGCACCAACACTTTGAATTGTGCTTGGAAATGTCTTTGGAGCCAATGTAGGCCTTTCAGTATTGCACTTAACGTCTTATGTTTAAATGTTTGCGGTGGCTGTTAAAACAACAACAAAAGATTGACATATCCACTCCCCAAATTAGCTCTTGAAACAACGTATGTGCTTAGTTGCTTAAGTCAGAGGCAAATTGTGTCGGGTGGGTTTAATGCAGATATTACAGTCTTGTGGGGGAAATGCATTATTATAGCAACCTGTTGGCCAGTCCTTTTGAATGCTGTATCTATGAATGGAGGCTGCCTGACTGATAGATCTTTTCCCAGCTACGTCCTCAAACCCGTTAAGATGGGATGTTTGGGGGTAGAAACCTATAAAAATCCTGACCCACCGATGCAAAAGCAACGAGGTCCTCCAGGGGATTTGCAACAGCTCGGATATGTGCAAAACTCCCAGCAATCTCCACCTTATGGAATAAACAGAGGATAAACAATAGGCAAGATGTTTCTGTGTGCGAAATGCTTCTTTGCAACACATTGCATTGTTAGAGGATGCGACACCTACATCAACCTGTGAATCAATGTGTGCTTATGTGGCTAGCCGTGTTGAGCCCTGGGGTAACAGCGTAGCTTCTTCCAGCAATATTACAAATTGGCCTGCCAGTTATCCCGAAGCCAGTGGGATTAAACTGGCTTCATATGCAAGTACCGTGGCTGCGCTGGCAAGCTAGATCATGCTGAGAGAATGAAACACTCCTTTGTTTGTTTGTTTTTTTTTAAATCACACTAAAAGATAGCACTGGAAATATGTGCATCGCGGTGTAATTGTAGGCTGACCTAGGGAGACGCTTCCCTCTCTCCATTTCTCCAGCGATCAGATTTTATATTGTGTTCCTCCTGCCTCAGGTTTGCCAACAAATTATGCTGCATAATCCCATTCCCAAGCACTGTGATATGAATCGGCTGGAAACTGCATCGATGGTTACCCATCTATTGCTCGCAAGCAGGCAGGTTACGAAGCCCGCTAGAAGCTGTTGCCGCCACTGCGGCAGGTACCCTCGTGTATCGACAGTCAGTGGCAATTCAGAATCACAAGATTTGCTCATTTGGGAGGGGACCAACCTGGCCTGCTAATCGGGCCCCGCAAGATATGGTTCTTGAATCCCCAAACAATTCCCCACTAAGTAAGTTTATTGGCTTCACTAACAGAACTGGACTGGGAAAGGAAATGGGATTGTGAAGGAATAAAGCTTTTGATCAAACGCACAAATGCCGGCAATATTAGCAAAGGGAATAGAGAAAATTGCTAGCAGAGTAAATAGCTTTTTGTATAAATGTTCTCCTTATTCAGATTTCCCCCAGTGTATATATACATATATATATTTCCTTTTAAGGCCCGGAGAGTGAATTTTCTTTAGAAAACATTGGATTATCTGATACCCTCACACAGTTCCCCGTGACTTTACACACACACACACACACACACACACACACACACAACTGCAGAGGAGAAGAGCAAAGTCACTGTGTCACATTTGCACCAACCACACATTTGCAGTTCTTAGCGGTTTCTTTCCTTGCACCCAGCAGATAGTTCTCAGTGTCAGCTCTTGAAGGAAGAGAAGGAGAAGGGTCTAGACTGGTGGGGAAGTGGGAAGCTGGGGAGGGGGCACCTCAGCACAACCGTAGGCATGTGGTCTACAGCAAGTAAGCCCCACAAGCTCAATTTGAGGGGATTTTCTGTTCCCTCGTAGCAGCCTCTTGTACATTCATCGTGGGAGGTCTGCGTTCAGAAATTGCTTTCCATGCACAGATTATCCCTCGCTCAATTGGGGCAGTACATTTTTTCCTTCCCCAGTTAAACTTGTGAGAATAACCGAGAAACTTGAGAGAGTCACATTTCTGGCCTGAAACAGAGAGGCAGAAAGGAAGGTATCCAGGAGTACAAAACGGGAGAGAACTCCTCTACCTCAATTCATTAGCTAGTGTGTTTCTTCACTGCCCAGCTCCTGGTTTGTAGGGAAAGTGCTAAGCACCCCCAAAAGATTTTGCTGTTGGCGAGTCTTATTGACGGTGGAGGCCTGGGCTTTTGTTAACAGGTAGCCAGACCCAAAACAGGCAGTTGCTAGGGGAAATGGACCGTTCAAAAAAGGACGTTTGTGCATTTTCAAAAATTCTAGCCATGCAAAAGTTCAGTTCTGTTTGGTGATGTAAAAACGATGTGGAAAATACCCCTAGAACCTCAGGCCCTGATCAAGCATGCCCATTCCTCTGCCCTCCCTGCGCCACCTTTCTCTGCTGCTGCTCTTCACTGAGTTTCTAATATGAAGTTTATTCTAGAACATGGGTAACCCTTTCCTGGCAAGTCATGTGAAGCTACTTACCACTATTCAGATACCAATGCCAGGAGTATCCAGTGCAACATGGAGGGAATGCCTGGGTATGTTGTAGCGGCAGGTCTTTTGCACGCAAATCATAATCATATCCCAACCAGGCAGTTCTAATCTTTCCTTTTAAAAAGCTCAAGTGAAGAGCATGGAGCAATCTTTAGTTTTTTAAACGAGATGCTAGACTTTGTCAATCTGTACCAAATATTTCAAGATTCTATTAATAAAATCTTTATTAAAAAACACACAAATATTTCAAGATTCTATTAATAAAATCTTTATTAAAAAACACACACAAATATTTCAAGATTCTGGATGGATGGATAGAATCTAATTTTGCATGTGAAGTCTCCCAAGTTTTGCATGTTAACTTAGCATTCTTTTAGAAGGAGTCGTTTGTTCACAATCTGTCCTTGCATGTGATTTGAGTATCCTTCAGCATTCCTCTGCCAGATTTTGGTCCATCTTGGGGTGTGTGTGTGTGTGTGTTTGTTCATGTTCCCACCACTGCTTTGGTTTTCTTCTCTACCTCAGAGTTCTGTTTTCGTTTTGATTTTAGTACAAAACCAGATTTGTCCTCAAAACAACTCTGTGATGTAGGATGCTGTAATTCCTGTTTTTAAGTTGGAAAAATGAGGCAGCAAGTGACTTGCCCCGTCAACCAGCATTTCTATAGCTCAGCAGGGAACTCTGATTTCAGGCCCAGCCCTCAATCCACAGGGCTACTCTGTAATTTTCTCTTTGTTTATTTCTTCCTCTGAGTATGTGCTTTAAGAATTAATTCCTGGGGTGCAAGCATTTGGCATTTCGCAAATTCCAGTGCGGCAGGATGCATTTCATATCTGCTAAATTATTCCTTCGTGCACCAAGTCCCCCTGAAATAAGGCTTTCCCGTGATGTGGGAAGACGAAAATTGCCCACCCATCTTCCCAAACCACATGGCTGCAGTCATGATCTTCCATGAAGACAACAGGCTCCTGTCAGCTGGAATGTCCCCCAAAGGTCTTGTGCTTGCCTGCCACAGAACAGATCCGATCGAGATGTGCTGATATTACTGGCACTGCAGTAGGCAGCTGGGGCACAACACACCGAAATTCGTGCTCAGTATATTACACTGAAGGCAAGGCCACTTTGTTCCGGGGGGGGGGGGGGGAATCCAGCCAAGAGGAGGTTTTTCCCTGCTGGATATAATATGAGGCATCTTGTCTTTGTTGGTTGACAGAATGGATGACATTAGAGAATCCACATATTCTAGATCTAGAAGGTCATGATAATTTTTTTGGTTGGCACGCTTATTTATGGAAGAAAAGGTGAAAGTTCATAGAGGATTTACAAATCATATAATTGGGGGTGAGGATTATAGAGTATGAATAAATGAGTAAATTAAGTTAATTTGGATATGCAGAAGATACTAAAAACAAATTTAAGGAACCGCAGAAAAAGGGAGAAGGAAGTTTTGAAATGTCAAAATGATTGTAAAATTAGTGAAATGTATAAACTTGAAAAGTATGAATGAATAAAAATCACTGATAACACCAAAAAGGGGGGGGGGAATCCAGCCCAAGTCAAGCACTGTTGACTATAACAGGAACATTAGGCATGGACACAATTCTCCTCTTCCATTAAAATAGAAAATTTCTAACTTTGAATAGATTGTGTTCCTTCTGCTGATCCTATCCTCTTGGATCCAATGAGGTCACAAGGCTGAAAACCACTATTTGTATTTGTTTTTAATGTATAACTGGCACATCAGGCACCCTCCTGGGCTCCCCCATCTTCCCCCTACTCAGTAATGCTGTCCGCGTTTGATTCTGCTTCCAAGAGGCACTTTGCAGCTCTTGATGCAGATGTTTCCATCTGGGTCTCTTGGTTTTGAAGTGGGATGAGAAATCTGAACTCACTTTTAAAATAATGACTTCCTGCAAATGTTATAGACTGAGCGTCAACTTTTTTTGTTTGGTTTTGTTGGTTTTAAAAACAACAACAACACCATACACGCTGTGTTCTGATTCCAGTTGTGACTAGGCTGGAATTACTCATCATAAGGGACTTTTTGCATTCTGCAACATCTTCCGGAGAGAACTTTGTAAGGCACTGGTATGCAGGGGTTTATTTCAACTGCAACTCACCAGAACTCAGTTCCAGCATCTCTCAGGTCGGCGCCATTGCCATTCTAAGGGAAGGAAGGAAGGGTCCTTTTTCTAGAAAAATAGCACTGGTGGTATGGAAACTGTTGGCCTCCAGATGTTGTTGGACTACAGTTTCCCTCATCCCTGATCATTGGCCATGCTGGCTGGGGTTGATGGGAGTTGGAATCCAGCAAGACATGGAGGATCACAGGTTAGTCTAAGACAGGGGTAGGCAACCTAAGGCCTGTGGGCCGGATGCGGCCCAATCGCCTTCTCAATCCGGCCCGCGGACGGTCCGGGAATCAGCATGTTTTTACATGAGTAGAATGTGTCCTTTTATTTCAAATGCATCTCTGGGTTATTTGTGGGGCCTGCCTGGTGTTTTTACATGAGTAGAATGTGTCCTTTTATTTCAAATGCATCTCTGGGTTATTTGTGGGGCCTGCCTGATGTTTTTACATGAGTAGAATGTGTCCTTTTATTTCAAATGCATCTCTGGGTTATTTGTGGGGCCTGCCTGGTGTTTTTACATGAGTAGAATGTGTCCTTTTATTTCAAATGCATCTCTGGGTTATTTGTGGGGCCTGCCTGGTGTTTTTACATGAGTAGAATGTGTCCTTTTATTTCAAATGCATCTCTGGGTTATTTGTGGGGCATAGGAATTCGTTCATTTCCCCCCCCCCATATAGTCCGGCCCACCACATGGTCTGAGGGACGGTGGACCGGCCCACAGCTGAAAAAGGTTGCTGACCCCTGGACTAAGACCTGATATGCTACGAAGTAATATGATTGCAATTGCTCCAAGTTCTAGAGCCCAGGTGAAGGGTGGGAATCACTGTTATGAGCTATTTTCTTTCTTTTTTTATCATTCAGTCTTTATTGGTTTATAAACGATACATACAAAAAACCATAAAAGGTAAGTCATAAACCAAAACAAAAGAGTGCAACACCAAAACACAAAACACACTGAGAGCCAGTGTGGTGTAGTGGTTAAGAGCAGTAGACTCGTAATCTGGTGAACCGGGTTCGCATCCCCGCTCCTCCACATGCAGCTGCTGGGTGACCTTGGGCTAGTCACACTTCTCTGAAGTCTCTCAGCCCCACTCACCTCACAGAGTGTTTGTTGTGGGGGAGGAAGGGAAAGGAGAATGTGAGCCGCTTTGAGACTCCTTCGGGTAGTGATAAAGCGGGATATCAAATCCAAACTCTTCTCTTCTTTTGTGATGAAAGATGCATTTTGTTGTGTATTTTAGAGACTAATTTGCTTGTGGGTGTTTTAAAAATTATGATTAATGTGAAAACAGGACGGGTAGACTTCATGCTAAATGCACACGGACTGGAGACAGACAGATCCACACACACATACCCCCTTGTGAAATGACACCGATCATTTGTTACAAGTGACACTCTCTTCCGGACATCCTCCTGCAGGAGCTGAGTGTAGATGCCAAGAAACTTGCACTAGCAGAGCAGAACAAAAGCAGCAGCCTCCCCTAGCATGGAGGGCCATTGGCCTGGACACAAGTTGTGACGTTACTGGTGCTGGCCGTGCAGCAGGGTGAAATAATCTGTTTCGGGATACACCAAGAGGGGCAGAGGGGAGGAACTGGTGTCTAAATACAGCAGCCAGACTTAGGAAAGCATTGGCCCTAGCGTTTGGGCTGTGCTTCAGGTAGCACGATGCTTTTGGCTGGCTCTGGCTGCATCCCTTGAAATCCCTGCTGCTACAGAGCTGCCGTATCCGTTCTTTTTGCTCCAGCTGTTGGAACCGTTCCTTTTCCAGAGACATACTTAGCTGGTTCCTCTTCCAGCAGTAGGGGCCCTTATGTATTTCTGCACAGCAATTCACGTCTAGTTTTCCTTGTGGCAAGTACATCTGTAGTTTTAATAATTGCTTGTAATTCCTGAATGTTATATCACCACATTGCTTGCGAGGCAAATTGTTTGTGCAATGCTTGTCAGGCACATATTCATGGTTTCACTTCATTGGCCTTACAAATTGTCGGCTGATTGTTTGTTTTTTGTTTGTGTTTCAACTTGTGTGAGAGACACCGAACAGCAGAATACATTTTTCCCTCCTAGAATTATAGGAGTGGCTCCATTCATGTTGCTTAGCAAAAAATAAAATAAAAAATTCAGCGGTTCTGCTCTTTGTCTTCGCTCTTGGAGACATTTGAGGTTCCGCAACTTGAGATGGAGCCATCTTTGGCTCTGTTGACACATCCAAATTCATCACTTGACGGCTTCAGTTAATGACTTGCATGTGTGAAAGCTGTCACAAATTAGACATCACAGATAGATTCTTCTGTGCAGACAGTCTTCACATCTAGGACCAAGCTAGATATGGTGGTCTACGCCAATCATGTTGCAAGAGAGGGGAATGCTTTGAAAACAGTGAAAGGAGATCTGGGAAGGAATGCAGAAGAAGAGGAGGAGTTTGGATTTGATATCCCGCTTTATCACTACCCTAAGGAGTCGCAAGTGGCGCTGTGGGTTAAAACACACAGCCTAGGGCTTGCTGATCAGAAGGTTGGCGGTTCGAATCCCCGCGATGGGGTGAGCTCCCGTTGTTTGGTCCCAGCTCCTGCCAACCTAGCAGTTCAAAAGCACATCAAAAGTGCAAGTAGATAAATAGGTACCGCTCCAGCGGGAAGGTAAACGGCGTTTCCGTGCGCTGCTCTGGTTCGCCAGAAGCGGCTTAGTCATGCTGGCCACATGACCCGGAAGCTGTATGCCGGCTCCCTCGGCCAGTAATGCGAGATGAGCGCCGCAACCCCAGAGTCGGACACGACTGGACCTGATGGTCAGGGGTCCCTTTACCTTTAAGGAGTCTCAAAGCGGCTAACATTCTCCTTTCCCTTCCTCCCCCACAACAAGCACTCTGTGAGGTGAGTGGGGCTGAGAGACTTCAGAGAAGTGTGACTAGCCCAAGGTCACCCAGCAGCTGCATGTGGAGGAGTGGGGAAGCGAACCCGGTTCACCAGATTACAAGTCTACCCCAAAGCTACTTCCTCTGAGCACTTGGCCTTCCAAGCCAATACTTGAGCAGCTGCAGGAAGTCAAGCATCAGTCACGGAAGACATGGAAGAGTTTAGCCTCTCTCACCCCGAATCCCTTTGCACTGTTAAAAATGAAACTACCTTACCTTTCTCTTTCTACATGAGTCAAGCCATTCTGCGTCGAAACAGCCAGAACTACTGCCCTTAGCTATAAGCCATCAAGTGCCGAGTGAACAAGTGGTATACAGTGGGACCTTGGTTCTCAAACATGATCCGTTCCGGAAGTCCGTTCCAAAACCAAAGCGTTCCAAAACCAAGGCACGCTTTCCCATAGAAAGTAATGCAAAATGGATTAATCCGTTCCAGACTTTTAAAAACAACCCCTAAAACAGCAATTTCACATGAATTTTACTATCTAACGAGTCCATTGATCCGTAAAATGAAAGCAATAATCAATGTTCTGTACTATAAAATAAGTAAGACAGTATTGTAGATGATAAAAATTTAAATTTTTTTTTTTCTCTTACCTTCACTGATGATAGTCATTGTTTGGATGGGGGACTTTTATCCATTTCCACAGTCTCAATCAATCAGTCAGTAGCTGAACTAGGTTCCACACAGTCACAAAAAACAAATTAACTAAAAAAAAAGCCTCAAAAACAAAAACACAAAATAAATAGCAAAAACAAAAGCGCCAAACGTAATCCGTCCCAGAAGTCCGTTTGACTTCCGAAATGTTCAAAAACCAAGGCACAGCTTCTAATTGGAGCAGGCGCCCAGAAACAACAGCCGACAGCCACATCGGACATTCAACTTCCGGGTTTTTGGCATTTGGGAAACAAGGTGTTTGAGAACCAAGGTACTACTGTACATACACATTGTTGTTGTTCAGTCGTGTCCGACTCTTCGTGACCCCATGGACCAGAGCACGCCAGGCACGCCTATCCTTCACTGCCTCCCGCAGTTTGGCCAAACTCATGCTAGTCGCTTCGAGAACACTGTCCAACCATCTCATCCTCTGTCGTCCCCTTCTCCTTGTGCCCTCCATCTTTCCCAACATCAGGGTCTTTTCTAGGGAGTCTTCTCTTCTCATGAGGTGGCCAAAGTACTGGAGCCTCAACCTCAGGATCTGTCCTTCTAGTGAGCTCTCAGGGCTGAGTTCTTTGAGAATGGATACATACACATAAGTGTGTGAAATTAGACTGTTTGAAAATGTGGGACAATGCACTCAGTGGAAGGAAACATATTATGGAACATGTTAGCCGCAAAACAACCATACATCGAAAACGTGCTGAAACTATATATTCTGCATAAGTATGCATGTTCTCTCCCCCCCTTTTTAAAAATGCCTTTTGAAAACAACTTCCCAGGGAGATGTACAATGAAATGCACATTGTGATAGAGTCCTAGCGCCGTTCTCAATACTCTCTGGACCTATATTTTAACATGTTTCAAAGAACCTAAAGAAAAATCTCCCACACTAAAAGGCTCGGGTGACAGAAATAATTTTCATAAATACCTGAATACGGATACCCATTTGTGGGATTCTGTATCTCCTTGGTGTAGTCCGGCTTTTATATTAATACCTAGGTGATGATGATGACACCCATCGCTCCATAAATCACTTTGAATTCATTTGAAGCCCAGGTTGAAAGCGGGTCATTTGGGTCGTTGCATCTGCTGAGAAGCGCACCCAGATGATGGCCATGCAGAGTGTGCCAAATGGATGTTGTGTTAATGGTGACTAATGGTGGGCATTGTTGAAAGTTACAAAGATAATACCTGTGTCCGTGGTTGCTAATGAATTATAGCCATTATGAAGACACTACTGACAATGTTTCAACGGCAATCAGAATTATCTAGTTCCATTCTCTCCCCCCACCCCCCTTTCATTTTCCCTAAAAGCAGATTATTTGGTAGAGATGAAAGAGGAGCTCCTGTGATGGACATATCTTCCATTGTATGCTCATGAATGTTAGCGGAAGTTGGCCCTGGTTATGAATCGCCTAAAGAAAATGCTTTCTTGAGCTTGCATATCTTACAAAAAGTGTGTCGTTGCTGGTTGGTGATGCAGACTTTTAGAGTAACAACAAGATATTTCTCATTCCAGTCGATTTCCCAGCTTTAGAGGACGACATGTCAATCAACGGGGAAGACTTTGGAGAAGACTCTGAAGATGGTAAGTCTGAGATATTGTGCGTTGCATAACAGATATTTTAAAAGCAATGTGCCTTATGCAGCTCCAGGTAAAGTACAGTGGAACCTTGGTTCTCCAACTTAATCCGTTCCAGAAGTCCGTTCCAAAACCAAAGCGTTCCAAAACCAAGGCACGCTTTCCCATAGAAAGTAATGCAAAACAGATTAATCCGTTCCAGGCTTTTAAAAACAACCCCTAAAACAGCAATTTCACATGAATTTTACTATCTAACAAGACCACTGATCCATAAAATGCAAACAATAATCAATGTACTGTACTATTAAATAAATAAGACAGTAATGTAGATGATTATTATTTTTTAATTCTTACCTGCACTGATGATCCATTCCCGCAGTCACACAATCAATCAGTAGCCGAACTCGGTTCCACACAGTCACAAAAACAAATTAACCAAAAAAGCCTCAAAAACGCAAAATAAATAGCAAAAAGAAAAGCGCCAAACTTAATCCATTCCGGAAATCCGTTTGACTTCCGAAATGTTCAGAAACCAAGGCGCAGCTTCTGATTGGTGCAGGCGCCCCAGAAAATGTTTGAAGACCAGAATACTTACTTACGGGTTTTTGGCGTTTGGGAACCAAGGTACCACTGTATCTCAGAGATACAATGGATTCCCAAGTTCTGGGATAAATACGTTTTATCAAAGATGCTCAGCCACAAGTAGAAACCAATGACTACTAGTCATGATGGCTACATAGTATTGACGTGTGAGGAATACTGTCAATACATAGTATTGACAGTACTCCTCACCTGGAATACTGTGTCCAGTTCTGGGCACCACAGTTCAAGAAGGATCGTGTCCAGAGGAGGGCAACCAAAATGGTCCAAGGCCTGCAAACGATGCCTTACGAGGAACGGCTTAGGGAGCTGGGTATGTTTAGCCTGGAGAAGAGAAGGTTAAGGGGTGATATGATAGCCATGTTCAAATATATAAAAGGATGTCATATAGAGGAGGGAGAAAGGTTGTTTTCTGCTGCTCCAGAGAAGCGGACACGGGGCAATGGATTCAAACTACAAGAAAGAAGATTCCACCTAAACATTAGGAAGAACTTCCTGACAGCAAGAGCTGTTCGACAGTGGAATTTGCTGCCAAGGAGTGTGGTGGAGTCTCCTTCTTTGGAGGTCTTTAAGCGGAGGCTTGACAGTCATCTGTCAGGAATGCTTTGATGGTGTTTCCTGCTTGGCAGGGGGTTGGACTGGATGGCCCTTGTGGTCTCTTCCAACTCTATGATTCTATGACGTTCAACATACCTCTGGACACCAGTTACTGGGGAACAATAGCAGGAGAAGGCTCTTTAACTCAGGCCCTGTTTCAGGGCTTCCCAAAGGTACCTGCCTGCCCAGTGGAATGACTAGGTAGGCTTTGGAATGAATTCATTGGCAAAAAAAACCCCACTCTTTAAGCTGAATAATCAACAGGATTCAACCCCAGCCTAATGCCCATCAGCTTATACCATGGGTGCCATCAGGGAATGGGCAGTTGGGCATGGTTTGGGGAAAATAGTCTTGCAGACCAACTTGGACCACCCCTCCCAGCACCCCAGTACGTTTCCGAGCACAATTAAAAGTGTTGGTGCCTCGGCCCAGAATACCTGAAGGAGCGTCTCCACCCACATCGTTCAGCCCAGACACTGAGGTCCAGCTCTGAGGGCCTTCTGGCAGTTCCTCACTGTGAGCTGTGAGCTTACGGGGAACCAGACAGAGGGCCTTCTCAGTGGTGGCACCCACCCTGTGGAAAGCTCTCCCATCAGATGTCAAGGAAATAAACAACGACAGTGGTACCTTGGTTTGAGAACAGCTTAGTTGATGAACAACCTGGATTAAGAACGCTGCAAACCCGGAAGTAGGTGTTTTGGTTTGTGAACTTTGCCTTGGAAGCAGAACATGTTCTGTTTTCCTGTTGAGCCTGTTCCATTTGTAAATTGAGTTCCCCGCTGCTATGGGCAAGCACGCCTTGGTTTAAGAACGCTTTGGTTTAAGAACGGACTTCCGGAACGGATTAAGTTTGTAAACCAAAGTAGCACTGTATCTGACTTTTAGAAGACATCAGAAGGCAGCCCTGTTTAGGCAAGTTTTTAATGTTTGATGTTTTGTCGTGTTTTTAATATTCTGTTGGGAGCTGCCTAGATGGGCAGGATATAAATTATTATTATTATTATTATTATTATTATTATTATTATTATTATTATTATTATTATTATCAGATTGGCCCACAGGCCAGAGGTCCCCTGCCCCTCCTTTAAAAGTATGAATGGTACATGTGGAGTATATGAAAATAATGTCAGAAGGCATTTCAGTCTGGAAGTAATTCCCGGGACGGCTGGGAGAGTGAGACTAGTGGGCTTGAGCAAAGGTCATTTAAATTAAAGGTCACACCATTAAAGAGGATTGAGCTGTAGTGAAAATCTTCAAATGTTACGAGGCTTCATTTCACGTTTAGAAATATTTGAGCCTTTCTTTTCTTTCCTGTTTTTCTTTTCTATTTTTTCCCCTTTCTTTAACCAGTTTACCATTTTTCATTATGTGGAGTGGCCACTTGTTTAAATGGAGATTCAGGTCACACTCGTCGTATTTATTTACTTAGCAGATTAATACTCTGCTTTCTGATGGAAGTTCTCAGAGCGGATCACAGCATTTATAAAATGCAATTGATACATTACAAACATACACTTAAAACAAAACAAAGCAAAACCAGCCGTAGAGGAGGAGGAGGAAGAGCCACCTGGTGTTGTCTTTGCCTGCCTCTCTCGAAATACTTTCCAATAGAGCAAAGAGATGGCTATTGGAATTTCCCACTGGGTAGTCAATCATGGTCTGTGCAGCTGTAGATAGGAACCTAAACTAGTTGGCTGGGGAAAACAATCTGATTTGCTCTGACCACCCATATCCCTGCTCTAAGGAGCACTGGAACATACCATCTTTGGATAACTACTGCCCCTGTTGGCCAAGGCAAGTGTTGACTTCGTAAATCTGTACATCACAGGAACATAGCAAGCCATTGCATACCAAGTCATCGCATCGATCCATCTAGCTCACTGTTGCTGACACTGGCAACAGTTCTTCAGGGTCCCAGGCAAAAGACTTTTTCTCAGCCCTGCTGAGACACAGATCTACACCTCTTTCCTGGAAAATAGACTGTGCTGCAAATACTGGGGTCCTTATCTGCTAATGGCAGGGACTACATACTAAAGTATTTGCGTATGACAATCTAGCCCTCGGAGAATCCCAACAGTCAAGAACAGGCATAGGCAAACTCTGGCCCTCCAGATGTTTGGGACTACAATTCCCATCACCCCAGCTAACAGGACCAGTGGTCAGGGATGATGGGAATTGTAGTACCAAACACCTGGAGGGCCAGAGTTTGCCTATGCCTGGTCAAGAAGAGAAACTTCAGAAAGGAAGGATTTTTTTCACAGGTGGAGAAACTTCCTCCATCCTGTTGGATAGTGGCAGGTGCAGTTATCTAGATCCTAGGACAACATGGAGTATAGATAGCTACATGGGACGCGGGTGATGCTGTGGTCTAAACCACTGAGCGTCTTGGGCTTGTTGATCAGAAGGTCAGCGGTTCAAATCCCCGCGACAGAGTGAGCTCCCGTTGCTCTGTCCCAGCTCCTGCCAACCTAGCAGTTCGAAAGCACGCCAGTTTCAAGTAGATAAATAGGTACCACTGTGGTGGGAAAGTAAACAGTGTTTCCATGCGCTCTGGCTTCCATCACAGTGTTCCATTGCGCCAGAAGCGGTTTAGTCATGCTGGCCACATGACGTGGAAAGCTGTCTGTAGACAAACACTGGCTCCCTCAGCCTGAAAGCGAGATGAGCACCACAACCCCATATTCGCCTTTGACTGGACTTAACCGTCCAGGGGTCCTTTACCTTTTACCTTTATAGATACAGTAGTTAATACTGAGGGTGCATTCTCCTCAGGGCCTTAATACACTGGAGTACAGTAAGCAAACTGGCTGCCACTGTGTGAGAAAAAGTTACTTCGAAAACCATTACTTGAACTCACAAGCTCTTCTGAATTCTCCCCCGCCCACCGCCCTGGTTGTTATTTTTGTGAGCACGTCAGAATTATCATCCTTCAGATGTAATACATCAAGAGGAACAGAAATCAGCTGGAGCATAAACTGGGGACAAATTAGGCGTAGAAATTTGGCAACTAACAGCTACACTTTTGATTCGTTGTGGGGGGGGGGGAACGCTATCTTGCACTCTTTTCATCGCACTGAGCCAGAACTGCGCAGGAATTCTTTGAGAAAAGCAGAGAGGAAAACATGGGATGGGGAAATCGTAAAGAGGGATAATTTGGAGGTGTGGGTGACGCTGTCCATACCAGAGCCATACCTCCACAGACAGTACAAATTGGAAGCAAGAGTTGGGGCGGGGAGCTACAGTATAGATATATTTCCCACACAAAGATGGTGGTTTGCACCACACGAGCCCATCGCCTAAAGTGATCACGTGAGGACTACAGCTGGGCGATATCTGGTTTTCAACATCGTGATATATATCACCAGCTGGTATATCCATGATGTCTGAAATAAGGATGGAACTAGGCAGAGGCTGGCTTCACGGTTTCCTCCACATTGTGGTTTTCCGCACAGCACACACATCCACACATCATGATTCACAATATATTGCCAGGTCAATAATTATGAAACCGATATCACGAGATGGACTTCAAACCGGTTTGGGACGATATATCGCCCAGCCCTCTTGAGGACTGTGGCGGAATAATGCCTGCTGATGATTCAGGTTCATCAGGGGTTAACCTATCACTCCCCTGTTAGGTAGGTGTTCCCTGGGAGGCGGAGCTAGTTGGCCTTCTAAAAGGAGGGGGAACAACCTTGAAAGGCAGTTGGGGGTTTAGCAGTTGAGGGATGGAGGTTTAGAAAGAGAAAATGGGAGGTTAGGCTTTGGGGAATGGGAGGAAAGGTCATTACCATTGCTAAAGGGATGCAGGAAATATTATAACAAAGCTGAATTACATGAGAAGAAGATTTGTACCAGTAATAACCCGAGACATCCATGTTTTCAAGTTACCTAATAAAGTTAAATGTGCTTAAACGTTCGTTGACTCTGGCAGTGTATCTGTACCTTGAGAGGTGTGACTAAGAGGAGAGAACAAAGCTTTCCTGGGGAAGAGGAAACTGTTTGCTTCTTCTCCTGTCATACAGAGGGCTGGGCAGTGAAGCCAAGTGTGCCACGTAGTTGCCTAAAGTGAAGGTAAACTGCAGTAGGTGGGAACCCTGGGAGGGAGAACACATAGGTGGCAAGAGGTTTTCAAACATAGAGCCCTGAGGTACCCCAGAGACAACTCCCATATGAACACTGAAGGATTCATCCTAGTTGTCAGTGAAACCTAGGGAGTGTCTCTGTTGGGGAAGTATTGAAGGGGAGGGAATAGGATCCCTCACAAGGACCATCTGTCCCGTCAGCTAGCATATGGGGCACAAAGGTAACTCCTTTTCTAATCACCTGCTTCAACTATGTTTCAGACTACTTGGGCCTGGAGAAGAACAACAACACGCTGTTTTCAACAAACTCTCCGATCACCCCAAAGATGGGCAAAGAGAAGAGCTGGCTGTATACTCTGGACCCCATTCTGGTCACCATCATAGCCATGAGTTCCCTTGGTGTGCTCCTCGGGGCAATTTGTGCGGGTTTGCTTCTGTACTGCACGTGTTCCTACGCCGGTCTGTCCTCTCGGAGCTCCACCACCCTGGAGAACTACAACTTTGAGCTTTATGACGGCATCAAGCACAAGGTCAAAATGAACCACCAAAAGTGCTGCTCTGAGGCATGACTGATTGCACCAGAATCGCATTTGACATTTCATTCCAGCAAAAGTGGCTGGTGAAGATTACTTTTTATATGGGAACTGAATGCCATAATCTTAACACGAAGCCGGAGCTGGAATACGCAAGTGGGGAGGAGCCACGGACAGCCCTGCCGTTTCAAAAAGGAGGAGGAAACGAGGAGGAGGAGGACGGTGTAAACTTTCTTTTTCCAGGGGGAAGGATTACCGTCGGAGAGAACTGCGGCTTATTGTTCTCGTGATAAGAACCGGGTTGCGGCAGGCAAAGGAGCTGCCATGCTTATTGTTGTTATGTCTTATTCAAGTGAATCAAATCCAGAAGAGTCAAAACGTTTGGTTAGCATTTAGGAAGTGAGAAACAGAATGTTGAACGTTATTTTCCACTTCTTTCCCCTAACTGGATAGTTGAGAAAACTCCAGAGAGTTTCTCCCTGCCCTCCCCTCTCCCCCCACCCCACCCCCGGTTCCTCTTTCGGTGGCCAGGCTAATTTTTAAAAATTACACACAACCACACACATGCAAGCCTAACCCCCCTCCCCATCCTGAAAGGCTCCTTGATTTTAAGGGATTCGTTCTTTGCTGTCGGTAATACAAGCCCAGCAAGCTGCAGTTTACAGACACACCACCGCCACCCCACCCCCCCAAAAAAAGAAAGTATGTTGTTGCCTTTACCTTTTTCTGATCAGGAATTAGGCTTGCGGGTCAATGGGAGCAGCGGTGCTTTCTTCCCAGATTACAAAAGCAAAAGAGAAAGGTAGCCTGAGGTGCGAAATTCGACAGAGGCGCCTCCTCGAGAGAAGCTGAAGAGCCTTAAAAGTGATTTGCGAATAAGAGCCATTTATTAAATCCAGATCTTGGATTGAAACAGCGGAGGCCTTCATCATAAGGGCTGTCTTTTACTTTTCTTTCTGTCCTCCCCCCCCCCCCAACCTGCACTTCCCTTTATAATCCCATTCCTTTTATTATAAGAAAATCACAGCAAACAAAAGACACAATTATAAGATGCCCGAGAACTCAGGAGATGGCTTTTTATATGCTTTGAGAGGAGGACAGGCTGCTATATATATATTTTTGTTAATGCTGTGACCACTCTCGTGGGGGAGGGGGAGGAATGGAGTTAAAAGGGAGGGGGGAGGAATACAGCGATCCAGCTCCGATGGAGAGTGGTTAAGGATACCTCCTTCCTCTTAACAGGCATGATTTCAGTTTCTTCATTTGCGAGTACTAAGGGCTTCATTCTGCAAAGACGTCTTGCCGCTTGTCAGCGACGAAGGGAGTTGTAGTCCCAACAACATCCCGACAGCGACAGATCCCCCCCACACACACCTCTTGAGTGGCGCTGCCTTTGAGCACATGCGCGGCTGGCGTGACCCTGGCGCGTTACGCCCGGCCGAGGCATCGCTTCTTTGCAGAGTTAGGCCTTTGGGTGGGAAGCAACCATTACGATCCTTTGCAGGGTATCGAGTCTCATCTGATATTCCCAGAGCGGTTGTCGGGGAAACTGAAGAAAGGTCTGGACCGATCTGCTGCCACCTTCCTGTCCCTTCAGAACAGTGCAACTTGCCCCCTAGTGATTTGCAAGGCAAATGGTTTGTTTCCGAAGGGTTTTGTGTTTGTACGTGTGTGTATCTTTTTTTAATCAAGTGCCTTAGAAAAAATATTTTTCCCTTTACTTAGAGGTGTGTGCTGTATCAAAATACAAGGGAGGCGTCCCCCCTTTCCCCCTGTTCCTCTTCCTTTTCATCCTCACAATCGTCATCGCCATCATCGTGGTCCTTGGATCTCTACTGGGTAGAGTTTTGTCCTTTCAAGTGGTCCAATATATTTCTAACGCTGTCACGCCTGAGGTGTGTCGCAGACCAGTAAAACAGAAGTTTACAAATTCTACGTTTTGCCTTTTGTTTCAGCTCTTGTTTCAGCCATCTTCAAGTGACTTTTTTTAAAGGAGAAATCCAAGTGGCTGCTGTGTAGGAGGGATCTCCAGGCTCAGCGGTGTGGGGATCTACAGCAGAAATTTCAGAAATCTGCTGTGGGGCGACACCCAACAGTAAACATGCATGCCAGGGTAACGTTGCTGGGATGCTGGCACAATAGCATGTTTTGTGACATTGTGCCGGCACAGCTGTTGAGATGCAGTCTCCGAGACACACAATGCAGTGGTCTGCAAGCATTGGGGCCCAGTTCACGTTTCGCTTCTTAGGTGTGCATCCTGTCGTGTGCACACCAGATAGCAAACAGGATTTGCTTGCCGCGTAACATGTGAAATGGCCCTCAGAGTAGCTTCGGCATGTACGCTTATCTTAGAGCCAGTGTGGTGTAGTGGTTAAGAGTGGTAGACTTGTAATCTGGGGAACTGGGTTCGCGTCTCCGCTCCTCCACATGCAGCTGCTGGGTGACCTTGGGCTAGTCACACTTCTCTGAAGTCTCTCAGCCCCACTCACCTCACTGTTTGTTTGTTGTGTGGGAGGAAGGGAAAGGAGAATGTTAGCCGCTTTGAGACTCCTTTGGGTAGTGAAAAGCGGGATATCAAATCCAAACTCTTCTTCTTCTTCTTGCAGAATGAACAGAGCTTTTGGCACATGCGATGCTTCTTTACTTAGGTATACAAGTGGACAAGCAAAGCAAACCTATTTCCGGGGACGTGCCAATGCCACAATCTAGAATGGAGTTGGGGTTCCTTGAACTCAAATGTTTCCAGCGCATTTAATTCTGTGGCAGAAGACCCTGGGACTTAAAACTGTGTTTTTTCATACCGTGCTCTGGGGAACCGCCGGGATTCCCTGGAAGCTTTGCAGGAGTTATTTTAATACGTCGGTAACACCGGTAGACGCACATCTCCAAAAAACAAAATAGAAAATTCTTTCCAGTAGCACCTTAGAGACCAACTGAGTTTGTTCTTGGTATGAGCTTTCGTGTGCATGCACACGAAAGCTCATACCAAGAACAAACTCAGTTGGTCTCTAAGGTGCTACTGGAAAGAATTTTCTATTTTGTTTCGACTATGGCAGACCAACGCGGCTACCCACCTGTATCCGAAAAACAACTTGGTCTACTGCTGCAAACCTTTCCCAAACTGCACCGCAACGTTGGGAGCCTTGGGTTTTGTCCCAGAGCACATGCACACAGTTCAAGCAAGGTCACCAACCAACCCAAAGCCAGCATCTCTTGCGAACTGTGTGCGTGCTTTAGAAAACAGGCCCCGAGATTCAGCGCAGGAGTTCTGTGGCTGATGCTCAAGGGGTATCTGCCTCGGCAGAAGCTGATGTGGAAGTTTCCCTGATGGTAGAAAATGTTTGAAAAACACTGCCTTTCCAGCAGTCTGGATGCAGCACCATTTTTTTAAAAAAAGTCCATTTTCATAGAAGATTCCTGTGCCTTTCTTGGCATATCCCACGTACAAACTTTTCTCCCCTTCCCCCCTAATTTCAAGAGAAACGCAGAGAGTAATGTACAGGGTCATTTTTGCAGACCAGATTGCTGCTACTGTCATTAAAGAAAGGGGCCTGAGCCAGCCAAAGTTGGCAACTTTATTTCGGCCCCATTGATTTCAATGGGAGAGAGAAGCGCGTGCTAAACTTTGGCAGGATTATGCCCCCCGTTTTATTTCTCTTATATTTGTATGAAGGAGGACAGGAGGTATCTGTAAAGGTCACCTGGACAAGAGTTATAGATATATTAAAAGGTAGAGTCGCTGTCTATAGTAGACATGCAGAGAGTGAGAGTTCGTGTATACATATATTTCAACGCATATGTGTTTGCGCGTGCTTGTGAGTTCTCTGTATGCGTTATGTATGTGCGTGGTTACGTGGGACTACTTGTACCTTTAAATCGGCGGCCGGAGGATGTTACTGACCTTGGCATGGATGCAGCGGGGAGTTTTTTTTTTTTTAGCGCAAACTACGTAGTAACGAAAACCAGCTCCCTCTTGGAGTGTCCCATGCTTTTGTATTCCATATTTTGGTTGGTGCAGGGGCTTGGCTGTGTGCACTCAGTGAGCAGAATCAGGCCATAATGCTGCATAGCTGATACCTCACTTACCTCTCTGCTGGGTGCTTTACCGTTCTGATGCAGAAAACTTGACTGATTGTATTTTTAACAGGGCAAGGAAGGAAAAACAGTGCATACATTCATGTCAAATACATCTTCACCTGCAAAAAAAAAAGAAAAGAAAGTGTTATATTTGCTTATCCATGTTCTTTGGCAATTCCCCTCCCCCCTTTCCAAAAGTGCACAGAGGAGGAAACAAGAAGTGGTCCAACCCTGCGTTACCAATGCCTTTGTTGAAATAGGTTTTACTCCCCACCACATTTTTGTTGTGGCTGACAGGAGGGAAGGCTTTCGTGTAGCTGATCCTTGCTGTTGCAGGGAGGTGTTGACAAGGGAGCGTGGGGATAAAAAAAGAAAAGAAAACCAACACCATTTGCAGGGGGTGGGGGATGGTATGCAGGGAAAATCAGAATTTCTCACATTTTACCAGCTCAAGGTAGTTCGACCATTTACTGGCTGAGCCAGATCATGTGGACTTTAAAGCTTTTACTGTGATTCTTCAGTGTTTAAGGAAAGACAAACTCAAAACTGTGTTTCTATTATTTGTATAAAAGCCTTTTAAAAGTACTATTTAATAAACATTACAGTAGAGGTCTCTCTCTCTCTCGTGTGTGTGTGTGTGTGTTCAGTTCATTTGCATGTCAAGGACCCGATCCCTCCCCCGGTGAAATAAGACACAAGACACCATATGTAAAGTTTAAAATGGGCAAATGATAGGCCACAACTTTATTGGTTACGGATGTTGAGCGGTATTGGCTTAGGCATTGGATCTAACCGACTATATCCGACTCCAGTACGTCGTGCTGGCAGTCCGGGAAGGGTTAACCACAGATGGGTGAGCCCCTGCTGCTGCACATCAGCTAGGGACTCACCCTGCGATCACCGGCATGGGGCGTGCCTGGGGCCCTCACCTTCCACGGCTCCGGACAGTGGCCACGCCCCCAAACTCCTTTACCGAAGTACCCTTCAGCCTTTTGGGGGGAGGTGATGGCCAGACCTCCCCCACACACACCTTTCAACCTTCCCTAAAATCCAATGCCTAACCGCCAAACCAAAGTTGTGACGAATTGCTACGAGGTAGGTGAAAACTACCAGGCGGAGCCAATTTGCCAAGTGGGAAAATTCCTACCAGGCCCCTCAGCGGCGACCAACCGTAGTCCATTGCAGCGTCAGAGAACCTGCCTAAACTAAAGGGTGGGTGGGCCGGGGAAACGCGACGAAGGGAGCAGGAAAAGGCAAGAGACCGAGCCCTGGATGCGGCCTGCTTAAGTGCAGCAGGCACGCCCAAGCCGACCGTGCCAGTTGGCCGGCCGCCTGGGCACCGCACCCAGGGCTCGGCCAATTAGTGCCAGGGGATGACCCCATCCCCTGTGCACGTTCAGGGCTCGTGTTGCCTACAACTCCCCCTCCTTCATATGGGCAGAAGGGGCATTCTTTTGCAGCTGGGGAGGCCTGACAGCCTCTGTCCTTGTGGCCTGGGTCCAGCAAGGGGGATCTGCATGCTAAAGTTGACTTCCATGTGTGCCATTGATGTGGGATGGAGCAGTTGAGCAAACAGCTATTCGCAGCTCATTGAAGTGGCCAGGTGTGTCTTTCGTTTGGCTGCCCAGAAAAATCACAGGAAGGCTGTTCTCCCCACCCCCGTTTTCTTAGCGGACCAGCACCTCGCAGCATCCTCCGGATTAGGCGTTCTGTCCAAGAATGTCTTTCAGAGGTTCGCGCAGATACACGGAGAGTGAAAAGACCACACATAATTCACACCCCTGCCTTTAATTAAACCACAAACAAAAATGGTCACACTGGACTTGACACCAATATGATTGCTGCTTTCAACCCCATTCTTGTGCACAACAGCCCAGGCTTCCAGGATAATATTCCCCCATGATGTTTACTAGAATGCTGTACTCTTCCAAATTATTTGCAGTTAGGAAGTCAAGATTGGGCTGTTCCCTTTAATCTCACTGCATAATTTAAAAAAAAAATTCCACAATACTGCATATCGGTGTGAGTTGCGAGCATTGAAATAAGGCTCAGAAGTGAATTTGTAATCCTCACATTTACTCCCCGCACTACGATGCCCTTGCAGCAAAATATTTGACATTTCTAATGTATTAATAATGCCTGCTGGCACCCAGCAATCTGCTATTTACAGAGATTATTTCCCTCTTATCTTTCTTTTCTCTACAAATGTTTACACAGGCCGGTGGAAAATGGTGCCAGATTTAGGCATGGCAGAGGTTTCAAACTGGAAGAGGTACAGGCAGCGGCGGCTGGGAAGAAACATGAGCCATCTGGATCCCGGGGCCATTCTAGCTCCCGTTGTATTTAGATGTGACACTTGGCTTTCCGTCCTTGTTTCTTCCATTCAGGCATATCACTTGCTGGAACCGGATCAAACCTTGCAGAATGCTTGTGTGTTTGCGGAAGAAGGTTCATCTGATCTCTGCAGGAACGTGTGTTTGACCGGGCGTTTCTGCAGAGGTAGAATTCAGTCGTACCTTCGTGTGGGCGTTCCTTCGTCCCTTGCCACGCTTTAGTATTATGAGTTATGCAGCACTGTGTCTGCGCAACACGGGGGACAGTTTACCAGGCAGCCAATCTGTAGCGATCTAAAAGCAGTAGCTAAGGGGGCAGTTGCGAAAAGTGAAGGGACTGAGTTCTCATTCCTCCCAATGCTGTAATTTGGGTGCTGGAGGGTTGACCAGAGCTATGCAGCCTGTTTCTGTTGCCAAGTCTTAGCCCTGAACCATCCACTGTTTAATCTGAGCAAAGACTTGGGCTCTGTTCCCGTTCCTGATACAGTGGTACCCCGCAAGACGAATGCCTCACACAACGAAAAACTCGCAAAATGAAAGGGTTTTGCGAGTTTTTAGTTGACTCGCGAGACGAATTCGTCTATGGCTGTTTTTCGCAAGACGAATTTGTCTGGCGAGGTACCACTGTAGGCCGGCACCGGAGCCATGCGACGCCGCATTTTAACTGGAGATAATTGAGAGGGAGCATCATCACAGCTGAAGGTTTCACCTCCTACAGATGTGCTCATTTGAACATCTGAATACATCTGAATACCTGAACATCTGAACATTTGAACATCTGAACATCTGAATACCTGTGCATACAGATGTGTTTTCAGAAGCAGAAGGTCCACCCACCCACATCCGTTCTGAACACTGGAAACCCTGAAGGGATAACTCAGTCAGTAGAGCCTAAGACTCTTAATCTCAGGGGCGTGGTTTCAAGAGCCACTTTGAGAGGTTCCTGCATTGCAGAGGTTTGGCCCCCTTGGTCCCTTCCAACTCTACAAGTCTATGAAATTGTTAAATCTATCTGGTGTGCAAAGCATTCACATGTGCAAATCATCACTGAACGTTGTGCCCGTCAGGTGCGAAACAGCTTCAAGGGTGATCTTCCCCGTACCTCGTTCCTGAATTTCATTTTAAGCTAGGGTTGTTTCCATTCTCTTTCGACAAGATCTGTTTCCATATGTTGCATCCCATGGCTCTGCAAACTTTGGGGAATGATCTCTGTTCCAACTCTCTATTGCTGCCTGTTGCACCTGTTTATTGTATGGGTGCAAACAGTGCTTTTGGGGGGGGTGTGCATATCCCTAAACATTTTGTCAATCTAACGGGAGAAAAAACTATTTAAAAAAATACTTTCTTCTCTAGCAAGGTGAATTGTCAGTTCCGTTGCTACACCCAAAGGTGGCCTCATTTCCTGTCACAGTGTTTCCTGAGTCTCAGGCGGAAGCGAGCGTTTAATGTGTGAAGTAAGAGTTAGAATCTAGCACAGTGATTGGTCGGTTTCGTTGTCACCACCTCCGATGGCGGCTTCCTTTCCTTTCCTTTCCTTTCCAGGTGTTTCCTGAGTCTCGGACGGAAGCAAGCGTTTAATGTGTGAAGTGATGTGGAATGTGTGGTATTTTCCACAATTTGAACTGGTGGTTTTCTTGAGGCAAAATGAGAGTATCCCTAATCATTTTTTTTCAAAAAGAAAAAACACTGGGTGCAAACCAGGAGTTAAGAAAGAGACAACGCAAGTTGTGCTTTTTAGACTGGTGACTGGGAGTGGCCGCCGGGACCACATAACACTGGTCCTGAGAGATCTGCATTGGCTCCCAGTATGTTTCCGAGCACAATTCAAAGTGTTGCTGTTGACCTTTAAAGCCCTAAACGGCCTCAGTCCTGTATACCTGAAGGAGCGTCACCACCCCCATCGTTCAGCCCGGACACTGAGATCCAGAGCCGAGGGCCTTCTGGCGGTTCCCTCACTGCGAGAAGCAAAGCTACAGGGAACCAGGCAGAGGGCCTTCTCGGTAGTGGCGCCCGCCCTGTGGAACGCCCTCCCTTCAGGGGTCAGAGAGATAAACAACTACCTGTCATTTAGAAAATACCTGAAGGCAGCCCTGTTTAGGGAAGTTTTTAATCTGTGATATTTTAATGTCTTTTAATATTTGTTGGAGGCCGCCCAGAGTGGCTGGGGAGACCCAGCCAAATGGGTGGGGTATAAATTATTATTATTATTATTATTATTATTATTATTATTTTAGAATAGACCCCCCACATGCCCACATTGATGATAAAACGTGGTCTGTACCAGCCCTGTCCATATCAAATCTTCCTTCCTGTCCTCAACATGGCTGCTGAGCCTGGGCAGGCCTGGAACAGAGTTTGCGATTTCAGCCAAGCTTGCTAATGTCAAGCGCTTCATTTCACGGATGGCAAATATTAGTTTTCCCCTTGCATTAGCATTTCCCCTAGATTATTGCTGAAAGGATCGATTGCCCCGGGGGGCAGGTTCAGGTATAGCCGGCCAACTGCAGGCAGATGGAGAGATCAAGAGTTATCCCATAAAAGGGCTCCCTTCCCTTCCCTGCTTCTTCAAATATCACTTGTGTGTACAGAGGCTGATCAGGCTGCTCTGGTGTCAAAATCAAACACATGTCCTGCATCGAAGGGAGCCAACCTTTGTTCTGTCAGATTCTGCGCAACCAGCTGGTGCCAGCCTCACGGTTCCTGGTACTTTTTGCTCTCTCCTTCAAATTCCTGCCTCTGCCCTGCAGGTAGTGGAAACCTGGTTTTTAAAAAAGATATAAATAGGCACGCCTGTTCTAGCTATAGTATTATCTGTGCCGAAGAAGAACCTGCCTTTTCGCCCCCGATATAATCTGGGCTTGCATTGCAACTGGAACATAGGCACTCCCGCTCCTGCCCACACAGTGTGTGCTTGAAATTCACACAAGACCAAACCTCTTCGTTTCCCAAGGAATTAAGTGCCCGTTCTAGGAAAACGGTGCCGTGCAGATTGCAGTGAGGATGGACAAATCTGGCCATGCTGGTTTCTCCTTTTCCCAAAACTCAGTGCACCACAACTCCACATAACTTGACAATATATGTGCATGTATGTGTGCCTCTGTGTGTACGTACACACACAAAACACACACTTATAGCAGAGTCCTATGCATGTACACCCCAAAATAAGTCCCATCGAGAGCCAGTGTGGTTTAGTGGTTAAGAGCGGTATACTTGTAATCTGGGGAACCAGGTTTGTGTCTCCGCTCCTCCACATGCAGCTGCTGGGTGACCTTGGGCCAGTCACACTTCTCTGGAGTCTCTCAGCCTCACTCACCTCACAGAGTGTTTGTTGTGGGGGAGGAAGGGAAAGGAGAATGTTAGTCGCTTTGAGACTCCTTTGGGTAGTGAAAAGCGGGATATCAAATCCAAACTCCTCCTCCTCCTCCTCCTCTTCTTCTTCTTCTTCTTCTTCTTCTTCTTCAATTTAGGATTGCAGCTTGACGATACACAAGATTGTAAACTCCGGCTGCATCCCGCCTTGTACGATGCTGCTTAAAAAACAACAACTTCCCATTCTGGGGTCTTCCCAGCAGCATACCTTCAAGAAAGAAAAACAGCACATCACCCAGCGAAGCCTTAAATATACACCCTCCAGATCATGTCGCCTTCTCCCGCCTCTTGTGAGATCCTATCTCTTTAGGAATAAAGCAATCTGTTTTTTTTTGTTTTTGTTTTTTTTTAAACAGAATTTATTGACATTTTCACAAAATAACACAAACCCAACCCCCACACCTACAAATATCAAAACAAATACAAATACACATAATGTCAGGATTCTTCTTCTTGTCTGTATACCTTACTTAAAAAAAAAAAATTCTAGTTCCAAATCTTGACGTTTGACTTCCCCCGCCTGTACACCTTCGGTTTTAAAACAATAGACTATTTCCTTAACAACTTTTCTCTATAAAAATTTAGCATTGCTTAAAAAAAGAAAAAGCACCTTTATCTTAATCTTTGCATTATAACCTAGAACTTAACCAAATATTCTTACAGCTAGACTTATTTCTTCTATCATTTATCATGCTGCTTTTAACTTAAATTCAATATCTCCTTACTTATTTAAAATAAACTTATAATTAACAGACTTCACACTCCGATTTCGGATACCATGGCAGACCGTCTATGTTATACATTAATTGATTCAGCCCACTCCCCTTTTGTCCATTTTCTTCTCCTGTCTTTCACCAGAACCGGATCTCCTATTGTATTCTTCCGAGTGTCCACAGATCCAGCTTGCAACCACAACAAACCTTGCGTCGAGCTCCAAGATGTTCACCCTCTCCAATCTGAGTTTCTCCGTGCCTTTGTACCATACTTCTTCTTCTTGTAGAAATCTTAATTCTATGTCCCTCGACCCCGAGCTGCCACCTCGAAGTCTGGATATTAAAAATCTTTCCGTTCCAGGGTTACTGCCACCCCCTGAACTCGGCCCCTGTTCCAGACGGATTTGCTCAGCCATCTCAAACCATCCTTGCAGCACATCTTCCAACTCTTTGCAAAAGTCTGTTTCCATTGAATAAAACTTTCGAAAAGCCTCCTCTGTGGAAAACAAATTCTTTCCATTTATAATCGCACTCAAGGCTCTTAGTTTTCGATCAAGCAGTTCCAGTTGAAAGACAGTAAGCTTTTCCTCCTCCTCCCAGTCCTTCAGTGCCAACATAAATACAAAGTCCAGCATCTTCGGGGGGAGGTGGGTATCAGATTGCATTTCCTGTCTTTTTCTTCCTTTGTCTCAATTTTTTCCTACGCAAGTCCGAAACGCCGCCATTTCTTCCGATGCCGGGGTATAAAGACCAAAACTTCAAATGGAGATATTTTTTCCTCAGTTAACCCCCAAAAGGAGATCTCAACAGACTCAGCTTTCAAATTCCAAATACTTTCAATTAATTGTTGTAGCAGCAGTCACTTAAAGAGTTAATTTCTTTCGCCACCCGAAGGGAGGGAGGCGGGCTGCCTTTCTTCTCTTAGTCCCAGAGCTTTCCCGGAATACAAAGAGTCAGTCAATTACTCACAGCTTCTGGTTTCTTAGCAACTCCTTAATGACAGGTAGAACAGAGACGCTCATCACGGACTTTGCCGCCGCATGTAAACATCCCGGTTGGGGCATTTCCCCTAAGGCCCGACTCCGTAGTCCCTTCACCCCCACTCCCCCTTTACAGGGGGCGCGGGGGAAGGGTTCGGAGCACAATGGGCACAGCCGGGGAGCCCAGGGCACGGGACGCTCTTCCCGTGCCCCAACTGGAGCCCGCTATGCGGCAGCGGAGCTCCTAACCCCCGGAATGAACTGGGTGCCTCGCAGCCGAAGCAACCCACGACCATCCATGATTGCGCCAGCCGCCGGAAGTGGAATAAAGCAATCTGTAGTGCTTTCTCGGATATGCAGCGTGTCATAAAAGCCATCCATCTCGGCCACCATGTTGCCTGCTTCCCAATTTTTATCATTTCTCAGAGACGTGAGAAGAAAGCACCATGAAGTCTGGGCTGGGTTCAGTGGCTCAGATCCACAGCCTCGTTCGCACCATCGCTGTGCCCTTCCCTCCATGCCCGCCCCCCTACCCTTTCTTGATCAGCAGGAAGAAATCCTGGACCAGTTACCTGTGGTTATTCTAACCACCTTACTTGCTTGGTTTATGACAAGACGCACGTAAACAAGAGATTTCCGCCTCCCCATCCTCTCCCTCCCTCCTACCTCTCGCTCGCTGCTGTTCTCCACCACCCCGACTCGCTCCAGTTTTAATCACATCTATTTTGTGCAAATTACAACGTGTTTGTTTTTTTTAAGATTGCAGTGACAGGCTGATGTGGCAGAGAGGAAGATTCACGTTAACTCGGGGACATCTTGGAAAGCGAGAGCCAGGGGCGTCCAGAGGAAGAAGGGTCGCCACGGAAAGAGGGGCAGTGGTTTTTCTTCCACCCACCCCATCCTCCTCCGGCGATGTGTGTGGCAGAAAGAGAGGCTCTATAAGCAAGGAGGGCCAGCTGGCAGCTTAGATGAATACGACAGTCAAAATGCGACCCTGACAGCTCTCCCCCCTCACCTAGGCCGAGGGAACTGATGCGCTGATTGATACCTGCGGGGAAGGCTGTCATCAGGCCGGCCACAGAAAAGGGAGATAAGTGACTCAATCAATGTCAGGCCTGTCCTCCTGCAGCAGCCTGTAAATCACTTTGGCTCCAGATTCTCCTCCACTATACGGGAGAGCTAAAAAGCAGGTAATAGAAAAACAAGAGGCGAAGCAGCTGCGTTTGCTGGCTCTGTTTAAAGTCTAATAGATCGGGGATACGGCTCAGGTGATGCGCCGAGCAGAGCAGGCCCACACTTCACGAAGCCTAAAAGCTTTTTCATTTAGCTTGAGAAGGCGGAATTGGCCTTTCCTTGGCGTCGCTTTTTTATTTTCTTGGGGAGGGGGTTGTGAGAGGAAGGGGCAAGATAAATAAGTAAATTTTGAAATCATCGAACACAGCATCTCTCCCTTCTGCTCCAAAAAACACACATACACAGCCAGTACTTTTACATTGGGAGGTGGGGGGGGGACACACACAAATAGCTGTGCCTCCCAATACCAGCTGCCAAATGATAGGAGTCAATTTGATGCGATACAACGGTAATCAAAGGCTTAACGTTTTAATGAAAGCGATTTCTCTGTGTTCAGATTGCTGCGAGACTGGGATCCGTTTTTTCCAAAGCACCCTCAAGAGCTGATTACATTCTGACAAACCCTTTCTTTCTTTCTTCCTTCCTTTTTTTTTAACTGTTTATAATCTTATCTTACAGGAGAGTATTTCCCCCACCCGGCCTCCTCTTACAAAAACAACTTTGAAAAATATTCTGGACGGATGAAAACCCAAAGACTAGCATAATGAATGAAGCCATAATTAATTGCCGGCAGGTGCAAGCAGGTAGACCAGCCTATGACTCGGCGCTACTCATTCTCTCCTAAGATCTTGTCGCGTCCCCGTTTTAATTAATTTCTTGACACCTAGGCAAGGAATCTTATCAAATATTCAGGTGAACCAAACAAACATTGCCAGCGCTCGGCTCTTGCTCCTAGATGTCACCCAAAACAGGCTACCCACTGGAATAAACAGGCCAGCAGCCACCCAAGAGGGCTTTGCCAGCCCCATTTCCAGGTGACAGCAGAATGTCATCATGAGTCCCACCCCAGGTGGCTTGTCTAGAGCAGGGATGTGCAATCTCCAGGCATTGCTGGACTAGAATTCTCTTCACCCCAACCCATGGCTGTGCCAGCTGCTGGCTGGGGCAAATAGTCCAAAACTATTAGCTATTGTGGAATTTTTCATAGGGTGGCACCCATGGGGTGCTGGGAAGCTGAATCTATCTGGCGTTGTTGTTGTTCAGTTGTGTCCGACTCTTCGTGACCCCATGGACCAGAGCACGCCAGGCACTCCTGTCTTTCACTGCCTCCCGCAGTTTGGTCCGACTCACATTGGTAGCTTCGAGAACACTGTCCAACCATCTCGTCCTCTGTCGTCCCCTTCTCCTTGTGCCCTCAATCTTTCCCAGCATCAGGGTCTTTTCCAATGAGTCTTCTCTTCTCATGAGGTGGCCAAAGTATTGGAGCCTCAGCTTCAGGATCTGTCCTTCCAGTGAGCACTCAGGCCTGATTTCCATCAGAATGGATAGGTTTGATCTTCTCGCAGTCCACGGGACTCTCAAGAGTCTCCTCCAGCACCATAATTCAAAAGCATCAATTCTTCGGCGATCAGCCTTCTTTATGGTCCAGCTTTCACTTCCATACATCTCTACTGGGAAAACCATAGCTTGAACTATACGGACCTATCCATTCTGAAGGAAATCATGCCTGAGTGCTCACTGGAAGGACAGATCCTGAAGCTGAGGCTCCAATACTTTGGCCACCTCATGAGAAGAGAAGACTCCCTGATGTTGGGAAAGATGGAGGGCACAAGGAGAAGGGGACGACAGAGGAAGAGATGGTTGGACAGTGTTCTCGAAGCTACTAACATGAGTGACCAAACTGCGGGAGGCAGTGGAAGACAGGAGTGCCTGGCGTGCTCTGGTCCATGGGGTCACAAAGAGTCGGACACGACTAAATGACTAAACAACAGCAACAGACTAGATGAGCTGTTGTTCATGCAATGTGTTGTTGCTGTTGTTGTTGTTGTTAAATAAATGCCATTGCAACCATGGGGGCAGCAATGGGATTTTTTTTATCCCTTTGCCCTTGCAAGTCTCATCCCAGGCCCCTGCAGCTGCTGTTTACTTTAAAAAATCACACAAGTGCACTAAACTGCTTTTGCTTGCCCTCAGTGATACTAGCAGAATGACATCATCCCGCTACCCATTTGATTCCCGATTGTCCCAGTTCAAACCAGGGGAGGGAAAGATGCATTAGCTAGGGAACAATAGCACCAAAGCGGCAGCAGAGAAGATAAATGAATGGTTGCGATTGAACAGGGCAGGCAGAAAGGTGAAGGCGGACAGAGCTGAGCTTCGACCGACCTCTGGGGTCTCTAGTCCATATGACGATTTGCAAAGAACCACATTGCTCTAAAGAACAGGTACAAAGACTAGTGCAAACAATCTCACTGGCTAGCAAGCAAGTGCCGTCGCCATGGGCTCTGAGGCTGGGCATTAACGGGCCCCGTGACTAGGCTGGGGGCGCCCCAAACCTTATAGCACTGGAGGAGCTAAGTATAGCTGGACAGCCGGACTGCCTGCTTCCTGGTTCAGTGGACCTTTCGTGTGTCTCCTTTTTAAAGTCCCTGGTTCAATCATTCTCCTTGAGCAGGGATGAAGGATGGGGACCTGCGACTTCTGGGCTTGGCTCTCTCATCTTGCTGTTTGCTGAACAGGCCATGGAGGAAAATAACCCTTGTAAGAACATAGCAAGAACAACGCAACAAACAACAGCGGCCTCCTCTCTCCCTGCAATCCCTTGTCTTGGTAACTGATACCCTCCACTACAACTACTGTTTTGGCTTTTTGAGGAGGGCAAGGGGAGGTTGGCTGCATTGGTGCAGCCCCCTCTTGATCTGCCAAGCTTCTGTTTGTTTTCCTTGATCTGTAATGACTTCTTTATTGTCGTGTGTGTGTGTGTGTGTGTGTGTGTGTGTGTGTGTGTGTGTGTGTGTTTGCACGCTCTGCCCCCAGCCACCTTTCCTTGTTTTCAAGTTTCTATGCATCAACTGCAAGGATAAATGAGGAAAGCAATAAACAGACCGTGGAAAAGTACGGGGAGGGGATGTTTTATATTTTCTTCTTCTTTATTTAGAATGGAAACCGTTTAACCCTTCCTACACAGCATTTAAAAAATAAATAATGAAGCACACAGCCATAGGGTGTGGGGTGCCTAGCTTAGCAGCAGCGCACGGGGAAAGGACCTCAAATTGAAGTCAGCCACGAGTGGAACATGAGCCAGCGGTGTGATGTGCCTGCAAACAAGGCTAATGCAATTTTATGCTCCACGAGTCGAACCGTCGCCTCCAAATCACAAGGAATAATAATTCCATTTTGTTCTGCGCTCGTGAGATCTCATCCGGAGTAGCGCGCCGAGTTCTGGGTGGCACATTTGAGCAAGAACACACGCAAATTGAAATGAGTCTGGGAAGGAACAACAAAGATGGTCTGAAGTCTGAAATAAATGGGAAGGTGGGGAAAACTGGGCGTGTTCACGCTGGGAATAGGCTCTTGTGGGATTTTCTGTCTCAGACAAAATAGCTTTGGGGACTATACACCTCGACATGGGTGCTGCCATTTCCTATTCTGGTACAGAAAACAAAATGCCTTGGGCTGGCCCTCACACCCCATGTGGCAAGGCTGGCACATAGAAGAGAGAAAATACTGGTTTTCTGCTGCACCAGGCTGAGTGGATTTAAGTTACAGGATGGCAGATTTTGGGTGAACACTGGGAGAAACATCTTGACAGCAGAACTCATTTTCTAGAGGGCTGATGTGCTGTCCTTTGCTGGAGGTCTACAAGCAGTAACTGAGCAACCGTTGGTTGGAGACGCCGTAGCTCTAGAGTTTGTGCACTGATAAGGAATTGGATGGGACACACTACAAGGCCCCTTAAAACTCTGTGCTTTTATCTCATTCATTTCAACGGAAAGAAAAGAACTTCGAGCAGCAATAGGATGGAAGCACAGACCTGTTACAACAGTTGAATAAATAGGGGACTCACAGAAATTCTACAAGTCCATCACTGCTCCTCAGTGGATTATTGTTTGGTTCTTAGAATTGTAGAGTTGGAAGGGACCTCAAGGGTCATCGAATCCAACCTTATAAATTCTAATATAAACCTTATAAATTCTAATAAATTCTAAGAGAGCCAGTGTGGTGTAGTGGTTAAGAGCGGTAGACTCGTAATCTGGTGAGCCGGGTTCGCGTCTCATCTCCTCCACATGCAGCTGCTGGGTGACCTTGGGCTAGTCACACTTCTCTGAAGTCTCTCAGCCCCACTCACCTCACAGAGTGTTTGTTGTGGGAGAGGAAGGGAAAGGAGAATGTTAGCCGCTTTGAGACTCCTTTGGGTAGTGATAATGCAGAATATCAAATCCAAACTCTAATAATAATAATAACCTCCTGCAATGCATATATTATTATTATTATTATTATTATTACCTCCAATAATAATAACAGTAATCATAATAATAACCTTCAATACAGGAATCTTTTGCCTAGCACAGGGCTCAAACTCACAACCCTGAGATTAAGAGTCTCATGCTCTACCAACTGAGCTATCATCTATCTAGACTAGTCCCTAGAGGAAATCCACACACACCTTGCAAATCGAAGACTGTGCCACCCTGACAACATTTTGCATGCAGAGATGTTGGCCTCAGCACAAACCGTAGGTCATATCACAGGACATTCTGGGCTGCTCTGCAAAAGATAGACCTATGAAGCATATTTATCTCACATGCAGTGCTGAATAAGGAAGCTGAGGTGACGGTACCCTTTCGTTTCCTTCAAGGACAGTGACAGCCAAGCAAACTTCAAAGCCGTATTTTAGAAAGACGCGAAAGGTTGCTTAACTGGGCTGAGGAGTTCTTTATAGCTCAGCAATAATCCACCCTTGTAGCACGAAACCCTGACCACCATGTCCTTCCCAGGCCTCTTCGATAGAGCAGCTTTATTAACTCGCAGCGTGGAAAAAAAAGTTTCTAAAAGAAAAAGCGTCTCTTACCCTAGATAGAAACGAGGGCAACTTTAGTAAAGGCCATATACATTTCAGACAGAGAAGAGGAGACGGAGAGTGTGTGTTTCTGTACATATCTCTTAGCTGACATCAGAGGGGGAAACCGTAAGCTTGGAATGCATTTATGAAATGAAGAAGTTAGGTATCCGTAAAGCCAGATTTTCCAAGCCCTCTTTGTGATTAAAAAAATATTTTTTAAAGCGCAACAAGGCTTCAGCAAATCATAGCTTGGAAGGAGGGGGGAATGTCATTCCTTGTCAAGTTATGAGGAATTGTCTGTGCTTATAGGAAACGAAATTAATTTGCAGTACTTGGTGTATGAGTTTGTGAGAGAGTATGTTTTTATTTAAAAACAACAACAACAAAACAACAACAACTTGCCTTTCCCTCTTTTGGCCAACTATACACCGAACAAATCCACAGCAAAGTAATTTATGAAAATAGCCACAAATCACAGCACGGGAAGTGAAGGGGCCTACTGAGCGCCTCAAAGGTCTGAGGAGGGATGAAGCTCGTGGAAACCGGAAATTTATCATTTTGAGCATTAAAATATTAAGGGGTCCTTAAGAACAGCAATGAATCTAGTTTGGGGGAAGTGTCACCGAGCAGAGATCAGCGGCTGGAATCCTTGACAATGTTTATAAATCTCAAACAGAAAACGAACGCAAAGTCGAACCCTCTCCGGGAGGGAAAAAAAATGCTAGTTGGAAAAAAGATGGAAGGAAGAAAAATGGCCCAATTGTCTTGGTATTTAAGGATAAAGTTTTGGAAATGTTCTCATGGTGAGGACCCTTAAATCAAGCCAATTATGTTTAGGCTTCTGTGACAAATCTGTGAATTATTTCCCCTTTTAACGGCACCTTCTCTTCGAAGGGCTAAATCTGTCCTCGGCCCTCACTTGTTTGTAAAAGCTACATAGCTTCAAGATCTCCAGGTTTCAGAGGTGATTCTTCAATTAGATACAGTAAAGCAGCGGATTATGTAGAACAAGGGAAGGGAAGCAAATGGGCCATTGGTTAGGTTTATACAGTAGGCCTAGTTGTATTTTTTTTAAAAAAACACCAAAGCATTTGAATTTTCCAACCCACATGTCAAAATGTCTCGGGGTGCCTTGGCTTGGTTTTAATTGCTGAGTCGTCAGGATTTCTAAGGCTTCTTCCACGCTGCAGCGCTTGGGGAAAGCCGAGGCCTTGCTTTTTCATAAAGCAGAATTAAAGCAGAAAGGGAAATTAAAGCAGAGTGAAATATACTCGGAGTCTCCCTGTCGGATCCTGAGTCGTCGATGAGGTCCTCGTGGTGGACCCTTGGTTGGGACGGCACGCTCGGCCGTGCCTCTTGCATCGACCTCTCGGCGGCTTCTGTTGCCAGGGCCTCCTCCAGAGTGACCTGGAACGTTAGGTCCTTCTTGGCGTAGAGGCGTCGTTGCAGCTTCTCGTCCCTCAGGCCACCGACGAGGCGGTCACGCAGCATGTTCTCCAACTCTGAGAAGTTGCAGAACCGAGCGGCTTGGCGGAGGGAGGTCACAAACCCCGTTATGCTTTCCCCAGGGGCTTGCCGCTTTGCATAGAAGGCATTTCGACGAGCCACCACCGAGGGCTGCGGCGAGAGGTGCCCCTTCAGCCGTTCCACTATTGTTTTGTAAGGAACGGTAGCAACATCATCAGGCGCAAGGAGAGCCCGGGCGATTTCGAATGTCTCCTCTCCGCAGACGCTGAAGAATATCGCCCTCTTCTTGGCATCGTTGGTGACCCCTTTAGCTTCTAGAAGGAAGGTGAAACGGGTGGCGTACCCTTCCCAGTCTCCTGATGCTGGGTTGAACGGTGAGAAGCTGCTGTCAGTTGCCATCTTGAGTTCCTTGGGACCCGGGGCTGAAGCCTGGATACACGGTGCGAGGCAGCAGTGCGGCAGGTGGCGGTGCTGCGGTGCTGTGTGTGGCAGTCAGCTCAGCGGGATCCCACCTTCGTCGCCAGTGAAATATACTCGGAATCAAGTGTGAATTTCATGCTCTTTATTCAGCTCATAGTAGTGAGGAATGCAGTTCCCCCAAAACGTTTGCTTTATATACACTATTTACACAATGCGCCCCACGTGATTGGCTAATTCCAGGATACTCCTGTATGCCAATCAGGTTGCGGATTCACTTCCACCTGGAGCTGGATTGGGTGGCTCCTGCAGACCAATCAGACTGCTGCAATCTCAATCCTATTGTTTTAGGACCAATCAGGCTGCTGCATTTTGGATCCTATTCAACTGAGTACATAACACAGAGATTCCATACAGCACTTAATATGGAGCTATATTAATGAAATGAAAAAGGTGTTGAAAAACACTTCTATAAAGAAACCAGAAGCCTTTTTACTGGGCATCCTAGGCCAAGAAATTTTAAAGTGTGATAGAACTTTATTTATGTATGAAACAGCAGCAGCAAGAATCTTATTAGCTAAAAACTGGAAGACAGAAGACATACCAACGATTGAAGAATGGCAGATGAAAATGATGGACTATATGGAGCTCGCTGAGATGACCGGGAAACTTCGTGACCGGAGGGACGACGCGGTGGAAGAAGAGTGGAAGAAATTTAAATTGTATTTTAAAAAATTATTGTATGATTGAAAATTAGATATGATTTGGAAGAAAAGTTAAACTGTAGATTTAGAGTTTGGTTATGTGTTTAGGAACTGTGAGAGAATGAATTGAGATATTAGATAAGATGAATGATTAGGTATTTTATAGTAAATAAGGTATGGCAAGATGTATAGAAATTACTAAAGATGATTGACAAGGAAGGGGAGATGGAGGAAGTCAATATACAATGTAAAGGATAGAAATTAGTGATAATAGTAATAGGTTTTTTTTCATATGTTAGTTTTTGTATTGTTGTATTATTTTGTTTGTGTTTGTTTCTGTTGAGTGTTGTTTTTATTATATATATATATATATATATATATATATATATATATATATATATATATATATCCAGCAGAACCTCTCCTTGTGGCCAAGATCCTGCGATAATGTTTACTTCCTGTTGCTATTTGTTGTCGTTGTCGCTGGCTACTTGCTTTATTGCTTCCCAATTATCATTGGTTGGGGAATTAGTGATGAATATTCTGTTCCCCCAGGGAAAGCTTTCATAACTTATTTTCTCTATTATTATTTTTTTAAAGAGCACAACCAGTTCTATTTCATCATCTAAAATGAAAAGCGAAATATTCGAGGAAAATAGCAATTACCGTATTGGCCCAAATATATGCTGCACTCCCCCCCCTCCAAAAAAAATTCCAACCGTGAAGAGTTAAAGTGCGACTTAAATTCACGACCTTACAAAAATTGGCTTTTAACGATATTGCTGTAGGATTTTCTTCTACATTTGCCATTTACGGGTGTGAGCGGCTGCGGAATTTTACGGGAGCGGCTTATAATCAGGTAAACACTTCCGGATTTGCCGCATTCGTAACCCACGCAACCCGCAGCGAATGCAACATGAGGTACGACTGTCAGGGGCGTAGCAAGGTAAATTGGTACCCGGGGCGAATTTTTTTTGTCACCCCTCACCCCCCTCAGAGGCATAGGGAGGTCAGGTGGTACCCAGTACGGAAATTTTCTTGTCACCCCCCCCCCCATTGATTCACACACACCCCGCAAAAATGGTTTTACGTTATTTCATATTTTCTTACAAAGGAATAGTAACAAGTGATAATAATAATAAAACTTTTATTTATATCCCGCCCTCCCCGGCCGAAGTCGGGCTCAGGGTGGCTAACATCAGATACATAACATTGGTATAAAATCAAACAATAATTAAATTACCTCCTAAAAACACCTCGAAATCAAATTAAAGTCTAATTAGATGGCTTTCCACAGGGTTAGGGTTGGGAACAGTTCTCTGAACTGAAATTTCAGCCATCTTGACATAGGAAAAGAGCCAAGTGAACAGCTATTTTGGTGGAGGAGGGTCAAGATATTAACCGATATGCATGAAATTTCATATATAGCTATATAATCCCTAGTATAGTAAGATAAGACCTTCGGAGCAGGCTTTTTCAAAAAAAAATAATTCAAAAAAAATTGTTCTTTGATAATTTGTCACCTCCTCCGTTATGGAACTTGGGGCGGCCCGCCCCCACCCCCTTGCTACACCCCTGATGACTGTATTGAGAAAAGGAAAGATGAAGGTCTTGGGGAGGAGGGAGCTCTCTCCATAGCTGTCAACTTTTCCCTTTTCTTGCGAGGAATCCTACTCGGAATAAGGGAATTTCCCTTTTAAAAAGGTAAAAGTTGACAGCTGTGGCCCTCTCCTTGGAATGTCTACTAAAGAGGTTGCTAAGAGGTTGCTTTGCCCTGCTTCCTGCCGCTCCCCTGCCGTATTCCTGTTTATGCTCTCCTGGGTCTTGGGTGGGCCGAATGGAATGCTGAAATCATTTAGAAGAAATTGAAAAGCTCGGTTTGGAGGTCAGATAGAGGAGGTGACCCTCCGTTTGAAAGTAAAATCTTTCCGCTCTTTGACTAGTACCTGAACTGGAACAGATCAGTTGCAGTGGTGTATTCCTGCCTTCTTGGAGGAAAATAGAAAGCTGCTCTCTCTCTCTCTCTCTCTCTCTCTCTCTCTCTCTCTCTCTCTCTCTCTCTCTCTCTCTCTCGTTGTTCCCTGTTGAAGCAGCTTGCACAAATCCTAGGATCATCCTAGGATGAAAAACTAGACCTGCTCCTGTGCCATTAGCAGATAACCAGACACTCAGCAGGTGATGTTTCTACAGACATGAAGATACGATGCTTCACCTGCTATCATGTGGCTTTTAAAGGCATGGTAATAGAGCCAGAAAAAGGTAGAATTGGCACCCCAAGGTTCCCAAAGTGTTTAGACTCCCCTTGAACGTATGTCAAATTTCTGACCAGTGAAAAGGATGCATAAATTGTTGCTGTTGTTTAATGGCTTGTTTCAATGTGGTGGAAAAGCTAACCATGGTATTGATTTGAGTTTGAATCCACCAACCAAAGCTGTTGGTTCAGTAGATAGCTTTTGGGCAAGCTGCACTTCTCAGCCTCATTTCTTCATCTGTAAAATGGGAATAACTGAAACGGGATGCAGATTCAGGAGACTACTTTTAGGATAAAGATCAGGATATGGTGTCAAGCTTCCCCTAGGGAAGTGTGGTTGTATATCTCAGTAAATATCACTGCGCACACACACCGTTTCCAATGGATTAAAAAATAATAATAATCACCAAATCTTTTAGCTAGTGACAAGATAGGATTTACACACAACAGTTGATTGACAAGGAAGCTCTCTGACCACAAACTAGGACAGAAGAACACGGCATATCCTTAGATACCGTTGCAGCTTCTTTCAAAGCCTTCTGCTGTTTGGAGCAAACATTAAACCTAAGGAGGCCCAAAGAATTTTCCATCTCTCCATCTCTGATTGGCTTACGTGTGCAAAAAAGAAAAGAAAGAAAGAAATCTGAAACTTAGTTACTTTCCACATCCCTTTCCTGTTTAAAAATGGAACCATCTATCCTGAATGAAAACTAAGTTAAACACGTGAGATGAATTAAACCGGCCTGTTTTTTATTTTTCGAGAGGCTCATTTGTATGAGAGATGAGGACAGATTTTAAATCGAGATGAGGAGCTGCAGCCAAAACTATTAGTACATTGGGAAACACAGGGCAATGCGGCCCAGGCTTATTAAAGGCTGTCTTTTTGCCAATCCTCTGAAACACTAAACAAAACCAACACTGATATATATTTCGAAGGAAAACAAGAAGCATCTGGTCCCCTTTGCTGGTGTACATAGCTGCAGAAAATGTTGGCAGGACATTTGATTACCATAAAAGAGCGAGCTACGCATAAAGAAAGCCACAATACAGAGTCAAATGTCTGAATTTTGTTTTGAGTGCATATTTGGTCAAAACGTCCACAAAAGCTGGCCCGGGAAACGCAGGGAGAATAAGCGCTAAGTGAACCGAGCCTCCTCAGGGTGGAATTGTATGTGATTTTGGTGACAGGTCCTGGACTTCAAACATGGTTCGCTGCTGAATGCTTGCACAGGGAAGGTGAGCGGTTTCAAATATGAATGCGGCACATGGGAGATCGAATGTTTGTCCATCTGCTGCGCTTGCCTCCCCAGCGCCTCCTCGTAGGATGGCGTGGGGAACCTGCGCTTCTCCAGATGTTGTTGGGCTCCACTTCCCATCAGCACCGGCCAGCATGGCCAAAGGTCAAGGAGGATGGGAGCTGAAGACAAGAGTCAATGTCATCGTGGGCAGCTGTCCTGTAAGCGAAGGCAAAAAAAATACCTGCCCAACCTTCTCCGTCAACTTCCCCTCTTCCAACACAGTTCAGTGGGTGTGTGGCAAAAATACAAGATGTATATTTTCTGAGAACTTTTGTGGGTGTAGATATGCAGGTGTTGGAGGGCACGGTACTGCGCTACACTTTTACACATATGTCCTTTTTTATTATTATTACTATTTGGCAAAGTTGTTATTGTACTTACAACGTTTTCGACTTCTGAATGAGTTCCGGAAGGAAAAAAATGGCTGCCGCTTCCGAATTTTTCAACTTACGAAGGGAAAGCGGCGGCGCGATACCTCGAATTACGAGTTTTTTCATGCGGTTTTCTCGACTTACGAATTTTTTTTCCCTTCCGAGATAGCACCTTTCGACTTACGAAGATTTCGACTTACGAGGGCGCATTCGGAATGCATTATTGTCGTAAGTCGAGGTACCACTGTATCATTGAATTTGCCCATGGCAAGTCTGCATCTATATGCAAGTTGTTCATTTGTTGTGAGTTTTGTATACGTCTTCAATCCAATCGTAGAAGGGAGCTGAATTTTTATTTTTCAAATTCATCAGTATCAGTCTTTTTGCTGTGGTAAGGGCTCTCCTATTGTCCTTTTGTAACATTCCATGTGCTGGGTATATAATTCAAGAGGATGCTTTGCTCTGTAAATGTAAGGTTGTTCGTACAGTTCTGTTGATAGTTTCAGTTACCTTCTGCCAAAAAAACTTTCAATATAGGACAATCAGGGCCGGATTTAGGTTTGATGAGGCTCTGCGTTACTCAAGGTAATGGGGCCCTATATATGTCCAGCTGTCCTTTGTCAACAACAAACTGCCGCTGTTCTTTGTGTTGAATATATGCTATATAGTAATTTATGGACCTGATAGGTATCTAAAGCCATTTGCACATAACAAACAGAAGCCTACACAACACAAAACACTGTTGCTGTATTAGGTTTTATTTTATTTGTTTTTTTTCTTATATTTTGGAAATGTACATCCTGTTTTTTTCCCATTAATTTTGGGGGGTCCCCCAAGAGAGTGGGGCCCTAAGCTATGGCTTGTTTAGCTTATAAGTAAATCCGGCACTGAGGACAATGAAAAAAACATATGTCCTTATAAGAAATTTGTATTGTTGAATGGCATAGGTGTCGAGTTGTGCCCAACATTGCAGGGGGGGGCATCGCACATGTATGACATCACACACACGATGCCCCACCCAACCTGGCATTCCCATTCAAGTGGGGGGTGTGCACTGCGTCATGTGATTGATTATGCAAGGTGGGGCTTACCTGGGCCCCCACAATATTTTATTCAAGTTGGCACCCCTGCTAGCAGAGATTGCCAGCACGTCTTCCGGGAAGGTGCTCTAGCAATCATCAAAGGGATAATTAGTCCTGCAGCATCCCTAGGTAAAGGTAAAGGGACCCCAGACCATGAGGTCCAGTCGCGGATGACTCTGGGGTTGCGGCGTTCATCTCGCTTTATTGGCCGAGGGAGCCGGCGTACAACTTCCGGGTCATGTGGCCAGCATGACTAAGCCGCTACTGGCGAACCAGAGCAGCGCATGGAAACGCCGTTTACCTTCCTGCCGGAGTGGTACCTATTTATCTACTTGCACTTTGACGTGCTTTCGAACTGCTAGGTTGGCGGGAACAGGAACCGAACAACAGGAGCTCACCCCATTGCGGGGATTCGAACTGCTGACCTTCTGATGGGCAAGCCCTAGGCTCTGTGGTTTAGACCACAGCGCCACCCGCATCCCTGGCGATCTTCAAAAAGGCACGACAAGGCCAAGCAACTTCGTCCTGGTGTGTAATTTTGAGGATCGATGTGGAATTGGGGGGTTGGGTGGCGCCCAAAATATTCGGGGTGCCGGCCCCCATGGCCCCCTGTAGGTGGGCATCCCTGTTGAATGGGGATTTGAAACCAGATTGGAAATCTCCCCTTCTGAGAATTATTACTGTTCCTCTCACCAACGTATATTTGGAACAACTACACTACCAGCCCTCCTTCACCCTCAAAATGAATCACTGAAAGTCACTGCTAGGAGGATGCGTTTTTTTTTAAAATGGCTGTGGTTAGACCCCCTTTTCTATTTGCATCTAGGGGGTAAGAGGTCTTTATCCTCTATTTGAGAAGCTGAGAATGCCAGAACAAACGTTTTAAGTGAAGAAAACAGTCTTCAGAGAATATGCTTACTGGAGAAGGAAATGCTATATGGAGTTGAGTGCTGCTTTAAAAAACACACAAACAAAACCAACTTCAAATATACAAACACCTCTGCTTTCCCAATAGCTTGTCCAATTTCTGCATAGAGCTGCATAAACAAACAGAAGACTTTAAAAAAAGAAGATGAAGAAATGATTGAAAGTCCAGCGAGAGGGAGAAGCAAATGCCATTATTCTGTATGATAATGCACACTGGGAATTTTTAAAGAGGAGAGAATCAATAAATACTAGTGGTTTGTACTGTTAGCATACAACAGCTGGCAATCCTGGCTCTATAAATAAATATCTTGCAAAGAGGTCTGCGCAGACTTACCCGCAGCTGCGGAATTGTAGCTGCAGGCTAGTGCACACTACCTGGGAGTAAACCCCCTTGAGTTCAATGGGACTCGCTGGTGCTGCTGCCTCCATAAGTGCTGGAAGGAAGACCTGCTCCCTGGTGCAAGGCCCCTTTCCACCTGCCCTATGGGGTGGGGCCCATACTCACCCAGAGCAGCTGAAAGAGTATCCAGGGAGGCCACTGGGACTTTGCTGGAACAACTCTTGAGCTGGGGCAACTGGCTAAAATGTTGTTTTAAAAGGCTTTGATTTTGTTTCCTCTGCTTTGTTTTTGTCAGGTTGGGGTTGGTTAAATGTTTAGTTGGGGTTGGAGGTTATTTTAATTTGGGTATAACTGTAAACTGTTCATTGTTGTTGTTGCTGTTTGGTTTATTGGTTTATTTATAGTCTGTACAGTATAAGATATTCTGGTTTTTTAATGTTTGATGTTTCATTATGTTTTTATATAAGCCCACGAAGGCCGTTTTACAGCGCCTGCATGCCTGTGGGAATAAAATGGTTAACCTGCAGAGTAAACGTTAAATGAGGGAGTGGAGGGTGGGGAAGCTCTGAATCCAATGGCTGCTTCCCAGGTATGGCTCAACTCCTATTGTGTGTACTGACTAATCCCTCCTTCTACCTGGCCAAACCCCCTGGCAACACCTCCCCAGCCAGGATTGGGTGGCTGCTGGAGTAGGTGGAGTCCACAGGTATCGAACCTGGGAAGGTGGTTCCAGACCCCAACTGCCATGAGCTGCACCGTGATCCAAGGGGGTTACTCGCGACCACGCAAAAGGCGCACCCCATTTGATGTGGGGAATGCTCATTCTGTTCATGAGGGAGATTAGATGTTAGAAACATATTGATTTCCCTGTTTTGGTATGAGCTGTGGACCAAAACAAACAAACAACAAACCTGGTTGTTGGGTTTTTTTGTTTTAAAAAGGTGCCAATCAGGGGAAAAGGCATTAAACAGAAGTCATTCACACCAAACACCCCCAAACTCTACACAAATGCAGGACATTATGGAAAACAGTCCCCATGCAATGGAAATATGGCACAACTGTTCTGCATCTTTCACAAATGTTGTGGGGTTTTTGTGACAGAAGAAAAAGCAGTTTGCTGACTAGAATATTCCAGAATCACAGTGGAATGATAATGACATCATGTGGAAGCATGCAGAAAAATCCGGCGGGCAGGGGGCAAGGAACCCTGCAAACTCCAGTGTTACAAATTCTATATCTGGAAGAGCCCTGTGTAACTCTTACTGCAAACTTGGTACCTTAGTCTGAGCACCTGATAGCAACATGGAGACCTGACCTGGTCTGCTTGACCATGAATGGCCATGATGACCAAATCTCCTGGTTTGGGTTTCATGTTTGCTTGATCTGGACTCTTGCACTGAGCCTGTCCTTAACCACATCATCTGCGCCAGTGTGGTGTAGTAGTTAAGAGCGGTAGACTTGTAATCTGGGGAATCGGGTTCGCATCCCCGCTCCTCCACATGCATCTGCTGGGTGACCTTGGGCTAGTCACACTTCTCTGAAGTCTCTCAGCCCCACTCACCTCACAGAGTGTTTGTTGTGGGGGAGGAAGGGAAAGGAGAACGTTAGCCGCTTTGAGACTCCTTCGGGTAGTGATAAAGCGGGATATCAAATCCAAACTCTTCTACCCCTTTAACCCTTGGCCCACCTGGACCAGAACTGGTGTTTCCATTGTCTCTGAGTCTCCCAATTCCTGAGGCTGCCTCTCACCGCCTGGTTAAAAAGCTCAGTATTCTCTGTTTGGGTCAGAAGAAGTAGTGCAAGCCAAGTCAGACAGCCGTGCTCATTCTTTTAAAGCCACATAAGTTATATTCCATTACGAAAAACAGAACTGGAGGGTGGCGATTGTTTTAAATATGAGATTCTAAATAAATTCTGAATTCTCACATGGGCCATGGGCCTGTTACATGCATTTTGGAATACCAATGTTTCTGACCTGTGCGATGCTTCCCCACTTTGCAGGAATACAGCAAGATTAAATCTGCAACTCGCGGGGAATTTTTAGATTCTGCAGTGATAAAGGGGCGTAGTTAGGCATTCGTAGCACGGTTCACCAGCAACAGGCAACTCTGCCGCTTTGCAAGGATAACCGGAATAATAACAACAATCGGCAACAGAGTGAAACCTGCAGCGGAAATACACAATGGATAATTTACATTCCCCCCCCCCCAGCTCTTAGGTCCACAGGGTAAGCCTCCTTTTGGGAGGAATTGTCTGACTGAAGGAAGGCCCTCACCTACAGTCATGGCGCTAATATCCAGAGTGGGAAAGAAGGTCTGCCATTTTCTGGGCTAGATTGAACTTTACGTTAAGTATGCTATAGAGCTAGTCCCTGTTCAAAGTGGGTGCCTGAGCTAATTTGCCTGTGTAGAGTCGTACCTCGGGTTACGTACGCTCTGGGTTGCGTACTTTTCGGGTTACGAACTCCGCTAACCCGGAAGCGCAACCCGACGTGTGCACGATTTGCGCATGCGCAGAGCGTTTTTGCGGTTTTTCAGGGTTTTTTGCGTATGCGCAGAATGAATTATTTGGGTTACGTCCTTTTTGGTTTACGTACTGTAACCCGGAACAGATTAAGTACGTAACCCGGGGTACCACTGTTTTCAGTAGTCAAAAGGGCCTTCTCAAAAGGGCCCCAGCTATACTTCTCAACTCTGCAAACTGATGTTATGTCTGTAACCTAGGAAACCATGGATCTTGGCCACAGTGAGTTCTGCAACCAGAGTGCAGGAGTAATGGACTGCTTCTCACCCCCGCAAGAAACGAACCGCCTGGCCCCTTACTCTCAGGCTAAGCAAACAACCAACCCCACATATGCCTCTTTGAACTCTTTGGTGGAAGATTGTGAGTATGTTTTTGTGTGCTAGTTTCTTTCCAGCAAAATCCTATTCATGTCTAAAGGTCAATAAGTAAACAGCCCGTTTGTAAATAGATCCCCCCCTCAAAGCACCCACAGTCCTTCTCCAGTCACTGGTTTCCAACCTGTGCAAAAACGGCACATGGAAGATGAGGATAGAAGGCTGGCCTCTGCCAAATCTCAATTAAATTCACTCAAATCCATATGTACACATAAGGTAAAGGTAAAGGGACCCCTGACCGTTAGGTTCAGTCGCAAACGACTCTGGGGTTGCGGCGCTCATCTCGCTTTACTGGCCGAGGGAGCCGACGTTTGTCCAGTAAACTATGTTCACTTTGATAAGATTTAAACTGCCCTAATCTGCAGGAAATCGCTCCGTTTCCATGTGAAGATTGGCAATGGAAAAATCTGTCAATTTCCATTTGTCTCTGTTTCTCACTCATTTTCCCAGTCTTACATTCAGTCAGTCCCATTTCCGCATTAAAGAAAACCAAGCCACCTGCACGCATTTTCATGCACATATCTGCGATTTTGCAATCGCAATTTTCCTAGTGGATGGATTTTTGCAAGCAACTCCCCCCCCCCAAAAAAAAACCCAGAATGCAATTTTATGTTATTTTCACTGCTAGGTGAATTCTTGTAGACTGGTGATTGGGAGCGGTTGCCGAGACCACATAACACCAGTCTTGAAAGACCTACATTGGCTCCCAGTACGTTTCCGAGCACAATTCAAAGTGTTGGTGCTGACCTTTAAAGCCCTAAATGGCCTCGGTCCAGTATACCTGAAGGAGCGTCTCCACCCCCATCGTTCTGCCCGGACACTGAAGTCCAGTGCCAAGGGCCTTCTGGCGGTTCCCTCACTGCGAGAAGTGAGGTTACAGGGAACCAGGCAGAGGGCCTTCTCGGTAGTGGCACCCACCCTGTGGAACACCCTCCCACCACATGTCAAAGAGAAAAACAACTACCAGACTTTTAGAAGACATCTGAAGGCAGCCCTGTTTAGGGAAGCTTTTAATGTTTAATAGACTATTGTATTTTAACTTTCCGTTGGAAGCCGCCCATAGTGGCTGGGGAGAACCAGCCAGAGGGGCGGGGTATAAATTATTATTATTATTATTATTATTATTATTATTATTATTATTATTATTATTATTATTATTTATTACCAAGAATTTTGTAACAGGTCTGGGGTGCCCTCCCTCCCCTCCTTAAATTGTGATCCAATTCAGAGGTGTTGCAGGTGAAAATTCAGTACCACCACCACCCCTTCACAGCAGAGAATTTCAAAGGTGATCCTGGGAGAGGGAAATATTTCTCTGTGTCTGATATTTATGGAAGCGAAGGGTATGGTAAGCAGGACATTGCTCAATGACTTAAAAAATGAACAACTCTGCCTTAGGTTATCGCCTCCTGGATAATGACAAGGTTATGAATGCAGCAATGTTGCTGAAATTGAACAGATTCAGTATCCTGACTCTGGAATAAGTTATGATGATTCCCCAAGATACTCGGGATGAAGCGGAGATGATGCTGATAAAATGCACAGCGTGGAGAGAGAGACACTGACTCACTGCGGCTGCCTCCCTGACTCGGTAAGCCTGGGAAAAAACACACAACATTTTAACAAGCTTAAATGAGGAGCCTGCAGTGTTTGCCCTATACCTGAGGGCTGCCTCAGCAAGGGGCGCAAGCAGGAACCACAGGCAACTGCAGAAAGGCTCCTGTTACACACACACACACACACACACACACACACACAACACGGAGCGGATTCAGCCCTTGAAGCAAATTTCACGCTAATCAACAAACGGTATAGACAACCGCCTTGTTTTACATAATGTGCTGCATTGGACGTGCTTGATACTGCATCTTCCCACAACACCTCTCCCATGATACCACAGAAGCTTAAATAAAAGTGACAGGAGATAAAACCTAATAGAGTGGTATAAGAAGAAGAAGAAGAGTTTGGATTTGATATCCCGCTTTTCACTACCCGAAGGAGTCTCAAAGCGGCTCACATTCTCCTTTCCCTTCCTCCCCCACGACAAACACTCTGTGAGGTGAGTGGGGCTGAGAGACTTCAGAGAAGTGTGACTAGCCCAAGGTCACCCAGCAGCTGCATGTGGAGGAGTGGAGACACGAACCCGGTTCCCCAGATTACAAGTCTATCGCTCTTAACCACCACACCACACTGGCTTGTATAGGCATGCAAGGGGGTGGAAAGTTATAGAATCATAGAACAGTTGGAAGGGACCCCGAGGCAGTGGCGGAGCAAGTTGATCGGGTGCCTGGGGCGGCGCGCGTGCCCTGCGCCCATGGGCGGGGCCAGCCACCCATGGGGGGGGGCCATCCAGGGCAGGATTTTCCATGGGGCTCCAAGGAGTCCGCCTGCCTCCTCCCACTCAGCCACCATACAGCTGGGGGTGGGGACCGGGCAGACTGTTTGGGCAGCACGGAGCCTACGTGTGCCCAAGCCACAGCGTCTCCCCCAGGAGAGATTCACGGCTCGGGCGCACTGCATGGCTCGGGCCCCCGTGGTGAGTGCCGCCCGGCATTTTGCCACCCCCCTCGGCGGTGACACCTGGGGCAGCCCGCCCCCATCACACACCCCTCTCTCTGCACCTGCCCTGAGGGTCATCTGGTCCAAACCCTTGCAATGCAGGAATCTCAGCTAAAGCATCCATGACAGATGTCCACCCAACCTCTGATGGCCTTTTTCATCCTCGCTGCTTAATGTTAACCCCCCCCAAAAAAAATATTCCGTGGTTGCTTATGTCGCAACTGTAGCCTTAGTCCCTCGTAGCACTTAAGGAGTGTTGACTCTGGAGCAGGCATCGGCAAACCCGGCCCTGCAGATGTTTTGGGACTACAACTCCCATCATCCCTGACCACTGGTCCTGTTAGCTAGGGATGATGGGAGTTGTAGTCCCAAAACAGCTGGAGGGCCAAGTTTGCCTATGCCTGCTCTGGAGAAGCATCTTATTCTTACTCTTTCAAGAACCACAAGCTGTGAACGCCCAACACATGGGCTCATGTTTGCAAACAGGTCTTCCTCGCAATCGAGACACCAGATGTTCCAGTTGAGCCTTGCCTGAGCAATGAAGTCTTTGTGACCCTTGTCATGCTCCTGTGTCTCCTTCTTGGTGCTCTCTGGCCTGGCCTTATCCCTTGATTTCAGTCTCCCTGGTTCCGGGCCCAGACTGCTCCTTATGTCTCAGACCTGGCAGTCATGTAGATGTGGCCAATCTCCAAAACAGCAGTGATATACAGTAATTCCTCCTTTTCCCGTCACAGTAATGCCAAGTGCAGCCTGCCCCAATCTCCTTGTGTCTTGTATCAGTTGTTTCATTTGCTCTAAGCCAGGGGTGGAGAATCTGGTCCCCAGGTGTTCTTAGGCTGCAGGACCAACAGCAACCCAGATTATGTCAATTTAGGGTAATAAATTGGAAGGTAAACATAATATGGAAGGCAAAAAAGGCCAGTAAAAATAGTCTGAGGTTTCCAGACTCCCCCATCCTTGACATTAGCAACATGTAATGCCCCCCAGCATACACAAAGGATTAGAAATTGAGAGAATTGCTTCCTCAAGCTCCATCTTATTGGGCCATTTTACTGGACAATCTATTTCATAAGGTGGCCAGGAGGACACACCTAAATCAAGTCAGTCATAGAGCGATTCGCAATTAAGAGCTATATGAGTAATCGATAAAATAAGATGGAGTTCTCAGGAAGGGAGGGAGACAGCTCCAAAACTGACATTGATTTCAGAGTTCCTGATAAGCTGCCTTTCTCAGGTATTTGCAGAGAGTTACATTTTAAAGGTTTGCTCCCATTGTTATACTGCAAGTCTCAGGAATATTTTCATTAAGCTTTGAGGCCAATCATTAAGCTTTGAGGTCAGTAACCAGTGGTACCTTGGTTTGCATAAGTTTTGGGTTACAAACACGTCAAACCCGGAAGTGCGTGTCCCGTTTTGCAACCTTTTTTTATTTTTTATTACTGGTTACGTTGCCATTTTTGTTGCCAACCATCAAATCTGCTCTCCAGCTTACTTAAAGACTCTTGTAAATCCGGATGGTTCCAACTCTTACATAGCAAAATCAGATCTATTTGTATTGACTTAGAACTCTTGTGAGCAATATATCACAATATTCAAACCAGATTAAGGGACATTGAAAAACAAAACATCGAGTCAGTTTTAAATAAAATTTGCTCCCTCAAGTTCTATGGTTTAAATACAATAGGTAACAGGGTCACATACTGTATCTCACAATTAATAATTCCAGTTCTTTGTTAGCCCGATTGAACATTTCCCCCTCATCTTTTGTCAAGGGCAGATATTTAAACATCCCTAGAAATGATAGACATTGCGTATGTAACCTTTTTTTATTATTATTACAACCCATTTTTTCTGGATTACGGAAAAAATTTTTTGGGAAGGCCCCATTGGCGAAAGCGCACCTTGGGTTACAACTTGTTTTGGTTTACAAATGGACCTCCGGAACGGATTATGGTTGTAAACCAAGGTACCACTGTATTAAAAAACCTTAGGGTACTTCCAGATGGGTGTTTGTTGTGCAATGGGAGCTCCTCGTTATAAAGTTACTATAGTTAATTAGAAATGTACGCAGAAGAGAGGACGTGAGGAGGTCCCAAAACAATGTGATGAATAAGTTAAGAATAGGTAAATAAGTGTTTGTTTATTATTATTATTATTGTATTTGTATTTTTGTAGTATTGTAGTTTTGTTGTAGTGTTTTGTTTATTTTGTATTTTGTATTGTTATTTTTTGTTATACTTTGTTAAAATTTAATAAATTTCTATAAAAAAGGAAGCTCCTCGTTTTTATCTTGACACCCGTTTTGTCGGCAGCAAAATGTCAGCCTGTGATTTATCTTTTCCACAGAAAACCCAATATTTTTATAAAACAAAAACTATATATATATATATATATATATATATATATATATATATATATATATATATATATATATATATATATATATATATATATTGTTGATTTAAGCCAGGATCTATCCAGGTCTTGTGCCCCACTTCGTGCCCCGACTGGGCCAGGCGATAAGACTGGAACACCTACAGCTCAATCATAAATATCTGGACTCAAGACTGTCTGTCATGAGCACCCTCACTTCCTCAGAGGTTGAATAAAGCGCTGGCTATTTTAACTTGAAACAGTTCTTCTTTTATTTTCTACAAGCTACAATATATACATAACTATACAGCCTGTGTGGCTAGGTTTTCTTCCACACATCTTATCTACAGAACGAACCCTGTCTAACACACACAGTGAAGGTCACATTCTGTCTGGCAGAGAGAAGTTAATTAAGAGATCAAAGACTCAGTTCCCTCCCCCTTCTCTCAGACCATAAGTCACACGATTCTCACAAAGGGAGGGGGTGAAATACTAACATACTCCCCCATTTCATCCCGAGGTTTGGGAGAATCTAACATAACTGTAACTGTTTAACATATATACCAAGTTGTTCCTTGTTCACAGCCTTAGTCAACACATCAGCAGGAATTTCCTTCCCTGGTACATATGAAACCTTCACAACATTTTTCTGAATACATTCTCTGGCGCGTTGTAATTTTATCTGCAAATGCTTTGTTCTTTGCTTGCAACCTTCAGAATGTATCAGTGCTATGCAAGATTTACTGTCCTGGTATACATTAACTGGACAAGTAACTTTCAGTCTAATGTCTTGGCATAGCTGCAGTAACCACTCAATGTCCATAAGTGAGTGAGTTAATGCATTGAGCTCTGCTTCGCATGAACTCAAACTTACAGTCGCTTGCTTCTTACATGCCCAATCAAAAACACATTGGTTGTACATATAACAGATACCTGAAGTGCTTTTTCCATCAACTGCGTCACTTCCAAAACTGGCATCCGTGTAAATTTCTAAACCACCTGACTTCTGGCTAGAAAGACGCAAGCGATAGTGCATAGTACCTTTAAGGTAGTTTACAATGCCTTTGAGCGCCTTAAAGTCTTGCACTGTGGGATTGTTTGAATATCTGCTGAGCAGATTTACACTAATGGCAATATCAGGCCTGGTACATCTAGCTATGAAACTTAGCTTGCCCAATATGCTCCGAAACAATGTGACATCAGGAAACATTGTAGCAGTTGTGTCATGTTGGTACCCTGTGACCATGGGAGTGTCCACTGCATTTGACTCAGTGAGTCTCAATTTCTGGACCAAATCATTAATTTTGCATGTCTGGTGTAACAGAACATCACCTTTGTCATTCCTTTCAACTTCTAATGACAAGTAATTAGTCACATCTCCCAGATCTTTCATATCAAAATGTTTCTGCAACTTCGTGAGTGTGTCTTTGTAAATATTTACATTTTTCCAAAAGAATAAGAGATCGTCAACATAAAAGATGCAATACAACTTCTGTTGCTTGTGCTCTTTTACAAAAACACAGGAATCGGCCTTTCCTTGTTCAAAACCTAAGGAAAACAGTATTTCAGTAAGTTTGGTATACCAACAGCGAGAACTTTGTTTGAGGCCGTACAAAGACTTTTTTAACTTGCACACCATTCCTTGCTTTACTTGTACACCATCTGGTGGTTGCATATAAATGTTTTCATCTAGAACACCGTATAAAAATGCAGTATTCACATCGTGGTGTGAAATTGTCATGCCTTCCTGAGCAGCAAGTTTCATCAACAGTCTGACACTTTCAAACCTAACTGTTGGTGAATATGTCTCGTGGTAGTCTTGATCAGGAATTTGAGAAAAACCACGAGCTACTAATCTAGCTTTGTGTCTGACCACTTTACCATGTTTGTCAGTTTTGGCTTTGAAAATCCACCTGCTATCTACCAATTTCATGCCTGGTTCTTGTGGAACCAATTCCCACGTTTCATTCTGCTTGAGGGAATTCAATTCAGATTTCATAGCATTAAGCCAAGGTTCTGCGTCTTTGGCTGACATGTTTTGAACCTCTTTGTAACTGGTTGGTTCAAACACAGAATCTGAATTACTGGCAGTGACAGCAGTTTTGGCAAACTCAATAGAAAAACGCTTTGGTGGTTTTCCCTTGGTGGTTCTTTCGGACCTTCTTACAGTCTCCTGATCATCTGGATCTACTTCCTCTTTAGGAGAATGAGGATCTATTGTGAACAAAGGTTGTTCATCTGCACCAGCCTCTGGCTCATCTTTAACTGAGGCTTGGGCACTGTGAAGGTCTGTATCTGGATCAGACTCTCCACCATCACTAGAATCAGCATCATCAGACTTAACCTTTTTCTTTTCTGGTTTTGGTTTTACATTTCCATCATCAGACAGTGGGTAACATTGGAAAATACCAACTGTGTCCCATTTGGGATTGCAGTCTATGCTCCTGGTCAACCTAATTGCTTTTGTGTCTGTCATCAGAACACGATAAGAACCTTTCTCATATCCAAGAAAGATACCATGTTGACCACACTTACTCAATTTGTCATTTTTCACAGTGTGTACCCAGACTTCTGAACCAAAAATTTTCAAATGTTTTACAAATGGTTTCTTCTGAAACAGCATCTCATACGGAGTACTCTTAATACTTGAGTGAAATCTCCTGTTATAGACATAAGTGAAGCAAGACAGAGCTTCCCCCCAAAAGGGGTTAGAGAGGCCTGAATCATGCAACAGAGTTCTTATCCCTTGTTGCAACGTTTGGTTCATTCTCTCACACAGGCCATTTTGCCATGGTGACCTGGGTGTGGCGGTCAAGTGTTCAATTCCCTGTTCAGAGAGGAAACTTTCAAATTCTTCTGAACAAAACTCACCACCTCGGTCAGTAAAAAAACAGCGTACATGTTCATTGTGCACATTCTTAAGCCATGCACAGAATTGCTGAAATCTCTGAAAAGCATCTGATTTCTTTTGCAACACATAAACCCAGACATATCTGGAAAATGAATCAATCAGAACTAGAAAATACCGTGAGTTTCCTCTAGAGGGCGCTAGAGGTCCCACCAAATCAGCATGAATTACTTCATAAGGTTTTGTAACCTCCCTTCCTGATTCTGCACCTTTGGAGGCCTGTTTGATTTTGTTCTCTGCACAAGAGATACATTTCATGTGGTAAGGACACTTCTTAACCTTCATACCATCAACCAAATCTTGCATTTTTGTCAAAGCCTGAAAATGAAGATGGCCAAACAAGCGATGATAATCATGAATACAATGGTTATGCAACTTCTCATTCTTATCAATTGATATGTTGCAGTGGGCCTGTTTAGTTTTCTTAGCTGTACCAGCTGTTGCACCTGTAACAAAAGGCAATACATATAAACCATTAACACATTTGGCATAAAGAATGAGTTTGTTGTCTCTAATAATGTCACATCGGGACTTTGTGAACACCAGCTTGAGACCTTGAGAAGTAAGCTGAGAAACACTCAACAAATTGTCCTGCAAATGAGGTGCATACATAACATTCTTGACTGTTGCATTAAGATTCTGTAGAGAAATCGTTCCCTGGCCAGGAGACTTTATCTCTGACCCATCGGCCTGTTGAATTCGGCCTTCCTGCCTCTGCAAATTAATGAAAATGCTTTTATCATTAGAAACATGGCGCGTGGCCCCTGAATCTACAACAAAAACAGAGTGTGCGTCCTTATCAGTACAACGAGAGATCAAAGCCTTTTGTGCAGCTGGCCCTTGAGGTCTGCGTCGTCCTCCACCACCTTTGAAGTTGCTCTTCTTCTTTGAAGCTTTCTTGCAATTACTCCGATAATGACCTAGCTCTCCGCAGCCATAGCAACGTACTGACTTCAGTGCCTTTGCAGTAGTTTCACTTTCTCCTGCTGAAGGCTTAGAAACATTTTCAGTAGCTTTGCCCCGGCTTTCTTTAACAGTCTGTCTGCGGTCAAACTCATTTAAGAGCACGCCAGATACATGATCCGGTGTTAAAAGATCATTAGGCAATGCTGATAACTGAGAAGCAATAGCATCATATGACTCATCCAGGCTATTAATCATTAGCATGGAAAAAACAGCATCAGAAAAAGTCAAGTCTCTTTGAATGAGGTCTTGTCTAAGACGTTGTAATTGGGACAGATGGCTGGGCAAATTGCCATCTTTCTGCAACTCCAGTCTACACAATTTCTTGAAAAAAAGAATACTGCTCCCTGCTCCCTGCCTAAGATGCAAATTACGAAGTTTGTCCCAAACAGCTCTTGCCGTGTCAGCATCTTCTAAACTAACCAACAGGGTATCACAAACGCCCAGAACAATAGTCCCTCTGGCTCTTTGATCAGCTTCATGCCAGGCAGGCCATTCATCATCATCTTCCTGTGGGGGATCATCCTCAATGGTATGAAAAAGCCTTTCCCTTTGTAAAAGCGCTTTCATTCTAACTTGCCAGGTAGGGTAAGCCTCTGGCGTGAGAGGAGGAAAAGAGAGAGATATCTGGCCAAACTGTGCAGAAGACATGCTTGCGTTTTTAACTGTAGCAAACACCACTTCTTCATACAACAAAATAAGCCTTAACTCCCTTTAACTTCACTCCCCCAAACTGAGCGCAATTAACAAGAATCTGGAAAAGCGTCTCTGCTATCTGTTCTGGCAGCTAAACAGCATACCATTGTAAATCAATTCTGTAGCTTGAAAACAGCTCCGAAATGAAGCAGCCGAACTGTCTCACCAAACACAGCAGCAGCACGTCTCAGCAGCCTTCATCTGCAGAGGAACGAAAACCAGCCGCTCTGCAACACAGGAGGAACGCCAACCAGCCGCTTTGCACCATAGGAGGAACGAAGCCATCCGCCTCTGCTACCATATGTTGATTTAAGCCAGGATCTATCCAGGTCTTGTGCCCCACTTCGTGCCCCGACTGGGCCAGGCGATAAGACTGGAACACCTACAGCTCAATCATAAATATCTGGACTCAAGACTGTCTGTCATGAGCACCCTCACTTCCTCAGAGGTTGAATAAAGCGCTGGCTATTTTAACTTGAAACAGTTCTTCTTTTATTTTCTACAAGCTACAATATATACATAACTATACAGCCTGTGTGGCTAGGTTTTCTTCCACACATCTTATCTACAGAACGAACCCTGTCTAACACACACAGTGAAGGTCACATTCTGTCTGGCAGAGAGAAGTTAATTAAGAGATCAAAGACTCAGTTCCCTCCCCCTTCTCTCAGACCATAAGTCACACGATTCTCACAAAGGGAGGGGGTGAAATACTAACATATATATCAAATTACCTATTAGTAATATCTGAATGTACCATTTGCAATCGTACCTTGGAAGTCAAACGGAACCCGTTCTGGAAGTCCGTTTGACTTCCGAAACGTTCGGAAACCAAAGTACAGCTTCTGATTGGCTTCAGGAAGCCCCTGCAGCCAATCGGAAGCTGCGGAAGCCCTGTCGGATGTTCAGGTTCCAAAGACCGTTCGCAAACTGGAACACTCACGTCACGTTCGGGAGCCAAAATGTCTGAGTACCAAGGCATTCAGGATCCAAGGTACGACTGTATTAAGCTCCCAACTGGAAGCACCCTCCGTGTCAGATGGGAATAATTCTGAACTACAACAGAGACCAAATTCCTAGCCCCTTTCTTCGATTGGTTACCATTTAACGACACTAATTTGTGTGTGTGTGTGAAAATAAAATGCCCAAGATGCATAGTTTTTAGCTGGGTTGCTATATTTCAAAAAGTGAAACTGAGAGGACACAAAAGGAACAGGTGTGTTCATGATCTGACAATTGCAAAATCAAGCAATGACTTGCAGGCATGAATAAGACATTACAGACCCAATGCTATGTAGAGCGTTCAGCTCCCAGAATGTCATATCAATGGCATTCCTGTCATAGTCAGCCCAAATGTCCATCTAGAAGTTCTCAAGGGATGTGCATATCCGTATGAACTGGCCCATTGTTAGAACACAAGGGGAAAGAGAACAAGACCATGGAATTTATGAGCATTCGTTTATCCTCAAGAAACCCGTTTGATGTAATACCTTAGTAAGCATTCCTATCATGTACCAGGAAATCGCTATTTCTCAGCCTCCCACTACTGAGGAATTATTATGCTAGCTTATCTACAGATTCTGCACGTAAGATTTATTTTTAAGTTAACCAGTCTTGTTGCTTCTGCGGTAGTTTTCCTTGGTAGCATTCCATGCAGAGGTCAGAATTCAGAAACTGGAAGTACTCAAAGTGTTGAACAAGGGCAACACATTTAATACACAGAATTTAAAAATAGATTTCAAGGCACCCTTTCATGGAACTCTTGTGAAAAAGACTTGCATAAATAGCGTCCTGATTCCACTTTGTTGTAACAGGAGATGGAAGCCTCGAGAGGAGGGACTTCTCTGGGGATAAACAGATGTCTGCCGTTCCTTTGTTAAAGTTGTTCCGACATGGAATTGCTATGATTATGGTGCTGGAGGAGACTCTTGAGAGTCCCATGGACTGCAAGAAGATCAAACCTATCCATTCTCAAAGAAATCAGCCCTGAGTGCTCACTAGAAGGACAGATCCTGAAGTTGAGACTCCAGTACTTTGGCCACCTCATGAGAAGAGAAGACTCCCTAGAAAAGACCCTGATGTTGGGAAAGATGGAGGGCACAAGGAGAAGGGGACGACAGAGGATGAGATGGTTGGACAGTGTTCTCGAAGCTACTAACATGAATTTGGCCAAACTGCGAGAGGCAGTGAAGGATAGGCGTGCCTGGCGTGCTCTGGTCCATGGGGTCACGAAGAGTCAGACACGACTGAACGACTGAACAACAACAACAATGATTAGCACATTTGTCGGTGTCTCTGTTATACTTGGCAAAATGTTGAGTGTCTTACTGCATATATTTCATTAGATGTATTGGCCAATACACCGCCACAACCAAAACTGAACCGGAAGGGCATTTGGTTTTGGTTGTGGACTACTCCGGCACATGCACAGGAACCTAAATCTATGCCAGCAATGGTCTGAGCGGAATACATTTCGATACTCCTCCAGGCAGAATGGACACGGCAGTACAGAGTTTGAAGATGCGCCCACTGCCATCCTCAGATACAGCATGTTTATGCCATGTTTGGGTGAAAAGCTGTCAGCTGCAAAGTCATCTGTCACTGAAACTATATACTCTGCAAATGGAAAAGAAGAAGAAGAAGAAGCCATCATCAATATACACTTGATTTAATTTCTGCTGATCCTGCTTTTCCCCAGAGCAGAAAATGAAATTTATACAAACATCAGCCAGTTGGTCAGGTCAAATTAATGTGTCTCCTACTGACTTAGGTTTCCGTGATAGCCTCCCCACACCTGTAAATTCCAACAGTAGCAAATGCTATACATTCAGGATGCTATACTTAGACGGGGCTGGATTGTTGAGTGTTGCAACCCTAAACACAGGGGTCAGCAAACTTTTTCAGCGGGGGGCCGGTCCACTGTCCCTCAGACCTCGTAAGGGGCCGGACTATATTTTGAAAGGGGGGAAAAATGAACGAATTCCTATGCCCCACAAATAACCCAGAGATGCATTTTAAATAAAAGCACGCATTCTACTCATGTAAAAACACGCTGATTCCCAAACCGTCCACGGGTTGGATTGAGAAGGTGATTGGGCCAGATCCAGCCCCCAAGCCTCAGTTTGCCTACCCATGCCTAAAAATATTCTCTTGGCAGTCAGTCCCATTGAAAGTGAGGATTTAGGACTGAGATGCAAGTTCTTTAACATGAAGGCTTAATCCTAAACATATGCACGTGGGAGCGTAAATCCTCTTCAAATTGGTGGGATTTACTTCAGAGTAGATGTGTGTAGGATGGAACCCAAAGTGCCCCATAGAGTAAGGTCTACTCATTCCAGAGAGCCAGTGTGGTGTAGTGGTTAAGAGCGGTAGACTCGTAATCTGGGGAACCGGGTTTGCGTCTCCGCTCCTCCACATGCAGCTGCTGGGTGACCTTGGGCTGCCTCTGATGTTATTGCTGCTGAGTTGGATGAGGACAAAAAACCCGATGCTTAAGTACTATACTCCTAAATACTATGAAAAAATGAAATGCACCTTCCATTCCACATTAAGAATGTCGAAAAGCAACTAGGGAATTGCTAAAATTGCTAAAATGCAAGTTTATTTTAAAAATGAAAAATGAATAAATGGACTCATCTAGCCGGATCAGTGTCTCACCAACAAACTAATGTGGCAAAGAATGAATTGTGCCTAACATCAAATGCATTTCAATCCAGTGGATCTTTCTTAGTGATCAGACATTTTTTAACATACCACTTTTCACAGACATTGCAGCCATCTAAGTTATTGTATCTGGATGGTGCAGTGAGCTAACGACTCATAACCATGGAATTTATATCCACAAATGGTAATAATAATCGTGTGAGAGATAGTATGGATTGATAGTAATAGTATTGTTGTTGTTGTTTAGTCGTTTAGTCGTGTCCGACTCTTCGTGACCCATTGGACCAGAGCACGCCAGGCATTCCTGTCTTCCACTGCCTCCCGCAGTTTGGTCAGACTCATGTTGGTAGCTTCAAGAACACTGTCCAACCATCTCGTCCTCTGTCGTCCCCTTCTCCTTGTGCCCTCCATCTTTCCCAACATCAGCGTCTTTTCCAGGGAGTCTTCTCTTCTCATGAGGTGGCCAAAGTACTGGAGCCTCAACTTCAGGATCTGTCCTTCCAGTGAGCACTCAGGACTGATTTCCTTAAGAATGGATAGTTTTGATCTTCTTGCACTCCATGGGACTCTCAGTATCCCTGCCAAGAAAACTCCATGGACAAAGACAACAGGCATTGATAGTATAAAAGCTAGCATTTTTCTAATAGGTGCACACAATGACATGGACTTTGGGGGCATCTGCCAAATCAGTGGTACAGGTGGGTACCGATCCAGTGACTTGAACCTGCAATCTCTCCAGTCCACTCTACCCAGTGCAGCCCCCTGCCCCCAGTACCGCACAAAACTGCTCCTAGAGGTTGAGGGAATCTCTGGGACAATATGCAATGTGGCACGGGGAGCTGCAGCAAGGAGGGTGTGGGGTGCTGAAAACTGGGCATCTTGCCTTGTGTCGTGAATGAGACAGCTCCCAGTGAAGGTTTGCAGCCAACTGAAGAAAGCAGCCAGGAACAGTGAGAGTTAAATGTCGTGCAGGATGAACATTGGCTCGTGCCAACTCCCCTGCCCCTTGGAATGCCAGTTGATAAGGGAATGACTGAGAGTGGGTGGGAACCCAGCCAAAGCTCTCGGGAAGTTCCAATAGGCGGGAACAGAGAAGGAAGGAGTCTGTCAGAACGAGAAGAGATTGGAGCAGATCCAATCCCTCCTAAGAGTCGGCTAAGTGGAGGGCTTTTAGACAGGAAGCAAAACAAAAGACATAAGATACGCAAGTTCAATATCTTCTGCAAAACCCGGAAGAGGTCTTCAGAAGGGTCATCTTGAGTAATGATGCTGGCGGCTTTGTCAGAGCAGTCTGGAGCTATCTGTTTGTTTTTGCAATAAATCCTCCTTTTTAATTAGCTACACTTACTGTGTTATCAAGCTGGGAACCTGGACTCCTGACACCTTGCATGAGAGGAAGCACTTCACGGAAATACAAAGCCACCCCAATAAATATGAAGACCATTTGCTATGCACCTCTGCTTGTTGCTCAGCTCGCAGTGATGAACGCTGTTACGAATGCAAGAGGCTCTCTGCCAGTTGACTGGTGAGCAGAGCCTCTGGGACTGGGGGGCAATCAGAGCGATGGAGGCTCTTTCCTTTCGGGAGGGAAGGTGCTAGGGAGCCATGGTGCTCTGGTTGTTTGCTGTTTCTCCTGTACCAGCTCCAGGCATGTGCAGCAGAAGCGCCCACACCAGACTCCTGACCTGGCAATGGGCCAACTTAGTATCCAGCAGACCCTCAATTGACCCAGCTGTGCTCCTAGAATTCCTTGTTTCAGGTTTTATGCTAAAGACACAAGATAATATCACCAAGGCAACTATCTGTAAACAAACAATAAACATCCATAAAAATGGCAAAAGTAGTTTCTTTCCCAAATAGGTTTTATTTTAAATAATATACCAGACGTTCAGTGCTCAGACTTCGTTCCGGTAATCTGACATTTCGGCACTAAAGAGCTTAGTCATCGAGCTTTGTAGTAAATAATACTACAAAGGAGCTTTAACAAGCTGAAAGACACTGTCCTCTTTCTATGCTCCGCCCTATGGAAACTTTATCACTTCGTTTGCAATTGTTCAAGATCTATTACAAGTGTACTCTTTTTTTTTTTTTTTTTTACTTCGTTTGCCATTGTTTAAGATAAAGCCTATTTGGGGGAGAAACTACTTTTGCCATTTTTAAGGGTGTTTATTGTTTGTTTACAGATAGTTGCCTTGGTGATATTACCTTGTGTCAATCGCAATAGTCATTGTATCTCGTTGTTTCATTGTCAGGTTCCATGCTGGTCGGAAGACTTTTTTGCAGTAGCCCTGTACCACATACTTGGAAAGCATCCTTGGAGAGAGGCCCACTCTTACTCCTTATCCCCACAAAGCGGAGGCAGATTTTGGGGAGCACAACCAGTTCGGTTGCACTGAGCACAGAGCCTCGGGGGCACCACAACTCTTTGCAAAGGGTGCCACTGAAATTTGAGCCCCCGAGATCTGTCATGGTCCATAGCCCTCAACATGGGATGCGGGGTTAGGAGAGCACCAGTCTGGAGTCACTTATTTGCATACATTTGTAGCACATGAGCCCATTTAAAAACAGGGACCCCATTTAGGGAGAGTGAAGGAGCAGTTGTTGGTTTCATGTATGTTGATGTAATTATTATTACCGTATTTTCGCTCCATAAGACACACTTTTTTCCTCCTAAAAAGTAAGGGGAAATATCTGTGCGTCTTATGGAGCAAATGGTGGTCCCTGGAGCTGAATTGCCCACGGGTCAAAAGAGGATCATGCTTTTATTTTACAAAGAGAAAAGGGAGTGTTGAAAGGACCCCGCTCAGCAGCTGATCAGCAAGAGATCAGGAGAGAGATAAGAGTCCCGGCTCCCTTTCAGCCCCGCCCTCCATTGTTGAATGTGCTGCAGAGGGAGGTTGTTTGTTTCCCCAGCGACATGTGACTGGCTGATTAGATTATCTGTCTGGAAACTGTAGAAAAGCCTCCCTTTCCTTTAGAAGCTGCAGAAATGTGAGTTGAACCCCATAAAAATGGGCCTTTTTCTCTTTGCTTTTCCCCATTTGCAAAAAAAAAAAGCAAAACTTTTAGCTGATCCTCAAAAAACCAGGGCTTTTAGAAGAGGAAAACCAGAAAAATATTTTTTTTCTTGTTTCCTCCTCTAAAAACGAGGTGCGCCCTATTGTCCGGTGCGCCCTATGGAGCGAAAAATGCGGTATCCTCCAGGAGCACCTTTATCTGTGCCTGGCTCTAAATATTGAGGGAAATTCTGTTTTGAATGAGTAAATGAACCTTTGAGGGTAGGCTACTTTAAAAAGGTAGAAGTGGAGGGGATAATTAATTGAGCAGGATAGACAACATGCTATGGTAATTAGACGAGAGGTAGAAAGAAAGAAAAACCACTACAAGCTTAGAAAAACACCCCACACGTTTTGCTGTAATTCTTAATAAAGGAAAGAGCTGGTACAAATCATTTCCCCCTAAATCTGAAATGGTGCCAATATTTGTAACAGCAACTCAGTGCAAAGAAACCGGTCAACTGGCCAGAGAAAAATGTGCCTGCTGCAAAATAATGACATGTGGACTGAAACACAAAAGGAAAAGACTACGAATTGATCCTTTAAAAGCACACTTGGGCTGTTTTTCTATTTTTTTTTCCGGGGAGGCAGAACCTGGGAGAGGCAAACAAAAGCACTTGTCTCCTCTCACAATTGCACCACAAGGTATCCTGCAACCAAATCAGTCCTTATTCCCTGGAACTAGACAGATACGGATAGCATTCTTTAAAATAACCGCAGGAGGACGAGCCACTGATCTTAATTCAAGAGAGCAATTCTTTAGCCATTAGGTTATTTGTGGATGTTGTTGCGTTGATGTTACTCGCATAAGAAACGCATCCTAAATTTACACACTTTTGCCCGATTGACTGCTGTCTTTCAAGGTTATAGTTGCAAATTTCTAAGGGGAGAAAATGCTGAATCAATACCCACATTGATTTATGCAGAGTATATATCAATATTACCCTCTTCTGATTTTTTTTTGTCTCTCACAAAGCTCATCACAGGCTAGTCAGCAATATGGGAATGTAAGAAAGCAATTCCTTCAAGGTGATTTCATCGTCTACTAGGTACCCAGTAAACCTCAGCAGGGTCGTGTGACAGGTAGGTAGCCGTGTTGGTCTGCCATAGTCATAATAATAATAATAATAATAATAATAATAATAATAATAATAATAATAATAATAATAATTTATTTGTACCCCGCCCATCTGGCTGGGTCTCCCCAGCCACTCTGGGCAGCTTACACCAAACATTAAAATACATTTAAAATATCACAGTTTAAAAACTTCCCTAAACAGGGCTGCCTTCAGGTATTTTCTGAATGTCAGGTAGTTGTTTATTCCCTTGACTTCTGATGGGAGGGCGTTCCACAGGGCGGGCACCACTACCGAGAAGGCCCTCTGCCTGGTTCCCTGTAGCTTTGCTTCTCGCAGTGAGGGAACCGACAGAAGGCCCTCGGCGCTGGATCTCAGTGTCCGGGCTGAATGATGGGGGTGGAGACGCTCCTTCAGGTATACAGGACCAAGGCCGTTTAGGGCTTTAAAGGTCAGCACCAACACTTTGAATTGTGCTCGGAAACGTACTGGGAGCCAATGTAGATCTCTCAGGACCGGTGTTATGTGGTCCCGGCGGCCACTCCCAGTCACCAGTCTAGCTGCCGCATTCTGGATTAATTGCAGTTTCCGGGTCACCTTCAAAGGTAGCCCCACATAGAGCGCAGTGCAGTAGTCCAAGCGGGAGATAACCAGAGCATGCACCACTCTGGCAAGACAGTCTGCGGGCAGGTAGGGTCTCAGCCTGCGTACCAGATGGAGGTGATAGACAGCCGCCCTGGACACAGAATTAACCTGTGCCTCCATGGACAGCTGTGAGTCCAAAATGACTCCCAGGCTGCGCACCTGGTCCTTCAGGGGCACAGTTACCCCATTCAACAAAATAAAAAAAATAAAAAACAAAATAAAAAAATAAAAATATCCTTCCAGTAGCACCTTAGAGACCAACTAAGTTTGTTCTTGGTATGAGCTTTCGTGTGCATGCACACTTCTTCAGATACGCAAGGGTCTTGTGAATCAGTCAAAGTGTATTTGAGGGCAATGATTCCAAATCTTACTTAGATATACTATATCCCCTCATGCTGACAGTTAGTTTCCTGGCAACTAATGCATAAGGTTCCAACTACCTGGGATAGAGACAAACATTTTTTTTACCCCAACCTGCGAATGGAGGTGTTTGACGAGATGAAAATGTGCACACATTTTCTTCATACATCAAGTTGTTGTTATATTTATGCCTTGCGTTTTAGCCAATACCATTACTCAAAGGGGTTTATTATTATAATCCACGACAGGTACCATTTATATAAGGTTTTGTTCAGGTAATATACTCATGAAGTAGGGATGGGGAAGATATCCAGCTCAGTTCATATTTAAAGGTGGCCCTGCATAATTAGCACTTTCTGAAGCAATATGCAAACCGTAGCCCTGCCACCCTTCAAAATTTACACTTCTCTGAATTTTGCAGTGCAGTCCTTCAAACAAGTTGTGTGTACCGAGTTGCATGTCCTAGGGTACGGTGCATAAAAAATGCAAATATTGCTGAAAATAACATGCAGAAAATGCATTGTATTAGGGAAATTCGCTTTGCAAAAATATGTAGCTTAGGCAAAGATGAATACAATCGTGCATATTGTGGGAAATTTGCACTAAAATGCTGGTGAATTTTCAGGAGGACTTCCCCCCCCCAAGAAACTGATGTGGGATGTGGAGAATTAGACTTCTTAAAAGAGGGGGGGTGAGAAAAGGAGAGAAAGTGAAACTGCCCCCACTCTGAAGTCAAAGCTGGAAGAAGAATCCTGATTCTGTTTAAGTTGATTTATTATTTTTAGCACACTTGGATGTAACTGTGGACATCCAAAGCAGCTTACAAGCTTATAACTTAAGAAAGCATAAATAACAAACAATCATTATTTAAAATTATCAGTTTGGGGTGGCAGCAGATAAAAACCACATCAAAAATTAAAATTGATTATTTTAAAAAGCAAGTTGAGAAGCCAAGCAGGAAAATTAGAGATACTCAAGAACTAAAGGTTTGCTGATGCAAGACACTTAACATCTAAACACTAAAAGACAAGCTGAAGAGTTCTTCAAGGGGAGGGAATTGTACAATCTCAGTGTCACCACCGAAAAGGCCACGTCAAGGAGAGCCACTCATTCAACCTCACAGAGCCTCAGGTGCCAATCTTCACCAAGAACTTGCTGGATCAGACCAGAGGCCTATCTAACTCACCCTCCTTTGCCTCACAGACTCCTCTGGAAACCCCACAAGCAGGACAGAGAGATGGGCTGTAGCTCAGAGGCAGAGCTTCTGCTTTGCAGATTGTTGCTGGTTCAATCCCCAGCGTCTCCAAGCAGGACGTCTGAAACCCCAGAGAAGCTGCTCTCAGTCGGTGTAGACAATACTGAGCTGATTCAGTCTAGAGCAGCTCCTTCTGTAAGGCCAGGGCCAAGAAACCCACTCTCCCTGCTGCGTCCTGCTCCCATCCCAATCACATAATAATGGCCAGTCATTGTGGGGGCCCTGCCTCTTTATCACCTCAGGCAACAGCAAGGTGAGAAGCCCACCACGGATTAGCTATCACCTCCCATATTATGGATGCTTCATTTAAACCGGAACATGTTGTCCACATAGCCTCTGAGGAGCCTCTAGGCTGTAGAAAAATACCTCAGGTGTGCCCTCCTCATTGTTAAGGGGTCAAAACTCACAGCTGGAAATGTCTGTGTATATAAAAGCCAGACTATCCTGATGCAGGCATGCAGCGAATGGCCTGGTCCTACCGAGACACGCTTAGGTAAGTCCCAGTGAGTTTGCAAAGGACTTCACCAAGCTTACTTTTTACCCTGCTCTTTCCAAGTGCTGTTCCATGTCCAATTCCCGCTCCCCCCCCCCCGACGCAGAGCTTTCCCTCGTGCTTTCCAGGCACGGTCTGCACTTTAAAGCTCCCTCTCTCCGAGCACCCTACTTTTGGCCCTTTCCCTGCGAAAACCCGCTCTTTAAGGCTGAAGCGCAACAAATGGCAATTGGGTTTTTCCCCCACGGATTGCTGTTTGTTCTGATTCAGCTTTGAAGAGCGGGTTTTTGCAGGGAAATGGCAAAAGGAAGGGTGCTCGGAGACAGGGAGCTTTAAAGGGCAGACCATGCCTGGAAAAGCATGGAGGAAACATAAGCATGGATAAGCCCTAAGACTTGTTTCTGAGTATGACTAGAATGATGACACTGCTGCCAACTCTATAGGGCCAATGTGCCCTCCGCCCAGGGCCGGATTTAGGTTTGATGAGGCCCTAAAATACTGAAGGTAATGGGGCCCTTTTATGTCCAGCTGTCCTTTGTCAACAACAAATCGTCGCTGTTTTTTTGTGTTGAATATGTGCTATATGGTAATTTATGGACCTAATAGATATCTAAAGCCATCTGCACATAACAAAATATGTTATTTTTATCAAAGTAATTGATATAGAAATGAGCAAACCAGTGATATTTTAGGGAGCAGGCTAGCAGGCGGGGTCCATGACTTACATCATAGGAGCCTACACAACACAAAACACTGTTGCTGGATGTAGGTTTTATTTTATTTGTTTTTTAATCTTATATTTTGGAAATGTACACCCAGGGTTTTTCCCTTTATTTTTTTTTGGGGGGGGGCCCCAAGAGAGTGGGGCCCTAAGCTATAGCTTGTTTAGCTTATACATAAATCCAACACTGCCTCCACCCCCCTCAATATTTGTTGGCAGGGGGTGAACCCCCCCATATGTTGAGGGGGCAGAGGAGGTCTCCCCTTGAGATATGCACACGACATGGCATGTAGTCTAGCAACATCTGGAGGGCCACAGTCTCCCCCCAGCCCTACTTTGGTCAGCCCTCCTGGACCCTTCATCCTTTTCCTTACCAAAATCTGGAATGGCCAGTGTGGTGTAGTGGTTAAGAGCGGTAGACTGGTAATCTGGTGAACTGGGTTTGCATCCCCGCTCCTCCACATGCAGCTGCTGGGTGACCTTGGGCTAGTCACACTTCTCTGAAGTCCTTCAGCCTCACTCACCTCACAGAGTGTTTGTTGTGGGACAGGAAGGGAAAGGAGATTGTTAGCTGCTTTGAGACTCCTTTGGGATATCAAATAAAGCGGGATATCAAATCCAAATTCTTCTTCTTCTTCTTCTTCTTCTTTTGCAGAAATCAGATAACACTCTTATACCGGCATCATGGGTGCTGCTTATATTGCTATCGTCGATTTGTAAAGCTGAGGAGGGTGAAAAGTCGAAAATATTGCAATAGCAAGGGACAGCCCTGGATCTGTTGATGGAGCTCCTAGCGTGTTTTTTGAACTAGCTGTTGGAAAGAACTTCTAATAATTAAATTGCTGAAGAGCTCATTTGCCTTGCAGCATTCTTGCTCTGAATTCTGGACAGCTTATTGCCATTTAAGGAGTAGGTTTAAAATTGCAAGGCAATTTTCCGTGTTTGTGTGTGTGTGTGTGTTGAGGTTTGGCAGCACAATGAGGGCTCAGAAGGCGTCAAGGGAGATGAGGCCAGGGTTTCGTGTATTCATGAACGAAAGGGAATGTTCTCAATGCTGTTTACAAAGGCATTTATTTGTGGGTTTGCATTGTTTCTTCCCGAAAGGATAGCCGCAGTGCAGGCCAAACCTATGCATGTCCTCTCTAGGGTAAGTCCTGCTACGGTCAATAGAGCTTTCCCCATTGAAATGTCCGCAATATTCAAGCCAAGCAGATGAATCTATTGCGTTTTTTGCTGAGTTGCATGGGGCTTCCTCCCAAGCAAGTTTAACTAGGAATGTAGTTTTAGAGTTTGCTCACATTAACACTTAACTCTGCACCTAGTGCATTCCAACAGCTAGTTTTTTACAGCTGCACTCACACACATTCAGAGTTGAGCCTGTCGTTTCTTGACAAATACTGCTGTTTGACATCTTAATGGTAAAGGGACCCCTGACCATTAGGTTCTTGCACTTTGACGTGCTTTCGAACTGCTAGGTGGGCAGGAGCTGGGACCGAGCAACGGGAGTTCACCCCGTCGCCTTAGGCTCTGTGGTTTAACCCACAGCGCCACCCGTGTCCTCGTTTGACATCTTACACCCCCCCCCAAAAAAAACCCCAACCCTGTTTCAATCCATCTAGAAAACCAGTCATTTAGTCATGTGGAGTAAGTGGCAATTTGTGCCTCAGAGACAGACCTTACTCACGAGCAAGTGACAGCTCCATGGATGGTTTGGAGTGCAGGGGTGGCGTTGCAGGGGCAGGGAAACCGAAAAGGCCATGGATGATGGGTGAAGACATCTCTCAGTCTCCAATGTGATAACACCTTGCAAAAGGAGGCTTGAAATGCAGGGGGGAGGGGAGGCAGAGGGAAGACCTTGCCGCATCTTGTTGTTGTTGTTGTTGTTGTTCAGTCGTTCAGTCGTGTCCGACTCTTCGTGACCCCATGGACCAGAGCACGCCAGGCACCTCTATCCTCCACTGCCTCTCGCAGTTTGGCCAAACTCATGCCATTCACTTCCGCAGTTTGGCCAAACTCATGCCGCATCTTAGGGCGCTAATATGAGCATAACCTTAGGTTACTGCTGCGAGAAAGCAACCATCAAGTTTCTTGTGGCGCTTTAAAGGCTAAGGATCGGCTCTCAGATGCCTGGGAGCACAACTGTTACTCATTCCATCATCACCATCAATCTGGCCAATTCGGTTGCCAATAAATATTGCTGCAAACATTTCTGAACTCATGGTCTTTCCAATGCGTGGCTCTTGTCCAGGTTTGTTAATTGTCCCACTTTAAATGTCGTTAGGACTCTACGCCCTTTAAAAACGTGTGAGTGTTTTTTGGAGGGGTGGGGGTTATTGGGTTGTTGTTTTTAATTTTGATTGCATATTTTGTGGTTTTATATTTTGATGTTAATCTGTGAACTGCCCTGAGACCTCCAGGTATGGGGCAGTAAATAAATCCAATAAAAAACAACAAACAAACAAACAAACAAACAAACATTATTATTATCACCTTATATCACACCTTATATCACAGACTGGAACTCAAGGTGGATTATGCAAATTAAAACAGGGCCGATAAAATACAACTAGCAGTCGGGGTGTGTGTGATGGGGAATTCTGGCAGTGGCGGAGTAAGGCTCTGCGGTACCCGGGGCGGCAAAGGAAATGCCCCCGGGGCGGGGCATCGTGACGTCACATTGCGACATCATGATGCCACGCCCCCTGGGCGTTTCCGGGAGTGCCGCCGCCGCTTCTGCAGCCCCCTTTTAAGCCGAAGAGCCCCCTTTTAAGCTCCGCGGCTCAAAAGGAGGCTGTGGAAGCGGCGGTCCGATGACAGAGTGTGCCTGCGTGAAATGGGAGGGGCTGCCGCTTGTCACCCCCACACGCCGCCATTCGCTCCGTCACCCCGGGAGCAACAGCACACGGCCGAGCGAGCATCCCGTCCGTGCAGCGCTGCTGCTCCCAGCGTTGCGTGGGGAGTGGCGGGAGGGGCCGCCACTTGTCACCCCTGTCACCCAGGGCGTACCGCCCCCACTGCACCCCCCTAGCGACGCCCCAGATTCTGGTCCAGCCTTTGGAGGCTGCATTGTTGGCGTACTGTGTTTCTTTGCACTCTTTTAGCTATGGCATGGTAAATGTGCGGCAGTGAGCAATGCCATGCAGTAAGGGAGAGTTAGAAAGCAGAGCGTTTCAAACGGAGAAGCAAGTTCTCAAACGTTCTAGAATGTCTGGAATGCTGGTGGAGGCGAGTGGGAGCTGGATCAGAAGAGTCCGAGGTCAGCCAAAACTGAAACGGGCTGCACAAGGCAAAACGTGGAAAGTTCATCGCGGAGACCTCTCGTCCTAAAAACGCCTGTTGTTTCCTTTCCTGTGTATGTCCAGGGGAGCCAAAAGGCTACACCAGGGAATTAGAGCACAGTTCCTGTTACCAGTAACTTATTCAGCATGTCTAGTTTTCCAGAATGTTTTACGGTCTTTATGTTAAAACAAAATAAAATAAAAAAAATTCCTTCCAGTAGCACCTTAGAGACCAACTAAGTTTGTTCTTGGTATGAGCTTTCGTGTGCATGCACACTTCTTCAGATACACTGAAACGGAAGTCACCAGACCCTTATATATAGTGAGAGAGTGGGGAGGGGTATTACTCAGAAGGGTGGTGGGAATGGGTGATCAGCTGATAGGTGTGGGAAACCTGTTGACGACTGTTAACGACTGCAATTGGTCTTGCAGGAAAAGGCAAGGGGTGAGATGGCTAAAGATAGCTTTGTCATGTATAATGAGATAAGAATCCAATGTCTTTGTTCAGACCAGGTTTCTACATGGTTTTAAGTTTGGTAATTAGTTGCAATTCAGCCACTTCTCTTTCCAGTCTATTTCTGAAATTCCTTTGTATTAAGACAGCTACTTTGAGATCTTGTATAGAATGTCCTGGGAGATTGAAGTGTTCTCCTACTGGTTTCTCTGCCTTGTGATTCCTGATATCAGATTTATGTCCATTTATCCTTTGGCGTAGGGTTTGGCCTGTTTGTCCAATATAGAGAGCTGAAGGGCACTGTTGGCATTTGATTGCATACACAATGTTGGAAGATGAGCAATTAAATAGTCCTGAGATGGTATGTTTGATGTTGTTGGGGCCAGTAATGGTGTTGTCTGGGTTTATGTGGCAGCAAAGTTGGCATCTGGGTTTATTGCAGGCTCCGGTACCAGTGTCCATGTTGAGTCCTGTTGTTGTATTATTGTGGGTGAGGAGTTGTTTAAGATTGGGTGGCTCTCTGTAGGCGATGAATGTTGTTTGTCTTTATGTTGTTTGGTCTTCATCCTCATCACACACAGTTCATTGTTGTGGAGCAAAAAGAGGACCACTTTGAACCCCAGAGCTCCAGACATCTCAGCTTTGAATCAGCCTCCACAACCTCAAGAGCTGCCGGCCACTGGCTGAGAAGCAGAACAATTCTGAAGGCATCTTGAGCTGCCGTGATTGCGTGAAGATTTTTTTTTTCTGGAAAAAGCCAAACATTCTGGGTTGTTTGCAGATGAGAGTTCAGTTTGGAATCAGCACTGCTCGTGCATGCAAGGCTTTGTTTTGTTTTTGCAGCTTCCACGCAACTACACACCAGCCTGTACTTTCCAAAAATTTAAATCAGATTTCCCCTTACCTCAAACAATTTAATAAGTCACAACAACCTGCTATAAATCTGCAGTTAATTCTGGCATGGAAACTCATAAATACATTGTGGGCCGATAGGCAGTTGTTCCCTCGTGTGGTGATGTTTGGGTGAGCAGTTGCTATCACCACCTCTCACTTCCTCCTCCAGTTTCAACCAAGCCATTTTTTTCCCCTGGGGGCCCATTATACTAAATGGAAGACACCTGTTTTTCACCAATGAACCACAGAGCCTAGGGCAGTGATGGCGAACCTTTTTGAGCCCGAGTGCCCAAACTGCAGCGGAAAACCAACTTTTTTATTTCAAAGTGCCAACACTGCAATTAAACCTGAATATCGAGGTTTTTAGTTAGAAAAAACACCTACAGTTGTCCAAACATTTGCAGTCTTAAAAGTAAAAGTAAAACACAATAACAAAGTTTTCAATGTTACAGTTTTTTATTGAAAAAAAACCCATAAACTCTACATGTGCATGTATTTTAGACAAAGGGATACTCAACTTGTAATAATGATTATATGCCAGACTGACATTGTATGGAACAAGCCTTGTTGTTGTTCAGTCGTTCAGTTGTGTCCGACTCTTCGTGACCCCATGGACCAGAGCATGCCAGGCACGCCTATCCTTCACTGCCTCTCGTAGTTTGGCCAAACTCATGTTAGTAGCTTCGAGAACACTGTCCAACCATCTCATCCTCTGTCGTCCCCTTCTCCTTGTGCCCTCCATCTTTCCCAACATCAGGGTCTTTTCTAGGGAGTCTTCTCTTCTCATGAGGTGGCCAAAGTACTGTAGCCTCAACATCAGGATCTGTCCTTCTAGTGACCACTCAGGGCTGATTTCTTTAAGAATGGATAGGTTTGATCTTCTTGCAGTCCATGGGACTCTCAAGAGTCTCCTCCAGCACCATAATTCAAAAGCATCAATTCTTTGGCGATCAGCCTTCTTTATGGTCCAGCTCCCCCTTCCATACATCACTACTGGGAAAACTATAGCTTTAAGTATACGGACCTTTGTCGGCAAGGTGATGTCTCTGCTTTTTAAGATGCTGTCTAGGTTTGTCATTGCTTTTCTCCCAAGAAGCAGGCGTCTTCTAATTTCGTGACTGCTGTCACCATCTGCAGTGATCATGGAGCCCAAGAAAGTAAAATCTCTCATTGCCTCCATTTCTTCCCCTTCTATTTGCCAGGAGGTGATATTTAGATAGTTTGTTACTATTTCAACTTTGATTCAGACTGAAACAATATGCATATGATCAGGATGTCAAGTACTGATAGAGCCCAGTTCTGAACACTGCATCTGAAATTGTGTCCAAATGGTATTTGTGGATCTTCGTGAACAGATGGAGACACAGGCAGAAGTAGAACATTGACAGAATTTTTATATCGAATAAATAAATGGATCACTATAACAGAATATGTGCTAAAATTAAGCTTCTGGTCAGGCAGATATATGTGTTAGCATAGTGGAAATAACTCATCTTATGCACAGTCTCTGAATAGCAGTAACAGATAGAGATTATAGTGCTGCTCCAAAAGGTTTTCTTTTTCTTTTTCCTTACAAGCATTTCTAGGGGCAAGCAAGATGTGATGTTAAATGTGTCTTTGCATCCAGTGTGCTGGCTTGCTGTTATTGTTTTAAATGCAAATAGCATCAATTGGGGCAGTTGATAATAATCAGGGCCACAGCAGATGGAGAGTTCAACCCTTTCCACACCTGTTGTGGTCCTTATGAAAACCACCCCTTTGAAATTGCTATTTGCATTGGTAGGAAATGCAAATGTTAACACGGGAGGCTCTCTCCAAAGCAAATTAGCAATTGACCTCAGAAGAGCAACAGTCCTTAGGGCTGCAGCATGGGAGGAAATGGTTAAATTGCCTCTCCATGCCTGCTGTGTCCTTCATAAATATCCCTTTTGCCCCCAGCAAGAAGAGATGTTTTTACAATGCAAACCCACATCCCATCAGGAGAATATGCAATGCGGAGGGGAGAAAAGAAAAGAAAAGTGGAGTGGAGAAGGCTGAAGTAAATATATCTGGGGCTGGGGTGGAAGAAATGGAAAGGACGCAAAGAGGAGTAGGAAAGGAGGAAGGGAAAGGGACAGAAAGCGAACGAGAATCAGGAGGAGGCTGAAGGAGACCAGCAGCGCAAAAGGAAGGGAATATGAGGAGCGAGGGGAGAGAAAAAGGGCGAGAAGGGGCGAAGGTGCCCGAGGGAGGGGCAACAGAGAGAGAGAGAGAGAGAGAGAGAGAGAGAGAGAGAGAGAGAGAGAGAGAGAGAGAGAGACGGCCGGGTGCGGATGGAGGGAGGGAGGCAGGGAGGTGCGAGAGGGAAGAGCGAAGCCGCGCGGCTCCCCCCCCCCCGCTCGCAGCGCTCAAAAGGAGGGCTTCCCCTCACCCGCCGCCCCTGGCCCAGCCCCCGCTGCTGTTACCTCGTCGTCGTCGTCGCCTCGTGTCGAATCCTCCGCAGCAGCAGCAGCCAAACACCACTGGGACAGGCGCCAAGGAGGGAAATTGCTGCTGTCTGCTGCTGCGCCTGCGCTGGCAGGACGCATGAGCAGAGCAGCGCGGCGGCGCCATTTCCCCGCCCCTGGCGTGCCAGCAGAAAGAGCTCTGCGTGCCAGCTGTGGCACGCGTGCCACGGGTTCGCCATCACTGGCCTAGGGCTTGCTGATCAGAAGGTCGGTGGTTCGAATCCCTGCGACGGGGTGAGCTCCGGTTGCTCGGTCCCAGCTCCTGCCAACCTAGCAGTTTGAAAGCACCTCAAAGGGCAAGTAGATAAATAGGTACCGCTCCGGCCGGAAGGTAAACAGAGTTTCCGCGTGCTGCTCTGATTCGCCAGAAGCGGCTTAGTCATGCTGGCCACATGACCTGGAAGCTGTACGTTGGCTCCCTCGGCCAGTAAAGCGAGATGAGCGCCGCAACCCCAGAGTCGAACACGACTGGACCTAATGGTCAAGGGTCGCTTTACCTTTACCTTTACCTTTACCTCAGGAATGCCCAGATTCCAACAAACCAGTTCAGAGGAATTATTTTCCCAAGATCTCTACAGAGCAAATGTGGATGATCACAATAAACAGATCCTGATGTTTTGTTGTTGTTGTTTTTGTGTAAATAACTTCAGTATTCCATTGGTGTTGTGGTTCTGTTGGTGGGGAGAATGCATCACTGAGCTGTTAATGGTTTTGGGGGCAATCATTTGCATATTGCCACTCATCTCAGATCCGGACAGCAAATCTAAAAGCAGATAAATCTAGCTAAATATCACCGTTGTACAAGAAGAAGAAGAAGAAGAAGAAGAAGAAGAAGAAGAAGAAGAAGAAGAAGAGTTTGGATTTGATATCCCGCCTTATCACTACCCAAAGGAGTCTCAAAGCAGCTAACATTCTCCTTTCCCTTCCTCCCCCACAACAAACACTCTGTGAGGTGAGTGGGGCTGAGAGACTTCAAAGAAGTGGGACTAGCCCAAGGTCACCCAGCAGCTGCATGTGGAGGAGCGGGGAAGCGAACCCGGTTCACCAGATTACGAGTCCACCGCTCTTAACCACTACACCAAACTGGCTCAGTATTAATTATTTTTTTAAAAAGGAAATGGATATTGCCCATGTCCACAAAACAAGAAAGCCTTTATTTTGCCTGCTGCAAAACATATCTAAAGATGTTTGTTCTTGCCATCTTGGGTAGGAGGTTATTGGGTTGTTGTTGTTGTTTTTATTGTATTTTGTGGTTATATGTTCTGATTTTATTCTGTGAACCACCCTGAGGCTTGCGGGTATAGGGTGGTATATAAATAGAATAAAACAAATAAAATAATATTGCATACTTCTTTCAACAGTGATGGTGGAGAAATATTTTAACAAATGTGTGCACACAGGATTAGGAATACCAGCATGTATGCCCAGAATGGGGGGGGGAGTAGCAGATATTGGGGGAAAGGCACAGATTAATTCTGTGTCCAGGACGGCTGTCTACCAGCTCCATCTGGTATGCAGGCTGAGACCCTACCTGCCCGCAGACTGTCTCGCCAGAGTGGTGCATGCTCTGGTTATCTCCCGCTTGGACTACTGCAATGCGCTCTACGTGGGGCTACCTTTGAAGGTGACCCAGAAACTGCAATTAATCCAGAATGCGGCAGCTAGACTGGTGACTGGGAGCGGCTGCTGAGACCACATAACACCGGTCTTGAGAGATCTACATTGGCTCCCAGTACGTTTCCGAGCACAATTCAACGTGTTGGTGTTGACCTTTAAAGCCCTAAACGACCTCGGTGCTGTATACCTGAAGGAGCGTCTCTACCCCCCATCGTTCAGTCCGGACACTGAGATCCAGTGCTGAGGGCCTTCTGGCGGTTCCCTCACTGCAAGAAGTGAAGTTACAGGGAACCAGGCAGAGGGCCTTCTCGGTAGTGGCTCCCGCCCTGTGGAATGCCCTCCCATCAGAGGTCAAAGAGAAAAACAACTACCAGACTTTTAGAAGACATCCCTGTTTAGGGAAGTTTTTAATCTGTGACATTTTAATGTATTTAATATTTGTTGGAAGCTGCCCAGGGTGGCTGGGGGGACCCGGCCAGATGGGCAGGGTACAAATAATAATAATAATAATAATAATAATAATAATAATAATAATAATAATAATAATAATAATAATAATAATAATAATAATTGAGAGAAGGAGCAAAAGACACCACCACCATTGAACATGGATGTATTCCGTCAAGCTCTTCCCAATAGTATGGATGGCAAGCTGAAGAATAGCTATAAATAACCTGTGATGGAAGAGAATGGAATGTGTGGCCGTTCACATGGCAACTGGGCACACAGAAAAACCAGATCTGGACACCCCATTTGTTGCAATATAAAGCTCCCATCGGGAGGCAGCCTCTGCAGTCTGAGGAAAGATGGAGGAACTGCAGGCAAAACAGAGGGTTGGATGACGGGATCGTATGGAAGTGCCACAAAAAGCGAAGGAAGCACAAAAACGGCACACTAAATGCCTCCTGCTGAAGCACCCTGTGCTTAAGATTGCAGTGTAAATGACAACTGGCAGAAGCTAAGAGCCCAGTCGCCTGCCTAAGGCCACCTAGTGAGTTCACAGTAGGGCAAGACTAGAACCAGGGACCTCCTGATTCATGGCCCAGCAGCCTCAGCCCTGCGCCACACCAGCTCTGACACAAGAGAGCGGACTAAAGACTCACATAATTCATAAGGCAGAGCCACAACCTCCTTAAAGGGCAGGCAATCAAGCTGGCTTACGAGTGTGAAATTTTCAAATAATTTTGAAAAAGTATCATTATCTCTCCGAGCTGCAGCGGAGAGGGCAAGTTCACAATCGCACAGAATTCCCCTCAACGCCCAACCAGATCATCATCAGCAAGTATAAGGACTTTTCATTAGCTTTAGAAGAGGGAGCTTGTGCAGTTGACACCAGCCAGTTCCTACTTTTTATCTAAGCTACTGATGAGTCCATCGTTCAGAAGGAGTTAGTGGAACGAGCTGCGCTCGAGTGGGTGTATAACAAAGAAAAGAGGGTGATCTCTAAGCAGTACTTGTTGCCGCTTTAAGCCAAACACATCAAGCTTTTCAAAAATGCCCATGTCAGTCACCCAGAATGATGGGACTTGTGCTCCACGGACCTGCGGACTTGCTGGAAGCAGAGGCATAGGAAGGTCAGGTGGTATCCAGTGCGGAAAATTTCTTGTCAACCCCCCCATTGATTCCCTCCTGAAAAGATGGCTTTACGTTATTTCATATTTTCTTACAAAGGAATAATAACAATAATAATAATAATAAAACTTTTATTTATATCCCGCCCTCCCCGGCCGAAGTCGGGCTCACATCAGATACATAACATTGGTATGAAACCAAACAAGAATTAAATTACCTCCTAAAAACACCTCAAAATCAAATTAAAGTCTAATTAGATGGCTTTCCACAGGGTTAGGGTTGGGAACAGTAAGTGCTCCAATGAACTGAAATTTCAGCCTTCACGACATAGGAAAACAGCCAAGTGAACAGCTATTTTGGTGGAGGAGGGTCAAGGTATTGAGCGATATGCATGAAATTTCATATATTTCTATATATATATATTTTTTTTTATAAGATTTTATTATTTTCCAATAAAAGAAAAAGATAACAAAATACAACATCAACACATAACATAAACATCAATAAAACCACAATACACATTAAACATAATCAACAATAAACATAATCAGCATTCAAAACAATAACAATAACAACAATAAAAACATAAAAATGACATATACAAACCTTAACCAATATCTTTCTTTGAATATTTCTTGTTTCTAACTTCTCTGTTTGGGGACTTCCCCCGTTCCCTCCACTGTCTTCAAAAAACATATACTTCTTCAAGGTAGCTTTATATATTGTTCAATTCACTTTTACCCAAATTTTAATATACTTAGCTTTTACTTAGTCAAATATCTCAATAACTATGTATCTTATCTTAACAACCTATCTTAACATATTTTGACACATACATCTTTCACATAACAACAATTCCTCTTACCATTCATATCTAACACATATCTACCAAAGCCGATGTTCTGTTTAATTCTGCTCAAATATTCAGTTTAACTGATTTAACTAAATAGTCTTTAAATTTTTTCCACTCCTGCGACGCCTTCCCCTCCCTCTGGTCTCGGACTCTGACGGTCAGTTCTGCGAGTTCCATATATTCCATCATCTTCATCTGCCATTCCTCCACCGTTGGTATCTCTTCACCTTTCCATGTTCTCGCCAATAAAATTCTAGCTGCTGTTGTGGCATACATAAAAAACACTCTATCCTGACTGGGTATCTTGGTTATGCTCAGGAGAAATGCCTCTGGTTTCTTACAAAAGGTAACTTTCATTACCTTCTTGAGCTCATTGTAAATCTTATCCCAGAAAGCGCTTACCGCTGGGCACAACCACCACATATGAAAAAAGGTACCTTTCGCATGTTTACATTTCCAACATACATCTGACATTTTGGTATTCATCTTAGCAATCTTAACTGGTGTCAAGTACCATCTATAAACCATTTTCATTATGTTTTCTCTTAAACCATGACAAGCAGTAAATTTGATACCTTTTTGCCACAATCTCTCCCAGTCATCCATCATAATATTATGTCCTACATCTTTTGCCCAATCTATCATTGAGGATTTAACCAGTTCATCTTTTGTATGCCACTCTAGCAGAAGGTTGTACATTTTGGAAAGGTTTTTGAAGTTCGATTCTATCAGTTCTGTTTCCAGTTTTGATTTTTCTACTTGAAAACCAACTTTTTTGTCCATTTTAAATGTTTCATAAACCTGATAATAGTGCAGCCAGTCGGGGACCTGACTTTTTACTTGATCATAACTTTTTAGCTTAAAGGAGTCCCCTTCCTGCTGCAATATGTCCATATATCTTAACCAGTTTGCAGACATATTCGGTCTCTTGTATGCCTTGGCCTCCACTGGAGAGATCCATCTAGGAGTCTTTCTCTCTAACAAATCTTTGTATCTAGTCCAAACCTGATATAGGGATTTTCTCACAATATGAGACTTAAAAGTTCTGTGGATTTTAACCTTGTCATACCAAAGGTATGCATGCCAACCAAACATATTATCATGTCCCTCCAAGTCCAACACATCAACATTCTCTAGTTTAAACCAATCCTTTAACCAGCAAAAGGCCGCAGCTTCAAAATAAAGCCTTAAGTCCGGCAGGGCAAAGCCTCCTCTGTCTTTAGAGTCTGTTAAAATCTTGAATTTTATTCTTGGCTTTTTGCCCTGCCATATAAATTTCGATAGGTCCTTTTGCCATTTTTTAAAACAGTCTAGTTTGTCCAAAACTGGTATGGCTTGGAATAAGAACAGCATCCTTGGTAGGACATTCATTTTAACCACTGCTATTCTTCCCATTAACGACAGTTTAAGTCTTGTCCAGATCTCCATATCTTTTTTTATCTCCATCCACAATTTTTCATAATTATCCTTATACAGGTTCAAGTTCTTGTTTGTGAGATTGATACCTAGGTATTTTACAGATTTAACAAAATTGAGGCCTGTGGCTTCTTGAATTCTTTGGATCTGTTCTGCACTCAGATTTTTACCTAAAACTTTGGTTTTCTGCTTATTTAATTTAAAGCCAGCTACAAGTCCGAATTGTTCAATTAATTCCAAGGCTCTGGGGACACTGCCTTCTGGTTCTTGCAGGGATAGCACCAAGTCATCCGCGAAGGCACGTAATTTGTATTCCTTCTCTCCCACTTTAATTCCTTTTATCTGTTTATCTTTCCGAATCATATTCAGAAGGACTTCCAGGACCGTAATAAAAAGTAAAGGGGAGATAGGGCACCCTTGTCTTGTTCCTTTCTCTACTTCAATCTCCTCCGATATCACACTGTTTACAATAACTTTTGCTCTTTGTTCTGTGTAAATGGCCTTAATGCCATTTAAGAATTTTTCTCCAACTCCCATCTTTTCCAAATTCTTTTTCATAAATGTCCAGGATACTTTGTCAAAAGCTTTCTCTGCGTCAACAAACAATAGTGCTGCATCTGTGTTTATGTCTCTCTCCAGTTTTTCTAAAATGTCCACAATGATTCTCGTATTATTACTTATTTGCCTTCCTGGCAAGAAACCTGCTTGGTCTCTATGTATATAATCTTTCAACACTCTTTTCAATCTTGTAGCCAAAACATTTGCAAAGATTTTATAATCCACATTCAAAAGGGATATTGGACGATAATTTTTCATTAGAGTCTTATCAGTATCTGGTTTTAAGATCAGTGTGATAAAGGCTTCTTTCCACGTCTCTGGTGCCCTATCTCCTTCTAGTATTCTATTGCAAATTTCTCTTAACGGCTGTGATAGCCAGTCTTTCAATATCTTGTAATATTTTGCTGTTAATCCATCCGGTCCTGGAGCCTTCCCCAATTGCATGTTGTTTATTGCGTCTTCTATTTCTTGTGTCGTTATTGGGTGGTTGAGAATTGTTAGTTTTTCCTCTGGGACCTTTTGCAATCCATTCTTCTCCAGAAATCGGTCTATCTCTACTTCATCTATCTTCTCCTCCTTGTACAGTTGTTTATAGAATCTCTGAAAGCACCATCTGATTTCCTCCGGTTTCTCTACATTTTTTCCATTTACTACCAATTTACTGATGACATTTGCCTTTTGTCTTTTCTTTAATTGCCAAGCTAGTAGTTTTCCACATTTATTTGCAGATTCAAATGTTCTTTGTTTCATCATTTTCACTTTCCATTCGATGTCTTGATTCATGATATTCGCATATTGGGATTGCAAGTATTTGATTTCTTTTTGGATTTTAACACATCTGGGATGTCCTCTTAGTTCTTTTTCCTTTTCTTTGATTAATTTCAACAGTCTCTCCATCTCTGCACTTTGTTGTTTCTTCTTTTTTGCCTTTTCACTAATGAGGAATCCTCTCATTACCGCCTTACTTGCATCCCAGGCAATCCTTTTCTCCACATCTGAATTCCAATTAATTTGGAAATATTCTTTCATCTTTTTCGCCGCTCTTTCTACTAGCTTGGTATCTCTCATCAATGCATCATCCATTCTCCACCTGAAAGAATCCTTGGAAATCATTTTTAGGTTTACCTGTACCGGATTATGGTCTGAAAGCGTTTTAGGACCGATTTCTGCTTTTTGTAATTTTGGAGCCAATTCATTCGAGATCCAGATATAATCTATCCTCGACCATGACTGCTGAGATTCACTGAAGTACGTTGCCTCTGTTTCTGTGGGATTTTTTAATCTCCAAGAATCTACCAAATTCAAATTGTCCACCATTTCAAAAAAAGTCTTTGGGAGTTTCCCATCATTTGTTAATTTTGTTCTTTGAGATCTGTCCATTAATGTGGAAACTGCCCCATTAAAGTCTCCAAGGCAAACTACCTTATAGTCCAAATAATCCAACAGCAAATCATGGATTTTTTTGTAAAAAATCGACTTTCCATCATTTGGTGCATAAAGTCCCAGAATCAAAAATTTTTCGCCTTGTACATTAATTTCAATTGCGATGTATCTCCCTTCTTCATCTTTAAATAGCTGTCTTGGGCTATATTTCTCCTTTGCATAAATCACTACTCCTCTCTTCTTGACCTTATCCGATGATATGAACTCTTGGCCTAATTTTTTGTTCTGTAGCAATCTTCTGTGTCGCCGAACTATGTGGGTTTCCTGTAAACATATTATATCCAAATTCTTCTTTTCTATGCTGTAAAACACTCTGCGTCTCTTTGGTCTCTGATTTAATCCCCGAACGTTCCAAGTCATTAACTTGAGCGCCATTTCTTTGTTTATTCCTCTCCTCCAGTTGCCTGTCCTTTCTTATCTTGTTCTGGATCTTGGCTTGGTCCTGGTGGTCCCGGCGGTGGTGGAAATACTTCTGGAAACTTGTAAAGCTGAGCTGGATCCAATGGAGTTCCTTTGAAATGTTCCAGATGCTTGTCCAAAAACTTTTGCTTATCCGCCAAGGACCTTATTCTTATCTTTTTCCCTTCAAACGTGAATGCCAGGCCTTCTGGAAATTCCCAACTGAAGGAGATTTTTCTTCTTCTTAGCTCCGTCACCAGGTCGTTATAGGGAGCTCTTTTATCTAAAAAGAATCTGGGGATGTCCATATATTTCTATATAATCCCTGGTATAGTAAGATAAGACCTTTGGAGCAGGCATTTTAAAAAAAAAATATGAACCACCCTAGTAGGGCAGTAATTGTTCCTTGATAATTTGTCACCCCCTCCATTATGGAACATGGGGCGACCCGCCCCCTACGCCCCCTCTTGCTACGCCCCTGGCCATTCTTTCTTTCTTTTTTTAACAGTTTTTATTTATACTTTTCAAGTTTATACATTTCATTAGTTTTACAGTCATTTTAACATTTCAAAATTTGACTTCCTTCCCCCTCTTTCTGCGGTTTTTAAGAAACATATTCTGCATATCCAATTTCATTTCCATTGCTCATTTAATTATCTACTATACATCATTTCCTCGTTTATTCATCTACATTAATTAATATTGTTGTGAAACTTCAGGTTATTACAATAACCCTGCTAATGTTTTTATCTGTTTGCAGTTTATCTGTAAATATTCAATAAACCATTTCCATTCTTTTAGAAATAGTTTGTTATCTTGATTTCTTATTCTTCCAGTAAGTTTCGCCATTTCTGCATATTCCGTAAGTTTTTGTATCCATTCTTCCTTTACTGGGACTTCTGCTTCTTTCCACTTTGGGGCAAGAAACATTCTTGCTGCTGCAGTAGCATACATAAACAAATTTCTATACAATTTAGGCAGTTCTTTCCCTATAATTCCCAAAAGAAAAGTTTCTGGGGTTTTTTTTATATAAAAGTTATTTTGAACATCCTTTTCAATTCATTGTATATCATTGTATATGAAATGAAGCGAAAGTCATTTGGTTTCCCGCACAAGAACTTTGAGAGTGCCAGCGAACTGGTAGATGTGAGGTGTGAAGAATAGGGCAGATGAGAATACCACATGCAAAGGGTTTGTCTCTTTCCATCTCCATCTTGGAAGAGAAATAAAAGTACAGTATACCTGAAGGAGCGTCTCCACCCCCATCATTCTGCCCGGACACTGAGGTCCAGTGCCGAGGGCCTTCTGGCGGTTCCCTCACTACAAGAAGCCAAGTTACAGGGAACCAGGCAGAGGGCCTTCTCGGTAGTAGCACCCGCCCTGTGGAACGCCCTCCCACCAGATGTCATAGAAAAAAACAACTACCAGACCTTTAGAAGACATCTGAAGGCAGCCCTGTTTAGGGAGGCTTTTAATGTTTAATAGATTATTGCATTTTAATGTTCTGTTGGAGGCCGCCCAGGGTGGCTGGGGAAACCCAGCCAGATGGGCGGGGTATAAATAAATAAATAAATAAATAAATGAATGAATAAATAAATAAATAAATAAATAAATAAATAAATAAATAAATAAATAAATAAATTATTATTATTATTATTATTATTATTATTATTATTATTATTATTATTATTACAGTGGTACCTTGGTTCTCAAATGCTTTGGATCTCAAACTCCGAAAACCCGGAAGTAAGTGTTCCGGTTTTCGAACGTTTTTCAGAAGCCGAACGTCCGATTGGCTATTGTTTCCAGGGCACCTGCACCAATCAGAAGCTGCGCCTTGGTTTTTGAACATTTTGGAAGTCAAATGGACTTCTGGAACTGATTAAGTTTGACGCTTTTGTTTTTGCTATTTATTTTGTGTTTTTGTTTTAGGGGCTTTTTCGGTTACTTTGTTTTTGTGACTGTGTGGAACCCAGTTCAGCTACTGACTGATTGATTGGAAATGGATAAACGCCCCCCCCCCCCATCCAAACAATGACTATCATCAGTGCAGGTAAGAAAAAAAAAATAATTTAAATTTTTATCATCTACAATACTGTCGTATTTATTTTATAGTACAGTACATGAGAAGAGAAGACTCCCTAGAAAAGACCCTGATGTTGGGAAAGATGGAGGGCACAAGGAGAAGGGGACGGCAGAGGATGAGATGGTTGGACAGTGTTCTCGAAGCTACTAACATGAGTTTGGCCAAACTGCGAGAGGCAGTGAAGAATAGGCGTGCCTGGCGTGCTCTGGTCCATGGGGTCACGAAGAGTCGGACACGACTGAACGACTGAACAACAACAACAACAACATTGATTATTGCTTTCATTTTATGGGTCAATGGTCTTGTTAGATAGTAAAATTCATGGGAAATTGCTGTTTTAGGGGTTGTTTGTTTGGATTAATCCATTTTGCATTAATTTCTATGGGAAAGCGCGCCTTGGTTTTGGAACGCTTTGGTTTTGGAACAGACTTCCGGAACTGATTAAGTTTGAGAACCAAAGTCCCACTGTAGATTAAAAGTGAGATCCACCGAAATCAAGATGGCTAGAAACCCTGGAGGTTCATTTGCTGTTCCCTGCAGCGTGTGGCTTGGCTCATATTATCGTTTGTAGCTACACATGCGCAAGCTCTGTTTGGTCCAGATCACGTTGGTTGAACTTGGGTGCAGTTAATGGGCCACTGCTCATCTTCTGGACAGGGTGTTAGAACTGGGAGCTGTTGGGCATCATTCAGCGCTAAGATTCTGCGAATGATAGAAAAATAATTATTGCTTCCTTTGGAACAAGAGGAGAGACACCTACCAATGAAAGGGTAATAGAACAGAGTAGCACATGATGCTAAACAACAACAACAACAACAACAACAACAACAACAACAACAACAACAACAACAACTTACTGTTTATTCCCCAGAAACTCTGGGTGGCTCCCAACAGATATTAAAAACACGATAAAACATCAAACATTAAAAACTTCCCTAAACATATTCCCTTCCTCATATTATCATATTACTCATATTACTGGTTTTCCCAGTAGTAATGTATGGAAGTGAGAGCTGGACCATAAAGAAGACTGATCGCCGAAGAATTGATGCTTTTGAATTATGGTGCTGGAGGAGACTCTTGAGAGTCCCACGGACTACAAAAAGATCAAACTTATCCATCCTTAAAGAAATCAGCCCTGAGTGCTCACTGGAAGGGCAGATCCTGAAGTTGAGGCTCCAGTACTTTGGCCACCTCATGAGAAGAGAAGACTCCCTGGAAAAGACCCTGATGTTGGGAAAGATGGAGGGCACAAGGAGAAGGGGACGACAGAGAATGAGATGGTTGGACAGTGTTCTTGAAGCGACTGGCATGGGTTTGGCCAAACTGCGGGAGGCAGTGGAGGATAGGGGTGCCTGGCGTGCTCTGGTCCATGGGGTCACAAAGAGTCGGACACGACTGAACGACTGAACAACAACAGCAACAAACAGGGTTGCCTTCAGGTGTCTTCTAAAAGTCAGATAGTTGTTTATTTCCTTGACATCTGAATTTGCAATTGCATGGTCATCCCCCCCCCTTTATTTCATTAAGGGCACAGGGGACAATTTTTATTGAGACTGCAAAGAGAAGGATGGTTTAATCCTCATTGGCTTTACTGCACTGCAGTTAGGCATTTGAAAAAAGAAAAAAAAAGCCTTCTCACTGGCACCTACGGAAGCCTTTTTGCTAGCCGTAACTCTGATTTTCTTTGAGATTACCGCAGGGGAAGGAAGGGTTAAATCCTTACCCATGTCCCAATAAAAATTGCCCCTCACACCTGTGATTAAATAAAGAAAAGGGGGAAAAAAACCTCCAAGACTTGATTGCAAGCGACACAATTAGCACCGCACGTCGTTAGGCTCTAAATTGATTAGTGGAATACAGGAAAGACTAAGCGCTGGATTAGATATGCTGAGTCATTATATACTGTGCTTTCACTCTGGAGTATTTCACAGGCATCACAGTGATTTAGAAAGCAATGTCTGAATGAAGGTCAATGGGGTCTGAGGTGGAATTTCTAAAAATGCAGCCATATTTCTTAGCTGGATGAGTCCCTGGTTTCAGATGATGTTGGCAGGCGCAAGATGAACGCTCAAAGAATACATAGTTCTGTGCTCCTTCTGTGCAAGTTCAGAAGAATCGCCTTCCATGACACCCAGCGGGTGACTAACGCATGTCATAATTGGGTTGCTGCACCATCTAGTGATGATGTGTGAATGAACCATCACAGATCTAACAGTTCAGACAAAGCCAAGGGTGCCAACTTGAATAAAATATTGTGGTGGCCTGGGTAAGTCCCATCCCACATAATCGATCACACACCATTTGGATGGCAATGCCCATTAACGGGGGGTGGGTGGGTGGGTGTCCTGGCTCCCTCTAATTTATTGGAGAGTGGCCAAAGGGAACTCAGCCTCTAGGAGTTGGCTCCTAATAGACAGGACTCTCATGTAGAACCAGTTTACACATTCGGCTCCAGATCATTGGGCAGAAATCAAGGTCAAATGAATCAAGCGATTATGTGCATGTACGGATTCGGATTCCATGCCTTCATTGCTGCTACAGCTACCATGAGAAGGGAAACAACTGTCACCCGCCAATCAAAGGCTTCTGTGGGATTCGAAAACGTATTATTTCTTTCCACTATTGCTTTTAATCAGGGCCGTCCCGTCCATTTGGGCTGGTGGCGCGCTGCGCCAGGGCGCAATGGCCTGGAGGGCGCCTCTGCTCTCCAGCCCTGCTGGCAGCGCCCTCCGGCTGCCTGGCGGAGCAAGGGAGCTGGCCGGCCACGCCACGCCCTCCGGCTGCCCGGCAGAGCACACTTAGAGCACCCGAGGTGCAGATGAGTCAGACGGCGCAGCCCTGCCACACCAACCACCACCGCGAGCTCAGCATTGGGCAGCTCCTCAAATGGATCGACACGGCCGCCTGCCTCTCCGGTGAGCCGCCACGGACTTGCCTCGGGCACGTGGAGGGGCGGGAGCTCGTTTCTTGGCAACCTGCCCTCAGCTGGATCTAAAGCGTGCGCACACTCACGACCTCAGCTTGCTCACCGCTCGCTCTTAAGGTGGACTGAGCGAGTTCCGGCCGCAGCCCTAGCCGCGCAAGGGAGAGGCAAAAGAAGGCTTTTAGGGCAACGGGCGGGCCTCACCTGTTTTCCTTCATAGCCAATAAATCTGGGGGAGGGAGCGCGTCCCGGAAGCACTGGAAGGGCGCGCAGAGCCCCACGCCACTCCAGCGCCACGCCCCTCACCCCCCGCTCGCCCACCCCCCTCCCAAGGGTCTGCAAGCGCGGGAGGGAGGTGGCGGAGAGGCGGCACGCTGGGGGCGCCAGAGGGATTGCCGCGCCAGGGCGGCAGATCTCCTTAAGACGGCCCTGCTTTTAATGTTGCTGTGCAATGTGGCTTCATGGGCGAGAAAATATTTGGGAATTCCAACTTTAGGTGGTGGTGGGGAGGATGGATCCACTGCTAGCGTAATCAATATCTCCTGGTGACATTGGTGAGGTTAAACATTTGTACAAGCAGAGTCATCAGCAGTGGGAAACTGCCAATCTTTCTTCCCTCCCTCTCCACTGATACACACAAATCCCATAGTGTAAGTAAAGAAACGCTTGGGGCCGTGCCAGCTCTCTTTCAGCCCTGCGAGGTTCTTTATAATTAATCATGAAAATGCATCCTGTGACCTGAATTTTTTAATTTTTATTTTTTTAAAAAAACCTGGCTTCTTCCCAGGTGCCATATGTCAAATGGTTATGTACAGTCTGCGATGCTGTACAAAATCTTGGCTCGTGCCAGGGTGCCGCTGTGCAAAGCGATCGGATCGGGCATGACTCATCAAGCACCACATCCTGTGACATTATGCAAAGCCCAAGACGCTGCCAACTCTCAGTGAGGACCAATTGGAGGGCGCAGGGGAAGGGAACCGTGTGAAGAATATACCTGCGCAGGGAATTTGTCCAAATGACAGCAGGTTGGCCCAATCTGCTCAACTGCGAGCCATGCGCAGAGCAAATCCGCAAGGGCACAGACCTCGTGACTTGAGCAAACCACGGAACCCGCTGCACTGGGCCAGTTATGGGTGACATGGCGACTCTGAGACGAAATGCTATGTCCTGGCTAGCGACCCCATGGCTAGAATCTTGCGCAAGTATGACTAATTACGAAGCAGATGCTGCAGTTCCAGGACTTTGCCAGCATACTGGAGAATCCGACTGAAAGGGGCCTACAGCACAATAAATCACAGGTATAGCTTTTGCATGTGTTGGAAGGACTCTGGCTTTTTGGTGATGTCTGTCGGGGTAGAACTGATCCAAATATAATTTTAGAGGGGAAATATCCAGGGAATTCTGGTACAAACTGTAATAGGGACTCCAAGGTGCAAAGGAGGGAAAGGGAGGTATTTGCATCTAGGTAAAGGTAAAGGAGGAGAGGGGACACGGTTGGTGCTGTGGGTTAAACCACAGAGCCTAGGATTTGCTGATCAGAAGGTTGGCGGTTTGAATCCCCATGACGGGGTGAGCTCCCATTGCTCTGTCCCAGCTCCTGCCAACCTAGCAGTTCGAAAGCACGTCAAAGTGCAAGTAGATAAATAGGTACCGCTCTGGCGGGAAGGTAAACGGTGTTTCCGTGCGCTGCTCTGGTTCGCCAGAAGTGGCTTAGTCATGCTGGCCACATGACCCGGAAGCTGTACACAGGCTCCCTCGGCCAATAAAGAGAGATGAGCGCCGCAACCCCAGAGTCGTCCGTGACTGGACCTAACGGTCAGGGGTCCCTTTGCCTTTTAAAGGAGGAGAATTATGTCAGCCTTTCTTGGAGTTCATTGCTTCTGGCGGCCTGTTAGATGGTCCACAAATATAAATAGGAGGGCTAAGCCCCAAGGATGATGGTTCCAAGAGTAAGATGAGCCCAATGAGGAACAGTCCCTGGGAACATACCTCTCAACAGTCCCAGTTCGAGCGGGACATTCCAGAATTACAAAAGCCACCCTGGCTTCTGATTGGATGTCCCATTTTTTTGTCTAGTGCTCTCGTGCAAGTCAGCAGGCACACGCCAGAGCGCAGGACCAAAAAACACTCGGTGTTTTGGTCTCCTACTCTGGCATGAGTCAGCAGGCAAGCGCCGGATCAAAAGGCGCTCATTTTGGGGTCTCCTGCTCTGGTGTGAGTCAGCTGGCTCATGACAAGAGTGCCGGACCAAAAGATGAACAAGAGCGTCCTGATTTTGACCAGCTGCGGCTAATTGGGTCCCTACAACACATGACAAGAACTACTTCTGGACTGTACCACTTCAGCCTGAAGGAGGAACATTTGTCTACTGAAATACTTTCCAACCGGTGTAGGACTGAGGAGAAGAACTGCTACATAAAGGAAACTAGTGTACCTGGGGGAAAGCTCCATTTATCAGAGAGCAAGCTGCATCTTGTGCTTGCCTGCTTGCTTTTTAATAACAGGAGAACCCAGACATTCCCCCTTAAATTCTGAAGTGGTGCAGCCCAAGAAAGACAATTTTTGCCTCATGCTACCCATCTAGAGTGCTGCTCAGGCAGGAGCTTTTCATTAAAAGCATAGGGGCGGGGGGAGAGCAATCGCTTGTTTAATTCCTTCTTGTGTGTGGCAATAACGAGAAAGCCCCTGAGTGACCCAGAAAAGAAGCTTAAATAGACACACTTTCCACCTGTCACACCAAATCTGACCAAGACACTGGCCCTCATGGTGTCCTTTTTGGTCAGCCCCGGCTGAACAGTGCTGGTGAAGGGTCTAGAGCAGCCCGCCATGTCTCTAGAACTTGCCTGTAGCCTCCTATCAGGGCAATGTGGAATTTTCTACTCCTCTGCCCTGCCCTGTGAACTGCTAGCACATTTGCAAAGCTAAGCAGGGTCTGCTATGGTTTCAAATTAGATGGGGGACCGTGCATTCCCTTCCAGGGAGTCCCTTGCAGCTCTATGATTCTATGAGTCTATGAAATCAGGTCTTGACTTACCGTATTTTTCGCTCCATAGGGCGCACTGGACCATAGGGCACACCTCGTTTTTAGAGGAGGAAACAAGAAAAAAATATTTTTCTGGTTTTCCTCCTCTAAAAGCCCTGTTTTTTTGAGGATCAGCTAAAAGTTTTGCAGCTTTTTTTGCAAAGGGAAAAGCCCTGGGGTTTTTTTTGAGGATCAGCTAAATGTTTTGCAGCTTTTTTTGCAAAGGGGGGAAAGCAAAGAGGAAAAGCCCCGTTTTTATGGGGTTCAACTCACATTTATGCAGCTTCTGAAGGAAAGGGAGCCCTTTTTACAGTTTCCAGACAGATAATCTAATCAGCCAGTCACATGTCGCTGGGGAAACAAACAACATCCCTCTGCAGCACATTCAACAATGGAGGGCGGGGCTGAAAGGGAGCCGGGGACTCTTATCTCTCTCCCGATCTCTTGCTGATCAGCTGCTGAGCGGGGTCCTTTCAACACCCCCCTTTCTCTTTGTAAAATAAAAAGCATGATCCTCTTTTGACCCCTGGGCAATTCAGCTCCAGGGACCACCATTCGCTCCATAAGACGCACAGATATTTCCCCTTAATTTTAGGAGGAAAAAAGTGCGTCTTATGGAGCGAAAAATACGGTAATAGTAATTACATCAACATACATGAAACCAACAACTGCTCCTTCACTCTCCCTAAATGGGGTCCCTGTTTTTAAATGGGCTCGTGTGCTACAAATGTATGCAAATAAATGACTCCAGACTGGTGCTCTCCTAACCCCGCATCCCATGTTGAGGGCTATGGACCATGACAGATCTCGGGGGCTCAAATTTCAGTGGCACCCTGTGCAAAGAGTTGTAGTACCCCCGAGGCTCTGTGCTAAGTGCAACCAAATAGGGGAGCGAAAAATATGGCAATTTGCTGTTTGGTTGCGGAATGTGGAGCACCTTGCCCTGCAACGCCTTTTGCCTTGCCTCGCCTCACCACATGGGACAAAGTTCGATAAAAATGAAACCGAAGGCGACGTACGCTGTAAAACGTACGAGGTGCAGCTGGGAGAAAGTGGATGGGCTGGCAGTTTGGGCAGTTGGAAAGCCCATTGCCACTTTCCCCTGCTGCAGGATGGTGCGGCTGGGCCGCGATCCCCGTTTAAGGGCCCCTGGGAGGCCGCTGCCAAACACCAGCCGGTGACTGTTCCCCAGGAACCATCTGCTCAATGGAGTTTTTGCCAAGACACAGTGTGCCCTCTCTGTTCTGCCTGATGGGCCCTTTTCTGTGCTCCTCCCTCTTGCCCGGACAAAAGCATAACCCACCAGGCTTGGGCGCGGGGGAACGAGTCCTCAGTGCCAACTCTTTGTGGGAAACACACACGCCAGCCAAAAGACTGGCAGGCTGTCCTTGCTGTCTGAGGAGAGCATCTCTGCTGCCTCGCCCTGTTGTCGCTCTGGATAAATCGCCATTTAAGGCAACCGGATAAAGAAGCCTGGGAGGGAAGGAATGGCACAGGGTGACTAGTGCTTCTGGCCACCGTACAAATAATTAACTTGCTAACAGCAGCATATGTGCCCACGTGAAAGCAGCAGAGGGGTTGCTGGTGCCAGCGTGACATATTTTGTTATGTTTCCAACAGAGGGGGGAATTTCAATTCCACGTTAATTGCTCTCTTGCAGATGGCATCTGCGTCTACCTTGCCATGTCCATCAACGTTTTCCATAAGCAGGAAGCCACGGGGGATGGGAGAGGCTCTTGGACATGTCAGCTGTACCAGAGGCATTGGCAGGGTTAAGTGGGTTGTGCTCCCATTGCTATCTGGCCAACGCGGGAGCAGTCCTGGGTCAGCTGCAGTGGCGGTGGCCGTGCGCCAGAGGACAGGTTGTGAGGACGGGCTGAGCGTTTGCCCTGGGTCACCCAGGTCTCAGGTCAATTGGATCTGGTCTTTCGCCGCTGTGATCCTGGAAATATACATAGAAGGGACCTTTCAAGGATGCAACGCTGAGAAAGAGCTAATTGCTAATCCAGACTGTCAAGCGCAAGACTAGAACAAGAGGCATTTTGTGAGACGCAAAACATTTCAGTCTCGAAACAGGAAGGCAAAACGATAGCTTATGTTTATCTGGCTTCTGTTGTGGCATGTGCACCAGGGCTCTGCGGATTTGACAGGCCGGGAAGGGGAAAGTAAACTGCTGGTGCTGATTCTGCTATGATTGGTTTTCTCAACAGGTTGTTGTTGTTGTTAGAAATGCAGCAAATTTACCTCCTGAAATCCTACTGGCGGAAAGGCCATGCATCTAGAACGGAAGAATTTTGAGCCCAGGGATTTATTCTGAGCACCAGAACTGAATGGATCTCGCCATCCTGCCAACACAAAGACACAACCTTGGCACCCCGACACACACTTTATTCAACTCAGCAATATAGTTGGGGTGGGGGCAGCGCTAGCTGCAACTTGTGAAATAGCAAGCTGTGCACTGCATGGCGCCGAAGGGCGTGTTTGCAATCACATACTTAGGAGATGTTGCCACTGCTTTCTTAAAGGTAAAGGTCCAGTCGCGGACGACTCTGGGGTTGCGGCGCTCATCTCGCTCTATAGGCCGAGGGAGCTGGCGTTTGTCCTCAGACAGCTTACGGGTCATGCTGCCAGCATGACAAAGCCGCTTCTGGCAAACCAGAGCAGCGCACGGAAATGCCGTTTACCTTCCAGCCGGAGCGGTACCTATTTACCTACTTGTACTTTGACGTGCTTTCAAACTGCTAGGTTGGCAGGAGCAGGGACCGAACAACAGGAGCTCACCCCGTCGCAGGGATTCGAACCGCTGACCTTCTGATCGGCAAGCCCTAGGCTCAGTGGTTTAGACCACAGCGCCACCTACTGCTTTCTTACCTTGACGTGCATACGGTCATGCTCAAAGTGGGATGGGAGGGCAGCTTCCTTTTTCTCAGGAGGCCAGAACTGAGTCTGGTTTAACCATCCCACTTCCTTCTCCCCACCTTGGAGACCATGCAACTTTTGGCCCTGCACAGGATGTGAACTAGACGCACCTCTCCACCGCCTTCTACCAGAGGATGAAGGCTGAAGCATGAAAAGCAGCTGCAGCGCATGTGAGCACACTAATAGCATGTTAACAAGGCATCTCCAAAAGATGACCCCTGCAACGAACCTCCCTTTTACACCCCCCTCCCCTGTTACTAAGTTTATTTATTTTTATTTTTTTATTGCTCAGGTGTTCCAGTTCCGGGTCAGACTAATTAGCCACCCCACCTGTCCCTCGGAGGTCCGTCAATGAAGTTAACTCCCTGGTAGTTACAAAACGGGAGTATCTTAGTAACCGGAGTGTCTTTGTCCAGCTGCCGCGGCTGTTTATAATCCTTGCTCTGGGCTTCAGGGGTTAAACACCTTATTGCCTCCAGCCCCAGGGTCTCTCTCTCTAGATCCCTCACTGTAGCAGTCTGCTAAACCCTTTTAGCAACTCAGTGGCATACACAATGTTTCAGCCCGCTAGCCCCTCCTGAGTGAAACCCCTAAGACACAAACTAACACCCCGCAGGACAGTTTGGACTCTTCCCTGGGTTCACCTCTTCGTGAGCAGTTTATAACCCGCTGGACCCAAAAATTGTTGATGCCTGACTTATAGCAACAAAAGCTAGCCTTTATTTTTCTTTATAGAGCATAACGGTTTCAGAGAATCAAATGTTTAAACGTAGTTTCATAACAGCATAAAAGGTTTCTCTATTCAGTATAACATACTAAACCTTCGACCTAGCCAAACCTACCCACCGCTATCCTGGTCTCTAACCCTCACTCCCTCAGTCACCACTCCCTCCCTCTTTCTCCCTCATGACCAACTGCCGCTCCCTCCTTTTAAAGGGTGAAAAGTCCCGCCTCCTGTGAGCGAACTGCCACTCAAACAGACGGAATCTTAACTCTTAACACGCTGGGGTTTCTGACCATACCCCGACTGAGGGCAGATCTGTTACAACCCCAAAAAGGGAAATCGGGACAGTGCTTTATTAGGGACTGTGGCGTTTCACCCCTAAAGGTTCTCCAAGGCTTAACTTGGCAGGGAGGAGATTGACCAATGGGAGCTCTCCAGGCAATTAGACTGTGGAAGGATGGCAGTTAGAGAGGATAGAAAAGGCAGTTAGATGTTGGAAGTTAGGCAGTTGAGTTGAGTCAGAGTTAGAGAGGGAGATAGAGCTAAAGAGCAGAGCTAGAGCAGGTTGAATAATTAACAGGAGACATTAGGGATAGTTATTGGAATACTAGGTAGAGAGTTGACATATACTTATCTGAATAACCATACAGTTATATTAAACGTTATACCAAGTCATTTGAAACCATTACGCTTTGTACAAACTGTTGTGTATTAATTAAGATATTCTGTCAGCCGGGTGGAGTAATGTCATTGGTCAATTTAAAGAGTACAATCACAATCCACAGCCTGATTGGGTCCCGCCGGAAAGTTTGAATATTATTGGTTCCCGCTTAAATGTATCTTTTCCCTCTGTACCAGTGTGTCTATAAATAGAGCTTTCCCTACCCCCTATTCCCCAGTCTTGTCCTTTCCCTACAATAAAGAGCTGTTCACGAAGAAGTGTCTCTGTACTTACTGCTCCACGAACCCAAGACACAACACAAACAATAAAGAAACTTATGTTTTATTTTTACCACAATCTGAATCTGAAGTGAGTTATTCATTGCCAGAGTGAATACTGGCTGGTGGCAGTGGATATACCATATGTCGTTGGGGCAGTTACCAATAGACCGTTAAACGTCCGGGGGTGCTGCTGAGGTCTGAGAGAGTGACCGCGACAGGGACCTTTACCAGAAAACTGAGTGTGCCCAGTAAAGAAGGGCATTGGGCATTTATTATTATTTATGTGCATGATGCCAACATCCTCTAGCAGCAGGGAGGCTATTCTCCTCCTGCCTCCTCCTGCCCCTGTCATATGGGAATGGAGATATTGGGCTATTGGCACTGAATAAGGATACTGTATATTGTAGTAAGTGGAAATACTGTTGGCACATGCTTGATGGTCCACACTTGACGCAGGAAAAGCCCCATAGAATTGGAAGCAAACAACGGGTCATTGAGCCCAACCGTTGCTGTGAGGAAGGGCTATCGAGCAAACCCAGAGTCCTGTCAAAATCTGCCTGCCCAGCCTAGGTCACAGCATGACAAGTAGTAGATGTGCTGTTATGTTTTTCCCTCCCTGTCTTTAAACCGCGGTTTCCCGTTTTTCTTTTTGGAAGTCCGTGTAGAACAAAGGTTTTGAGCTAAATTTGTTTCCCTGTTAGCGCTTGATTTTTTTTTGTTAAGGCAGCATCTTGATGTAGTCATGTTCTGACCCCCCACCCCCCTGCAATGATTCCAAGCGCGTGTGTCCGTTTTAGATGCAATTTGTAAGCGCTGCTGAAAACAGACCACTTGAGCGCTTCTTAGAGAGCCAGTGTGGTGTAGCGGTTAAGAGCGGTGGACTCGTAATCTGGTGAGCTGGGTTGGCGTCTCCGCTCCTCCACATGCAGCTGCTGGGTGACCTTGGGCTAGTCGCACTTCTCTGTAGTCCCTCAGCCTCACTCACCTCACATAGTGTTTGTTGTGGGGGAGGAAGGGAAAGGAGATTGTTAGCCACTTTGAAACTCCTTCGGGTAGTGATAAAGCGGGATATCAAATCCAAACTCCTCCTCCTCCTCCTCTTCTTCTTCTTCTTTTTCTTCTTCGTATTCCCCATGATGTGTTGGGTTTGCTTCAGCCAACTCAGTGTTTGTTGCAGCAATAACAGCAGGCGTGCATCACTAAATATGCACCGAACACAGGGGCAGCACCAGATTTAGGGAGCCGTGGGTGCTTTTGCCACCCAGGGCACCAATCGGAGAGGCGGTCCTGTAGGTACGAGGGTCCTAGGCCGCGAAGGGCTTTAAAGGTCGAAACCAGCAGACCCTGTACTCCACCGGGAGCCAGTGCAGCTGGAAAAGCACCGGGTGAATATACTCCCATGGCAGGGACCCCGTGAGGAGCCTCGCTGCAGCATTCTGCACCCGCTGGAGTTTCTGGGACAGCTTCAAGGGCAGCCCCGTGTAGAGCGAATTACAGTAGTCAAGCTTGGAGGTGACCATCACATGGATCACTGTGGCCAGGTCGGGGCGGGAAAGGTAAGGGGTGGGAAATGATGTCACAGCAGTGTAGTCACAGAAAATATAATTGCTACATTGAATGTGAAGAATGTGAATATACCTATTGCATCTGATGCATGCCGGGTGTATTTCTGACACACACACACACACACACACACACTGTAAAGCAAAGTGTTCAGATAAGTGAGACTTCCGTAGGGATACTCTGGAATAAGTGGCAGGGTGCTCCAGTGTAAACGTGGGTGATATTTAGCTCTAATGACTAAATCAGCACAGATCAGAGATGTTTAGGACAGCTTGAAGTAGACAGACAACATCTAATGAATTCCTCTTCCTCACACATAACAGTGAAAGCAGCTTGAAATCAACCACTGTCTCTCTCACACACATGAAGTGAACGTTGCCATTAAGAAGTCTTTTCATGACACTACCAGCAGTTCATTAATCCTAGCTCACTTGTGTGAAAAAAGAAGTTTGCATTTAAAAAAATGACAGACACACACACATATACAGAGGATAAGACAAATCAAGAAAAAAAGTGCACGAGGTTAAGAAAAGAGATAGTATCTGACTTTTCCCTTTTGAGGATAATTGTGATTGCATGCTGTGTCAAAGAAGACATTTTTCATGCGCAGACGGGGCTCTCGAGGGCAAGAGACAGAGGGTATACTACCAGATGAAGATTTATTGTAGAACTGGTGCGGCAAATGCACACAAGGACTCCACGCCATTCTCACGACCCTGTTGTCACCAAAATGCCAGCCCATGGGGTGGAGGTTCCTTACCTTTAATCCAGATTTCCTCGCTACCATTAAGTAAAATTAACATGTTCTACATGTGAAGTCATATGGGATGCAGGTGGCGCTGTGGGTGTCTGACTCTGGGGTTGCGGCGCTCATCTCGCATTAATGGCCGAGGGAGCTGGTGTACAGCTTCCGGGTCATGCGGCCAGCATGACTAAGCCGCTTGTGGCGAACCAGAGCAGTGCATGGAAATGCCGTTTACCTTCCCGCCGGAGCGGTACCTATTTATCTACTTGCACTTTTGACGTGCTTTCGAACTGCTAGGTGGGCAGGAGCTGGGACCGAGCAACGGGAACTCACCCTGTCGCAGGGATCCGAACCGCCGACCTTCTGATCAGCAAGCCCTAGGCTCTGTGGTTTAACCCACAGCGCCACCCGCATCCCTACATGCATACATGTGTTTTAAAAGTGTCCTGGCCCGTTAGCTGAAGAAGACTAATGGATTAACCAACTCAACCAAGACAGCGAATCATAGAATCGTAGAGTTGGAAGGAACCACGAGGGTCATGTAGTCCAACCCCCTGCAATTCAGGAGTATTTCGCCCAACGTGGGGCTCGAACCCACAACCCTGAGATTAAGAGTCTCATGCTTTGCCGACTGAGCTATTCCAACTCATGGTTATGTATTGTTTCAGGTTGAGTCCAAACAACAACAAACTTTATTTATTTGCATAGCCCACAGGCCGTTGCATCAAAAAACAAAAAAAAACAAAACACATATTACAGATACAATACTGATAAAACCATATATAACCAATAAAATGAGCTGAATCGGGATTCGGCACAATTAAAACAAGAATAAATGAGATCTTAATTATGAGGGGGCACTGTTATTCAGCTGGCAGCCCTCAATTTCATGGCCCTCTCAACAAATCTGGCTACCTTCTCCGTTGTCTGGGTATTCTGGTCTGCCAGGAGGAAAAACAGTATGTCCTCGGGCTGTTTCAGGTTGCCATATGTCCTCTTTTCCCTGGACATGTCCTCTTTTCCCTGGGTTAGAGTCGTCACAGCGATCCATAGTTTAAAAGTTAGAAGTTGGCAAACGTGTCCTCTTTTTTGTTTTGTTTTTGCTCTTCAAAATGTGGCAGCCCTAACTGCGGAGTTCCTCTCTCCTGTCCCCCTGATTCTCCAGCAGCTAAAGAGACTTTTCAGAGGGATATTTCCAGCACAGAAATCTTCAACCCCCCCCCCTCTGTTCTATCCTATAAGAGCAGAACAGTCATCAAACTAATAGGCATTATTCAGTTTGGAAGCCTTCGCTTCCGTCCTGTTTCTTATCCTCTCTGGCCTGTTTCAGGATCAGAGAGTATTTGGGCCATCAGAAGTGGATTTTGCAAGAGCTCCTCCGTGTCTCCTTTGAGCCAGTCAGCTGTATCGCCGCATGGCTTTTCTTCTCCCAAAGGGTTGAACAAAGAGCTCGGCTTTCCCTTTTCATACTGCAGCATCTGGTGGCATGTCCTAGCTTCAAGGGGTCAGGAAGATTGGGATAGCCAGGAGTGAGTTTTTATTTTATTTTATTTTTTGTATGAAGATTAAAAAGGAGAACTGTTCTGCCTCGCTGGATTTTCAGCAGGGACGGGCATTAAGCACAGCCTCCGGAAAAGCCGACAGCGGCTGCCTGTCACCAGCTTTACCAGCTTCGCCAAACTGCAGAGACTCTGGGCTTGAGGGCATCCTGATCAAGTTTGCAGATGACACCAAATCTGGAGAGGTGGCTAATACCCCAGAGGACAGGATCACACTTCAAAATGACCTTAACAGATTAGAGAACTGGGCCAAAGCAAACAAGATGAATTTTAACAAGGAGAAATGTAAAGTACTACACTTGGGCAAAAAAAATGAAAGGCACAAATACAGGATGGGTGACACCTGGCTTGAGAGCAGTACATGTGAAAAGGATCTAGGAGTCTTGGTAGACCATAAACTTGACATGAGTCAACAGTGTGATGCAGCAGCTAAAAAAAGCCAATGCAATTCTGGGCTGCATCAATAGGAGTATAGCATCTAGATCAAGGGAAGTAATAGTACTACTATATTCTGCTCTGGTCAGACCTCACCTGGAATACTGTGTCCAGTTCTGGGCACCACAGTTCAAGAAGGATACTGACAAGCTGGAACGTGTCCAGAAGAGGGCAACCAAAATGGTCAAAGGCCTGGAAACAATGCCTTATGAGGAACGGCTTAGGGAGCTGGGTATGTTTAGCCTGGAGAAGAGAAGGTTAAGGGGTGATATGATAGCCATGTTCAAATATATAAAAGGATGTCATATAGAGGAGGGTGAAAGGTTGTTTTCTGCTGCTCCAGAGAAGCGGACACGGAGCAATGGATTCAAACTACAAGAAAGAAGATTCCACTTAAACATTAGGAAGAACTTCCTGACAGTGAGAGCTGTTTGGCAGTGGAATTTGCTACCAAGGAGTGTGGTGGAGTCTCCTTGTTTGGAGGTCTTTAAGGGGAGGCTTGGCAGCCATCTGTCAGGAATGCTTTGATGGTGTTTCCTGCTTGGCAGGGGGTTGGACTGGATGGCCCTTGTGGTCTCTTCCAATTCTATGATTCTATGATTCTTCCTCCATCTAATACTTTCTGTCCTCACATGCTAGCCCTGTTGTCAATGGGAAATGATATCAATCCGAATGCGAAGCATAAATAATTGGACGGCAGCGAGACAAACAGTTGCTTCCAATTGGGAATAAACACCCCCTCCCACCACGGAAACCTGGGCCCAAGATGTGTGGAATATAGCACTTATGGAGCGCTTAACTCATCACCGGAGGGCGATAAGAGGGAAAGCAAAGAAAGATGGGTTTGACTCCATATGGTTTTGATTTATATCATTTATTAACAATAGTACAGTAATCTCCCTTCTGTCTGCGTCGCAGCAGCCTCTGTGGAGAAATTATCTTAATGCTTTGGACTGAAGCATATACCCTGTGGATGTGAGCAGAATCCGTAATGCAAGAGATTTTCCAAGTTTGTTTTGATGCCATGTGGATGACTGCATACAAGATTTGACATCCGTACATGCATTTGTCTTGGAAGACGACACTTTGGGTTTGGCAATTGTTTTTTAAATTTTCCAATGAAGTTCGTAAAGCAAAAAAAAATAAAAATAAAAAAATGGGGAGAACACAGATTTGCATAAAATGAGCATATGCTGATTTATATGTATAGATGAGTTTTTGGAAATGTTGGAGATTTATAAATATTGAGAAATCTGGAGATGCATATTTTAAGAGGATGCGTTATCAATTAAATATCTGACACTTGGAGAGCTGGCTGTGAGGTGTGGTGTGCCTGGAGAAGTTATTGCTGCTCTCTGCAAGCTCCTAGAAGAAGTTGGAGGAAGAAGAAGAAGAAGAAGAAGAAGAAGAAGAAGAAGAAGAAGAAGAAGAAGAAGAAGAAGAAGAAGAAGAGGAGTTTGGATTTGATATCCTGCTTTATCACTACCAGAAAGAGTCTCAAAGCGGCTAACAATCTCCTTTCCCTTCCTCCCCACAACAAACACTCTGTGAGGTGAGTGGGGCTGAGAGACTTCAAAGAAGTGTGACTAGCCCAAGGTCACCCAGCAGCTGCATGTGGAGGAGGGGAGACGCGAACCCGGTTCACCAGATTATGAGTCTACCGCTCTTAACCACGACACCACACGGACTTCTCCATCAAGAACAAAGTTTTGTTCTACCATTAGCTCAGCTTATAGTGAGTTTCTACACAAACAGCAGAAGACAACACAGAGATGGTATCTATGTGATCTATGTTCCGGCTCAGCCTGTTCTGTCCAGGTTCTCACTGTCGATGGGCAACCTCCAAGGTCCCTCCTGCTCTCCCTTCATATTGGTCTTTAAATTAAACTTGGACTGGCAACGAAAAGACTGTCTACATAATGAGCCACCGAAATCCGGGCGGACAAAGAGGCGGAGCGGATAACAAAAACTCCCCTTTCAAACACGAACCCTAAAACGTAAGTGTTTCCCTTGAGCACCCTGAGAAGGAAATGAAGACTCACGTTCAGGTTAACCCCTGAGTCCCGACAACCCTCAGCTTTGGCAGGGCAAACGTAGCGCAACGAGGATGGCTGGCTTGATTGATGGGGAGCTATTGTGGCTGGTCGTGTGGCAAAGGAGGTTGCCGCATTTGAATAAGCCAAGTCCTTTAACAGATGCATAGCAGGATTGCAGTCAACGGGTGAAGCTTTTCTGGCATGGAGGTGCAGTGGAAGGCCCTGTGGATTTCTGCCTGTTGCGCAGCTCTGAAAGGCACGGAGGGTATGCCTTTGTGTGAGGTGGCTATGACTAAGGCAGGCCCTTAAGGTTTCTCGCTGCTCTGCACCAATTTCCTTTTATCTGACCCCAGAGGCACACAGGAATTGGCTGGTCTTTTGGAAGTGACCGTTTCAAGTGCTTTAATCACTCTCACTCAGCTTATGGCACTTTATATTTAGAAAAAAAGAGCATTGAATGGCTTAAAGTGCTTTTTAAAAACCAGCGGTTGTGCATGCAGCTGAACCTAGGTCAAGTAGCTCATGGCTGCGCCGTAAGGGCATTTTTACTCGCGAGGCTTTCAATTGCTCTGTAACGCAGGCGTACAACTTCCAGGGGCTGCTCTGCCGACCAGGCAGCTCCTTCGCAGCGTTCATTCGTGTGCGGCACAAAAGACACGGAGGAAGCTCAAAAGCTTGTTTAAGACCTACAGGTTCACAAGAAGCTGTCTTATACTGAGCCAGGCCAGGTGACCCACCTAGGTCAGTATTGTGTACAGTTCTCCATCTCTGCCCCTCCCTCCTTGCATAGATCATGCTTAGTTGTAGCCCAAGGCAGAGCCCTTCCAGACTGGTGAGTTTTTGCTTGCTTGCTTGTTTACTTGTATGTTTGTTTTGCTGGCATGTTCCGCAACATGTCCTTGATGCAATAACAGTGCGCCGGTGGTGGATTCATACTGGACCGTCCACACATAATTCTGCTTTGTTAGTTGTTTGACGATTGCTGTCCGGAGAGGTGCTCTTGAGCTATAGTGTAACCAAAGCGGGACAGAAAATGAACTGGAATAAACAGTTAGAGGATTTCAGCAGATCGGGTTGGCACCAACGGGAAACAAAGGAACGTGCCGGCCCCAGAACTTCTGCAGGTGCAAATAGGATCCTGTATCATTGCCCCCGACACCATCACAAACACGAATAATTGCGAATGCACAATAAAAAGGACCATTGAAAGCAGACCTGTTTAGGGAAGCTTTTAATGTTTAATAGATTATTGCATTTTAACATTCTGTTGGAAGCCGCCCAGAGTGGCTGGGGATGCCCAGCCAGATGGGCGGGGTATACTGTAATTTCGCTCCACAAGACGAACCAGACCATAAGACGCACCTAGTTTTTAGAGGAGGAAAGGGGGAAAGCCCCGTTTTTGGGGGAACCAGCTCACATTTGTGCAGCTTCTTTTCAAAGGGGAAAAGCCCCGTTTTTGAGGATCAGCTCAAAGTTGTTGAGCTTACTTTGCAAAGGGAAAAAAATCCTGTTTTTATGGGGTTCAACTCACAGTTCTGCAGCTTCTTTAGGAAAGGGAGCCGTTTCTACAGTTTCCAGACAAATAATCTAATCAGCCAGTCACATGTCGCTGGGGAAACAAACAGCCTCCGTCTGCAGAACATTCAACAATGGAGGCTTGGGCAAGGGGGCAGGGCCAGAAAGGGAGCTAGAGATCGACCACACATTCGCTCCATAAGATGCACAGAATAAATTATTGTTATTATTATTGAGGGCACCCAGTTTGATTTGAGTTGAAATACCGTATTTACTCGAGTCTAATGGGCCATCGAATCTAATGCGCACCTCAGTTTTCAGAACGTTGAAACAAAAAAAAAGTATTTGCTGGCAAATGTAAATGTGCGATCGAATCTAACGCGCACCGTAATTTTCGCAACGTAGTTTGGCCAAAAAAGGTGAGCGTTAGATCTGAGTAAATATGGTAGCTTTGTGGGAAAGCGCCATATGGGTCAATGGTACCTGGTATCCCCATATTATATGGAAAACATCTGTATTCTGGGGGTGGGGCACACTCTTTGTTCTTCACATGGTGATCTGGGGCCTTGAAGTGTCTTTTGCAGTACAACCTCAAAGGTGGTCACCCTCCCCAATCAATTTTCCAAGCAACCAGAGAATGGCGTAACAAAACCTAGAGAGATCTAAACTGCAGGAGGTCTCTGTTTCTCACAACTGTCGACAGCAGATTTTTTTTTTTTTTTTTACAGGAGTGAAACTATGGACAACCTTTTTACCACACCTTGATTAAAATTTGACAGGGGCCTTGAGGGCTATATCCGATCTCCCACCTCTGCTATTATGAGGCATGAAAAACAGAAAATCAGAAGAAGAAAAAACCTAGTGCTCCGCTAGAGTTAATATGCCCTCGATGGCATTCTGTTTTTATACTGGTCCCTTAGTTCTAACTCAGTTGCCGGCTAGACTTTCCCACATAGCCAATCACACATGGTTTCCTCCTCAGTTACAGCCTAAAGGAAAGAGAAAACAAAAGGTTATGGATTCTTCCCCAAGTCACTTCCTCTCTCAGCAGGACCAAATAGACATTGCAGACTTGTGTGTGTGCGTGTGTGTTTTTTTCCAAGTTCCTGGAGGGCTAATGAACATTCTTAAGCCTGTTAATTAGTCAAGAAAGCAGATTGCTTCGAGGTCTCTTCACTGACAAGTCATTGCTGGTTCCTGCGGAAAAAAACTCGCAGTGGAAGTGCCAACATGCTTTAAAATGGTGTTGTTTCTCCTCCGCCTCCCCTTATCTACTAATTTAAGATGTGCGCTGTGTCACAAAGAGCTGTTCTAACGACCCGAGGTTGCAAACGATAAAACTCCTATATAGAGAACACAGATCGCCTTCCACGCTAATATAAATTGAATGCAAATGTGGTCCCTCGCCATCCTCGTGGATGCAAAAGTGCTTTGACTGCTCCACAGCTGCTCCTGTATCAAACGAGACTTCCGCCTTAGGAGCATTTTTAAAAGAAGGTCTTACTCCTTTCCTGGTACCTTGTGCCATTGGACTCCAACTCCCATCAGCACCAGCCAGCATGGAAATGGTGAGGGATGATGCGAGCAGTAGCCTAAAAACACCCAAGCCAGCCCCGTGGACGCCCAGTAAAAACCCACGCTCGGCGGCGGGGCTCGGAAACGGGTGCCCTTTGTTTCTTCCTGCTTGGGCTGTGGGTGGAGGGGAGGGGCAGGCTTCAGTGTGGTGTAGTGGTTAAGAGCGGTAGACTCATAATCTGGGGAACCAGGTTCGCGTCCCCACTCCTCCACATGCAGCTGCTGGGTGACCTTGGGCTAGTCACACTTCTCTGAAGTCTCTCAGCCCCACTCACCTCACAGAGTGTTTGTTGTGGGGGAGGAAGGGAAAGGAGAATGCGAGCCGCTTTGAGACTCCTTCAGGTAGTGAAAAGCGGGATATCAAATCCAAACTACTACTACTCCTCCTCCTCCTCCTCCTCCTCTTCTTCTTCTTCTTCTTCTTCTTCTTCTTCTTCTTCTTCTTCTTCTTCTTCTTCTTCTCTTGGGCCGCTGGCGCCCCTCCCTGGCTCACATCCACTCTGTAGCGCACATGCACAGCATCGCTATGCACGCATCAGATGTAATGACGTATGCGTTGTACGTAGTGACGTCGCGCATGCGCGGTACAGAGTGACCCTGCCCCCGGGTTTGCCGCCCGGGGTGGCGAAGCGGCTTCCTACGCCCCTGGCCACAGGTTCCCCATCATGGCTTTATCCTGTTGTGTTACCCTACAAAAGGGGCCTGGAAAGATGCTGGTTCTTTTAACCAAATAAAAACATACAGCGTCGCGGAAAGGGATAAGATTTATTGCAGTCTGCAGAAAGCATAAAACGGTGCAGAGGATTTCTCCAAATTCTGGACCTTGAATACAAAATTCAAGACACGTTTTTAACATTCTCCTTTACATGATTAGCTCGTGAACGATCTGTTCCACAGCTCCAGTTGGTCATCGGAGCATGTGGACAGCTTGTGAACACCCTTTGGCCAAAGTTGTTGAGCTTTTTGGCAAAATAATAATAATAATAATAATAATAATAATAATAATAATAATGAAGTTTTTGAGCTGTTTTTAAGGACAATCATCACAGTATTCCGGATGTGTCCAGGTGTATGGCAACCCTAAAAAAATATGCTTCTGCCAACTACACACTATCATAACAGCACATTGTTTTAAAACAAAGTTATAAATCCACCCATTTTTCTGTCTCCTGCAAAATGTTCTGGTTGTCTGTTACATGACGTGGTCAGTCTGAGTGATTGTTCTTTGGAACATCTAGTCTCTTCAAGGCCACCTCGTCTTTCTGCTATGCGAAGCTGGTAAGAGAGGTCCTCTGTTAGCAAAATGACAAAAACGCTTCTTCTATTCATGGGGGGGAGGGTGTGCATGGAGAAGAGAAAAACAGTTTAAACCTCCAATCTATGATTCTGACTCTACACTGTAAGAACACAACGGGGTGCCAATCCTTCCTTTATCCGACTGATACTGGGCATTTCTAGCTTTGAGACTTAATCAGCATTACATGAAGTGTGTAAAACAATTGCATTAAAAAATCTCTGCTTAGCTAGGTATCTGCTTTCATACAGGACAATGGCACAGATAATGTTGTGGTTGTGGTTGTGAGAATGTGTTCATGCAGACTCAACACTTAGCAGGCTGAGGGCATTTGTGTATCAAAAACATGTTCTGTGACAGAGGGTGAGCGCATAGGTTTCTGACATACTTCCTGGGCCAGGTCACGACACCCAGGTGTCCATTGCACATTTGAAGATTCAGAGAGTCAGCTCTTCTGCTGATTAAAGAAGGAAAATGATTAAAGAAACTGAAATAGGAAAAGATCTAAAACCCACACTTGCCATAGTATCATAGAATTGTAGAATTGGAAGGGATCACAAAGTGCAGGCATCTCAACTAGATCATCCATGACAGATGACCATCCAATCTTTTCATATACACCTCCAAGGAGGGACCACAACCTCCCAACTGAACAGCTCTTACTGTCAGAAAGCGCTTCCTGATGTTTAGTCAGAATCTCCTTCCTTGTAGCTCGAAGCCATTGGTTCGAGTCCTACCCTCCAGAGCAGGAGAAAACAAGCTTGCCCCATCTTCTGTGTGGCAGCCCCTGAGATATTTGAAGATGGCTTTCATATCTCCTCTCAATCTCCTCCTTTCCAGGATAGACATGCCCAGCTCCCTCAGACGTCCCTCGTAAGGCTTGGTTTCCAGACCTTTGATCATCTTGGCTGCCCTCCTCTGCACATGTTCCAGCTTGTCAACATCCTTCTAAAATTGTGGTACAGTATCTGACATACCCATTTCTGCGTGAAGCAAAGGGGCACCGAAGCAGACATTTGTGCCACACGTAGAAATATCTCCCCTGGCCTCTGCTACTCCCATCTCCCCACTTTCTGTTATTCGCAAAGCTACCCACTTTCTGCTGGATTTGACTCTGCAACAATAAGGGCTAGAAGCATGTCTTTCCAAACAGACAAAATCCTGCAACTACGGGAGCTCAGCTTTTTACAGATTTTGTGTTAAGGTGCCGAGTCTTGCGCTCTGTGGAGTGGCCCCAAGCCTCAAATTTACCACCGAGCCAAGTGGGGCCTCAATGTCAATTGTAGCCTTTAGGACGTGCAACAAATTGGACTGCAGATAAATTATTCCACCCTAACCTAACCTCCTCGCCACGAGATGTGATCAAACTGCCAATTGCAGCATGTGTAATCAATCTCTGTATGAGACGTTTCATTTTTGCTGTGCTGTGCATTAAAAGAGAGGCTGCGTTTTGTTGCTGTGGAGGAAATATTGCTTTTTCTCTCTATTTTTTTTTTAAAAGTCCCCCAACCACCCACCTCATTCTAAGATCTACCCCCCAAAAAAAAAAATATCCCTCCCCCCCTTTTCTTGCAATCAGATATAGAGACATGAAGAAACCAAGCTTGATTTCGTATATCCAAGGGTAGTTTAAACAACTGTGCCTGGTGGCTGGGTGGTGGGGAGACAATTATTTTTAAACATCATGCGTCTGAAGGGGAGGGAAGAGAAAACCTTGAGCAACATCTCTTTTTTTCTCTCTCTCTCCCTCTGGCCACTTGTTGCTTTGATTAAGGAGCCGATCTCTGCAGCTGCTATTCACACAGCTCGATAAAAACACTGTGGGGTAGTTTAAGATTCTTTCTGGCATCTTGTTCAATATTCACGCTGTTTTCCATCAGCGTTATTAAAAACCAGATACAAAAGGAAGTTGTTTAAACGGGGCGGAGGCGAGGGGGGGGAAGCCTCCCCTTATATCTGCCTGTTCAAATAGCAGCGGGTTCGTTTCCTACCCAGGTGAGAAAATGGTGTCATTTGGCTGGGTGGGTGGGGGAGCTCTTTGAACGGACGGACGGACGGACGGAGCTATAATGAAGAGGCCTGGCTCAAAACTGGCACGTTTCCCGAAAACGAGCGAGCACAGTGGTGTCCTAACAGAAACCCAGCTTCCTTTCAGCCCAGAGACTTATTAGGTTTGGGTTCCTCCCTGCCATGTTTTGTTCTGCATGCCCAAATCCCTTCTTCTGAAGAATTATGTGGCAAACTCCAAGGAGCACCGTCCTCTTGGTCACCATAGTAACCCAAGAGCATTCCAGCTAAGCACTGTGAGCCAGACACAATATTCAAGCAATCTGCCCTCCCCTGGCCATTCCACAGTCGCCACACCCAGAGAGCGACTAAAAGAGGGCATTTCTGCTAAACAACCGTTGGCAAGGGGCACAAAGAGTCCGTAATAGCATACCCCACCTGGGGGTTAGCCTATTGCTCGCTGTTAAGCCCTCCACCGGCTTGTTCTCTGGGCAACGTCTGCCCAAAAACCTCAGGTAGCCAGATTAAGCGTGACAAAAGAGAATTTCGGCAGAAGCCGCTTCTCCCTTTGGAGTTAGTGGTTTAGCATGTGAGCTGAGGAGTCCATATGCACGCGCGGACACTCAGAGATAATAAACCGAGGCTGCGTGTTCTCTGTATTAGATGTCATGTTCCGGAGCCATAAATCAATCCACACTACCCCTCAACCCCACATCTGTATTGTGTGCGGATGTTAACAAGCACCAGCCTATCTTGCAAGACTGCAAGAGGGATTACTGTGATAAAAGTACTTAGATGCTATCGAAGTGCTCAGCATTATTACAGCAGCAGCTGATGGAACAGCCCTGCCAAATGTTCCATTCGTTTTGGGTTTTTAAAAAATTCTGTGTGACTTTTGCATTAAAAGGTGCGTGCTCCCATTGGCACAACTGTTAGAATCATAGAATCATAGAGTTGGAAGAGACCACAAGGGCCATCCAGTCCAACCCCCTGCCAAGCAGGAAACACCATCAAAGCATTCCTGACAGATAGTTGTCAAGCCTCTGCTTAAAGACCTCCAAAGAAGGAGACTCCACCACACTCCTTGGCAGCAAATTCCACTGTCGAACAGCTCTCACTGTCAGGAAGTTCTTCCTAATGTTTAGGTGGAATCTTATTTCTTGTAGTTTGAATCCATTGCCCCGTGTCGGCTTCTCTGGAGCAGCAGAAAACAAACTTTCACCCTCCTCTATATGACATCCTTTTATATATTTGAACATGGCTATCATATCACCCCTTAACCTTCTCTTCTCCAGGCTAAACATACCCAGCTCCCTAAGCCGTTCCTCATAAGGCATTGTTTCCAGGCCTTTGACCATTTTGGTTGCCCTCCTCTGGACACGTTCCAGCTTGTCAGTATCCTTCTTGAACTGTGGTGCCCAGAACTGGACACAGTATTCCAAGTGAGGTCTGACCAGAGCAGAATACAGTGGTACTATTACTTCCCTTGATCTAGATGCTATACTCCTATTGATGCAGCCCAGAATTGCATTGGCTTTTTTAGCTGCTGCAGCACACTGTTGACTCATGTCAAGTTTGTTGTCTACCAAGACTCCTAGATCCTTTTCACATGTACTGCTCTCAAGCCAGGTGTCACCCATCCTGTATTTGTGCCTTTCAATTTTTTTGCCCAAGTGTAGTACTTTACATTTCTCCTTGTTAAAATTCAGCGGCGCTTGGCCTGCACGGTAATTCGTTGTGTTCATAAAATCATATACAGTATAAAGAGGTGACAGACCTAGCCTGCAGGACTCTTGGGAACATAAATTGTAGGTGCAAGGGCCCCAGCCTGGATCAGGACCCTGGTGTGGAAGCTAGCGGCGCTTTAACCATCGCTGCCACTTCAGACGGCGGACCATATGAGCACTTTCCTTCTTGGGGCTGCCATGCTGCAAACGCTCCTCCCCCATTGCTTCACCCTGATGTTCAATGGGGTGGGGGTACCTTTTCGCAACAGCATCCCCTCCAACATTTATCCGATGAAAATAGGGACGCCCCATTCCATGATGATAATTTTATACCCCACACATCTGACTGGGTTGCCCCTGCCATTCTGGGCAGCTTCCAACATATATAAAAACAAAATAAAACATTAAACATTTAAAAAAAAAAAAAAACACACCTTCCCTATACAGACAGCTTGTGGGTCACATAATGCGATACTCTCCAACATTTCTCCAATGAAAATAGGGACGTTCTAAGGAAAAGTGGGACATTCTGGGATCAAATCAGAAACCAGGGCGGAAAGTCACCCCAACTCACCCCAATTTCAGCTTAGACTCACTCTGACCCCTTATATGGGATTTGTTATATAAATTTTCCTTGGCTTTTTTGCTGGCCCATGTAGGACCAGCATGGATAGCAGGCTCGGGTGAATATCTGAGGTTTCCTCCCTTTATGGTCTTGATTTATGGGCTACTACTAAAATGAGGCTGCATTTTAAGCTGTATTTTCAGCCGTATTTTAATTAACTGTTTGGTTGTTGTTGTTGTTTTTCCTATTACGTTTTATTGTAATTCATATTTGGTGATTCTCTAAATCAGGGACGGCACTGGAATATAGGGACACTTGGAAGGTCTGTAACAGGCTCAATCGTCCATAAAGAGTTTTATGGTTTTAAGTCGATCTTAATAAGGAATGCGTTGCTTGAGAAGAATATGACGGTTGTGTGGGCAGTATATTTGGGCAGTATCCTTCACTCCCTAATAGTTATTCATGGGCTTGCATTTCCCTGACCAGATAATCAAAGGATTGGATGTGGTTTGCCGCCTACCTGTCAGAAGCAGTTGTGCAGCCTGATTTAAAGCCTCTATAGCTGGGGCAGCTAACCATGGATAAGAGCTGAAATCCAAAAACATCTGAGGGCACCATGTTGTCTCCCCCTGCCCTATGGCGTGGCAGTCATTTTTTTCAGCAGCGTCTTCTCCCGTGCTGCTGGGGGAATCATGCATGTAAGAAAACACTGTGTGGGTAGATGGGACCAGTGCTATTTTTCTAGGAAAAAAAGAGGTGCTGGAACTCTCTTAGAATGGCAATGGCACCCGCCTGAGAGGTGATGGATCTGAGTTCCGGTGAATTCTGACTGGGGAGAAAAGCGAAGGGATGGCGGTCTAGGAACTTGCCACCTCACCCCAACCATGGCCTGCTTGTTTACCCACATGACCGGAGAGACACGAGGAACGGTGCCAAGGCAGCTGCCACACCACAGCGGCAATATTTGTTTCAGTTGGCCCTGAACCTAATCCTCGTTTTGTTGTAAATCAAGTGGCGCTTAAGCTTTTGCATTTCAAATGTCGAGCCTATGTTGGCTACAAAGTGCACTCAGTCTGAAAAACAGGAGGATGCTGTGCCACTCAAGATTTGGGCGGGGGGATAACTAGTGCAATCCCAAAACCCTCTCCTGAACTGGAGGAACATTCAGTGAGGGAGTTCAAGTGACAGTATGTAACTGAATGTCTACACTCAAGTCTCCCTCTGTCTCTAAAGTACAGTTACATACACGCCATACTGTCCTCAGTGTTGCCTCTTGTACTCACCAGGGAAAGAAACAAGGACAAAACTATAATTAGTGAGCTCTGTCATTGGTCCCAGCACCACGCACCATTGGTCTCCTTGCCTCTTGCCATAGAAGTCCCAGTGGGCACTGACCACCACTGATTCCCAAGTAATGAGAGCCAGTGTGGTGTAGTGGTTAAGAGCGGTAGACTCGTAATCTGGGGAACCGGGTCCGCGTCTCCACTCCTCCACATGCAGCTGCTGGGTGACCTTGGGCTAGTCACACTTCTCCGAAGTCTCTCAGCCCCACTCACCTCACAGAGTGTTTGTTGTGGGGGAGGAAGGGAAAGGAGAATGTTAGCCGCTTTGAGACTCCTTCGAGTAGTGAAAAGCGGGATATCAAATCCAAACTCTTCTTCTTCTTCTTCTTCTTCTTGTTTGTTTTCCTCACTCTTGTTTCATTTCAGGATAGGTCTCTGCAAGAACAATGGCTGGGTCATTCTTTGGAGATACGAAACAAGGGAAGCAGAGCTCAGGATTCTCCGCAATGCTGTTCTGACCCACAGAGTGGACTGATAATAATGAGAACAAGATGATTTCTGGCCGGAGTTCTTGCCTTTGTAAACAAGAGTTGATGATTCAAGACAGCAAGCTTGTTCCAACAGCCCCTGAAAAAAACCTTGGATCGTCCCTAATGCAGTTTAGCAACACCTGGTGTAAACCTTTCAAATTGCACTGGACGGCACAAGGAATTGACAGCTTGTTCAGGAATTGCGTGTAATGAGAAAACCCGGTTGTCCTAACACTGTCTAAATGGTGTCAACAATACTGCCTAAATGGTGTCAGTTTAACCAAGGACTCCATTACTGACGAGATGGCATCATTTAGCACGGGCTTCAATATAACAGATGGATGCCGAGTCCTACTGGAGTCAACATCTGGATTTATTGACCGAGACAGACATAATAGAGCAAGGGTTTGCCTCATTCAATATTTACCAGTAGAGACCATAAATCTTGGCATTGACCAACAACAAAAGTCAATATATATGCATTGTTACATACTTTCCTTTTGGCCAAAGCAGCCGTTCCCGATATGGATTTAATTAAATATAGCTTAATACTGAGTTATAGCATGGCTGGAGCATGACAGTATGTGCAGGAAATGTGGAATTGATAACATGGCGGCCACCTTTGGTTTGCTGTAATCCCACAGGTAGTGAGAGAGGAACAAGTATTGCTTTGAGACTGAAGAATTTTTTTTGTCCCCGATGGCCGTATATCAGCAGTTGGGCTTCAGAAGAACCATGTTAAACAAGATGATGTCATTGTGTTTGGGAGAGTTTTAACTCCCCTATGAATATCTACAGGGTATTTGGCCTGCATGAGAATCAATTATAAACAAGACAAATGGTGCATTAGAACAGACTATTGGTGCTTGTCTTAGCTGTAATATATATTGTTCTGCTAAGTAAGAAATGATTTAGAGAAACCCTAAGCAGGTCATGTACCATCAAGGTTTTTTTAAAAAAAGAAAAAGAAAAATTATGTGGGCAGTGATTATCTAGACCAGTGGTGGCGAACCTTTTGGAGACCGAGTGCCCAAACTGCAACCCAAAACCTACTAATTTATCGCAAAGTGCCAACACGGCAATTTAATATGGGATAATAATTAATATACCGTAATAAAATGAGTGGGGGGGGGGCTGCCCTGAGTTGTTGAGGGGGGTCTTGGAACACAGTTTTTTTTGGGGGGGGAGAAAAACACTCACACGCCTTATAAACGCTTCCTATGGCACGCGGAGCAGAAATAACACAGAGTTTTGGGGGACATTTCCAGAGTTTTTTGGGGGGGTTGCCAAGACTTCCAGAGCTTTTTTGAGGGGCTTGGATCACAGTAGGTTTTTTTTGGTGGGGAGAAAAACACTCACACGCATTATAAACGCGGAGCAGAAACAACACATAGAGCTTGGGGGGGCATTGCCCAGAGGTTTTTTTGGGGGGGGGGGTTGCCAAGACTAGCAGAGCTTTTGTTTTTTTCAAATAAATTTTTTATTATTTTCCAAATATACCAAATTACAGCCAATTCCACATCAAAATACAATACATTTTTAAAACAATGCTCTGCCGAGCTATTACTCCCCTCCCCCACGTCAGCAGGTTTTCTTGTCCATTCTTGTCGCGCAGTTCCAAATAAAACTATATTAATCTTTGTCAAAGGTTTATTCCAGTCCTACTAGTGTCTTTAAACTTCCTCTGTTCAATCTTAAGTACTCCACAAATTTACTCCAGTCTCTTTGAAACCTCGAGTCCTCCTGGTTTCTGACCCTGCCGGTCAGTTTTGCCATCTCCGCATATTCGACCATCTTCGTCTGCCACTCACCAACTGTTGGTAGTTCCTGTAATTTCCACTTTTGGGCAAGTAATATTCTCGCTGCCGTTGTCGCATACATGAACAATCTTTTATCATTTTTTTCTATTTCTTCTCCCATCAATCCTAACAAAAAGGCTTCAGGCTTTTTGGGAAAAGTGTATTTAAACATCTTCTTAAGTTCGTTGTAAATAGACTCCCAAAACCCCTTAACCTTATTGCATGTCCACCACATGTGATAAAAATCCCCTTCTTCTTGTCTACATTTCCAACATAGCTTATCATGCATTCTATACATTTTTGACAATTTTACTGGAGTCAAATACCAGTAAATACTAGCAGAGCTTTTGGGGGGGCTTGGATCACAGTAGTTTTTTGGGGGGGAGAAGAACATTCACACGAATTATAAACGCTTCCTATGGCACAAGGAGCAGAAACAACACATAGTCTCAAGGATCGCAGGCAGCAACCAATCAACGAAAACCCTTGACAAAGCCACCAATCACATGAACTACAGCCTGCTGGCTGTAAAAAAAATCCCACCAATGGCGGGGGGCGGGGAGGCAGGAATATAGCTGCTTTGGGGAGATAAACTGCCTCTAAGCTGCTGCCGGCAGGGTGGGAGCAGTTTACTCACAAGGAGGCGTGGGGGGAAGCTGCTGGCCAATTTGAAAACCCCAAACAACGGCACTGCTGGTGTGATGGCGCGTGCCAACAGAGAGGGCTCTGCGTGGCCACTCTGGCACCCATGCCACAGGTTCGCCACCACTGAGATAGACCAGTGTTTTTCAACCTTTTTTGGGCAAAGGCACACTTGTTTCATGAAAAAAAAAATCACGAGGCACACCACCATTAGAAAATGTTAAAAAATTTAGCTCTGTGCCTATATTGACTATATATAAAGTAATTTTCCCACGGCACACCAGGCAACATCTCGCGGCACACTAGTGTGCCGCGGAACAGTGGTTGAATAACACTGATCTAGACAATGGGACCAGCAATCTGGCAGAAAGTTGTGAAAAGATCCCCGCCCCACCTTCTAAGATTTTGGAAGTTTGTAGGGATTCTTTACCATGGTTTTACAGTGCCAGAGACCTCAAGCTGACAGATGGGTCACACGTGAGATTGTGTGATTCGACACATATAATGAGGTGATAGCCCCATTACGGTCTTTTTCCCAGCCCCCAGTCTTAATTAGCCAAGACTAAGCGCGGCAATCAGTAAACCAGAGAGAGCGATTTGTGTGTTTTACTTGCTGCAAAGTGCCTCGAGTCTTTGCTGGAGGAATTTAATAAACTCAAACCTAATCCTGTGGCCTCCGGTTCTTGTTGGGACAGCAGCTCCCATCAGGAGAGCCATCTTCAAATTTCTCAAGGTCTGTCACGCGGAAGAGGAAACAAGCTCGTTTTCTCCTGCACTGGAGGGTAGGACACAAACCAGTGGCTTCAAAACAAAACAAAATAAAAAAATTCCTTCCAGTAGCACCTTAGAGACCAACTAAGTTTGTTCTTGGTATGAGCGAAGTGTGCATGCACACAAGAAGTGTGCATGCACACGAAAGCTCATACCAAGAACATGCTTAGTTGGTCTCTAAGGTGCTACTGGAAGAATTTATTTTATTTTATTTTGTTTTGACTATGGCAGCCCAACACGGCTACCTACCTGTAACTGGAACAATGGCTTCAAAGTTACAATAATGGGGATTTTGACCAAACATCAGGAAGAACTTTCCGACAGTAAGAGCTGTTCTACAGCGGAATGGTCTGAATAAAAGACAGGATTCTCAGCTAAAGTCTCCCTCAGAAGGTGGTGGATTCTCTCACGCAGTGGGGAAACAGTGTTGTTGTTTTTTTTAAAAGGTGTAGTCATAGGTACATCAGTGTATTCAAATTTGAATTGTCAAATTGTGCTATTATTGTTATTATGGTTTTTATTGTTTGTGTTTTTTTGTGGTTGATGTTTGTATCGAAAAAAACGATTAATATTTTTTTATAAAAAAAAGACGCAGAGCTCTTCTTTGAAATGATAAAATCTTTACTAAGTTAAAATAAACTTCTTCATAACATGGTTCCAAATAG